>NC_084657.1:10619269-11314269 GCF_019802595.1 Syngnathoides biaculeatus
TGACTGAAGCTCACTTTCAATGCATCTGTGGCCCCCAGCAATTGATCAGTGGAAACCTCACAATCTTTTGTCTGGACTCTGAGCTGTTGAACCAATAGTTGATGACATACCGATTGTTGGCTGCGGAGACACCGATGCAGAAGCTGAGGCCGATCACGACGCTAAACCAAGGAGGTGAAGTTCTGCAAAGACTTTCTGACAAGGGACCTAAAGATCAGGCCGGCACGGGATATGCCCTGCCGATGCTAAGGCAGTCCAGAAATTGGTGGGATTTGTGTCCTAACTTGCAAAGTTTTTGCCCCGCGTATCAGAGGTGTGCGAAGCTTTGCGACGACTGCTGGAAACGGACGTGCTACAGGGTTCAGCTTTGCCAGTACGTACATCAAATGGCTGGTCGCTGCGGCACCGGTCTTGAGGTACTATAACATGACAAGAGTGATTCTGGCTTAAATGGACCGGGTTGCGTCCTCCTGCAAGAGGGGACATCAGTGGTATTTGCATCCCGTGCACTGACCCAGACTGAGCAGAAGTATGCACAAATTGGGAAGGATTGCTTGAGCACATTCCAACTCTTTCGCTGTTACTCACACGGTAGGGAAGAAATATCTGAAACAGGCCCATCAGCTGCAGAACATGTTCCTCACATTGCAAGACTACAATATCAAAATAATTTACAAACCTGGGTCTGACATGCACATTTGCAACATTTGAGAGCCACTGTACATCCCAATAAATCTGAGGTTGCATAAATGGTGTGCAGCCTGAAGAGGGCACAAGAGACCACTGACCGCCGAATACATGTCAAAATTGACTGGCCAATGACTGACCCAGACAAGAAAGCACACAGCGGAGTCTTACAAGGGTGGCCTGACACAAAAGATGATCAACTTTGTCCGTACTTATATCTTGTGTCTTACTTACACCAAATTGGTACTACATTTCTACTCCTTTGTTCATCATCTTGTTTCATACTCTGGATGTAAATATGACTCTTTCTCCTTCCTGCCTGCTTCTCTGAACTCAAACACTGGCTGCCATCCAACCTTCTAGAACCCAACGGTGATCAAAATGAAACACTACTCAAACCTCACAAGTCCATGCAAGCTAAAACTGACCGTTTTGTTCATTAATTTAATAGTTCCTTTGTCACCCCCATCAGATTATGAGTCTGGCTGTCGTGTCAGGCACAAAGATTTACAAGTATGGACAATGAAGACTCCACAGTGAAGATGCATGAATTAAAATGGAGGAGGAAGCCGGAATACCTGGGGAAAAAAAAAACTCCAACCGTGGGGAGAACATGCAAAGTCCAAACGGAAAGGCCATAGTCCAGATTTGAACCCCCAACCTCAGGTGTCTCTGTTAACCACTATCCTCATGGACACGATGGTGTGCAATTTGATATCGCATAAAGGGTTTGTGTTTGCTGCTTGACTGTACAGTCATTGTCAGTTATGATGATTTCATGAAGTTGATTATTGTGTAACGGGGTCATGAACAGAGTGACGTCAGGTCTGTTTTGAAAAAAAATAGCTCAGTAGCGATAGGATATTGTGATTTCCAAGGAGTTTCGTAGAAATAAAGCATTGCAAATTGGTATTTAACTTTTCATACTTTGTTAAATCAAAATTATTTATTGTTGACCACTTTACATTTCAAATTCAAATCCTGTTTTCTGTGGCATTTCAAACTCAAATCCTATTTCAGTTTCCATTTCAAATTCAAATCCCGGTGGCACTCATCTCCTTCCACATTATTACGTTATTTCAGAAGTGTGTATCAATTAACCAGTGCCCAATTCATTTTTTTTTTTACTTTTGTCCTTAAATCCATTTCAAGGTATGCACATTTTTTAGTTTGACTGAAAGGAGATGAATTGGGATTTCTACATTCACCCCTTTTAATCCAAGTATCCGTACTTGTGGTTAATTACAGATTGTGAGAACTGTACTTCGGCTGACTCTGTTGATTTGGGCAAGGAACAGACGCTCGTGGGGTTGAAAGTGACAGGAGTTGAGACCACACGACGGGGTCGGCTCCCAGCGGCGTGGCTTCCCCTCTTCCACTCAGCCGCAGTGGATCGAAGAGCCGGGCAAACCCACACAGCGAGCTTGCAGCAGCACCAATGCTTAGCAGCTCCGGCGTGCTTCGCTCCCACACAAATATTTTCATATCCACGCGCCCCCGGAAAGCTCCGTGACGTGAAAACCAAGCCCACCAATGGCCACTCGTCTTCTATTAGGACAATGAAAAGGCCGCAGCCAATCGGCGGGGCGCCAAGCCGCGCGCCGACCAATCGCCTGCGAGCTCCGTCCAGAGTAATGTTAGAGAACGGAGGAGTGAAGACGCTGCGTATCCCTCACACAACAGCCATTGCCGAGCATTAAAAGCCCGACCACAGTCGTTTGGTAAGTGCCACACACGGCGTCATTTCGAGTCTTTAAAACCACGATGACCGGAGCGACCCAGGAGATCTCGCGACCCTCGCGTCTTTGATAGCTCTTTGCCATTTTGTCGTCTCGAAATGGCCGGGAAAAAAGACAGAAATGCAGGCGGCTGAGGTTAAAGAGTGACTGGCGAGTCGCGGTGGTAATTGTAAACAAATTCAAATATTCGCGTCGGGAAAACTCGACGGCGAAACTCGGATTTGACCAAGGGGAAAAAATTTCAATATTTTTCTGCTGTTGTTTGTACAAAATGGAGTATGGATGTCAAGCGGTTACCTCGTCAAAAATCCGAGAAAGGCGTCTCGTCAGCGGCGACAATGGTAGTAGATTCGCCGTTAAGGTTAGCCCAGAGCCGCAAGTCATGGCATAAAAACATGACGGAAATGTGTGTAAAGTGTAGAAAAAGCAAGAAAGACGTGGAAAAAGACACCGGGTTGTGTTTTTGTCTACTCGTTTGGCCTCCAAATGTGTTTTTTTTTTTTTTTTTTAAGCCGAGCCTCGTAGCCTCTTAACTGTAATGGCTGACTGTAGTCGCATTGGAAACAAGGCGAACGGCGACGAACAACTTTTTTCGAGCGGCTTTTCTCGCCCGCGGAGCCCGCGACGGAGGCGTCCGACGGCGTCGAAGGCTAGACCGGACCCTCGCCGTCCCGACGGTGCCTCGCGGGTCTTCGTGCGGCGTTGCCGGACCGCGTTACGGGTGTCCGAAGCCGAGCGACTCGGGCTGCACCCTGCGCCTCCCCACACAAAGAGAAGGGAGCCATATCCTCCATGAAGACGAGAGCGGCCATTAGGAGCTCATAGAGAGCCGTTCAAGTGCGAGTCAATGGAAGCCAATGGTAGCCAATGGAATACGCTGCGAGCTATGGAAGAGCTGCGGGACAACAGCGGACGGCTCGCCGGAGCTTTCGGCGGGACCCCGAAAGCTCGCAGCGGGCCCGAAGGAGCAATTTGAGGGGCACTTTCTTTCATGGCGAGGCCCTTCTCACAAAATGGAAGAAGAAATATTGCTGTCGTCGTCGTCGTTGTTGTTGCGTGACCTCCTTTTCCGACACAAGCCGGAGCGCCTGGATGAGCGCCGAACTACTCGCCGAGCACTATTTTTACTCTTTCCAGCAACTTTCCGCCGCTTTTAAAGGCGGTATTTCAACATTAATAATAAATAAAAAAATATATATACATTTTTTTTGAAAATGTCATTTTGTCAACTGGTGTAACAACGCTTTATAAATTTGTTTTGTAATAAATACAACCCTTGATGTGTGATTTTGTGTGTTTGATGTTATCAACAACCAGACCGCGTGTTCCTTTTTCATTTTTTTTTTTTTTTTACATTTTTTTGATCGTAGCTTCCCGACGTCAACGTAAAGAAGTTGCCAGCATCACAAAGTGTGTTTGTGTGCGCGCTTTGTCCCGCGACATAATGAACACGTCGCCCGCATTAATTAATACATGTTTACATTTATCACAGTAGTTGTGCATCAACTTCCACTCCACATGATATCTTTTTTATTTGACCGTTCTTCGAGGTCGTTTTAGTGAATATTTCGCTCCCTTCTAACCCTGATTATTGGATTGCAGATATTGTTTGGCTTCAGGTGTTTTCCACGCCAGGATGAGGAAAGATCCGGCAAAGCCCAGGGGCAAGATGTCCTCCTACGCCTACTTTGTGCAGACCTGCAGAGAGGAGCACAAGAAGAAGCATCCCGAGGCCTCGGTCAACTTTTCCGAATTCTCCAAGAAGTGCTCCGAGAGATGGAAGGTAAAACGCCGGTCGGGTCAAATCCAAACATGCTGGCTAAATAAATGATTGACGGTTGTTTTGATTCTTAGTTAACAACTTGTCCCAACATTTAAACGGGAACGATGATTTTTAAGAGGACTTTATAATAGCTTTTTTTAAAATTCTGGACACATCTATTTTTGTTTTTTTTTTTTAAGTTTGATCCGATTATTATTTTTTTGTTTTAATAAAGCGTGTATTTAGTATATTTAGGTAGTCAACAAAGTAATTAAAACAAACATTTGTCTTCAATTAGAATTGCGGACCTGGACTGAGGTAAAAATGACCTGCAAGAATACAATTTCAGGTGTCTGCTGGGTTAATGTCTCAAAATTAATTCAATTTTCATACTTAATGATGGGGAAAAACTAGGATTTGATCATATTTTAGATTTGCTATTTTTTTTTCAATGTCCTCTGTGTATGTCTGTGCTATCATTGGTGTCAATTTGACATGAGAGCTGTTTTGAGTTGTCATTAAAAATATAATAGTATATTTATATTGAGGAATATGATGGCAGTCAGCAAATAACTAACACAAACGTGGATGTTTATTATCATTGGGAAAGCTTTAATTGTTTGGGTCAATTTCACCCAGGGCTGCTTTTAAGTAGTACAACATGTAAAATTTTTAACCTCTGCACTCGGGTATCAAGCTTTATTCTGCGGGTTTTAATTGCTTGGGGTCGTTTTGTTTTCACTTGTATGAAACCTTTAAAACAACGTTGGGATTATGTATTCTCTCAAAAGCGTTCAGAATTGCTCAGGTCAATTTAACCCAGGTTTGTTTCAGATATATTGAACATAAATGAGTACGTCGTCAATTCTGTAACCAACACAGATTTGGGTACTTGTTTTAATGGATTGCATCAATTTGACCCAGCCGTTTTTCCAACTGTATTGAACCGAAAATAAATATTGTGTATTTAGGGGTACTTTGGTAACCAACACACTTTTACTGGAGGATTGGGTCACTTTGAACCATGGGATAAAAGTAGTAATTGGTTAATTTGATGGGATCGGTCGGGTTCACAATGTACACCCCACCCCCCCCCTCCCACTGCGCAGACCATGTCCGCAAAGGAGAAGGGCAAGTTTGAGGACCTGGCCAAGCAGGATAAGGCCCGTTATGAACGGGAAATGATGAACTACGTGCCAGCCCGCGGAGGGAAGAATAAGAAGTTCAAGGACCCCAATGCTCCCAAGAGGCCCCCGTAAGTGTGTCTGGACCCCCTCACCCGAGAACAAGTCGACACTTAAAAATAAATAAATACTAACAATAACGAAAAACTGTTTTGGTGCAGGTCTGCCTTCTTCATCTTCTGCTCTGAGTACCGTCCCAAGGTGAAGGGTGAGACTCCAGGACTGACCATCGGGGACGTGGCCAAGAAGCTCGGGGAGATGTGGAACAGAACCTCGGCCGAGAGCAGGGTGCCCTTCGAGAAGAAAGCAGACAAGCTGAAGGAGAAGTACAAGAAGGTGAGACTTGGCAAAACTCCCTCTGGGGAAAAAAGAAAAATACCATCCATCCATTTTCTTAGCCGGTTATCCTCACAAAGGGTCCCAGCTGTCACCGGTAGGTGTGAGGGTACACCCCGAACTGGTTTCCAGGCAATTTCAGGGCAGATACAAACAAAAAAACAGTTGCACTCGCAATCACACCTACGAGCAATTTAGAGTCTCCAATCGAGGCGTGTTTTGGGGGATGTGGGAGGAAACCGGAGTGCCCACCTGGAGAAAACCCACCCAGGCATGGGGAAAACATGGCAATCTCCACACTGACAGGGCTGGGACTTGAACCCCAACTGTGTAATTGCATTACTTTTTTTTTTTTCTTTTCCTCAGATGCTACCTGATAAATACATATATAAGAAATCAAATTCTGTAATATTTGCCTTTTTTAATCTCGAGATGATAAGTGACGAAAAAATGCTGCTGCCAAATACATCGGGACAAATGACTGGAGTTGATTTGGAGCCGAGCCCGACCGTGACCGTGTCTGTCGTGTTGTGTGTTTAGGACGTGGCAGCATACCGCGCCAAGGGCAAGGCGGGCGGCGGCAGCGCCCCAGTGGCCAAAGCGGCGGCTAAGGCGGCGAAGGATGACGACGACGACGAGGACGACGACGAAGACGAGGAGGACGACGAGGAGGACGAGGATGACGAGGACGATGACGACGAGTAATCGGTTCGTCCTGGTCAGTCCCGATCGTGTGGCGGCGGCGGTGGTGGTGATGTTTTTTTGTAAAGCATTTAAGACGCCCCTTGTACACACTTACAAACGCAAATCCATTTAGTCGCATGTGAGGGGCGGAAGGTTGGGTAGGGGTGTTAAAAAAAAAAAAAATGCAGAAAAAGGCTGTGTATATCACTTGTTTTTATGCTGTACAGTTTGTTTCTCCTTTTTGTATAGTTAACACTACACACGTCTGGTGTTCATGTCCTCTTCCAGTATTTAGCCTAGCGAGATGTGCACAGCACATAAAAAAACGAAAAATATTAGATCTTATGAGTGTTTCTCTGTTCTTTCGTTTCATTGCTGTTGAACGTATCCTTTTATTGATCTTTACGTACCACTGTCCTAGCAACACAATGGGGTAGGGGGGGAGCTTCCTTTATTGTTAAAGATTAAATTGCTTCTGATGTCAATAAACATTTTTGTAATATGTCATGTGTTTTTATTTATGTGGTGTGTGTGTGTATCAAGCAATGTGGCTGACAAAAGACATGTATTGTGGATTTGGGGGATATACTACATGTATGAATATGCTTATTAAAACAAATATTTCAATTTGGAATGTATAGTTAAAATCTAAAACTGTATATAAATAATTGACACAGATTTAACATTGTATTTTTAGACCCAAATAAATGCCGCCTTGGGGGTACATCTAGTAGACAAGCTACAATAGCATTGTACAGTACAAATTACAAAACTAAAACAATTTTCAATTTGGAATGTATAGTTAAAATATAAAACTATGTATAAATAATTGACAAATTCATTTAACTATATTTTTACACCCAAATAAATGCCGCCTTCGGGGTACATCTAGTAGACAAGCTACAATAGCATTGTACAGTACACTACAGTGTGTCCTGTAATATCACATCCATCCACTAGATGTTGCTGTGGTGCAAGCAAAACAGCACGAGTAATGAGTTGAAGAGAAGAGATGAGAAGCCATGGATTGAAGTAAAGTAAGTTTCTTTCGGCTTGTCCCTTTCGGGGTCGCCACAGCGTGTCCTCTCAGATGAACGCACATGTTTGTTTGGCACAATTTTTACGCCGGATGGCCTTCCTGACGCAAACCTTCTCAGGGAGTGGAGACCCCGGTGGGATACGAACCCACAACCCCTGGTTTACTAAACCAATGCTCTAACCACTGGTAAGTGGTGAAGGTAAATTAAACAGTAAATGGAGTTAACCAGGATGGATATGAGTGAAGTCTTGAAGGAATAAAGTCAAGAAGGGCATCGTACTCGGTTGGACGGACAACTGGTTCTCGGACTACATCTCCCGGGAAAAAAAAAGTGTATACCTTGGACTTGGACTTGTTGGGTAGTGGTGAGGAAAAGAGTCAAGCAGCTAAAATAAAATGCATCCACCAGAAAGCGGAGCAGTCTTGACTTCAAAATTAAAAAAAAACTGCATCTGATCATAACGATAATTATACACGTTACAAATATCTGTTAAACTACTGAAATAGTGACCCGGTCGTTCTGGGTTAAGACTTGAACGGTTTGGTGACGCGGATTTAGAAAGCGCGAGGAGGAACAATTTATGCTGAAAACAAAAAAGGATGTGGCTCGTGTGGTCACACGGGTATTGACGGCTACCAGGCTAACAAACGAACTCCCCAATCAAGTCGCCGTCTGTCGAAGCGGTGACGTCGTCGCTCCGTCCGTGACGACGCCGACGATCGAGGGCCAGGAACTGCGACCACCTTTTTTTTTTTTTTTTGTCGTTCCCTTTCCACGTCTTTTGTCAACCCGTTTCCCCTCAAATCCTCTTACGTCGTTTGACATTTGAAAGATTGTCCTTGTGCTTGTTTAGCTTCGGCATGGCGTAGGTTTCTCTTCCTTGTTGTCATTCCTTCGTCGTCGTCTTCCTTCTTCGCACGGCGGAACGGTGTTCGAGTTTAAGGTGGGAGCGGGTGGACGAGCAGGACGGCGGTGGTTCACGGGGTAAAAGCGTCGGGGGAAAAAGGGGGTTGCTTTACGGGCCGACTTGGCGGCAGACATGTTGTCGAAGCTTGCTTTCCTTCCGAGCTAGTGAACAGAAATGTCGGCGCAATAAAGGACGAAACTGGACCGAGCTGGACGTACCTGGACGTACCTGGACGGACGCAATCTGGCTCGGTGTGCCGGTACTGCCTGAGTCTAGTCGACGCTGACAACTTAAGATCAGTCACCCTGCCCCCTCCAAAAATAAACTCACAAATAAATCAATAATAATTAAAAAAAAAAAAAAACTTGCTGACAATCTCAGGCAGTGGCCGGTTTTGACCCGAGGTTCCCGAAGTTGGATGTTTGGGTTGGAACGACCTGCAAGATGACATCCAGCACGCCAGCAGACATGGTGAGCCTTATTTCTCTTTAAAAAGAAGAAAACACAGGTTTGCATGATTACACCATCCAGCCTTAAGTGTTTAACACGTTTTTATCATCTTGCTGAACATTAAACATAAATTACAATTCAAATTATACTAAGTGAAATCAGAAATGAAAGTAATGCCCCCACATTTTGGATTGTATTAAGTCAAATGCACGCTATAGAAATATCTTTTTTAAATACTGTACACCCTAGGCATATTTTAGAAGCATTTGCAGCACTCATATTTTGAAAAGGTTTTTAAATAAATGGAAATACAGTAAGCGAGGGCAAGAGCAATGGCTAACATTGTACAACAATATAACAAGTAACAACTATAATAAACAAATCTCTGAGCAGACTTCATCCCTTCATTCAATAAGACTGTTGAGATGTGCCAGCCAGGTTTTGTGTGAAGAACACAACTATTTATTCTCCATTTTAGGGGTGTTCCCCACACCACATATGGAATCTTTTTTTCTTTTTAAAGCAAAAAAAGAGCGAAAGGTGAGGCCATTGTTTGTCCACAATGTCCAAATTCCCTCATTTATATTCCATGTTGTTGTAAAGTGCGTGCTGAGTACACACGATAATGAAGAATGTTGTGCATCTTTGACATTTTGACTCTTGTTACTAAGGGAATTGGACGCAGGCTCCCGCTTCCCCGAACTCGCATCGCACCCGTGCATCCGTTTCCGTCGGCCTCTTTGAGCGGTGCGGTCTCGATAGGGTCAACTCTTGCCCTCCTGCGGGTTGTGAAGCGGGTCTTCGGGGGAAAAACGTCAGGTCCATAATCCACACGAGTGGAAGCTAATTGGCGAGGGGACTGCGACATACACACTCAACACACACAGGAGGCTCACGCACAACTCAAGTGTCTAAAATAGCACAACAGCATGGATTATAGCTATAATCACAAGTCTTGTTCTGACATCTAAAGTACAAGATGAATCCTCAAAGGCGTTCATAGACGTTTGGCGTTATTGCGGTCGGCGTGTTGTAATGGCAGCTAACAGGAAACCAATGTGTCTTTGATGTTTTGACTCACTACACAAACTGAGTTGCGCGTCGATATTTCGGTTTGATTTGAGGTTTTGATTTTAATTTTGTGAAGGGGGTTATGTGTCTTTGGTTTTGACTGGTACAAAGGCAGTTGTGGGTCTCGGGATCTTTCGGTTAACGTTCTTAACTTAAAGGGAGTTTCCGTATTTTAGGTTGTGCGTCTTTGTGTTTTCGAGCGGTCCCTTGTCGATTGTGATTGACGCATTTTTGGGAGAGTGAAAAGAACCCGACGTGTGGGTCTTAGCCAGAAGGGTGGAGTGGGGTCGCAGAACGCGTGCGTGTGTTTTCACGGCCCTGCTGACATGCGCGTGACATCATCTCAACCCAGCCCAACGCTTCACGTGCCGTCACGCGTGTGAATTCCCGTATTGACGGACAAGTACGCTTCTCAGTCATTGGTTTTGATTGCGCAACTGATTGTGTAGTCGTGATCACGTGCGATGAATAACGAGATCCTGGAGTTGGACGCTTCCTCTTGACACGTCTACCGACGCTCCTGCTGTCCCTTTGGCATTCCGTTTGTAACAGAACCAGCAACTTGTGGGTGTTTGTGTGTGCATGTTTTTTTTTTTTAAAGCGGAAAATCTCCATCTGAGCGATTGTTGGCAGGTTTACCTCAGTGGGGCGAGTCCAAAGAATGTTTGACTCGTTGATCTTTTTGGAGGGATGTGGGGCTGGGAGATCAGTTTTTAGGAGAAACCTGTGGTCTCCTTTCGCCATTATTCTGACTCTGACCTGTCTGGACCTGCAAAAACACGTGTGTTTTATTTTTATAGTGATGAAAACACGGCACGCAGCACGGTAGGGCAACTGGTTAGATTGTTGGCCTCACAGTTCTGAGGACCAGGGTTTAATCCCAGCCCAACCTGTGTGGAGTTTGCATGTTCTCCCCGTGCCTGCGTGGATTTTCCCCAGGCATTCCGGTTTCCTCCCACATAGCCAAAACATGCATTCAATTGGACACTTTAAATTGCGCCAAGGTGTGATTGTGAGTGCGGTTGTTTGTCTTGATGTGCCCTGCGATTGGGTACCAACCAGTTCACCGTGTACCCCACCTCCTGCCCAACGATAGCTGGCATAGGCTCCAGCGCTCCCACTACCCCTTGTGAGGATAAGCATCTCAGAAAAATGGATGCATGGAAACTCACGGTGCACAATCACTCTGAGTGAGAGTCTGCACCGAGCTGAATCAGAACGTGTTTGAGACAATCTGATGCGTGTGTGCGTCTATGAACGTGTATGAAAGTTTTTGTGCATATCTTTTGTATTTCTGAGAGAGTTTTAGATGCGTGTTTTTTTCCTGAGAGTTCTCCTATGTGTCTATGGCGCACGTGCATGTTTGTGGCATCTGGTAAATTCCAGCACAGGGCATTTTTGCTTGCCTGCAATCGAGCTCACACACATTGAACAATGTCCTTAAAAATCAGCGCCGTGGATGCAATGGTTGACTCGGGGCCACTCTTCCTCACTCACGTGTGCGTTTGCCCTTTAAATGTCCGCGTCTGCCTGTTGGTAGCTCTGAAAAAACAAAACTTTGCACGAGTGTCGAAGGCGGAAATTCTTTTGAAGTCACTGAGAATATTGAACATCAAATATCTTGATTAGTTCTCGCTTCAGACCCCAGCATTGTTTTCCCAATTTAATTGCATATTTCAAATTTACATCATATTGAATGTTGACACCTTCAGTGTGGCAAACGTATTGGTTTGAGAAATTGACATCACATTTAATGTCAACACCTTCAATGTGGCAAACGTATTGGTTCGAGAGAGACTCCTCGTGAGGATGCTCGTAAACAGTGTTAGCGTGTGCTAGCCTGTAGGATGCTAAGGCAGAAGGAAGTGACAGCGACTCTGTGAGAAGGAACTTGTTTTTTTAGCATTTGCACCACCGGTTTTTGTAAGAAACAAAGTCCAATCTGTACTCTTCGGTTATCCAAGTGTATGACATGATGTAGTGTAGCGCTTCTTACCTGACAATTTACGATGGTGTCACTTCACAATAAGTGTATGACTGTATTTTGTGGACGACAAGCCGCTACTTTTTTTCTGGGTCTGTGAGCACTGCGGCTAAAATGTAGATTTTTATTTTTTTGTCGACTGTGATAGAGGTAAACATTACCGATTGGATGAGAGCTGTGGAGAAACGTCTCAGCAGGTCTTGCAACAGGCCGTGCTTCCTCAAAAGCCGCAAGAAGTCCATCCTTTTTTGGGCTTTTTTTTAAATGAAGATTTAGTTGATGTTCGTCTCCTACTTCAGGTTCTGTAAGACTGTAAATCCCAAGGACTTGAAGGTCTTGACGGTTGAAACAAGACAGTTGAACAGCCTGAGGGGCAGCTGTGGTGAAGGATGTCTCCCGAAGTCCATAATCATGTACATTTACAATGTAACAGCAAGTTTTGATATCTACAGTTCAGTTCCGCTATATTAAGGACATTTGAATTTGTGTCAGTGTTGTGTGTTTCTCATTTCTGCGTTCAAATTAAAGGTTCACCACAAGGTTAGGATTTCAAGCTAAGTTTACGGTTTCAAATTGCGTCTACGATTTCAAAATAGTGATCGGGACTGGGTTAGGTTTTCAAAGCGCGGTGTCGTGCTTCAAATTCAAATTTGGGATTCATTGCAAGATTAGTGTTAGTGAAAATCAGGTTGGGCTTTTCAAGGAAGGCCGATGCAGATCTCCAGACACGACGGTACGTATGGCCAATGTGGCTTTAGACTGCCACGTCTCCAGGAGACTAGAAAAGGAAGTCATTAGCATCTTGCTCCATAGGAAGCGGTCAGAGACTTTCACATCAGCCCATCTCGTGGTTAATGCTTGACAGGGTCGGGCAGAGTACAGGAAGTGCAGTCACAATTGATCTGCAATAAATGCTCAGACTCACCAGTCGCAAACATCAATATTAGCTTTAGCTCACTGAACAGCAGTCAGTCATGTTGTTTCCTTTTACTCTGTCTGTGCGCAAAACATGCACGCACACAATGAAGTAGCCGGGGTGAAAGTTCCGTGTTTTGTACTTGCGTTACATCAGCGGTGATGACATCGACAGAGAATCAGTGACGATGTCACCACAATTGGCCACTGGGTGGACGCAGGCGACCACGCACATGCTGTGTGTTTGCATTCACGTGTGAATGCATGACACCCCGCGGGAGTTGACTGTTGACTCAAACCCATTTGGAACATTATTCATAACTTGTGAAAGAAGCTAAAACGACCTCCGAAGAGGGAACGCAAGTTAACACAGACTGACACAGGCACAAAGTTTGTGAGCTCACATGTGCTCATGGGAACTACTACAAGCTAACACAATTTTGTAGGAGTTGACACAAGCTAACAGTTCCTTATAGGAGCTAACGTAAGAACATCAATGATAACACAAGCTAACGTTAGTTCATAGATCTTAATACAGGCTAATATTAACATATACAGGAGCTATCACAAACTAACTAGATCATAGGAGCTACCCCAAGATAACGAGCTCATAGGAACTAATAAAATCAACACACACTCATAGGTGCTAACACAAGCTCTTAAGAGGTAACACAAGTTAACAGACTGACGCAGGCACAATGTTTATGTGAGCTCACACATGCTCATGGGAACTACAACAAGCTAACAAAATTTTGTAGGAGTTGACAGAAGCTAACACTACCTTCATAGGAGCTAACGCAAGAACATCGATGATAACACAAGCTAACGTTAGTTCATAGATCCTAATACAAGCTAATATTAACATATACAGGAGTTATCACAAGATAACTAGATCATAGGAACAAATAAAATCAACACACACTCATAGGAGCTAATACAAGCTAACACAACTATGAACTAACACAATCTCAGGCACTAACACAAGTTTAGTAGCTCATTGGAGATGACATAAGTTAACTAGATCATGGAAGAGAGCGCAAGATAGCTAGCTCATAGAAGACAACAGGCTTATAGGAGCTGACACAAGATATAGCACAGAATATAATACACGTTTATGGGAGCTAACACAACCAACACACACTAATAGGAGCTAACACGAGCAATAAGTGACACAGAAAATGGATGGATGGAATATGTTCTATTTATTGTCGATCTGTTCTCTGTGTATGTTTGTCCACGTTTTCAGATTAATCTGCGACTCATCCTGGTCAGCGGGAAGACTAAAGAGTTTCTGTTCTCTCCCGACGACTCTGCAGCGGACATCGCGAAACACGTTTATGACAACTGGCCAATGGGTGAGCTGGTAACCCCGACCTGCGTTACAAGACTCCTTCAGCTGTCTTTAAACGGGCAAACGACGCTGTTTTGTGCAAATATTGCTGTTTTGTTTTTTATTTACTGCAACAGCATTTGTCTCATGTGGCAAAAGTCACAGGAATGAATGAAAGAAAGAAAATGTGCACATGCGTGTTTGATGTTTGCAGACTGGGAGGAAGAGCAAGTCAGCAGTCCCAACATCCTCAGGCTCATCTACCAGGGACGCTTCCTGCATGGCAACGTGACGCTCGGAGGTATATGCACACCCACACATGGACGCTCTCACACACTATCAGTCACACTTCTACACACTTTGCACACACACTCTTCCCAGCGCCCACACACACTCATTCATTGTCACTCACTCACTCACTCTGACACCGATCTTACTCTCTCAAAGACTCACACAGAACACAAAAACTCACACATCCTTTGTTCCACACACACTCTTCTGCATACTCATTGTCTCTCACACACTAACCCTTTCTCACATTCACTCTCTCATCGTCTCGAACCTACGCAGACTCCGACTCAGGCGCGCAGGTACACACACACACACACACCCTCACAAACAGATGCACACTTATGTATGCATATTTTGTCACACTATTTCAAACAAAGGCTAACACACACGTAAGCAAGCGCGCGCGCGCACACGGTGTTGTTGGAAAGCTCTTTGCTGTGTGGTGTGTGTGTGTTTTTTTTTTTTTTTTTTTTTTTTTTTTTTTTTTTTTTTTTTTTTTTCCTCCCCCGAGCAGCAGAACAGAGGAAGCTTAGTGCTCATGACAAGCGTCCTTTGAGCCAGACAGGAAGTGGAGCGGGGGGAAAAAAAGAGAGCGAGTCGGGAACACACAATCCAGAGTTGATTTTGGGTGTCATGGCAGACGCTTCCTTCCTAATATTTATCCAGAACTGCAACAAAAAAAGTATTTACTGGTGCAATGGCAAACAAAGACTTTCCATGTCAGTGTTTGGATTAAATACTATTGTTTTGTTCATAATAACAGTGAATGTTACCCCTGAAATAATAGCTTGCCATTCAACTTTTATATTTCGTGTCAATGTATACATATTTTTCCCGTTAGTACATCAGCACAAATTGGAATACGTTTCTTTTAAAACACTAAAATATGCCAGTAGTAACCAAATAAACGCGTCACAAGCGCGTTCATACTTGAGCCACGCTCTCATTGGCCGACTCCCACGTCACTCAACAGCCCCGGAGGAGTGCAGTTTTGCTGAGGGTGAGGATGGCGTTGCCAAGTGGACAAAAATAATACCTGCACCTCACATAGATATGTATTTGTGTCATCCATCCATCCATTCATTTTCTGACCCGGTTAGAGCATTGGCCTCACAGTTCTGAGGACCGGGGTTCAAATCCCGGCCCCACCTGTGTGGAGATTGCATGTTCCCCCCGTGCCTGTGTGGATTTTTTTCCAGGTTCTCCACTTTCCGCCCACATCCCAAAAAACACGCACCATTCATTGGACACTCTGAAATTGCCCCTAGGTGTGCTTGTGAGCGTGAATGTTGTCTGTCTTCGCGGGGCCCTGCGATCGACTGGCGACCAGTTCAAGGTGGACTCCGCCTCCTGCCCGATGACAACTGGGACGGGCTCCAGTACTCCTTGCGACCTTTGTGAGGATAAGTGGCTAAGAAAATGGATGGATAAATAAATTGAAAATTTTGCCATGAAAACAGTAAACTCCATTTGAACATGATGTGAATTTTTGAATATTGTGTTCATCCACAATAATGAATAATGAAAGACACAAAAATGCTCCGTTTAGCCTGCCAATAGTATATTTTACCCCAAAAATGCTCGATTTGGTCTCATAATGTACGCTGTATCTTTTTAATGAAAACGCTTTTTTTGGCGTTAACCACGTTTGTGTTTTTTTTGACCGCGCGGCAGGCCTGAAGCTTCCGCTGGGCAAGACCACCGTCATGCATTTAGTGGCCAGAGAGACGCTGCCTGAGCCCAACTCTCAAGGTAATATTATATTATTGCATATTAGTTTTTCATACACAGCAACCGTATTGGCACTTATTTGCGTCGAAAACACATTAGTCATTTTGGGGATTTTCGTTTCCACTTTTTAAGAGGAAAGCATCCAAAGGTCTTGATGCTTTCATTCAAAATCTAGAAAAGTGATCAAATGTGATCAGTTATGTTACTTTTGGAATAGATACATTACTATTACATTTTCAACGATATGTATTTTATTACTGTGTGTCATCATTTTTTACGTGTGTGTGTGTGTGTGTCCTATCGTGACAAGTGGATTTTTTTTTGTGTTCAGGTCAAAGGAACCGGGAGAAGAGCGGGGAGAGTAACTGCTGTGTCATCCTGTAAATGGGACCCTTTAAAAGCTCCCAAGTCGTCGTCCGGACCCCCCTCCCCCCGACCGCCACCCTGCCTTATTGGGTCCACCCCCACTATCTCGTCACAACAACACATTGGGCCGCTAAACTGGAGGGTTTTTTTTTTTCTTCTTCTTCTTCTTCCTCAACACTGTAAGCCTACATACCCAGACGCATTGTGTAACTGGCTGTGAGCTGGTTGCCACGGTGACGATGCCTTGTTTTTCTTTTTGGATTCTAACAACTGCACTAAAATGCCAACGCACGTGCGTGCGCTCACACGCACGCACGCCGGTGGCCATCTTGTTGCCAAGAGGAAGAGAGACCCTCCACAACAGTGTTGTCCTCAATTTGGTCTTTTTCCTCTGTGAATATTCATATTTCTCTGATTATCATGAATTATTAATGATGTCCATTTTGCACAACACAATTGTGTGCTACTTCGGCACACTCAATATGTGTATGTATAAGTACTATGTATGTATGTTATTTGTATGTAAGATTTCTGCATGTACTGTATGTGTGATTCCCTTTTGACCTCATCATGATTGATTGATGTATTTTAACGTGGGCTTATGTTTTTTTTTTTTTTAAATTGTCATTAATTGACAGAATCATTAATTGCAATCAGATGTGTATGTGAAATCACCTTCCAGTTAGAAATAGTCCCCCCCACACACACACACACACACACCTGTAAACTAAATAAAGCTTTTTGAAATGTCGTGAAGGACGACTCGTTCATTTGCTGATCCAAGTTCAGATTTAAAAGGTGTGTAAACCTCGTGGCTTTTACTGCGTTGGCTAAACGTGACCTCGCGTGTTGTGTAAGATTAACAGGAGCGGCCATGACGGGTGTTTTCAGTACGCGCAATGATTACACGCTATGTACGTACACTTGTCAACGGTTAGCAATTGGGCAAGATGGCTGCCGTCGCAACAGATTTGAACTGAGTCATTGAATCCAATGGGAATAGATTAGGAGCAGAGACGTGGGGGGTGTCCACAGCATCGATAGAGTTAAATTCCAAACTGTTGTCACCGAGAAATACTGCAAGTATTGACGAGGAATGGGCGGGTACCGATACCGGGCTTCGCTAAGGGCCGATACTGGCTTCGTTTCAAGCTGTCTGGTATGCGGCAGGGCAGGAGCGATGCGGCGGGGCCTCCTTCAACAAAGCGGAGTGCCACTGCTCCGAACTGAAAAATGAGTAGCCAAATATTCAGGGCATTTTTGAATGACTTGAAGAACATACAGTATTACATAATTCAGTGAAAAAAAAAGTTTTTGTACTGTCTGGCTAATGCTTATCCGTTTGTATCTTTGCAATTTTTGCCCTCCTTTTTAGACATTATTGCCCCCAAAGAAGAAAGCTGTGTCTTTAAGCAATGCTTCTGCAGCCAAAAGAAATTCCATCACTGTGGAAACGAAGCTCAAAATCATAAAAAGATTGAGAAAGGAGAGACAAGAACAACACCAAGGCTTCAGTCGGTGATGACAATTATTAAAGGCAAACCCCGTATTTTAGCGCATGTGAAGGGTTCCGTTCATATGTCGGATACAATGATCACAAAACAAGGACCAGGTTCCTTCGCAATAGCTAAGCGCAGCCTCCCTTTCTTCTTCTCCATCCACCTCTCAGCAGTAATGGTAAGTACATCATCTTTTTTACTTCAATGTATTTTTTTTTTTTTTAATGTAAATTCTGACTTTGATGGTGGAATCCGACTTAAGTCGAAATGTCGCTACTCTAGGAACGGATCTCAGTCGTAGACCGAGGACTCCCTGTATTCATACCTGTCAACTCGTACGATTTCGCCGTAGTTCATACGGATTTTGCGGTGAATCTTACAGCCGTACATCACAAATCATACGGATAATGAAAATTCAGCATTTAGAGTTGGTGAAGAAAGTTACACATGAATACAATTCTGAACACAGTTAATGCCACTAAATAGACTTTGATAACTTCAGATATTATCATTATGGAGATCTACGATGAAAATCATTGAAAAATTTTGGGGTTTTTCCCCTCCGTTATTTTGACATAATTTGTTTCGGTATGTTCTAAAGATTTTTTGATCTCTATAAGGATTTTTGGGGTATTTTATACAGGTTGGCGCTCCGAAAAGTTGACAGGTGTGTGTATTTCTGTGTGTAAGGGAGCCTGTTGCACTGGAAAACAACATTAAAAAAAAAAAAAACAGATATGCACCCATTTTGTTCATTTTTAAAATGATATTTTTGCCATCTTTCTGTTCAGGAAATGTGTGGTTCTATGCGGCCTCCTGATAGAGCTGCCCCCCCCCCCCAAATAAAAAGGGTGGCCCTTTACGCTATTTAAATTGCCTTTTCTTGAACTAGATTATTACTCGAGAGATGTAAACTTTGTCGCTACAGTCAATGAGTTCGGTGAGGGTAAAATGTAGTCAACTAAAAGAGAAGACTTCTGTTTCACAAAGTAGATAGTTACTAGTACTTTTTAGTAAGAACGGAAGTCGCTAGATACTGGTAACTAGTTAATACAAGACAGGTATACACAACTTTGTAGTCACAATGAGTAAAGTGTGACCAAGTGTGTGTGTTGTAATGTCATTTAAACTGATAACTATTATGCTACCACCCTTTCGTCAAAACGTGGAACTGCAAGGAAAGCAAACTTTACTATTTTTTATTTTATTTTTTTTTTTTATACAGTATTGAAATTACATAAGCGTATTGCCTTCCGTATCAAAGGACAACAGTATCCAGACGGCCTAATAGCCTTTATGCTGTTCATGTTAGTGGCATAACCTATCGTTTTACAAAACCAAGCAACATAATTTGCGTGCATAATTTTAGGGATATTTCTTTGTTTACCGTGGAGCAGACAAAGGTTGATTTTTGAAGGATTTAAATGACCGTGTACTACCGCATAGCTTTTAGCAGAATGTTACCATTTTGTTTAGCATTCTTTCAGCTACAGGTGTATCATTTGATCTTTGGAAAATGTTTTCGCCGCAGCACGTTGAAAGTTTGCCACTTAATTATAATGTCAATTTCAAAACAAAACAAACGATGAGACTATTAAGTGTGTGTGTGTGTTGTGTGTGTGTGTGTGTGTGTGTGTGGTGTGTGTGTGTGTGTGTGTGTGTGTGTGTCACCAGAGTCTCAATTAGTGAAGTCGTGAAAGGCCAGAGGGAGCGCAGGTGGAAAAACAAGCCTCCGTCTCTGGAGTGACTCTCTGCCACATTTGTTTGTTTACTCTCATGACTTGCTTCGTCACTAAAATATATTTTTAAATGCTGTTGATGACATATTAATTCTGCAGAAGCTGCTTATTCATGTTTAAAATAAACATTTTGAATACAGTTGATTTATAAATCATTTCACTGTAATACAATCAATGAATTATTTACATTTGAAAAAAAATGTAGTGCAGGTCAACGTATTTTACTATACAGTTTACCTCAATGATGATAAATCAATTTACCAATGTTTTAAAATGAAAAAAGATTGCACATATGTGTAAAATGGTTGGTTTTACAAATATTGTATTGGATTTTTTTTGAAGAAATGAACTATCCATTTATTCAAAAGATAGATGTTCAATATGCAAAATTGTAAACATCCAAAATATCCATCCATTTTTCCTTTGGTTTAGCCGCTTATCCTCACAAGGGTCACGGGGCGTGCTGGAGCCTATCCTGGCTATCAAGGGGCAGGAGGCGGGGTACACCCTGAACTGGTTGCCAGCCAATCACAGGGCACATCGAGACAGACAACAGTTTGACTCCCAATCACACCTACGGGCAATTTAAAATGTCCAATTAATGTTGCATATTTTTGGGATGTGGGAGGAAACTGGAGTGCCCACCCAGAGAAAAGCCACGCAGCCACTGGGAGAACATGTAAACTCCACACAGGCGGGCCCGGGATTGAACCCGGGTCCTCAGAACTGTGAGGTCAACGCTCCACAGGCTGATTCACCGTAACGCGCATTTTTTTATTATATTAACTTTTTTTTAGATATAAATTAACCATTTATTTAAAAAAATGTGTGATATACAGTTTCTGTGTAGAAATATTTCACAATTTTTACATTTATAATGGGGTGGAATAGTGGATGACTATTTATCACATCTGCCTTGCAGATCTGAGGACCCGGGTTCAAATCCAAATCCAAATAATTGAAATTGCCCGGAGGTGTTAATGTGAGTTTCTATGTGCCCCGTGAATGGCTGGTGACCAGTTCAGGATCAAATCTGCTTTTTCATATCTGTTTAAATATGTTGTTGCCGTTTTGTAACAAGTTGCCATTTATTTTGTAAGGAGACTGTCATGAAAAAAATATTATATTACAGCGAACTAAAACACTATATGGTCACTTAATTAGAAACACCATCCAAACGTGAATCATTTTTCTCTTTTAACGGAAGACGTTTATTATGCTGCCTGCCGTTTCTAACGTTTCATTTGGAGCGTGTCACAATTTTAGAAGCAGCTGGCAGTGCACTTGCAAATCTCTCCGGGAATGCTAATTATTAATGATAACCCCCCTAATAATAAGTCCCGTGGCATCGCAGGCAAGTTTGTTGTCTCGGGCGACCTTTTAAGAATTAAGCGTCACAATTGCAAGAAACAATTTGGGGCGTTCCGCTGAATTGCCGCCATTTGAGTCCCATGGAAATAAAATGTCAAATTGCACAATAAAATGAACAGTTTTTTTTTTTTTTTTTTTAACTCAGCAAAATGTCCTGACTTCATATTCACAATAATAATTTAAATTGCCTTGAACACTTGTAAAGACAAAAAAAGATTTACATCCTTTAGAATGTCTTCATTATTATTATTACTATTATTAAAATTACACCTTGAGCTTATCATATTCCAAATGAACAATTTAGTTTAAATTAACATTTTGTCGGTGTGCACGGCTTTTCACCCCGTCGACACTCTACCCCCCTTTGGAAAATGTGGACTATTCCACAAGTGAGCTGGCCCACAGGAACTCATCCAATTCCTCTTTAATTATTTTTCTGTATTGATTATATTTCAAGTATGACTGGGATTGTTGAAATCTCCTCACAATAGTCACCTAATAACTTTTTTTTAAAGTGAATGGATGATTTTTTTTTTTTAGGTAGTTTTGAGTTTTTCTTTTTGTTGAACTGCTGCTGACTCATGTCAATAAGCTGTTAGCATAAATGCCATATGGCTATATTTCATATAATGTACTTTAAAAAAAAGAAGAAGAAGTTGTTAAAATGTAGTCAGTGTACATTTTGCATAGTAAAAAAAAAATCTGACAGACAGGAATATAAGTTTTTTTTGGCAGGGATACAAGACCCACATGGCATCAATTCAGTTGTGTGGTGCAAAAATTTTCGTGAGAAAATGTGCCAAATCATGCATTCTTCATATACAGTACAAATATGATATGTACTGTGACAGACAATACCGTACAATGTTCTCTTGGTTGCTGCTAGGACAAGGCAACAATTTGTGTGTCTGTGTGTTTGTCAGCCCCGCTAAGATTTGGTGCTTAAGTTTAGCGTTAGCATTAGCAATTAATTTGGAGTTTAGGGAAGTGCTCATTACAACTTGAGGGCTGATTGTTGTCTCTTGTTTTTCTCATCAAGTCACTCAACCATGTTTGTTGTAAAATGGTCGCCAAGGTTACGGTGGGCAGATCTCGCCGTGGGATTAAAAACTTGATTTTGTTGACTTGAACTAATGTTGTTTATGTGCGGGGCGGGCGTGTCTCAACCCGGGGGGAAGGGGTGGTGGTGGGGGCGGTTCAGGCCTCCGGCATCCTCTGTTATAGGCTGTACGCTGGAGTCAAGATCCAGTTGGGGACCATGAACCTGTTCAATCCGGCAGAGGACGAGAACGTGTCCATGGTGCACCCCGAGTACTTCATCATCAGCGGCCTATCCGGTGTCCCTCACATCAAGCTGTACTACGTCTTCCTGTTTGTGGTCTACACGTTGTCCGTGCTGGCCAACGGCACCGTGATGACCGTCATCTGCCTAGACCGCCGGCTCCAGACCCCCAAGTACGTGGCGGTCTTCAACCTGGCCTTCGTGGACCTGTTCGGGAGCTCGGCTCTGGTCCCCAAGCTCCTGGACGTGTTCCTGTTAGGCAACCGCCGCGTCCCCTTCCGCAGCTGCCTGGCTTTGCTGTTCTTCTGCTACACCTGCTTGTCGATGCAGTCCTTCAACTTGGTTGCGCTGGCCTACGACCGCCTCCTGGCCATCATCTTCCCCCTGCACTACCAGGTGAGGAGCAGAAACCGCAGCTTCGTATCAGATTTGAACTTTCGTTCAACAACGCGCACCAAACAAATTGAGTGGCAAGACGCAAGCATACTTGAAGTGCCTTGCAAGGATCGGTCATCGCTCTTTTTTTTTTTTTTTATCAGGATGAGCGGTACCATGTGTCCACCGCTGCGTCGCCAGCAATCTGTAACTGGAAGTGGTGCGCTTTGTCTTTCAGAGTAAGAGCATAGCACAAGTTCTGTTGTATGTTCACTGTCCAATCGTAGAAACTCGTCGTTACTATACGTGGTGCGTTCAAAGAGATGCAATCCTGGCAGAATGGTAAAAGTGAAAAGCTCTCCTTTAACTTTTCTCAGTCTCAGTGTTTAAAGTTGTTGTATCAGTTGGGCTTAATTTTTTTTTTCCATTTTTTCCAGATTTATCAGAGTGGACTTGGAAAAGTGGTTATTTAAAAAGTGCTCTCTGAATACAGCTGATTTGAGAAATGACCAAGGCACTCTGATATCTTGTAAGTTGGGCAAAAAATGGAATTGAGTTTTTTTTTTTTTGGTTCCTTGAGGCAGCACGGTGGAGCAGCTGTAAAGCCTCGCAGTTCTGAAGGTCGGTGTTCAAATCCCGGCCCCGCCTGTGTGGAGTTTGCATGTTCTCCCCTTGGCTGCGTGGCTTTTCTCCGGGCGCTCCGGTTTCCCCCCACATCCCAAAAACACGCAACATGAATTGGACACTCTAAATTGCCCCAAGGTGTTATTGCGTGTGCGACTGTCGTCTGTCTCGATGTGCCCTGCGATTGGCGGGCAACCGGTTCAGGGTGTACCCCGCCTCCTGCCCATGACAGCTCGGATTGGCTCCATCCCTCCAGTGACTCTCGTGAGTATAAGCGGCTCAGAAAACGGATGGATGGATGGATGGATGGATGGATGGATGGATGGATGGATGGTTTCTCGACGTACGTAGATCGTGTGAACTTCCTCCCTCCCAACCAGGTGAGGATGACGCACCGCTTCATGTTATCGCTGATCCTGGGCTTCTGGCTGCTGGTGGCGGTCCTGGTCGCGGTGGCCACGGGCCTGCTGACCCGACTGTCGTTCTGCAAGTCGGTGGTGATCAACAGCTACTTCTGCGACCACGGCCAGATCTACCGGCTGGCGTGCAACAGCCACTACCCCAACTACGTGGTGAGCTGCGTGTACCCGGTGGTGATTTTCTGGCTGCCGCTGGCCTTCATCCTGCTCAGCTACGTGGCCATCGGCTGCACCCTGGCCAAGGTGGCCGCCGTCCAGGAGCGCCTCAAGGCCTTCCGCACCTGCGCCGCGCACCTCTCGCTGGTGGCCATCTACTTCATCCCGCTGCTCATCACCTTCACGCTGATGGAGAACATCCACCCGGACGGCCGCATTGTCAACCTGTCGCTCACCTCCGTCTTCCCCCCCGTGCTCAACCCGGTCATCTACACGCTGCAGACGCAGGAGATTAAAGAGTCGCTGAGCAGGCTCGTCAGGAGCGCGCGACGCGGCAAACAGGTCGGACGCTCAAAAGTGTGGACGGCAACCAAATAGGAAGTACCGTCGTAGCTCAACTTACGAGTGACCTGACTCGGGAGTTTTTCGAGGTGGGGAGCATCGCTTCTTTGCGATCGGCGCCAGCGACACAAACTCAATTTGTGAGGAAGTGAACATCCTGTTCGTTAACCTGTTTATTGCCACTTCTTGTTCAAAAACATTGAAAAAAATCTACGAAAATAGAGAATGATATCATTATTAATATTTTTATCCGTTCACGCCTGAAGGTCCGTTAGCATAAAATGCTGACATACAATTAAGAAAGGCATAGACGGCTAAGCAAACTAGCTTGGATATCGCGGTATGCTTCAATTTTAGGTGATGCATATTTGAACACAAACGGTTGCAACAAATCATATTCACAGCCATTTTTTTTCTTTATCCTCTGTGAAGACTGACAAATTTTACTGGGGTTTCGTGAGCAGTTGTGTGAGCATTTTCTTTTATATCCGGCCGCATATGAATGTATATTGCTCATGTATGAAACTCAGAAATGACACAGTTTAAACATTTGTTGTTTCACTGAACATGTATCTACATTGATACTTTCAAATCAGAATTGTTCATTGTTTGTGGTATGTTCAATGTGCTTTTCAGAGTGATTTTGGAGCTAGAAGGTGGAAAACCAGGTATGAAAAATAACTGATCCAAATTCCTCATTTATACACAATGAGCATGTTGCTACATTGATAATCATAAAGTCACTTTTTTTTTTATTGCGTTTAAAGTATCTGAAGGTGTTTGCATACAACCAAGTTTAATACAGATCGGACCCAGATTATACAGAAATGAGGTCCGGGCTCAGGTGGACGTGGTCTTGCCCGTCCGCCGGCCCTGGCTCAAGAGTTCCTGCCGTGCCTTGTGGTAGTCGCTCATGCATTTTTTGAAGGCTCCCACGTGGCTCTGGCACACTCGCCAGTCCTGATGCTCGGCCATGCAGTCCTGCAGCGCCTCGTGCAATTCAGCGCACCCCGTGCGAGAGATCATTCGCTCCACCGGGTCTTCGGCCTCCCCGTCGTCATCGCTGGCGCCCGTCGTCATCTTCTTCTTCGCACTTCGGTCGTGAGCAGGGGGTGACGTCATGCTACGCAGGAATGTGACGTTGAATATTTGTTGCAGTTTCATAATCCCATTTATGTATAGTTTCCTCCTGTGTTAATCGTCATTTCTATGGTTAAAAATTTATCAAATTTGTCTGTGTACCAAATGTGGTGAACAATAATTCTAACGTCAAACTTGCTGAGGCGGTTGATTGACTTTTAGAAGTCACCAACATGCGACGTTTGTTTGTTCGTTAAATCCATATTCTCGTACCTCTTATCTTTTCCTTCATTGGCTCCGCGTTTCCAATAATCGAAGAAAAAAATTATATGGATACACAATCGTGAACTTTTGATCAGAAAAGAAAAGAAAGGGTTATGGTTAACAGTTTGTAGGGGGACACATTTAGGCGTAGGACCGAGTGTAACAGTCAAATCTTTCCTACGTGGTTGCTCAGTAAAATGTCTTTATCTAAATGTGCTGTGTTGTGATTTCGTTATATATTTCATAGAACTGTTAATGTGATTTTCGTTGAATAATTGTGTATTTTAGAAGAAACAAGCTCGAGACTTGGTTCAGTTGTCAAAACGTCCCCTTAAAACACAGCTGCTTCCTGGTTTGAAAATTAGAATTTTACTGGTACTATGCCATAAACAAAACAAAAAATAACTAAAGCTCATGATATCTTAGTATTAGTTAGGGATGGAGATTCAATCAATTTAATTTAATCAATCACTGTTACTGGGCTTAAATGATTCGCTGTATTTAGCATTTTACACATTCAGAAAGAGCGCCATCTGCTGGCTAAACCGGTGGGCGAATAAAGATGATTCTGATTCATTTTAGGTGTCCGGTGAGTGCAGTGTATGTAAATGTCCACCAAGGGGCAGCACGCAGCCATTGAAGAAACGTGCAAAGGAAAAGTGCGCGGTTCCTCGTGCGCAACATTCTTTATAAAAATATCTTCATGTGAAATCAGTCATCAGAATAATTGATCCTCATTAGCAAGCAAAAAAAAAAAAAAAAAATCTTCCCAGACCTGAAGCTAATGCGCCGATCTCTAATTAGCCTGGAGTGTGTGGATCGCTTTATTACATCTGTATTAGTCTTGTTTTTCTTTCTTTCTGTGTGTCGCGGGTCTGTCATTGGGTGACTCTTTTAAACCGAAATGAAGTCTTAATGAAAGCAGGATGCTGATCCAGGATCAATGTAGACTAGATTCAAAAAGACAAAAGAAACTCCCAAGAGGCTTGCATGGGAGGGGGATCCAGCAGGTCACCTCCACAACTGCGCCGACACTCCTCAGCACAAGATTTGCATTTAAAAAAAAAAAAAAGTTTGTTTTTTTTAAGTCATTTGGTGCCGTGCATGTTTATATTGAACCGGAATCCAAGCTTTTAATGCCACTGACGTATATACTCACTAAGTACGCTCGGAACAGGGTCTGTTTGTCTGAAATTCCCCAAATTTGTAAAACACAAAATGATCAATAGGTTCCCATAGATCAGGGGTGTCAAATTCATTTTTGTCCTGGGCCACGTCGTAGTCACAGTTTCTTGCAAAGGGTCGTTATGACAAAAAGCATATAGTAAGTTTCTTTCGGCTTGTCCCTTTCGGGGTCGCCACAGCGTGTCATCTCAGATGAACGCACATATGTTTGGCACAATTTTTACGCCGGATGCCCTTCCTGACGCAACCCTTCTCAGGGAGTGGAGGCCCCAGTGGGATACGAACCCACAACCCCTGGTTTATCAAACCAGTGCTCTAACCACTGAGCTACAGCATGAAAATCATTAATTGCTTCATCATATTTACACGTGAAATTTATGAACTAGTTTTGGAATTGGAAATCAAGGGTAATGCGTTTTTTGGAAACACAAAAATGCTTGCAATCTCTCATCATCAGTTAAGATATGGCAATTGGAGATTTTGATCAATTTTAACAAAAAAAATAATAATCATGCACATGATTTGCCTTCGCGGGCCACATAAAATCACGTGGCGGGCCGGAACTGGCACCTGCGCCGTGGATGGCGGCGTATGGGTTTGGATTTGAGATCAGCACAGATTTTGATTAGAAGATAAAGACTAGGTGGGGAATCTTCCCTCGACACGTTTCTTCGTTGTAAATAAATAATCATATTGCCTTGAAAAGTCTTTGGTTTCAAATGTCACAAAAATAAAGAAATGTCACTCTTTTGCTTGACAGAAGCTTGTTTTTTTATGCTTTTGGATCAGAAATATTATTTCGGGTGGAAGTAGAAGAAGAAGACGCTCCCCAATTTAACACATTTTGATCAGGAATGTTTTCGCAACGCTCTTGTGAGCTCTCGGCTTAATGAGTTTTCTCGATGACGCCGGCAGCTTTTTAATCAGCACCTTTGCTGCCCTCCAGTCTTAATTGCAACACAAAGATGAGATTAACGAGGCTTAGCCGCGAACGCGACCTTTTGTTTGTTTGCGCGCAAGGTCGGACGGCTCCACGTCGGCTCGCTCGATCGCTACGACAGACTGAAGGAGAAGCGTACCCAATGATGTCATTAATTGCAGCTTCTTTTTTTTTATTATAAAATCATTTGTGTTCAAATACACAAAGCAATCAATTTTTTTTTGTATTATGTTATTCCGTCCATTTTAATTTTCACGTCCAGTAATGCCTTCGCTTATCGCGCGGGATTAATATTTGTGATTTTTTTTGTGTGATTTTAGTGATACTTGAGAGAGGTGTAGATGTTCCATTTGTCCACTGGGGGTCGCCATTCACACAGTACTGTAGAAAATATGGGCCAGTGACTGGGCGACGTCGTCAGCAGCTAGTTTGAGGGGGAAATGATTCAGGGCCGCTTGACTGCTGTCTTGTTGTGTTCCTTCTAAGCAAATCTCAGACGTGCATTGAAAAAAAAAAGACAATTTTGATTTCAGATACAGAAAATTTGAGGCTGTTTGACACGTGGCGCTCGTCTTCATCATTTAAAAGCTGTGTTGACGTGTTTGTGATGCCGTTGTTGGTTCCTAAAGCTCGCCAACGCTCATTTGTTCCACTTGCAGAACTTAAAGGAGAATTTAGGTGTCCGCTGAGGGGATGATGATGATGATGACAAATTATCTGTTCTAAAAATACAAATATTCAAATGGATTCTTCTTCTTCTTCTTTTCTTTTCGGCTTGCCCCGTTAGGGGTCGCCACAGCGTGTCATCTCAGAAGAACGCATACTTTTCTTTTTGGTACAGTTTTACGCCGGTTACCATTCCTGAGGCAACCCCTCTATGGATATTAAAAATATTAAAAGGAGGGCGGAACAGTGGTTCAGGTGGAATGATTTAGCCTCACAGTTCTGAGGTACTGGGTTCAATCCCGGACCAGCCTGTGTGGAGTTTGCATGTTCTCCCCGGTGCCTGTGTGGCTTTTCTCCGGGTGGGCACTCCGGTTTCCTCCCACATCCCAAAAACATGCAACAATGAATTGGACACTAAATTGCTCGTAGGTGTGATTGTGAGTCTAGCTGTTTGTCTCGATGTGCCCTGCGATTGGCTGGCGACCAGTTCAGGGTGTACCCCGCCCCCTGCTCGTTGACAGCTGGGATAGGCTCCGGCACTCCTCGCATCTCTCGTGAGGATAAGTGGCTAAGAAAATTGACGGATGGATTAAAAGGAAAATTGGGGGAGAAAATATTTGTATGGGGTGGCACGGTGGGGCAGCTGGTAAAGTGTTGGCTCACAGTTCTGAGAACCCAGGTTCGATCCCAGCCCCACCTGTGTGAAGTTTACATGTTTTTGTGGGTTTTCTCCGGGCACTCCGTTTTCCTCCCACACCCCAAAAACATGCACCATTAATTGGACACTCTAAATTGCCCATAGGTGTGATTGTGAGTGCGACCGTTGTCTGTCTCCACGTGCCCTGTGATTGGCTGGCGTCCAATCGAGGGTGTACCCAGCCTCCTGCCCGTTGACAGCTGGGATAGGCTCCAGCACTCCCCACGACCCTTGTGAGGATAAGCAGCAAAGAAAATGGATATTTGTTTGGAGTTTTTTTTTTTTTTTTACAAAGACAAACATTAAAAAAATATATTAAGTTCAAATTTGTACCTCATTCATGGATTCATGGATCGGTAGATTTAAATTAGTAATTAAAATAAAAAAGTACTGCGCACATGTCCGCTAGAGATGAACTTGAAATAATTTTGATGGAAGTCGCCATTTTCCTTGGCGTCAAAGTCACCTTTGTGGACCGGGCTGGTCCGCCGCCTTGCGGGCGGCAGCTGCGCTCCAATTAAACTGTGAAATATGCAAAATGAGTAAAATGCGTGTGTGTGCTAAGTGCATTAGTTCGCGTGTGCGTGCGCGCGCACGAGTGTGAGGCGTGTGTACGCTTCTCCGAGATGAAGGTTACCCCATCATCATCCTCGACAAGTCAGCAACTTGCACACACACTCGCTCATGAAATGTTCTCACAACATATTGAAATATGTATATCAGTGGTGTGCGTGTTTTTTTCAGAGCTGTGTGAGAGGGTCAGTGATATATGTGAGAGCGTTTTGATTTTGATTGCATCACTTTAAGATCATTTTCGTAGTGTGTGAGAGCAGTTTTGATTAAAAATGAGCCCCACAGTGCCACCCAGTGGCCAGTTGTCGCGTGTGTGTGTGATCACGTGTTACGACGTCATGAGCACGAAGCTGATAGATCACTTGATTGGAACAGGTGCGTTTGTTTGAAGGGAAAGTTTGGACAAGAAACAATGTCTGCAGCACTCCCGCCACCCTTGTGAGGATAGGCGGCTCGGAAAATGGACATGGACACTCGCCTGTGAGTTAATGAATGTTGACAAATCGTCGAGCTTTATTCGTTTGGGGAGGAAAGACAGACAAAAAGGGTTTCAGTTGTGCGTTAGCATTTAGCGCTTTTAATAGTCGAGTGACATCGTCACCCGTTCACGGATGAAAACAAGACTTTCCACTCTGGTTTAGCCCCCCCGAGAGCACTTTTACGTGGCACTCTTTCTTTCTTTTTTTTACGTGGCACTCTTTCTTTCTTTTTTTTACGTGAGAGCCGGTAAAACGGGGTGATGCTAAGCGGCTAATGCTAACACCGCTTTGCAATTCGAATGAAGAAAATGGCGGCGATGACGTCACCATGTTGAGGTGGATTTGAAGAAAACAAGAAAACAAAGAGAAGGCTTTAATGGTACATTTGCAAAGCATAAAGTGCGTCTGGGCCTCTACAAACGTAAGTAAAAATCCATTTTTCACAAATTCTTGATATGAAGTATGACTGTTGCTATGTTCGGAAATATTGTTAGTCAGGCTGTACCAAGTTGATGGACGTTGATATATTTTGTTTTGATAAATCTTTACAGGCTGCATCTTAGTTTCTGTGCTGTAGGAAAAGCCTCACAAAGGAAATAATTATTATTAATACGGGTCACTTCAGCATTGTTCCTTGACACCGGGATCCCACAAGCAATACTTTCGAATTCTTCGGCGTGAGCCCAAAGAGAGTGACGATTTGCTATGTTGTTCATTTATGAGACACTAGCAGAAGATAGTTTTGGAAAATAAAGAAATCTGTCAACTTGCAGTTTTGCGACTGCGTACGCAATACGATTTTAAATAATAGTCATAATCATCATCATCGTCGTCCTTCCTCGACTGCTGGGTCAGCAAACCAAGTTCACCTTCTTTGGAAATTGCTGTTTCAGTTTCTTATGCTCTATTTGCTGATGCAGACATCCAAGTTATATATGGATATGATATTGAAAAATTGTATTTCATGCACATGTCAAAACTATTAAAAGGCCCCGAGTTGTATTGATGGCACATTTTTATTCATTTGTAGCCGCTAATGTGTATTCTGTGAACATGTTATCCTTGTTTTGTGCCCTGAAAATGTTCTGTCAACATAATTGTGATGTCGTGGCATCACGCGATAGTTGACGGTTGTATTTCTTACACGTGGCATCGCAATTTTGCCACCAGCATTGTGGCCGCAAAATACAAATATGAAACCTAGAAATGATTCAATTTGATTTCAAACGGACCTTAAACCCATTTTGTGGCCACGAACTGATATATTATGGCCGAAATGTAGTTCAGTAATCTCTCGTTTATCACGGGGGAGGTACAGCAGCACCCCCGCAATAGGTGAAATGTGTGAAGTAGCAACCACCTTCTTTGGATACAAATTTAAAAACTGTATGAACCTCCTTGTGAATATTAATCTTGGCAACACTCCTATTAAGCTCTCTCTTTTCAACACCTTTTGATCACTTTAACATAAAGTCATAATACACAGCATACAATGTACATTTTATTCCTCATGTTTTAAGTATTTTTACAGCCTAGGAAGTGTTTATTTTACTATTAAAAATAAGTAAAACACATACTTAAAAATTTTGTCAAAGGGCAGAGAATGTTTGATATGCACAAAATCCGCAATATTTGAACCTCCATATGGTGAGGAAACATTAGCGTCGCTGTATTTTTATGACTTTTAATTGGTATTTTGTTAGCTTGTTGTAGCTACTGTATGGTCACAATTAGCATCCCATGCGCACATTATTGTCATTTTGTGGCCCCAATGCAGTATTTTGTTTGCATGGTAAACTTTAGTAAGTATATGGATTCCATGGCCACAAATTCTAGTACAGTTAGTATAAAGTATAAGTGTTGGTGAAGACTATCAGGCTTTTAGTCTTTGGCCGTGCGAAAAGGTTTTAGCAGTTTTGGCACTCAGACAGCCACATTGGCGAGCCGCGGGTCCGAGTCCTGCTCGTAGCGGTAGTGGTAGACCTCCATCTGGTCCCGGCAGGCCTCGCGGATGTTGTTGAGCCAGCGCTTGATACCTCCACGGTTCAGGTACAGTACCATGAGGAACACCAGTCCGATCAGGGCCAGCACGATGCCCAGGAACACGTAGGAGACCGCCTCCAGGTTCTCGTTCAGGCAGTCCACGTCTTCGGCGCGCAGCCGCTCCACCGGGACCCCGTGCCGGGCCTCGGGTTCGGCGCAGCGCAGCAGTGAGGGGTCAGCACACTGCGAGCCGTTCTTCAGCCACCAGTAGAACACCTCCAACTCGCACGTGCAGCGGAACGGATTCTGCGCCAGGTAGACCTGCGTGCGCCTGTGCCGCTCCAGACTGCTAACGTTCTCTCGGCCCAGACTCTGGATGGAGTTGTTGACCAGAACCAGCTGGTGCAGCTGTCTGAACGGGTCCAGTCCAGCCAGGGGAACGCTCCTGAGCCGGTTCCCCGCCAGCTCCAGACGGCGGAGGTTGCGCAGATCGCCGGCGGCGAGCGCAGCCGAGAGCTGCGAGGCCGCCTCGGGCACGATGGACTCGTTGAGACACAGAGTGCGCAGTTCCCAGAGCCCCTTGAACGCACCGTCGGACAAGAGCTCCACACGGTTGTGGCTCAGGTCGAGCACGCGCAGGTGGGGGAATCCCGCAAAGGCGTCCGACTCCACCGCGCGGATCATGTTTGCGGAGAGAGACAGCGTGAACGCCGCGTCCAATGCGCTGCCGTTGGCCGTGAACGCACCGCGCCGCAGCGTCGTCACGTTCCCGCCGTGCAGGATCAGCGAGGACGTCCACGCCGGGAGCGGCGCCGGCGGCCCCGCCGCTGCCCTTTCCCCGTCGGGGACGCAGCTCACCGTGCCCGAGTCCCGGGTGCACGTGCACGTCGGCGGGCACTCTTCTTCCGCGCACGCCGCCAAGGCTGCCCAGCCGCACCACCACCACCAGCACCACCACCGCCACCGCATCTCGGCTCCGGTGTGAGAGTCCGCGAGGCGAGCGCCGGCACTTATCTGCTCCCTCGTGCATGCGCGCCCCGCCTCCGCGGCTCCTCATCACGGACTCGCGTGCACGCGCCGCTCCACGGCAGGACTCGCTAAATTTTTGCTGCCAAAAGTTGCTCCACGCGTTTGGCGACGTCGCTGCGTAAATACGTGGACCAAATATTAATTTGATAACAAATGTTCCTTTGGTAAATCTGAAGCCAAAATCGTTCCTGGTTTATTTATGGCTGCCCCGTTCGTGGTACGTTCTGGGAGGAACTTGAGAAGTAAATGCCATCCAAAACCAAATACCTGAAGATGATTCCATCTGATCGGGGGAAGGAAGAAGTTTCACAGTCACAAATGGTTTCCGTGGCGCGATAGAGCCGCTCTCCCATTGGCTATCACCGTCGCATCTTCCTGGCATCTCATTGGGTGGGAGGGACGTCACTCTTTACGTTTTGATTCTTTTCGTTTACCTTTGCCACTCGAGCGTCGCGGAATCACACACGATCGCTTTCACAAGCTTTGTCACACGCTTGCGCACATTGGTAAAGTGCAAGTTTTTTGTTGTTTTTCCCTGTTTTTTTTTTTTTTGTAACTTTATTCATCTTTTTCATGGTGGGTCCCAAGAGACTTTAGTGGAATTAAGTTGTGCGTTTGTACATCCGTAATTCTCTTTTCTCTGTTGCCAAACGTTTGGTTGTGCGGCTGTTTCCCTGTCTCCATCTGCCCTGCGATTGGCTGGCAACCAGTTCAGGGTATACTCCGCCCCCTGCCCATTGAGATAGGCTCCAGCAATCCCCGTGACCCTCGTGAGGATAAGCGGCAAAAGAAAATGGATGGATGAAAGTAAAGACCGTTAGCAATTTTGGCATTTTAACACGACACATGATTTTGACGCACATGTAAATGATGCGGCGGGCTGGATCTGGCCCCCGGGCCTCGTGTTTAACACCCAGTAAATGATTTGCAAATAAATGACTAAAAATGGCATATAATAAAATAAATATCAATACTATTCAACATAAAAATATTGCATCTTTATTTTAAGAAAGTGCAGCATCAGGAGGTTTTCTTCTGTTTGGGTAACAAACGACGCTGACGAGAATCCACGTTCATCCCCCCCAAAAAATTGACACCCTTGAAAAATGCTTTTGTGCGACAATGAAAACATTGCCCACACGGATTTGAGCATGTTTATTTGTATGCCGTCTGTGTCGTCCTACGGCAAAACGGAGATCCAAGAAGATTCCCTAACGCGGAGCTTTACTGTCTTATTCGCGAAGGAACAACAAAGCTTCGGCTGACTTTGGTTTTATTTACCTTGTTGCCGCACAGATTCCACAAAGATTAGCATCCAATTATTGTCTGGCTATGACCACGAGCTCTTCTTTGTCTTTGCAGGACAAAAAAAAAAGGGTGAAATGACACCTTCATTTGTGAGGACAATCGGGAAAATACATAGTCTACACACCCCTGTTTGAAAGCAAGGATATGCTGAAGCCTTCATGTCATTCAGTGTTGATTATAAACTAATACATTTTTAAAAAATGAGGAAGCAAAAACTGTCAGGAAAAGCCTGCTGGAATATTTGAACTTCATTTGGGCATAATCGAGGGAACTTTAACTGAATTAAATCAAGCCAGCAGGGCTCTTAAAAGCGTGTTGTGCGCCCTCTAGTGGTACACAGATGAATCACTGACTCAGCACAGTTCAGTTGTATTTAACTTCTCCGTACATTTGCTTTTAATCTTTAGGTATTGTTAAACTTTTAATCTGGCACAATTTATTTGGTATGTGCAATACTATAACTGAATTATGATTGAAGCATTTTTTAAAAATAATTATCCTCGTATTCAAGCAGAGTGTTGTCGCATGTGGTGACAGTGCCTTGCATTTTTCAGGCATGAAAACAAATTTATTTTGACGTTGCATTTTTTTTTTTGCGCGTATGTTCTGGGCAATTGTATTTTGACGTGACAAAGGCCATTTTTATTTATTTATGTATTTTTTGTGCGTGTAGGTGATGGATCGATTATTGCCGTGGGGTCTCGGTCCACTGTTCACACACGAGGTTGTCGCGTAAGATAAGGACGCGCGTTGGCGTGTCTGGACGCTTCTGATAAGCGCCATAAAACGGCATCGAGCGCCGTAAAGCCCGCGGCCGTGACAACGCCTCGTTGTGCCCCGTCCAAACACACGAGGACCACCTTCTCGGGAGCTCGGCTGATTTAGTGGGCCCCCGCCTCGCCTGGCCCATCACGCAACCGCAACCCGACTCCTCGGCTGCTTAATTGATTTCCTCGGCGAAGGCCAGCGGGTAACATCCCTGACCTTGGCCGTCGTGTCTGCCGGCTTTGCTCCGCTCTGCTGGCTAAGCGCCGAATTCTCACTTTTTGCGAGCAAGTGGTTTTATCGCTCGCTTTTTGGTCGACGCGTATTCCCCCGTCCGCCACCGAAGAAAACATCAAAGAGGTGTGACCGGCAAAAGGAGGTCAATGCCAATGAAATTTTTTTGCAAAACATGAAAATGTATACTCGCACTTTAAAACCTGTGTCGACATTTATTGACAATTACAAACTTTTTGGTGGCCATCAGGTCTGCACCAATACGCGTCAGGGTTTGGTCCCTCTCGCTATACACCTTGGGTGTCAAACTCGCGGCCCACACTCTTGTTCCGGTTTCCCCTCAGAGGGCCGTTATGACTGTGGAAAAAAAAAAAAATCATTCATGATATATGATAAAAATAGAAATTTTTGGTACAGATTTTTTTTACTAGAATCCTTGAGTTTGACACCTGTGCTGTATGCCTTCATTTCATAGTTGTACTTTATCATACATGATATACCTGTCATCGTTACAATATTACGATATCTTGATACTTTATAGCACAGGTGTCAAACCCAAGGCCCGGGAGCCAGAGCCGACCCGCCACATGAGTTTATGTGGCCCGCAAAGCCAAATCTAGGGTGTCAATTTCAATGATTCTAGTAAAAAAATCTGTACCAAAAATTTCTATTTTTATCATATATCATGAATGATAAAGTTCAGAGATTACAAGCATTTTTTTTTGTGTTATCAAATGTGAATAGTTAAACACATTAGCCTTGATTTCTGATTCCAAAACTGGTTTGTAGATTGATGATGTAAATATGATGAGATGATTAAATATTTTTGTTCCACAGTCATAACGGCCCTCGGAGGGAAGCTGGAACAACAGTGTGGCCCGCGACAAAAATGAGTTTGACACCCCTGCTTTATAGCGTTATTATTTATGTAGATCAGGGGTGTCAAACTCATTTTTGTCGTGGGCCACACTGTTGTTCCAGCTTCCCTCCGAGGGCCGTTACGACTGTTGAACAATCATCTTTGACCGCCTCATCATATTTACACATGAAATTTATGAACTAGTTTTGGAATCAGAAATCAAGGGCATTGTGTGTTTCCAACTATTGTTGTTAGGGAACACAAAAATGCTTATAATATCTCAACATTATCATTTATGATATGCCAATTTGAAATTTTTGTCCAGATTTTCACAAAAAATATCATGGAAGTTGTTACACATGATTTGCCTCCGCGGACCACATAAAATCACCTGGCGGCCCGGATCTGCCCCACAGGCCTCGAGTTTGACACCCATGATGTAGATCAATACATCATTACATACATTATCCATCCATAGTATCATCATCCTTAAATCATGATATCACATTCTTATGTGACTTGAAAGATTCCATGGGATATTTTATTTATTGGGCCGCTGATGATGAAGATAATTTTAGCTCCACATCTTAAAAGGGGAAAAAAAAAAAAAAAAAAAAAAAGTGTTCCGCTAATAAATCGCAGATCTCCTTCTCCTCGTCGATCTCCACAAATGTTCCTTCGCTAATGGCCGAGTATTTTCAGCAACGTGAACGATGCGCCGCCCGTCGTACTTCATCACACTTTACGGGCCCGCGACATTGCCGGCGTCGGCCCGAGGCTTTCAAGGGCGCTCTCAACGTGGCTGAAGGTGTCACATCCAAGGCGACAACAAAGTTGTTTTCTGCCGAGTTCCGTAAATGACGCGCGGTGTCACGTTAGCATTTTGTCACGATTAGCATTTAGCATCGTTTAGCATCAATGAACTTGTCAATCAATCGGTGAGCAGTGACGTCACAAACAAGCTAACAGAACCGTTAGCTGTGTCTCGGGCTCTACACGCACACACATTAGCCCAATCGTAGCATTTCGCGTTGCATGGTGGCGTAAAGCTCATCGACACAAAATGGTTTGGAACATTTTGCTGTTTCAATCTGCAGCGTTAAATTCTATTTTTGTTTGTCTGTGATATAGTAAACCTCAAACGGGCGTGGCAAAGATATTTATACTGCGTCAATGTCTCCGTATAAACGGGGGTTCACCGTCGACACAAATCAGTCAGCGCTTGTAAATAAAACAAAGTGTTTTCTTCCCCCCGAGTTGGAGTGGAAGGAAAAATCCTCACTCAATCTGCACTTTGGAACTCGATCCGGATCCGGACGTTGTTTAAAAGCGATCACCCGCCGTCTCCAGTCTCGCGCTGGCTGGCCCACGTGTCACTGATACGTTTGCCCGTCCCCCCGGCGCCGCGTCGCCGTTTTGTCATAAGACCCGCCGAGGGAAACTGAGGGTCAAGAAGGCGCCGCCCCCACTCCGAAAATAAGATAATGAAGTGTTGACTTGAGATACTGATTTTAGTTTGTTCCGTGACGAACCCTCATAAATCTCCTTCCCCCGTAGAAATAAATGGAAATGACATTGATCCCCTTCAGCCTTCTCCCCGAAAATTCTCAAAAAAATGTAATAATTTTGAGGAAAAATAGTAATCCGTAATATTGTACTTTATAAAAAACAGTAACGAAATCATTCAACTTTGTTAAAGAGAACTGATCAATTGTCACATTCCGGCTCGTCAGTACGGCACTAATAGTCATTCTACGCAGAGGTTAGAGAATTGAGTGAGTACCATTATCGTCTGTCTACATGTTTTGCTCCGTTTGTCATCAATCAGTCTCTCGTATTTTTTTTTTTAATAAAAGCTTTATTTTCCACGAGCTTGATGCAGTAATTGTTTGGTTTTGCAGTGTGAGTAAATGTAACAAATCGCGCTCTAATTTTCTAATTTTTATCTTATTTTTTCAAAACGACACGACAACTTTTGTATTTGAACTCTTCAATTGTCTCAGGAACTTTCAAGTCTGCAAGGCGGATGAATAAAAAGAATCTTAAAAAAAAAGAAGACTTATGAATCTTCATAAACATTCTTCATCCTGTCTCGTGAGATGGAGTTTTAACTTTTCATGACGGTCGGAATATTTTCAGGCGAGAGGGATGGGGAAAATGGAATATTAGATGACAGTCACGTCGTTACGTATGGAGGCATGATTAAAAGATCGGACAATAGAGACACGCTTGACGCTTCCGGAATTTTGGGGACGCTTTTGACGGATGACTCCAATCGGTGAGGCTTAGCTGAGAGTGAATGGCCGCGTTTGTCCGGGCGTCCACCCAGATGACTTATTGATAGTGGACGGACAGGTGACACCGGCTCCTGCCGATCCATTTCGAATGCCCGCTAACACTACGTCTCCCCCCCACACCTCTCGCCCAACCCACCCGTCCTCCATCTTCCTTTCCTCCGCCCGCCTTCCCCCGGGAGGCGGTGACAGGTCAGCCCCATGGTCGTCCGCTCATGTCTTATTCATGCCGATGTTAATAAGATGAAGAAGAAGAAGGATGGGGGGGACACCCAAGGCAGTCAGTGAGAGCAAATGGGACAGCGGAATGCAAATATTTGCGTTATGATAACAAATAAATCATCAGCTTTCTGCAAAAATCACAAATGACTGGTGTGCAAACATACAATTGTTGACCGCTGTGAAAATAAACATATTGTTACAATTATACACTTGTTCACTTTTTACATAGTTGTTTACCTTGTGATCACAGTCATTTCTCCCAAAAGTCACCTTTTTCATATGTATACCACTTTTAATGGCCTAGATTAAAATATTGAAAAGGTACTTTTTCTTTTTTTTTTTTAAATGAATATTTTTTCCACATTCCTGGAAAATGTAGTTTTGTCTAGAAAGTAACCATCTGAAAAAATTTAAAATAATCTATTGTAAGGCTATGAATTGGAATTATGATTTTTTTAATGTCCTAATTTTTGTTTGAAATATTCTATTTTGTCACAAAAACCTTTACACCAGACTTTAATCTGGATGTATTAATTTTTAAGGAAAGTGTAGAACATTTATCTCCAATATCCTATGTTACTGTCAAAAATACACTTGCCTCCAAAGAAACACCCATTTTAATATGTAAATTTTTATGCAAATACTCCAGGAAACGGCTGGCAAAATATAACTAGTCTCTCCCCACCCCACCATCCAAATACACCCCAGAACTGATGATGTTACACATTTTAATAGCAAAAAAAAAAAAAAAAAAAACATCCCCAGGGCACTTTTTTTCCTTTATATATTTTCTATAATGATTTATTTTTATTATTTTATTTTTTTGTGTCACCTTTCATTATTGCTTTCTCCTCCTTGCAGGGAGCATTAGCGGCAATATCCTGCCTGTTGTGGAGGCGAGCCAGTAAATAGAGCAGCGGCGAGTGCACGTGTGACAAAATGAGAAAAAAAAAAGATTTGCTGAGTCACAAGGTGAGCGCCCGAGGCCGCCGACCGTCACGTGTAGCCAATCACGTGCGGCCACCTCGGCGACGTAAGCGTCGCTGCTGTCCTTTTCGCCCAAGAGGAAGATGACGTTTTGTGGCGCGCGCGTCACATTTTGTTTTAAAACCCTGTTAAACACGCAATTTATGTCATTGGTTGGTGTAGAACACGGGTGTCAAATTCATTTTTCTCACGGGCCACATTGTTGGTCCGGCTTCCCTCTGACTTCCCATTATGACTGTGGAACAAAAATATTTCATCTATTCATGTTTGATAACACAAAAATGCTAGTAATATCTCTCTCATTTATGATATATGACAATTAGAAATTTTCATGGAAATTGACACTCTAGATTTGGCTTGGTGGGCCACAAACTCGCACGGCGGGCCAGATCTGGCGCCGGGGCCTCGAATTTGACACCTGTGTTCTAGAATAACCTCAGGCACCTTGAGGCACATGCTGCTTCACCTCTGCTCCCTGGCCACAAGTAGCCGCCCTCAAACAGAAGCCTTGTCAAAGTCCAATGATGAAGTGCACGCGGCGTTAGCACGTGTAGCATCCGCCTGCCTGCGTGTGGCGTTTCCTCGGGTTTTCATCGCAATGATGGACGAGTCCTGTCGTTGCATTCACGCTCGACATCCATCAGGAGATTCTGGAGCACGGTGGGAGGGAAGGTCGTCATCTTTTACAAAATTTGCATGATTAACGTTTCTTTAAAAAAAAAAAAGGAAAAGACCATATTTAAATGGAAAATGCATCAAGTGCAAAGCTTTTTTTTTTCCAGAGGGGGGTGAGGAAAACTCATTCATAACCCTCGAAGATGATTAATTTAGAGGTTAAAAAATGTATTATGTCTTTGGACCAGAAAATGCAAAAATCCAAGTCTTGGATGTTATGCCAGTGTGAAGTTTGTTCATTATAATTTTAAATATTTGATGATAAAAATTGTGACATGAAAACACACACAAAAAAAAGTTTGATTTTGAAAATGAAACTGTTTGTTGAGGAGAAAAACACATTCCAAAACCAGGATGTCAGCATAAATCTTGTGTGCTATGATTTTGAACACTTTATCCAAAATTTTTACATGTTAAAAACCTTTGAAATCTAAGAATTAAAATTTATTTAAAAAAAAAAAAGGGGCAGGGGGAATGAAAATTTTGATTAAAACCCCTTAAATGAGGAGTTTAGAGTTTGACATTTTAAACCATAAATTCCTTTTATATCATATCTCATTTGAGATAAATTCACCATGATTTTAACCAGTTATCAAAATCTTAATGAGGAAAAAAGTTTCCCAGTGGATGCTTGAATGTTTCCTTCCTCAAAACGGGAGGGGGCCTTGGCGCCGCATCTTGCCGGGGGGGGGGGGGGGGGGGGGGGGGGGGGGCACGCTCGCTCTCAAGCGCGAAATTACACGGGCTTTCGCGGGTCGGGTGCTGCCACCTAAAGGTCACGCCGTCGTCGTCGTAAGGCGGCGCCGGGAAGCTGCCGGTCGAGTGGCAAATTGGAATTATTGGCGGAGAACATACAAAGCGCGTGGGGTCGAGTGCCAATGATGCTGCATGTCTGTGGGGGTTAAAAAATTAAAATAAATCAGCTCTTCGGTCATAAAATCATTTAGTTTTATTGCGTCAACAGAGCTGGCCGCTCCTTTAATATTTCTGGAACCGACGAACCCAAAACGTACGGCAGGGGATTCTGGTTCAAATAAAAATGCTTCCTTTATTCAATATTTGTTTACGTTTTAGGACTTTATTTTGTCTTTAGAAATTATGTAGCTTGTTGAATTTCACAGTCATGTTTTAAGAGGGCTTTTCAAGCAAAACATGTATGTTCCAAGAATAAATTAAGAAAAGAAAAAAAATAATCGCATTTTAAAAAAGTTAAGAAAATTTTACAAGAATTTTTCACTCATGCTGTCAAGGAAAACTAGTATTGAGTTTTTTGTTTTTTTTGGGGGGGATTTTTACAAGAAAAATTATACATAGCCCAATAAAACATACAAAATATATTTCAAATATGGATGGATATATGTAATACATAAATTACCAATTACGTAAACAATCCTCCATGGCCTGCAGCTCCTGGACTTCAGGACAGAGGGCGCCACAGTGCAGGCTCAGAAGGCGTCGAGCCTCCGGGATGACTGACAGGGCCGATGCTCTCGAACCGCTGCGGGAAGCATTAAAACAAACAAACAAACAAAAAAAAAAAGATAATCCATAAAAATACACATCTGAGGGGGCCAAGGGTTAGGATTAGGGACTTGACTAACGCGTTGAAGTGCAGCTGGGCCAACTTTGCCAGCTGTCGAGCCATCTCCACGCTGTCTGATCCGAAGCGGGCGATCACGCCAACGTTGCTGCGCTCCAAGTGCAAAGCCGCACGGGACCAATTGCCTGCGCGCAACAAGGAAAAAGAGTGCTCAAGGGCGGCAGAGAAAATTAAGGAGAAACTGTCCAAAATTTGGACTAGTGGTGCCTTTGTATTTTAAAGTAACATTCTTTACTTTCATTTATTTAAAAAAAATGGTATTGATTCTAAATATATTTTTTTGTAACAAAAACAAAAAAAATTGGGTAATTTCAATTTTTTTTTTTTGTTTACGTAATTGATAAAATAGGTCATGCTTATGTTGGAATTCTAAGTTATTTCTGTATTTTATAGAACACAATTGCTAATAAAATTTTGTTTAGTTTGCATGATTAACAATAGTTTGGTCATTTTTGGGAGGTTCAGTATTTGAGAAGATTTTGCTTATGAGATACAGCCTCGGTTCTCGAACATCCCCACCCGTTTTCGAACACATCGGTTTTTGAACGAAAATTTTTAGATTTTTTTTTTTTGCTTCTGTTTTCAAACAAAAATCGGTATTCGAATGCCCCCGAAAAAAGCCAGAAATAACATAATGCGCGCGGCGCAACCAGCGCACTTTTGTTTATTCTGTGTAACGCAGTCTCTGTACACAGACGTGTCCCGGTAGTGACTGTTGTTTTTCTTCTTATGGAGGACTACCGTATGAACCCCCAAACATGGCTCCAAAGAAGGCAAGTAGCTTGTTTAAAGTTATTCTGCATTTTTGTTAATAAAAAAAAAAAAAAAGTTGGGGGCCGCGTTGCTACAGATACGGCAATTCACTCCCAGCCTAGCGTACTCTACTACTAAAGCACACATTTTAAGGAAAAAATAAATATTTCATTATGTAAAGTATTTAAACTATACATGTATTCCTACTATGCAGTTTATTATCAGGAAAAGCTAAAAAAAAATGCTTTAAAAGGCCAATTTTTTTTAGGCTTGGAACGCATTATTTCTTTTTCCATTCATTGTAACGGGAAACATTGATTCGGTTTTCGAACAAATCACTTCTCGAACCGTTTTCTGGAACGGATTGTGGTCGAGAACAGAGACATCACTGTACTTTGCTAACCACTCAAAAAGAAATAAAACAAAACTATGAATATGAGTCGTCAATGTGGAACGTAGCAATTTTGGGAAAGAGGCCCCCCACCGTTGGTGGCGTGCGCTCTGGCCAAAGTGTCATCCATGCGGCCCTGAAGCTCGTGGGTGTGTGGCAGCGTCGCACCCGCGCAACGCCCGCTTCTCTCCAGCAGGGCGAGGGCCTCGCCTGACGAAATGGGAAATTAAAAAAAAAAAAAAAAAAAAAACGCTTTCGACATCAGGATCGGACGAAGGGAGAGGAGCGCTCACTCACCGGGTTCTCCTTTCTCCAGGAGCTCCACGGCCTGGTCCAAATCTCGCCGGACGTCCCGCAGCCTCTCGGCGAGATCGGCACGGGACGCCGCAAAACCGCACGATCGGCACTCCAGGTCGCCTACGCTGGAGGATGCCTTGACGTGACATAAGCCACAAGTTGGGAGAGATGTGCAAGGGTTAACCTGTTTAGTGCTCAAGGGCGCTGGAATCCAACACGCTACCTTCACAACCTCTTTTGTATTTCATAAGGATTAAACATTTAACGAGAGTCAATGGGAAATTGTTGATGTGCTCTAAACTGGAAGTTGCCATAAAATCAGAAACAAACTGCACTCATTAAGTGTATATGATCTCTTGAATCTAAAAATTATATATATATATATATATATATATATATATATATATATATATATATATATATATATATATATCATTTGTACTAGTTATCTATTTTCATGATTTCACTTTTGTCCTCTTCCAAGGTTGACTGTGGTGTGGCGGCACCTTAGCGCCCTCTACTGACCAGCCGCCGCCAGAATATGATGCTGATGCAGTGAAACGTTAGCAAAATGAAATTATTTTTCTGTTGCAGAAGCTCCTCGGAAACCAGATGCCACATAACGGGAAGTGGTCCGATCACTTTAGGGGTGTCAGGATCCAATCATTTCAGAATCTATTATCTTACAGGTACTTACAGGTTCACTCATATACGTCAAATTATCGCTACATTACACATTGAATAGTGTTTTATAATCCCACTGATCTTTAAAAAAAAAAAAAAAAAAGATGGCTCATTGGCCACGAAAACTGTAGGGTTAGGGTTACTTCACTCTCTGCTTCACCTTTATAGGCCGACGGTTTTTATATTTTTCAATATTTTCCCACTTCAGCAGTGGGATAAGCAAGAAATCACATTGATTTTTTTTTTTTTTGATGAATTTCATAATACAGAACTCTGCAAATTGAATTTGATTTTCAAATGCGAGGAAACAAGGTGAAGGTTTAGATCAGTGTATACTCCATTACAGATGGTCTCCTGTCGTCTAACAGTGGCTCAGCAAAGTTATTAGGAAATTTTCCTCACCCCCGCCATAGATCACTTACAAGTGAAGCGTGGCAATCGGCGCACAGAAGTCCAGATCCTCCATCTCTGCTAATTCCCGGCGCCCCCTCTTCCTCACAGGCCTCGCATCGACACAGGAAAAAGTACTGTTCCTGCAGGAGGCCCCGGCGCTCCCCGGCGGCCATCCTGCCAACGTGAGGACCTGAAAGAAAACCGTCCGTGACGTTGACACCCCTCGCACCCCGGCCGGGAATCGATCGGTCTCACCGTAGCAGTGCAGGACCTCTTGCCCGGCGTTCACGTCGCGGGACGCACGCACTGTGACGACGCCGCCGTCGCCGAATGTCAGGCTGGTGTTGGGTCGGCACGAGTGGTTGAACAGACTCAACGTCGGAAAGATGGCCGTCGCGACCCTTCTTTCCTGGCTGGACAGCACGACGGCATCCGACGAACCTGTCGTACAAAGCATCGATGGAACGGCGACCAATCGAACGTTCGTGGCCGATTCATAATTTTCTAGTTCTTCTGTCTGTTTTGGGGGAAAGTTGAATAAATAAGGTTTGAAATGAATGAATAACTGTGACTTTAATAACAATCCAATGTTGTAATTATTTGTCCATAATCCCCCAGCCCTTATGTGGCGATGTGCCCCGGAGCGGCTGGCGTGGATCGGTTTGTGGTCACCTTGCTCCTCCAGCATGACGACAGCCTGCGCGTTGCACCGCAGCTGCAGCAGATGCCTCAGCGCCGCGCCACCCAGCAGCCGCCACCCTTGATCTTCGACGGCGCGGTCCCGCACGGCGTCGACCTGTCGTCCCGCCTCGCTGAGCTCCAGACACAGCGTCGCCATGGTGATTGCGGACAGAAAGCGCATGCTGGCGCTCTGCCGGTCCGAGTGGTGCAGCAGGCAGGAGACTCTCTCATACACGGGGCCCGAAGGGTCCGGCGGGATCTCGGCGCCGGCTCCGGAGGCGTGGCGGATGCTCTTCGGGCCAGCTTTCAGTGCCACTCTCAGAGCCAAATGTGACATGACGCCCAAAACTGTCAAGTGGGCACTGAGCGGGCATTCCCAACGGTGGTGCTCCTCCCAGGCGTGGTCCTTGCAATTGGCGGTGCAGTAGCGGGCGTATGAGCACCCGTCGCACGGGACTGGTCGCCACATCAGCTTCAAACACGCGTGGCAGCGCCGGTGCTCCGACCCAAACGCGCTTCCGCTGCTGCTCGGAACCAAGACCAAGCCGTACGGCCTCTCGCTTAGGATCACCTCGCCGGCCTGGATCGTTTCCGACGCTACCACGTGGCGACCTTTCTCAAGGCTGAAGCGAACGGTCACTTTAGGAGACATTCCCGACCGGGCGCCTTCCTCTTGGCCTGCACGGAGCTCCGAGGAAGAGAGCCGCGCCAGGCATTGCGTGCGACGCTTCTCCAGCTTGTGGGCGAGAGCGGACGGGTAGTTGTTCCTCTCTGCTTCTGCTGCGTCATCAAGAGCCTCCTGATGCGACAAACAATAGTGTCGAAAAACTTGAATTGTTCGAAAAAGGACTTTCTGCAAACCATACTTCCCTCAAGGTGTAAGCTAAACTGAAAATATAATACCCTTACCTGGTAGCGATGCAGGTGGTAGAGAGCCGCAGAGCGGTTGGCGTAGCACAACGACAGTTCCACAGAACTTTGGGGGGCCAAACAAACGCCCTGTCATAGTTTGGATAAGATTAATACATATTAAACGGTGTGTATGCAATTTTTTTTTAAAAAAGTGACCTGTGAGTAGTGCAGGGCCGCCTCAGTGTACTTCCTGCTTTTGAAGCTGGCGTTTCCTCGTTCCCTGCATGCGGCCGCCGCCTCTGCATCCTTTCTTGTGTGATGATGATGTACTCCTGCAGAGATACGCTGCAAATACTTCACATCATCCTGCCTGGAAACAGCAAAACCCAACAGAAAAGTCCATGGTGGGGGTTGGACTATGTGACGCTAATAAGAGTAGAACCACTCGATGCTGGAAGAAAACTTAACAAAAAGCAGAATTTCGGAAGATTAAGTGCCAAAGAGTTTATTGTAACTACTGGTTAAAAATTTAAAAAGTCAAACTAATGTATTTTGTGTACTGAACAAAACGTCATCACTTCCCCAAACGTCTGCTAGCTTAATGCTAGCATATAATGAGAAACGTCAGAGATGGTCTAATGAAGTACTTCAACTTAGAAAACTAGCATCAGTGTGCCTTTAAACGACCTATATCTGGACATAAACATGCAAAACATGCAGATAATGTATAGCAAACATCAACGTATTTTTTATTCTCGTGAAATAAAAGGACAAAAATGACTGTAGTTTAGTGGCGATGTTATGAGTTTCATCACTGTTAAATCTACGCGTAGTGTGTGCATGTATTATATATATTTTTTACCCCGGTGGGCAAGGCACGTACAACTTGCAATTACGATACACAAACACCATTTACACTTTTAGTTACGCATCCCAAGGAGGCGCCATCAAGGTACTCACGTTATCAGACCCAGCCCGCTTTCGAAGACATCTTTTAGTTCAAGAAGGGACTGAAAACGCTCCCTGAGCTCGGGTTCGAGTCCGGCCCATTTCCGAGCAACGTGCTCTTGCCACGGGACGCACGGAAGATCCATTTCACAAACTAAAATCTTATTTTCGGCCGGCAAAATCAAGGAGCGGCGGAGTCACGTGACACTTTCGAGTAAAACGGACCATTCAAAATAAATACTTTCCGCCTCCTTCGGCGTCAATCCCATAATCTGGTTTATGAATGATGGTGATTTGTGAATTGTATGTATACATTACTCATTAAAATGTTAGCAATTTTTTATAGGAGTCATACTTCCGTTATATTTTTATTATAATTGATTTAATTTGAAAGCCAAATTCATCACATGCGGACTGCTTGTTGCCCACTAACAATTTTGTCACATGACGTTTCCGGGTAAGACTAAGACTATGCCTTCACATTTAGGACCCATATGCCGTCATTTTCGTTTTCTGTTCTACCATTTAGTATCTATATGTGTATGAATTGAACTTTAATCGAACATTCATATGATATGTATGCCGTTAAAAGAATCACAGTTCCTCTTAATTCTCTTTGTTGGCGACGTTTAAGCTTTGTTTTGAAAGTATAACAACACACTATCTGGTCCAGTTTGTCACATCGCCACAAGCTTTCAGGGAGTGGAATTGAAGTCACTTTGAAAGAAGTCTTGGTGTTAATTACGGACACTTTAGCAAGGATATGAGCGTTAACCTTACGGCAGGGGCGATTGAGGTAAGAAATAAGAGTCGAAGAATAATAGGAGGAATTGTTATTTACTTGTTAACAGGTACCCCGTGACCGTATTAGCCTCAAATTCGCTTTCAGTTTTCACGACGGCTGGAATTGTCTTCCATTTACATTCTACTTTTGTGTGTGTGATTTATTATTATTTTTTTTTAATCATTTGACCTACGCAGGTTATCCGATTTATGTGGCACCCTTTGAACTCGCGCGCGTTCGAATTTGACACGCACGCCAGAACTGCAAGTGTTTTGGCCGTGTGACGTCACTACCTCTGACCCTTTTACTGTTACTTTTGTGTCCCAGGCCCTGTTTAACGAGTGTCCGGTCGAAAATCCAGTTCTGCAAGTTATGGTGAGCGAGACCAAATGAAATTCTACTGTCTATTAAACGCGTCGTATTCTGAAACTGTGATTTTATTGTACAGAAATGCTGTAGTTGTCAATAAATGTGCCTCCTTTATCTGTCAATGGGAGATCCCCGGAAAGCATGTTAGCGTTCCCTTTCTCCGCCCTACTAGAACATCCGTGAGTACCCTCCCGGCAAACAAGGGCACACCAGATACCGCCTGAAACTAAGCGATGGCGTGCGCAGTTTGTCCTGTGAGTGCCGTCAAGCGTGCGTCCCATCGCTTAGCGTCGTTAGCTGCGACCGTGTTTGTTTGCGTAGGCTTCCTGTTGGCATCACAGCTGAACCACCTGAAGGAAGCGGAGCTACTGGAGCCCAATTGCGTGTGCATGCTCAAGAAGACCATCTCCTCGTATTTGGCCAAAAAGTGCGTGTGAGCGTGCGTGAAAGAAGTCTCCATGCGTGCTTGTTCCTGTCCGTGTGTGTTGCAGACGGGTTCTGGTGGTGTTGGACATGGATGTGTTGCAGACCGCTGCGGATGTGGGAGGAAAGATCGGGAATCCCGCACAGTTAACCGGTGAGGCACGGAACATCCATCAATCCATTTTCTTAGCCGCTTATAAATGAATGGGACTGGACTCTTTTTAATGGCCCAAGCCTCGCTAACGCTGATTGGTTTGTTTGCCCCGCAGATAAAACCGCAGATCAGCAGGAGGCGCACCGGAGCACCTCAAGTTCCGATGAAATACCTGGACCCTCTGGATACGACACAAGGAGCAGTAAGTCGTGGCCCCATTCAACCCGACGACTTGTTTGAAAGGTACCCGTGGGGGGGTCAAAGTCCATCCATCCATTTTCTCTGCCGCTTATCCTCACGAGGGTTGCAGGAAGTGCCGGCGCCTATCCCAGCTGTCAACGGGCAGCCAATCACATGGCACATAGGGACAAACAATCACACCTAGGGGCAATTTAGAGTGTCCAATTAATGTTGCATGTTTTTCGGGATGTGGGAGGAAACTGGAGTGCCCACCCGGAGAAAAGCCACGCAGGCACGGGGGGGGAACGTGCAAAATCCACACAGGCGATTGGAAAGTTGATTTTCCCTCAAGGGCACGGATCAAGGACGGAAAGAGACCCCAGGGACGACCTGGGACACATTGGAGAGACCGTGTCTCTGCTGGCCTGCGAAGCGGCTGGAGAAAGGGAACTCTGGGTGTCCCCGCTGAAGCTCGTCCACCTCGGATAGGTGGTAGAAGACGGATGAATGGATCTGAATAGCGATGTTTGTCAGTACGAACACCAGGTGGTGCCATATATCCATTTAAGAAAGACGCTGAGTGCTTGCCTGCCCTCCCTTTTAAAAAAAAATAAAAAAAAGGGAGGGGGGGAGAGAACCAGACTTTCTGCAGGCTGTACACATTCTGTTGGGTTCGTATGAACATAACGTGTAAAAAGTGAATTGCTTGTACACATTTTGGCAACAATGACCACGAGCTTCTCTCTTTAATCCACAGTCATCTGCATACTTTACTTACCCTCTTAATACCTGAAAATGACGTGATGCCGTTCATCTGAGTGAAGTCTTTTTAAGGAGCTCCCACATCTGGACACTTGCAGTAATGCTTGTAAAACATTACATTGTGCCTGTACGTGTCGCAGCTCGTCTTCTCACGTTTTAGGGGCGCAGATGGAGATTGAACGCAGCGATGTCGCGTTAAGCGGTTGATGGGCCCGTTTCCTCGTTAAAGGCTCGGATTTGTGTCGCCGCCATGTTGCGGCGCTCTCGTCGGCTCATTGACTGGCAGCTGTTTGCGAAGCAGAGTTCCATGTTTTGCCAGCTGTTTTGACGATCTTTTGAAACCCAGAGAAGATTTTTTTTCTGTGCCAAAGTATCAATTACTGAACCTACCATAAGAAAAATGTACTTTATCCAGAAAGCAGAATAAGACTAAGAATTTTTCTCTAATTATCAGCACGAGAATGTGGGTCGGTTTCACCAAAAACACCAACCTGAACAAAAAGTGGCAAAACAATTTATTGACAGACGTACATCGGAAAAGCGTGCTGTGAGCGAGATGGATTCACCACATGGTTGGCCGCGTCTGATGGCTAAATATGTTCGATTTTCAACGTGTTGCCATTTCTCTCTCGTATATCAATGTCAGAAGCTCAAGATTCACCCTCGAATTTTTATCTTTAACTCAAAAGCTGCAATGATCATACGTCTGTTCGTCGTTGAGGTTTTGTCCATCCATCCATTCTTCCACCACTTCTCCGGGTCGGATCGCGGGTTAAGTATTTTCAGCAGGGATCCCTTCCCCAGCCACTTCTTCCAGCTCTTCCGGAGGGATCCCGAGGCGTTCACGAACCAGCCGAGAGACGTACTCTCTCCAGCGTGTTCTGGGTCCTCCTCGAGGTCTCTTTTCCGGAAAAACCTCACCACGGGGGCGTCCGGTAGGCATCCGAATCAGATGCCCCAGCCACCTCATCTGGCTCCTCCCGATGCGGAGGAGCAGCGGCTCGACACTGAGCCCCTCCCTGATGACCGAGGGTAGGAACGTAGAGCGACTGGTAAATTGAGATCTTCGACTTCGCTCCCTCTTTACCACAGCGGACCGATACAAAGTCCGCATCACGACAGACTCTTCACCGATCTGTCTGTCGATTTTGAAGTTCTGGAGACTCTTGAAATTTACAGACAACCCTCTTCCACGCGTACCCTTCGAAAAACTTCATGTATATAAACATCCGCGGCAGAAAGTGGTTGGATTATTACAATTGATGAATAGAAATGTTCATGGCAGTGAATGAGTTAAACACGTTACAAAAGTCTTAAATATCTGCGTAGATTAATTTTCATGATGTAACATTCACATTTCATGAAATATCGTTGGTAGTAGTGAATCTGTATAATATGTGATTCACTTGATTTCAATTCAGCTTTCCATATTCATATTTGAGCTGCACGTGGACTTCTGAAAATGCCCATTTTTATTTCTTCTGCCGCGGAATCCCTTTAATGGCCGACGGCTCAGTATGGCCAGCGGCCCGTGCCAGGCCTTGAGGTGTTGCGTCCGCTGAGTCACGCGCTGGTCGCCGTCCAGCCGAGAGGGAGGTGAGTTCACAGCGGGTGGGGAAAAACAAAACAACTTTGCGCGTTTGGCCATCGTGTCGATTACATCACCGGGACGTCCTGCCAAGAAACAGCAAAACTTTTATCAAGTGAATGGCAAACTAAAAGTGCTCCACAACGTTAGGGGGACGGAGGCGGAGCCCTGCTGCACAGAGCGCAAACTCGCCATTGATCGGCGCCACCTGTCCAAAGGTTTATTCTTGGTACATTTGGTCCTTTGAGATAAGAGTGACCCGTTGTGGAACGGATTTTTTGCTTTGACCCATTAGGACATTTATGGTGGCGGTGAACTTGACTCGGAAAACGAGCAGCATACATGTATTCATTATACTTTAGCATACATTTTATAATGTTACTGCCATCTTACTGAGTCAATTGTGAAACTCTTCTGCATGCGTTTCTTTCTGTATTACGATACAGTACTACATTACTGCTCAGAAGTGGCACAGAGGCACGCACCAGGAGCTGCACAATGTCCATTGAATTGAAGCAAAAATATTTATTTAGTCTATTAAATTATAGTATTACATTTTTTTTGATTGAAGAAACATTACAAACTTTTGTTGGTCTTTCTTTGGGGTGTGGGGGGCTGGAATGGATTTTCATTCAATGTAGTGTATAATTTGAGACGAGTAATTTTCAGGCCTCACAGTTACGAGGTCTGGGGTTCGAATCCCGGCGCTTCCTGTGTGGAGTTTTCATAATCTCCCTGTGCCTCTATGGGTTTTTTTTTCTTCCGGGCACTCCGGTTTCCTCGCACAACCCAAAAACATGCATTCAGTGGCCGCCCTAAATTGGCCCCTCGGTGTGATTGCGAGTACGACCACGTGCCCTGCGATTGGCCGACAACCAGTTCAGGTTGTACCCCGCCTACTGACCATTGACAGCAAGGATAGGCTCCCACGACCCTCGTGAGGATAAGCATTTCAGAAAATATATGGATGGATTTTAAATTCGTATCTCAAGGCGCCGCTGTAGTGAGTCGGGAATGAGTGAACCGTTACAAAACCAGCCAAAAATTGCTTTGTTCTGCCTAAAGCTGCTTTCCTTTTCTCCTTATCAAGGTTGTGAAAACTCCGGAATCAAGAGTTCCCTGATGAAAAGTTCTTGGAAAGGTTCTCCCGTGAAGGGTCCTGGGATGCCACCCCCCATGAAGGCGTCGCCCGTGAAGGGTCCTGGGATGCCACCCCCCATGCAGGCGTCGCCCGTGAAGGCTTTTGGGATGGCGTCGCCCGTGAAGCGTTCCGGGATGCCGTCCCCCATGCCGGCGTCTCCCTCTCCCGGTCCTTCCCAGAGTCCAACCAAATTGACCCCGATAGACGATCTCAACCCGTACGTCAGCAAGTGAGTTGATGCCGAAATCCTTTTTTCTTGACTCCCCTCCAGACCTCCATTTTATTCCTTCCTCAATTCCTGTTGTTGAAAAGCAACCAATCGTCGTGTTCCTGACACTCGCAGGACTTGGCAGATGTAGGACGTACCTCGTTGGCTCTTTGAAAAGCAACTTTGTCTTCTTCTTCTTCTTCTTCTTCCATGTTTTAAAAGACATCCGAGTCCTTCATGGCGTTACCCTGGGAATTGCTCAGTCTTGCTTTGGCGCCTGATGTGAACGGTCAGGATGCTCATTAGGTCAAAAGCGGCTCTGCCTTTGGCGCCTTTTAAATGTTTTTTTTTTTTTTTTTAATGTTTGTGCGGACCGCCGCGTTGATTGTGAGTGCAGCTGTTTGTCTCGATGTGCCCTGCGATTTGCTGGCAACCAGTTCAAGGTGTACCCCGCCGCCTGCCCGTTGAGAGCTGGGATAGGTTCCAGCACTCCCTTGACCCTCATGAGGATAAGCGCCGACGTAAATGGATGGATTTATTAGCAGCATGAAATTTTGCTAGGCGTGTCTGACATGACTGGACCTGGGGGGAAAAATGTCTCAAGATGCCACAGCTAAAAAGAAACGGGACATTTTACATTTTTGGGTCAATAACAAAACTCCATAAAGTCTTTAGCAAATGTCTAGAAAATTAGACAGTTTCATTTTGCACTATGAAATTATGTAAGCATTTCTGTAAGCACACAAAAAGTCTCAAAAAGACAGGAACTCAGCCAATTTGCTTTCAGGCAGGCATTTTACTGATTTTCAGTGTTTCTTCAAGAGCTTTGTATGGGATAGCTTTAATCATAATTAAGAAGACATTGCATTTAATAATTATATCGATGTCTTAGGTTAAAAATATCAGATCCATAATATCACCACACAGGAGCAGATGGGGATGTATTTCAATCACCATATGGACCACAATATCCGGACATGTGGCCTATATGCCTGTAGAAAATGATGATAATGTACATTTACTCATATATATATATATATATACACACATTTAAAGAAAAAATAATAATAATAACCTGAACAATTATTTGTGTCCCAGTTGGACCGTCAGAGCCCGAGTGACCAACAAGTCTGACGTCTGCAATTGGAGCAACTCGAGGGGAGAGGGGAAGCTCTTCAGCTTCGAGGTCATGGACGAGAGTGTGAGTCCCGGCGAACATGCCTGCACGCTCGTCACTTGACATGTCGCACGTCTCCTTGAATGTCGCGGTGCGTTCGACGTGCGCAGGGAGAAATCAGGATCACGGCCTTCAACAGTGAAGTGGACAAGTTTTTCTCCCTGGTGGAGCAAAACAAGGTGAGCCCCTCCATTTTTCTGAGTGACGTTTTGATAAAGGCTGGTTTGATTCATTGATTTGATGAGATGGGTCAATTTGACCGGAGGATTGAAAAATAAATACCGTAATTTTCGGCCGTGAAGCCGCAAATTTTTTTCACACGCTTTCAACCCTGCGGTTTCTGTGGCGATGCGGCTAATTTCTGAATTTTTTCTAACGGCCGCAAGGGGGCACTCGAGCGGAAAAGGTAAGAGTGAGACCGGTGGAATATATGTGCCGAGGAAGTGACTTTTACAGTTTTTTTTTTTTTTTTCAACCGGCCCTGTTAGCGCTGCGTTAGCGATGTGCTAGCATGTTGCTGCTGTGTTACTGCTGTTCCTGAGATTTTTATCAGTGTTTTTTTTTTTTTTAAACTGGCTCAGTTAGTGCTTTGCCAGTGTGTTGCTGCCGTGTTACTGCCGTGTCTGTGATTTTTACTGGTATGTTTTTTTTATTTTTTTAACTGGCTTTGTTAGTGCTTTGCCAGTGTGTTGCTGCTGTGTTACTGCCGTGTCTGTGATTTTTACCGGTATGTTTTTTTTTTTTTTAACTGGCTTTGTTAGTGTTTTGCTAGTGTGTTGCTGTTGTGTTACTGCCGCATCTCAGTGATTTTTACTGGTGTGTGTGTGTGTGTATATATTTTTTTCTTTAACCGGCCCTGTTAGCACCCCGCAAGCGTGTTTCTCCTGTGTTACTGCTGCATATCCGCGATTTAGGTGTTTTTTTTTTAGCGCCATACTAGCGTGTTTTCCCTGTTACTGCTGCGTCTGTGATTAAAGTTTTTTTTTTTTGTTTTTAAACCAGCCCTGTTCATGCTACCTGTTCTATTAAGTTAAGCTAAGGTATTAAAAGTTCGAAAACTCTTTCTGTCTCCCGTCTTTGTAACTACCTCGTGTTTCAATGTGTGCACTTGCGGCTTTTACACCGGTGCGGCTTATGTATGTACCAAATGGTATTTCCTTGACAAATGTACTGGGTGAGGCTTATAATCTGGTGCGCTCTGTAGGCCGTAAATTACTGTAAATAAATAAATAAATATAGGGACCTCAGAGTTTATCGCACATTATAGAGTAATAATACATAACTGCAAAAAAAAAAAGTCCACTTTTAATTCCCATCTTGTTTTTTTTTCATGTGGAAAAACAGCTTGGAAAATAGATGGCTGTATGTTTTTGAGTGTGGCAAATGAAGTCAAAGATGGGCGAGTGAAGATTTGACGTCGCAGGTCTATCTGATCTCCAAATGCTCGGTGAAGCTGCCCATCAAGCGGTTCACGTCGCTGAAGAACGACTACGAGATCACGCTGGGCGCCAACTCTCGTATCGTGCCCTGCGACGACGACCATGACGTGCCCACCGTGCACTACGACTTTGTGCCCATCTCGCAGTTGGAGGCCAAAGACCCCGAATCCATCATTAGTGAGGATAGCACTCAAAATATGACTTTATCGCCCGTTTTTTTTTTATTTTGCTGGCATGATGCGTCCCGTTTGATGCTGCAGACGTGATTGGTGTGTGCGAGGAGGCCGGGGAAGTGTCCCTGATCACCACGAAGGCCGGGAAACCGCTCTTCAAGAGGGCGCTCGAGCTGACCGACGCTAGCGGGAAGACGGTGACGCTCACATTGTGGGGAGACAAGGTTCATATTCTTTTTTTTTTTTTTTTTTTTTTTTAAAGTGTTTTTCTTTTTTATGGTGAGTCACCTGACTTTACCGCCATGAAGGACCTCTTGAAATAGCTAAAATGGCTACTTCAAACCAAAATGGTCAATGTCATCTCTTTTCACGTTGCTAAGTGAAATCGGCAATCGGGGCTGAATTTTGCAGACGTTTCCTCAAGTTCTGACCTTGCAGATTTAGCTGTTGACCCTAAAACATTGACGTGGTTTGTGTCCAGGCTCAGAGGTTTGACGCCTCCTGTCACCCGGTGGTGGCCGTCAAAGGGGCTCGCGTGTCGGCCTTCGGCGGCCGCTCGCTGTCTGCGCCCTTCAGCTCCACGCTGATGGTCAACCCCGACATCCCCGAGGCCTTTGAGCTCAGAGCCTGGTGAGCGGCAATCTCATACACTGAATGCAACACTATTGAATTGTGAGTTCAAAACTATTAAAGTATGACTATTTTGTCCAAAATCCTCCCAATCCCAACCTTAACTCTCGGGAGTGGACGGTCCACTTCCACTCTTGTCCAATCCCGTCATTAATAGTGAAATTCATTACCAACCCACAGGACCCGGTGGGAATCCCAAACATGTAAACGCCACACAGGAAAACCAGAGCGCAGGTTGGAGCTTCGGCCCTCAGAACTCAACCTATTGGCTCAGAACCGTCAGGCAGATGCGCTAACCCACCTGCGTCGCCCGCAACACATGAAAGCACAAACCAGTCTTGTGTCTTTCAAATGTTGGTATGAAATTCGACTGTTCCCAAGAAAGCGACTGACGTGCATATGCTGCTTTCTCCTCTGCCGCCCCGACGGGACACGCAGTGACGCCGGAGAGCGGCCATATTTGCACGCGCGTGAGCAGATGGGGCGCTCCAACGCAGAGCTTATTATTCGGCGTGTGGTGCGCGGATGTGAAGCGGTGACTCATCTCGCCATTAAGGCTCCATGTGAGGGAATAGGAATGCTTTTGTTTGCTCTACCCACATGTGTTCTCCCTCCATGTGTGGTGTTGGGGTGGGGGTGGGGTGAGAGTGCTAGCGTAGCTTAGCAGCAAGTCAGATTTCATACTTTCATAAGACTTTCCATGTGTCTTAATGTTAATCTTGAGTTTTATACATTTAAAGCAAAACCAAAACTGAGCCTGTGTGTTTTTTTTTTTTTTTTTTAATACATCCACAGGTACAACCAGGTAGGCCACGGCCTGTGCAGTCAGTCCTTGACGGAGGTCCGGTCCCCAAATGGCGAATTCAGGACCAACTGGAAGTCTCTGAGCGACGTCAAGACAGAACAACTGGGACATGACGGGAAGGTGAAACGCATGCATACGCGCACACAAGTGGGGGAGGAAAGTGTACTTCGTGATATTTTTTGATATGTTGGAGCGTTTTACTTTTTTTTTTTTTTTTTTTTTCGTTCTCTTAACTTGTTTTTATTTATTTATTTATTTATTTATTTATTTATTGCTGTAAGTCCTAAATCCCCCTCAAAGGTTCAATAATTTCCTTTTTTTTTAAAGGGAGTTCTTCCATGGATGATAACAATCACATTGTCATAAATGTCAAGAATTTTTGTAAAATTTTCTTTTACTGTTATTTTATTTTTTTATTCGTTCTGTTAACTTGTATTTTTTTTTTTGTTGCTTAAATTCCCCCTTAAACGTTCAATAATTTACTTTTTTTTTTTTGAAAGGGAATTCTTCCATGGATAATAATTGTCATTAATGTCAAGAATTTTTATAAAATTCTCTTCTAACATTCTTGTATTTTTTTTAATTATTATTAGCATTATGTGGAGGTTTACGTATAAATGTGTCAATCATTTTTGACATTTTGTATGGCATATTTTGTAATGTCTTAACAAACTTATTACATGAGCCAAGTATAATTCAATATAGACTGAATAGTAATAATCTGCAAATAATTGACGCTCTTCCCCCCCTCAAAAAAAAAAACATGAATAAGCGGGGCAGAAATATACCTCAAATTGGGGGCTTGGGGGGTGGTCCACTATTTTTGAACACTTTGTCTCCTACTGTGCTACTTAAAGTTCACCATGATGATTGTACCTGGAGTGTTAAGATCTTTTTTTTTTTTTTTTTTAAACGGGGTGGTTGGTATTTTCTATTTTTGGCACAATCTCCACAAAGTTTTGTCTGCTTCGAGATGGGCAGAATGAGCCAGGCGAAGTCGAGTTCACCTCTTTTTTTTTGTTTTTTATATCTCTGAAGTATTCCAAAACATGTTGGCATCTGAGCTGCTTAGCATGCCCCCCCCCCCACCAGTCCACCCTGCAGCTGGCCACATGCACAAAGACCCCCACCCCTCGCCCCCCAGAGAGGCTGCTCTGAGAAATGTGACAAGGGAGGCGGATGCGTGGCTGCGGGGGCTTGATGGACGTCTAATTAACAACGGGGCTTTTACTTAGATGGGGGCTGGCATGTTTAGGGCAGTGAGTCACTGGTCACTGAGAGTGGGGAAGCGTCGTAGACTTGAAACAAAAGTCATTACATCTGTTGCCCCAAAAAAATCACTAGATTCAAGGCAACAAGGAGCAAAGTTTTTTTTTTTTTTCTCAAAATTTGGCCTACAGAGAGCGCCTGGTTATAAGCCTCGATACACAGCTTGATGCTAGCGTGGCGCTAATGCTAGCATGGCGCTAACGCCACATCACCGCATAAACCGCAGGGTTGAAAGCGTGCAGGGCGGGAATTACGGTACTAGTTTTTTTTGTTGTTGTTGTCACTTTTTAGAAAAAAAAAAGCAATACATGTTTCTTTTTTTGTTGTATTTTCTTTTAAATCTCATTTTATTTGTTGCTGGTCACTTTAAAATAGTCGCTAATTTTGTCGCTAACAGAAGAACGTCTCCTAATTCCCAAGGATGCTTTTGGCAGATGAAAGGTTGCCAGCAGGGTGAAGGCATTAGTTTGGAGGATCTCCTTGGCACGCTGGGAACATCACTTTGGATCCTGGTCCTCTTTGGGGCGTGGTATTTTTGTGTTTTCACATTTGAACGGTGGAAGAAATGCCAGGATAGAATAGTTCAACCTGCCCGTGTACTACGTGTTTGTACTCGCACGTCCCAGGGGCGACGTGACGCATTTTTGCCTCCTCCCACCCAGACGAGGTCTCGATCACGCGTCTGTGGGATGCTTTGGTCAAGATACCCCAAGAATTAGACAGATTCTTATGTATTTATTTTGGCCGTGGTGAAATGGGCTTGTTGCCATGACAACCGGGGATGTCTCGAAAGGGGTTGGATGGCAAACCGGAGGCTTTGTATTTTTGGAAACAGAGTGCAGAGTTTGATAAACATGAACGAGACAACGAAAGTAAAGAACAAGAAAGCTTGTTGCATTTTTTTTTTTAAATCTTCTTCTTTTCCTTTCGGCTTGTCCCGTTAGGGGTCACTACATCGTGTCATCTTAGATGAACGCATATTTGTTTGGCACAGTTTTACGCCGGATGCCCTTCCCGACATGAATGTTGCGAATAGCTTTTCTTAGCTATAGCTACTAGATTAGTTGATTAGTTATCCACCCATCCATTTTCTTTGCTGCTTATCCTCACAAGGGTCGCGGGGAGTGCTGGAGCCTATCCCAGCTCTCAACAGGGCAGGAGGCGGGGCACACCCTGAACTGGTTGCCAGCTAATCGCAGGGCACATCGAGACAAACAGCCACACCCACAATCACACCTTGGGGTAATTTAGTGCCCAATTAATGATGCATGTTTTTGGGATGTATTTGATAGTTTAAAAAAAATATGATTGGCACTAAATTTGTTGCTTTTTATGGAAAGATTTGTTGATCTTCGTATCTTGAAAAAAAAAAGTCACTATGTTTTGAACAATAGCTGCTAGATTTGTTCCTAGTTGCTTTAAGTTGCTTGTCTGGCTCTGTTGCTTGCGTCCATCCATTTTCTTAGCCGATTATCCTCACAAGGGTCGAGGGAGTGCTGGAGCGTAACCTAGCGGTCAACGGGCAAGTGGCGGGCTACACCCTGAACTGGTTGCCAGCCAATCGCAGGGCACATAGAGACAAACAGCCGCACTCACAATCACACCTTTGGGCAATTTAGAGGAAAACCGGAGTGCCTGGGAAAAAAAAAACCACGCAGTCACGGGGAAAACATGCAAACTCCACACAGGCGGGTCTGGGATTGAACCCGGGAATCCGGAACTGTGAGGCCAGTACTTTCCAGCCAAGCCACACCGTGCCGCTCGCTTGTAATTTTCGCTCGTAGATGCAGCACTTCATATGCTTAAATCTTTATGATATCTGATACCGGTATCGCACGGTCCAATGAACTTTCGCTGCTGAACGGGCGTTCCGTCACAAATTTTTCGGGCATTTTGTTACATCGGGCGCACTTTGTGCAACAGAAGAGCTTCACAGATGCGAGCTAGCGGAGCGCGTCAACGTGACTTTTGATTGCGTCGGCAGCTGGCCCGGCATCTTGGCAACATTTTTCCTACCGTGAAGCCAACTTTTGATCCAGTGTTTTATTTATTTGTTTTTTTGTTTGTTTGTTTTTTTTCCAAATTGGACTTTGCCGTTTGTTGTCTCAGGCCCAGCTGCTTGTCGGTCCGACGATAATGCCAGAAAACACACACACGCGGTGCTATATTTGCGTGGATTTGATCTCAGAAACGAAACTGTTTACCGATTTTCAAATGGTTCGTAGTCTCCTCATATTCAACCTCTTTTCTATCGCATTTAGCATCACATTTTGAACCAAGATCACGATTTGTGATGATTCGATTATCGTTTTGGATTTGAATGATCATTACTACCATATTTACCGTAAAGCATGCTAAAATTACTAAGGAGTCGTGTGCTCAACTCTGATAAAATGTCAACGTTTGTATTGCCATTGCAGATTTAAATCATACAACCATATTTAGTGTTTGGTAACATTTCAAGCGGCAGCAAAGCTTTGGCCTCACAGTTCTGAGGTCCCGGGTTTGATCCCGGACCCGCCTGTGTGGAGTTTGCATGTTCTCCCTGTGCCCGCGTGGATTTGGTTTCTTCCCACATCCCAGAAAACATGCAACATTCATTGGAGACTCTAAATTGCCCGTAGGTGTGATTATGATTGTGGCTGTTTGTCTCAATGTGCCCTGCGATTGGCTGGCGACCAGTTCAGGGTGTACCTTGCCCGCCTCCTGCCCGTTGACAGCTGGGATAGGCTCCAGCACTCCCCGCGACCCTTGTGAGGATAAGCGGCAAAGAAAATGGATGGTTGGATGGATACCATTTCAAACGATTTATATTGCCCTTTCAAGTTTTAAATCAGCAATACTGTATCAGCGTAATATTACAAAATGATACTTTCAGTAAAGATAGATAAATACTAGACTGAAATGTCACATTTTGTCTTACTTTTTTTTTTTTTAAGCATTATCATATTTTTTTTTCCATATACAAAATCAATTGTTGCAATGCATTTGATGCTTTTTGTGTGGCATTTCAAGTGTAGTGGAGATTACTTACTGTATCATATTATTTCGAAGATAACGATTGCTTGTTGTTTGCCCGCAGGCGTACTACTTCAGCAGCGTGGCGACGGTTGTGTACGCCTGCAAGGAGAACGCCCTCTACCGGGCGTGCCCCGCCGGGTCCTGCTACAAGAAGGTCCAGGAGCGGGACGACGGACGCTACCACTGCGACAAATGCGGCAAGGACTACCCCGTTTTTAAGTACCGTTTCATGCTCTCTGTGAGTAGACTTTTTTTTTTGCTAGGATATTGTCTTAAAATGAAATCTGCATGTTTTTTAACAAAAATCTGAATTCTGATTCACTTGTGGGGGAAAAAACAAAACAAAAGATGACACAAGTTTGGCTAGCGGCACGGTGGCTGAACTGGAAAGCGTCGGCCTCACAGTTCTGGGGACCCGGGTTCAATCCCGGGCCTGCCTTTGTAGAGTTTGCATGTTCTCCCCGTGCCTGTGTGGGCACATCCCAAAAACATGCAACATCAATTGGACACTCTAAATTGCCCCAAGGTGCGATTGTGAGTGCGGCTGTTATGGCACCATGTGCCCTGCGATTGGCTGGCGACCTGTTCAGGGTGTACGTTGACAGCCGGGATAGGCTCCGGCACTCCTTGCGACCCTTGTGAGGATAAGCAGCTAAGAAAAATGGATGGATGAATGGATAAGTTTAGCTTCTCCTCTCCTGACATTATGAAATGTGGAAATAAAGGTTTCCTCTGAGGGGAAACAAAAGTTCTTTTTGTCAAAACATCATCCTCATCATGTGACGTGTTCAGGTGAACTTGGCCGACTTTGGGGACAACATGTGGGCCACGTGCTTCCAGGAAACGGCCGAGACCTTGTTGGGTCTCAACGCTGAGCAACTGGGACACCTGAAGGACACCGTAAGAGACGCACACAGAAGACGCCTTGAGGGAATTTGTCAACTCGTCGACTTTACTAATCTGCACCTTTACTGTTGCTCTTGTCAGTCTTTTTGGGAAACTGGTCCGTGACGCCCAAAGTCTGGGATCGCTGTAGTGACGGGTGGGGGAGTACCGTAATTTCCAGCCTACAAGCCGCGACTTTTTTCACACGCTATCAACCCTGCGGTTTATGCGGTGATGCGGCTAATTTGTGCATTTTTTCCAACGGCCACAAGGGGCGCTCGAGCGGAAAGGGTAACGAGTGACCGGAATAGATGTGCCGAGTACGTGGCTTTTACCAGCCCTGTCAGCGCTGCACTAGCGTTAGCGCTGTGCTAGCGTGTTGCCGCTGTGTTATTGGCGTTTCTGTTAGCATTAGCGCTAGCGTGAAACTCTTTCTGTTTGCAGTTCTTTGTAAATATCTCGTGTTTCAATGTGGGCAGTTGCGGCTCTTACAAGGCTGCGGTGTATGTACGTGCCAAATGGTATTTCCTTGACAAATGTACTCGGGGCTTTTAAGCAGTTGCGCTCCGTAGGCCGGGAATTACGGTAATCGACCTGCCGTCGGGTTCTTTGACTACAAAAGAATTCTGAATCGGTGCCGTGTTAATACCAGCATGCTTTTGTGCGTCAGGATGAGGACGCGTTCAATGAGGTTTTCCAAAAAGTCTACTTCAGCTCGCACATCTTCAGGAACAGAGTCAAGCTGGAGATGTACAACGTGAGCGCACACGCACACTCCTGTCCACAAATGGTTTCAAAAATGAGGATTTTTCGTGGAAAAATTACAAAAAAAATGTTTGGGGAAAAAAAACATCACATCAATTCAATTTATTTAACATTTTTTTACAGATTATAAATGTTTTTAAAAATGTGCTTTTCGACGTAATAGTAATCAATGTAACTGTTTGCTAGTGAGTCGTTTTGATCCATTTTGATCTTTAACACGAGCATTTTTTTCTGATTTACAAAAATGTAATACGTCACAAAATATATTTGCTTTTTTTAAAATTATGCCTCAAAAATGAAAAAAATAAAATCTTTGCTTGTGAAATTAAAAAAAATTGTACTTCTATTGTTTGATAAAATATTTTAATGGTCAAAAAGTAATTTAAATTTACAATATACATGACATAAAAAATGGTATATATGTCTGTAAATCATCAAAGCACAACTTTTTTTTTTTAATGCGGAAAAAAAATACAAATCAAGAAAGGAAGAAAAATGAACTTTCAGACGCTGGAAGTTTCTTGACTTGTCATTTTTCGTTGTTGTTCAGGACGAATGTCGCATGAGGGTGACCGTGATGGACGTCCTCCCGCTGGACCACCGGCAGTACAGCAGGAGGCTCCTGAACAGCGTCCGAGCGCTGGCCCGGGATAACTGAGGGCCACTTGAGTCCAAACGCCTAACGAGAAGGAAATGACGCTAAATATAAATTGTTTATTTTTTTCAATTTGATTTGGACTTGATTTGTGTGTGTGGACTTTGTTTTGTAATCATCTAATGCAGAAGGTATTTTTTTTTGTGTGTGTGACTCATATTGTGTGTTTGTTGTGCATATGTGGGTTGTTTTAAAAAAAAAATTTAATTCACTCTTGATTCGTGACCTGTGGGGGGGGGGGGGGCTTTGTTAAGACAACCACACACACAAAAAAGTGTTTAAAAGAGTTTGTTAACGTCATACTTTTTTGTTTGTTTTTTAATGAGTGACTCGATGGATGTATGCGACATACAAAGATTTGCAGCCAGCGTTCAGTTTAGCACTTCGGACTGGACCACCCAGACCGGCCCGTAGACTTCATAAGTGCTACACCAACTTGATTATCTTATGAACTTTTTTTTTCCATAGTTGGAGGCCGGAGATTTCCATTTCCCAGTTTCCCAAAATGCACTTTTTTCAGTTGTAGGTGGAAAGTCGACTTTTTGATGTTGCAGGTAAAGTCGTCTCATTCGAACAGGTTGGAAACGTGGGTAGGACTAAATGGAACAGTCCTAAAATTTGGTTCAGGTCCTACCTTCTGGATGAAATGATTTCATTTCTAAATTTACTGTAATGCACTTTTCCTCAATTGAGACCAGAAATGTCCCAGAGGAATAATTCCCATTTTCTGGGAATATGATTTTTTCTCGTCGAATATAGGAAATGTTAAACTTAAGTTTCCGAACTGCACTTTTGCCTTTTTTGAGCTCCCAATTTTTCTGGAATGCACTTTTCGTAGTTGGAGTTGTTGGGAATGAGATGCGATGCGATTCCTGGAATGGCCTTGAGTTTGGACTTTTTTTTTTTTCCCCCATCTGCCTGCCCAGTGAAAATTAATTTTTGTAGTTGCAAAATGTCCTGGAATGCAAAGTAGAAATTATAAAGTACATTTCCTTGACCTTCTCAAATTTGTTTGGACGCTTTGTATATATTTCATATTTCGCCAGTTTGAGTTCAATTTCCCACTTTGCTGGCATAAACTTCCAATTCTTTTTTTTTCTTCTTCTTTTTTTGGGGAGGAGAGGTTGGAAATGCCAATTTCCTGTTGTCTTTGAATGTAGCTTGAAAGAGGGAAACAGCTGATGGGCACTTCCAAATGGATTCATTTCAGTCCCCCCCCCACCCCCGATCCCCCCATGTTGCTCAAGCCAAGACTTACTTAATATGTCTTTATTTAGTGGAGCGGTATTACATAACTCCAGTGTGTGTTTTGGACGACATTGTAAGAGCAGCTGAGCTTTTCAAATTAAGCCTGCAGATGTACTTCACATTTAGATTTCAAATAAATAATAATAATGTCAGGCATATCGGGGATGTGATTGATTGCATAAGTGAGGAGGTTTGATTGACGGGCGGGTGACGATGAGGCGCGACGGTGCCGGGTCGGAGGCGTGAGGAGGCTCCCGTACAGAATGGGGGGGGGGGGGGAATGATTGATGTGTGTTGGATGGGGAGGCGAGAGGTGTGGTTGCCATGGTGACAATAGCCAAGTCAAAAGATGGGAGTGATGGGAAGAAATGGAATGTGGAGATTTTGAGGGGAAGCAGATGAAATGTCTTTCTACATTAAAATGCGATTAATCTGTCTTCCCCCCCCCCCAAAAAAAAAAATGACAAGTTTGGGTGATGTAGTTTTCTTGATTTAAAAACAGGACTAATAATACTAGAACATAAAAATTTAATGGCGAGAGCCTGGGATACACAGTGAAGCAACTGATTAGAGCATTGGCCTCACTGTTCTGAGGATCGGGGTTCAAATCCTGGCCCCGCCTATGTGGAGTTTGCATGTTCTCTCTCTGCCTGTGTGGCTTTTCTCCATGTGGGCACTCTGCTCCCCAAAAACATGCCTGCATTTATTGGAGACTCTAAATTGCCATGAAGTGTTCGGTGCGCCCTGCGATTGGCTGGCGACCAGTTCGGGGTGACCCCCAATTCCTGCCTGAAGATAGCTTGAGGTGGCTCTAGCACTCCCGTGACCTTCGTGAGGATCAGTGGCTTGAAAAATGGGTGGATGGATGAATTAAATATCTTTTTTTTTTGTCCCTATAACGTTTAAAAATGAATTCCAGGCAGAACATTTGACTGTTTTACAATATGGGGGGCGTGGGGGGGGGGGCTAAAATGGACACAAATTCCTCCTCTGAAAGCCAGAGTAATATTCCAGTCATTCTTCGCTGAGGATGAAGAATATCTGACCGTTGTGGCATTGTTTATCTACGTGTCTTGCTGCACCGTTTGTGTTGAAAAACGCCACCACGTACAGTGGATCCGATTCATTCGGACGTCCGTGACCGCGGTCTTCTTTGCGTGTTCGTCGCTTTCCTTTGATGGACAAGCAGGAAGTCTGCAGGCTTTAATTGAAAGCCTTAACGAGAACATGGCCGCTGCCTCCCGAGGACTGCTCCAGTTTCTCCGTCTCTCACGCACGCACGGAGCGATAAGAAAGATTATGAAAAGTATTCATCTGGTGAAGGGATCTTGTTAAATGTTTTAGTTCAGTGAGATCGAGCTTGATGGGAATGTCCGACTGAAAAAAAATCCTGCAAAGTCACGTCATGATCCAAGACGGTTATCCTCACAAGGGTTGCAGGAAAGCCGGCGCCCATCCCGGCTAGCTTCGGTCGAAAGGGGGACTTCACCCTGAACTGGTCGCCAGTCAGTCGCAGGGCAGATATCGACCCCACGCTGCCCGCACCAAAGGCGGGCGTGTGTACCACTACACCATCGGTGACCTGTCGCTTGAAATTGAACTCTTGATACCTGTTGCAGTCTATTATCATTGCCTTCTCTTCTTTTGCCATCTCTTCATCCGCCGCCCATCCTTTCTCCAACTCTACATCTTCCTCCGCCGTCCTCCTACTTTTTCCACTGCCATCGCCCTCCGTCTCTCCCTCCCACCGGACCGCCGGGCCTCCTCATACCCCGCGAAGAAAGTAACGGCGGAACGCTAACATTGCTAATGCTAACATCCTTTGACATGACACCCCCCCTCACCACTAATACGCCCTGACAACAACACGTGAGTGTTCTGTGTGTGCGCGTGCGGGTGTGAGTCTGCTGCATATTTGATATGACAGCGAAAGTAGGACACCAGAGAGGCCCAAATACTTCTTTCTCTTCTTTTTTTTTGCCAATTATTTTCTCTCTTTGGCTTATTACCAATGTGCCTCGGGTCTCATTTATTAGCAGGGCTATTATACACAAACACACAGCAGGACGCAGTCGTTTGAGGACACCTGTTTATTTTTTATTTAGAAACAACGTGTACTTGCGTCTGTGTACGGGTGGAGGGAGAAGAGAGGAGGTGACGGTGGAGGTAAGAAGGGAACACAGAGGGAGGGAGGTGGGGACGGTTGACATGGAGGAAAATGGAGGTGGTGAAACGAGAAGATAGGAGAGGAAGACGGTGGAGAAAGGAAGAGCGGAAAATATGATGCTCGAGGACATGGAACGGGAGGAACATCCATCCGTCCATCTATTTTCTTTGCCGCTTATCCTCACAAGGGTGGCGGGGAGTGCCGGAGCCTATCCCAGCTGTCAACGGGCAGGAAGCGGGGTACACCCTGAACTGGTCGCCAGCCAATCGCAGGGCACATAGAGACAAACAATCACACCTAGGGCCAATTTAGAGTGTCCGATTGCATGTTTTTGGAATGTGGGAGGAAACCAAAATGCCCCGAGGAAACCCACGCGGGCACGGGGAGAACACGTGAACGCCACGCAGGCGGGTAAGGGATCAAACCCGGGACCTGAGAACTGTGAGGCCAACGCTTTACCAGCTGAAAGGGAGGAAACAAAAGATTGGGAGAGGAAGTTAAACTGGAGAAGATGGGAAGTGAAAGCGGAGGATGGTAATAAGGGGGAAGGTGAAGACGGAGGATGGTGAGTAACAGCGGTGACAGCCGGTGGTCCGACGGGAGAAGATGGAGAGAACAGGGTGACGTGGAAAAGAAAAGGTGGAGGTGGAGAGGAGCAGGACAGGACGAAGAAGGGAGCGAAAATCAAAAGAGAGATGGAGGAGATGAGGGGAGAGTACAGGTGAAAAGAGGGAGGAGAAACGAGAACAGGATTTCGTCTTTTGCAAACTCCTCCTGATAGGAAAGAAGGTCCAAGCGAGATGATCACACATCACCGCAAGCGTCCCAGATGACCTCCAGCGTTCTTCTCAACATTAATGAACAAACGCACAAAATCTTTGAGCTCGTAATCAAAGAGCAAAAACCAGGCCCAAGACCTACGTCCGAAACCGTGGACCGTAACCACGATCGACAGGCAAGACCGTGACTCTGGCCAGGACCATGACAACAACCAGGAATATGACCTGGGCCAGGAACCAAGGTCCCAAGAAATTAAATGTGGCTAAGCAGTCCATTCGTGGTTCCAGCGTCCAAGATCTGGGGTTTAGGAAAGCCTTTTTGAGAACTTTGACGTGAGTCTCCAAGCTTGAGGTCCTTGTTAGGCACTCCCACTGGACAGCACGAGTCCTTTGTGCACCGCGAAATCGTACTCCGCAAAAGTTGAATCAAGGAAGCTGGGTTTTTGTTTTTGTTCAAAGGATTCTTCAGTTCTAAATCTTCAATGTGGACTCTCACAATTTCGTAGTGTTGTTTTCGTCGCCAGTTATGGCTGGCGCAGGACAGCCACAAGAGCCATTTTTAGGGAAACGCCACCCCTAAAATAAAGAACTGAAGAAGCATTTTGGAGGAAAGCTGAAACAAGAACAGGTCCGCTGGCCTCCATTCAACCTTTGTGGGTGACCTAAATGACGTCGGACGTCGTAGGAGTCCTTTATTTTCCCTGACTGAGACACGTCCAAAATGAAAATCGGACAAATTCCGGACTGTGCACGGTACACGTTTTGGGCCTTTGTACTCTCCACAATAGACTTGTGAGTTCCTCTCACAAGGTTCGAACAAAGAAGTCCGAGTCTTGGGTCAGTGCAGAGTTAGCAGCGACGCTAGCAGAGCTAAACAGAAAAAGGCCCCAGCAGAGGGTGTCGAAACCGCGTTAGTGGCCCTCTGGACCCCACTGGGCGGCCCCACCGAAGTTCTCGGCAAACACTTGTTCTTCCTCTTGGCTCCGATCAACCCGTCACGTTTCCCCCCAAAGTCTTTCCCCCTCCTCTCGCCGAGCGGCCGCACTTCATTGGGCCCCGCTTTGGCCTTGCGCCCCCGCCTGGTGCAGTTCCCACGGCCCCCCTTGGGTGGTCGTGGCAAGGTCGAGGGCGGCGGCACGTTGTGCTGGTCACCGTGGGGCAGGTACGGTCGCTGGTGTTGGTTGTGACGGTTCCGGTGACGATTGAGGTGGTTCAACGAATCGGCGCCGGCGGCGACGCCGCCTTCCCCGTCCTCTCCCTTTAGACAAGTGGGCAGCTCCTCCTTCCTCAGCATCTTCAGGTCTTTCCCCTCCAACTCCGGAGGCGAAACGCAGACCAATGAAGAACTGGAGCCTCGGAAGTTCCGCAGCCAGTCCCAAAGAGGCAGCGCCCCGCAGTCGCAGTCCCAAGGGTTGTCGTTGAGACGGAGATACTCGAGGGAAGCCAGGAGAGCTAAGCTCTCCGCCGACATCTCCGTCAGCGAGTTGTTGAACAAGTAGAGCGTGGTGAGCCGCCCCAGGTCGTGAAAAGCCTGCCGATCCACCCACTGGATGCGGTTCTGGTGGAGGAGCAGGCGGTCCAAGGCGCCCAGGCCCCGGAAGGTGTTCCGGTGGAGGCTCCACAGGCGGTTGCCGTGCAGGAACAGATGGCTCAGGTTCAGCAGGTCGATGAACAGGTCGTCCTCCAGGAACTCCAACTGGTTGTCCTGAGAAGGAAGCACAACGTTAGGTTAGGGGCTGGGGGTGTGGGGGGGGATCTGGACTCTTCCTTATTCATGATCCGGTTTCTCTTTCTGACCAATCTCACTTTCCGGTGCTTTTGTTCCAGAATCAAATCATCTGTAAATCGCGACCATCTTTACATTATTAATGTCGGCATTTCTAACGCTTCTTGAAGTGGTGTCAGTTACTCGTTTTAGTGCTTTTTTTTGGGGGGGGGGCGGTATTCCCGGCTGGGAGAATAGCGAGGGATTGCCGTAGCCCACGAAAATTTTTTCCCATTTATGGTCGGATTTATTACACATAATCCTCCGGATACAGGATGGAGATGGATTATTCCTGGTGACTTCTGCAGCATTTTCTGCACATTCTTTGGCAGACTTCCTCAGCCAGATGCCCGTTTTTTAAAAGCTGCTCCCTAAATGGATTGACGTTCAATCGGTGACAAATGTTTGTTGTTTTTTTTTTCATTCACGCCGTGAGGACTTGGGAGAGGTTTTTATTATCTGGGGGGGGGGGGGGGGGGGACAAACCATAAAGTAGATTTTTTTTTTCCAGTTGTTACATGAGCTAATTTAATGTACATTTGTTAGCCTGTTGATGACGTTAGTAAGTCGTTTTGATAGCTAACGTTGACTTTTATGAGTCTGTACTTTCTGTATTTTTACCCAAAAAAAGTTGAAAGCAGTATTTCCATTTTGACATTTTTTTAGTATACTAAATTTCTAATAATTATAATAAATAATTTATAATTTATTTAGTATATTTTTTTACTCGTGACCCGACTCCCAATTTCTTCGATACAAGCCGTCGCACGGCTGGTATCTATCGAAAACAGTTCACGTTTACTGTAAAATTAAATTGTCTTTCTTCATTGAATTTAATGAAGAAGCCACTAATCTGTTGCAAACCCCCCAGAACTAAAATGGCACTCTATTGTATTGTATTTATTAAAAAAAAGCATAATAATTAAATAAAATGTAGATAATAAAGAGTTTTGATATTTTGTAGGTTAAATCAAATGAAATTGTGCTGCTCTTTCTGGTGCTCGTGCGTTGGACACCAGGGGGCGGTATAGTACAGACAACGATATAGTGGACATGGACGGTCACAGCTCAGTAAAGTGCAGTAATAGTCCTTTTTGTCAAGAGAGGGTTAGAACATCAATGAAATGATGTAGTACATATTACAGTATTACAAATGAATAAATGATAAATAATCAATATAAATTACAGTACTAATTTAGTTAGTTTGTCTATGGCGTTTTACATCGTGTATTAGTGTTAAGGTAGTGGATTTTTAAGTTATATACTTCTTTTAAATACACTGTAATTGTCTTTCTTTTGTATATTATAATGCTTGAACTGTTTTATTCTCTACATTATTTTATACTGATTAATATTTGATGCTTGTGTTAACTTCAGGGAACTATTTATTTGCTGCTTTTAATTTTTGTTTTTTTCTTTATAATACATACTCCTGACTTTGACAACTCCCTCTATTTTTACTTATTTGAAAGAATAACTTGTTTTTTGACAACTTTATTTCCCATAAAAAAATTTTTTGGGGAGCATTATATTTGTTTGTTTTCATTTAATAAGACATGCCGCTGAGCCAGCCCGGGCGCGCCCTGCACTTTTTGTCTAGCGTTTAAAAATACTTGAACCTGTTTGTTGTTTGTCTTTTTCAAAATTTGGATGCCGAAATTTTTCCTTTTTCAATAAATCAATATCGGCTCTAGGTATTGGTTATCGGCCTCCTTGACTACTATGTCATTATCCAAGCAGCTTATCCTCACAAAGGTTGCAGGAAAGCTGGAGCCTTTGCAAGCGAGGTTCGGGCGAAAGGCGGACTACACCCTGAACGGGTTGCCAGTCAGTCGCAGGCCAGATATCGACACCATCAGTGAGCGGGAATCGATCCCACGCTGCCCGCACCAAAGGCAGGCGTGTGTACCACTACAGCATCAGTGACTCTCGTGGACTACTAATAATCGGCAATGGGTATTGGCCATGAAAAAAAAAATGGTTTTAGTGATTTTTTTAAATTTTGGAACCGATTAACAGCATTTCCATTGATTTCAATGGGGAAAGATGATTTGAAGATACACGTGTACAGAGTACTCGAACCAAGCACTTTTGCGTACCTGCAGGTAGAGATACTTGAGGTCGTGGAGGTCGGCGAAGACGCCCGGCGGCAGGCTGAGCAGACCGCAGCGGTACAGGTGCAAGGCGCGGAGTCGGTCCAGGCCCCGGAAGGTGTCGGCGGCGACCGCCTTCAGGTGGCGGTTGTCTCCCAGGTCCAGTTCCTCCAGCAGCCGGAAGCCGTGGAAGGCGGACGGCTGAATGTAGGAGATGTTGTTGGAGTACAGCCACAGCATGGCCACGCCCGGCGGGAAGTGCCCGCGCAACAGCCGCCCGATCTTGTTGTTCTGCAGGAAGAGACGCCGGCTGTCCGCCGGGATGCCCTCGGGCACGGCCCGGAAGTTGTGCGCCTGGCACGACACGGTGCTGGGCGACGTGTAGCAGATGCAGTGGCGCGGGCACGGCAGCGAGGCGTCCAGCCCGCACAGAACCAGCAGCAGCTCGGCACCGCCGCAACCTGGACGGGACGCGAAAACGGGATTGTCAACCCAGACAGTAAAAATGTATATTTACAAAAAAAAAAAAAAGCACGTAGTCGTGATCTGTGAGTAGCAAACGAGTGACAGGAAGAGAGAGAAGAAAAGAAAAAAATGATACCATGGTAGCGTTCTACCACTTCCTGTTTGCCTGTATGTCATTTATTTGTGTATGTTTGTGTGTGCGCACATATCATATATATAACTTTGTGTTTCTGTCTACGCTTGTGTTTCATATTTCTTTGTTTTTTTGTGTGCACGTGAGTCATGTGATATTTGTATTCCTTTTTTTTTTTTTGGAGTGTGTCCGCACCCACGTGTGCAATTCTTTGTGAGTTTGTGACTCGTTTGTACATGTCACGTTATTTATTCATGAACGCGCGAGTGGGTGAATGTCCTGTTGTGTAACGTCCCTCCACGTTTGTCATTTGTGTGTGGTATTCATGTTGTTTGTTGCAAGTGTGTGTTTGTGTGCGTTAGCATTACTAATGTACATCTGTGTGTGTGTGTCCTGGTTCAATTAGCATCCGTACGCCAAAAAAGCCCGCAGCTCCCCGTGTGCAGCTTTGAAGTCGACTCGATTAAAAAAAAAACAAAAAAACACACTTTTGGAAAAGCCCAACTCACGCGCACCCGCACACGCAAAACTACAACACAAGCGCTGTGCATTTAAACGCTACAGATACATATTTTATTTACAGTTTCACACAAGAATGTGGCGTTATCATTGAGTGTGTGTGTGTGGGGGGGGGGGGGTTCTGCTTAGCAACAGATGACACTCGAAGAGCAACGGCTCAAAACGCTCGCCGGACTCAATAATAGATGGCCGCCACACTAAGTTCTCCTTTCCGCCGTCTTCTTCGCTCTTCGTACTTTGCGTCCTGGCTAAATATAACGCGAGCCTCGCGGACGGGACGCCACGTGATATTTTCCATTGTGACAGTGAACGCAACGCGTGTTTTCACTGTGGCAGTGAACGGAGTGCAGTGTGTAATTTCGGCGCAACGGTGAATGCGACACAGTTTGATTGCATCCATCCGGCCATCCATTTTTTTTTTGCTGCTCATCCTCACAAGGGTCGCGGGAAGTTTGATTGCAGTGCAGGATATCAGGATTTTCCATGCACGTGCTGCTTCTTAACGTATGAACATTTATGACGTACATCTATCCGTTTCCTTAGCCGCTTATCCTCAGAAGGGTCGAGGGAGTGCTGGAGCCTATCGCAGCTGTCAACGGGCAGGAGGCGGCGTACACCCTGAACTGGTCGCCAGCCAGTCACAGGGCACATGGAGATAGATACCAGCCGCACTCACAATCACACCTAGGGACAATTTAGAGTGTTCAATTGATGTTGCATGTTATTGGGATGTGGGCGGAAACCGGAGTGCCCACCCAGAGGAAAACCCACGCAGGCGCGGGGAGAACATGCAAACTCCACACAGATGGGCCCGGGATTGAACCCGGGATCTCAGAACTGCGAGCCCAATGCTTTCCAGGTGATTCACCGTGCCGCCCTTATGACATGCATATTATTATTATATTATTATTATATTATTACAAAATGTGTACTCACCACTCACTTTTCTGAGCCACTTATCCTGACAAGGGTCGAGGGACTCCTACTCACCAAAGATGCTGATTATTCTGATTATTATTATTATATGTATTCCAGTGCTTTGCTTTGACTGAAAAATGCTGATTCGAGGGCCGATTCGATTGATATGGCACACAGGCTGAGGCCTCACAGTTCTGAGGATCTGGGTTCGATCCCTGCCCCGCCTGTCTGGAGTTTGCATGTTCTCCCCGTCCCTGTGTGGGTTTTCTCCGGGCACTCCGGTTTCCTCCCACACCCCAAAAACATGCAACATTAATTGGACACTCTAAAATTGCCCCTAGGTGTGATTGTGAGTGCGACTGTTTGTCTCCATGTGCCCTGTGATCGGCCGGCGACCAGTTCAGGGTGTACCTCGCCTCCTGCCCGTTGACAGCTGGGGTCGGCACCAGCACTCCTCGCGACCCTCGTGAGGATAAGCGGCAAAGAAAATGGATGGATGGATGTTCACTGTCCCACTGCACAAAGTGTGTTGCGTTCACTGTCGCAATGACACACATTATGAACAGATAGCTTGCTACCTTCACCGTGTGATGAGGACACTTCCCTTGGGGACGGGCGCGTGGAGTCCCACTGTCGCCGGGGACACCCGAATGCCTCCTCCCCCGCACACCTACGCCATGTTGCTAAGCTAACACGCTAACAAACCGCACGAGGCGTTTGTTTAGCACGACAACAGACAGTACGTGTTCATATTCGAATACTCAACCACCGAGCTCGTACTGCCATACAATCGCTCCAATGAGCCACATGCTGCTTCACCAAGTCCCAAACTGGGCCAAACGTACCAACGAGCAAGTAGCAAATAATGAAAGCAAATTGAAAAAGTCCTTTCATTCCCCCCCCCATGCCGGTTAAACTTTGGACTCGTCACATCGGCTTGCGTGCGTGTCCCAACTTATGTAAACAAATGTCACGTGCGCAACAGTTTTACATAAAGTTGCGCACGCTTTCTGCCAAACCACAGTCGCCATGGCAACGCAGCCTTCGTAGCCCGCTCCGCGGTATTGATTTTGCCCTCCGGCTCTTCATTTGAAAGTCATACATTCTTATGTCTCCCGCTCATTTGAATATGCAAATGAGCCGAGTCTCCTTTTATCGAATCAAACAAAAGTGAACGTATTACATGAACGCGTGCGTGTTTTCAAGCCGCTCGCTGCGGGCTATTTACGAAGCCGTCGATCGATTTCGACAAAACGGTCAATCAACGTTTCTGAAGCTGTCAATCAAGCTGCTGTGTAGAAAATATGCCGACAAGTACGAAATGTTTTATTTTAAATAGTTTGCAAACAATGAGCAATCAAATTTGTCAACGTGAGTCCATCTGATGTTTGTTTTTTTTTATCTTCCCGCGAATGAATAATTTCCTGGCTTCCGATTGGCCGAAAGTTTTCCCCCTCCCCTAAATGAGGCGTTTCAACAGCGAGAAAACAACACTTTAGTGTTTGCGTGTTGATATGCAAAAGTGGGACGGGACGGGGAGCGGTGGGGGGGGGGTCTCGAGGGAGCCATTGAGGAGCTCGTTAAAAGTCGCTAATTAGCAGCTGGCCTGGCACCATAACGAGCCTACCTGGGAGCCCGAAAGGGGCGGGGCCACAGCCACCAGATGCATACTAATAAAGGACAAGGCTTTAACGTACACATGGAAATCCACAGCATGTAAATTAGTCGGTTGTTTTTGTATTTATTTGGCTACGATTAGTTTGTAGCTGGTTGGTTACTTGTTTTTTGTTGTTGTTGTTTTTGGTTAGTTGGTTCATTATTTGATTGATTTTTCAATTAGTAAATTTGTTGGTTATTTATTTGATTTGTTACTTTGTTTATTTGGTTGATTTTTTTTTCCATTTGTTTCTTTTGTTTTCAATACAGCCTCTATGCTTTGACACTTGCTGAACTGTACCACTGATCTAAAAAAATAAGACTCGATAACTCATTGGCTACCAAAAGTGACGTCGCCATCCGCCATCTTGATACTCCCAAAACAACCACGCCGACATGTGCGTTGATCGCCAGTTTCGTGGCTGTGAGAAAACATTCCACAGGTAAGTTGGAAAGATTTACTTTGACACTGTTAAAGTTTGTTTGTAAAGTTTTTTTTTTCTGATGAGCTTAATTCACTTGAACAAAGTTTTGTTTCTAGCTGTTGTTGTTCACTCTTCACTCTCTGCTTCACTTTTACAGGCTGACGGTTTTTCGCGGAAAATATCAATTATGTCAATATTTTCCCAAACTTCATCAGCGGATAAGCAAGAAAACACATTTTCTGTGATATTTTTTATGTATTTCATAATACAGAACTCTGCAAATTGAATTTGATTTTCAAATGCAAGGAAACAAGCTGAAATTTTCTGTCTGAAATAGGACGTTGCAGAGACAACAAATGAACTTTTAGCGTTTAGCATGTATTTTCCCATTGCGAGTCCTTATTTCCATATATATATATCTGATTGACTGAAAATGTTATGTTTTTATGACTAAAAAATGCTTAGTTTTTTGCTATGTTATGATGATAGTGCTTCACAGCGTATTTTGGGAAAAGTTAAGGCGTCACTGAAATCGGGCCCTCGGTTATATGCGAGGTTTTTTGCTAGTCACGGTGTTCCATGTTCTTTCCTTTGCACTTCGCCTTTTTTGGCTTACCAAGCCGAATCAAACCAGAATTGAAAAAATGTCAAGCTCACACGAGCAGTTTTAATTCTACATGCCAAACTTTGAGGAAAACCCCCGCCATAATCCAAACTGTAAACCATGTCCGCCACAGGTTCTGGGAGTACCAAGATGGCGGCCAACTGGCTTCAACCAATCGACACGTTACTAAATATGTATGCGCAATACAGTCTTTTTTTATTTTTAGATCAGTGAACTTAACCAGAAGGTTGTTGATGTTACAACACAGGTGTCAAACTCAAGCCCCGGGGGGCCAGATTCGGCCCTCCACGTGATTTTATGTGGCCCGCGGAGCCAAATCTAGAGTGTCAATTTTTATGATTCTTGCAAAATCTGTACCAAAATTTCAAATTGTCATAATCACAAATGATGAAGTTGAGATATTCCAAGCATTTGTGTGTTACCAGTTGAAAAACACAATGCCCTTGATTTCTGATTCCAAAAGTGGTTGATAAATTGATGTAAATAGGATGAAACAAATATTTTTAATTTTTCACAGTCACAACGGCCCTCTGAGGGAAGCCGGAACTACAATGTGGCCGGCGACAAAAATTGAGTTTGACACCCCTGCATTACAGTAATTGTGTGTGTGCGTGTGTAAAATGTGTTTATTTGGTTTACGGGTTGGTCACACGAACACACGGCAGCAAAGAACACAAGCATAGCGATTGTAGAGCGGACAGAAAGTGCCCGCTAAGCGTCTTTCCTCACGCGCTAATTGAAGCTGATGTCGAAGACGACGACGAGGATGATGAGGATCATCATGATGATGAAGCTCTCACCAGTGCGCTGAGCTCGACGGAGCGAAAGGGAACGACAAGCCGCTGTGGACTTTGCGTGACGCGGCAACGGCTTAAGGAGATTAATGTCGGCCGGTTTCCAGGCTGACAGCCTCGGAGGGCTCAGTGCCCGAAACTCCCCGCGAATATTCCACTGGGACACTTGGGAACACAAAATGATCAAACTACAGAGTATGTTTGCTCATGGTAAAGTCGTTCAGTTACTTTTTTGGTTGCTTGTCAGTCAGTCATTTATTATTTAGTTGGCTGCTTTGTCAGTCCATTGGTACGTTATTTAGTTCGGGCTGGTTAGTTTGTTACATAGTTGTTACACAGTTATTACTGTATATCACTCAATCGGGCTGTCAGTTAGTTAAACACACTTCCACATGAAGCTAATGATCTCATTAAAACAATTTTCAGTTGTTATTCGCTGCTGCGAAGACATAAAAACAATTGGTGGCTGCTCAGTAAGGTTTGTAATTGCTCATAGAAGCCAGAAGATGGCGGCAAAGCACTCTCTTTCAATTAAACAATGCTAAGGCCTGACTAAACGAAAGCTCAAAGTTCCTTTCCACCAAGATGCCACAAGATGGCTTTATGTTAGACGCGGCCTTGGCCTGAGCACAAAAATTGATACATGTATTTCGGACGGACGTGCGCGCACACACAAATGCACGTTTTTTTTTTTCATCTTCTTCTCCTAATTTGTTGCGCTTCCTGTGATGCGCCAGCATCTATTTTTAGCCGGCTGGTGCACCTCCACAAGTCGCTGTGCTTTACAGGATAAATGACGACTTGAGCACCTCCTCAAGTGTGTACGTGTGTGTGTGTGAGAGAGCGAGTGAGGAGAGACTTGACGCCTCAAAAAAAAAAAAAATAATAATAATAATAATACTGTATATGCATAGAAAATTCCAACAATCTGCTCTGAGCTATTTTCTACCATGGGAGATAATGCAAAAACAGAAATGGTCTCTTCCGGGGTCGAACTGCGGCCATCTTAAAGCCTCAAGTCAATTGCTAAGTTGTCATACAGTTTAAAAAAAAAAAAGTGGTGGGTTGAATGTGATGTCACTTCCTGTTGTGTGTGTGGGTGTGCGTTTGAGTGATGATGATCGTCATAGAAGCACAATTCGACCCTTGGACAGACTATTTCTATTTTTAAGCAAGTCTCAAAAGATATTAAACAGAAAAATCTATTAAGCAGAATGTATATATTTTTTTTTTTTCTGGAGCGGCAACTTTTAGTTTCTGGTACAAGAAATCTGTTTGGCCCTGCAGACCTCATCCGAAAAGGACCGGGACTTTTTGGAAGCACAAGCCCCATCAGCGGTGTCTTACTGTGATCTTGCTAAACATTGCCTCTGCGGTCTAGCTACAAAAACAGTCCCCCATAAGTTTTTGGTTCCACTTGAAGTTCCAGGAACTTTGAGTTCTTTGAAAAAGGCCCGCTGCCACCGTTCCTGGACCTATTGGAAGTGCCACAAGCAGGGCCTTCTTTTGACCTCTGTAAATGAGCCTCAAACCAAATTTAGATCATAGTTCCTTTAAACAACTTTCTAGTTCTACCTCAAGTTCCAGGAACGTTTTGTTTTGGTACTAAGATACTCCAATGAAATACATGAATCCTCGAAGAGTCATACACCTCTCAAAACTACTCCCGCCACAATCAGGCACTTCATTTTACCCTAGAACTGCATTTAGACAACAATCCCCTTGGTCCAAACACACAAAGGTGATGCAAAAAGTTCCCAGGTCTGGGGGTAAAGACCCCGCCGAGTGACGATGTCATTAGCGCTGACAGGAGGGGCGTGGCCCGGTCACCTCCGGCACTCGTCAGAGATGTTGCGCATTCGGCACGTCGATTGACCAAGTATTTATGGTGGAGTTTTCGACACGCGGATTTGCCAGTTCATCGAGTTTGCACCGGGTTCTGAAATAAAAACCCGCTCTACATTATGCCTTTGCCTCGGGGTCCTGCATTTGGGTCCTCCCCCGCACCGATGGCTCGTTACAGAAGAGTACTTCGGAAAGTTCAAAGAACTCTTAGTCAGTTAGTCCGCACAGGCTTGTTTTAAAAAGGAGTAATTTAGTTTGTTAGTTAGCCGGTATACACGAGGAGTCCGGCTGCGAACTTGTTTTTCCAGATTTGGTCACCTGACGTTCGCAACACAAGCGCGACAGAAATCTCGGTCGACAGCAGAGGGCGATATTACCCATTGTGGCGGCCCACGAGATGGATGACAATTGAATTGATCTCTTAGTTCTGCTTTAAGTGGTCAGCGCACCCTTTGGTAGATAAAATTAGAAATGGCAGTTGTCTTTACTGAAAATACAGCAACAGCAAATTGGATGCCTCTGGCTGTGGGTCAATTGTGGCCCGCGAGCCGTACGTTTGACACCTGGCCTAAAGTGATCCGGCGCGCACCAAAACACAACATACACACACACACACACAGAGTGTTCGTAGCGGGACTTACGGCGTGTGAACATTCTAGAATGTTGGTCCGCACGGGAGCAGCATGCTCCTCCTTCCCTCGTCGGTGAAAGTGAAGCGATGGCGCCGTCCGCCGCCTCCGAGTGACTTTTTTGGGGGAAATTTCTCCCGACAAACGGCAAACGGCGGGACTTTATGTGATGAAGTGCGCCGCCGCCAGCGTCATCCTCCTCAGCTTCTTCGTCCTCTCGTGCGGACTCTCGGCGCGCCAGCTGCTGCGCCACTCCTCCCTCATCCATCCATCCCTCCCTCTCTCCTTCTCTCTCTCTCTCTCTCTCTCCGTCCCTACCTCTCCTGTTGTTTTCGTCAAACCGGTGGCCACATTATTAAGCACACCATCTCGGAACACCCGATGTCAAAATGCAGTCACTGCCGTTCCTAATATTCTGACCCTCTGATCATTCCTCATTATTATTATTTTTTTTTAAATTGGTGGTCACTTATTAGGTACTCCATCCACTGTGTAAATTCAAACAAAGTTGATCGTCTGTTCCTAATATTTTGGCTTGCTCCTCCCTCCCTCCCCGCCCCTTTCTCTTTATTAGGTACACCGCCGCACGACATCGAAGCGCTTTATCGTTGAGGCGGACAAGTGGTTAGCAAGTGTGCCTCGCAGTTCTTAGCTCAAATCTGGGCACAAGCCTTTCTGTGTAGAATAACGTCAACATAATAATCATTTCAACCGTTGAAGAATTTAGTAAAGTCTCTTGTTTGACTTTATATATTCTAGCTGCTGCTTGATCTGGTCCGGTCCTCAGAACTGTGAGGCCAACGCTTTACAGCTGCTCCACGGTGCCGCAAATAAATGATTTGAACATGAAATAATGCTTGGCCATAATTAGACGAACAGAAATCAACATCAAGAGAATTAAACGCATATTTGAATCCAGAATGTTCAAACAAACCATATACGGTGACGCCTTGGTTCTCGACCACGAACCGTTTTCTGGAACGGAGGTGAATTGTTCGAAAACCAAATTGATGTTTCCCATTTCAATGAAGGGAAAAAGAAATATTGCATTCCAAGCCTACAAAATTGGGCTTTTTAAAGCTTTTTATTTAGCTTTTCCTGATAATAAACTGCATAGTAGGAATACATGTATAGTTTAAATACTTTACATAATGAAATATCTTTATTTTTTCCTTAAAATGTGTGCTTTAGCAGTAGATTACGCTAGGCTGGGAGTGCGTTGCCGTATCTGTAGAGACTCGGCCCCCAGCCTTGTAAACTTTTTTTTTAAGTAACAAAAGTGCAGAATAACTTTAAACAAGCAACTTGCCTTCTTTGGAGTCGTGATTGGGGGGGGTCATGCGGTCGTCCTCCATAAGAAGAAAAACACTTTGTAACCTGTTATTTCCGCGTTTTTTCGGGGTGCGTTCGAATAGACAATAACAAAGCGCGTCGTGGGTCAGGTGGTCTGGCAATGTTATTTCCGGATTTTGTCGGGGGCATTCGAGTACCGATTTTCGTTCCAAAACAGAAACAAAAAAATCTTGAAATTTTCGTTTGAAAACGGGGATGTTCAAAAACTGAGGTTTTACTGGATTGGAAAAGGAGGTCTGCTACCTTGCTGCTAAAATTTAATGCGAAATGTCAATTTGCATCACTGTTGTGGATGTGATTAACCAACAAAACGGATTCAAACGTATATTCAAACGACAAATGTCGCAGATGAATGACTGACGGGCCGCGCGACCTCCACAACCTTTTGACGACCTTTAGAGCAACCGATTGGTGTACGGCTGGGCACGGCCGACATTTCCGGCGAAGAGGTTCTGCGGTCGCGTCGCTTCCCTGCACCGCGGTCGGCAGAACCGATCAACCAGACTGTTTGCCACTTGAGGATTTCAACACAATTAGCACGACCACAACTGGTTGGTTCTCACAGTTTAACAATCCCCCCCACCCCAACCCCATTCTCCCTTTCTAAATCATCTCATAATTTGTTATCAACTAATGAGTGTGAGTAATATAGAAGATGCGGCTAATTGCCTCACTAATCTACCTACTTTCATCGACACACACACACACACACCAGTTGGTCTTGTTGAGGGGACAAAAAAAGTTTGAAATAATTTTTATCTTGGAGATTTTTTTCAGCACGGTCACGTAAAACAAATTACTGTTTATTTATGTTAATATTATATTAGTAGATTTTTTCTGCACTGCTCTGAGATGCCACAAATTGGCACCAAAGACAGGAAAATTGTAATTGGTGTCTTGGAAGTATGTCAAACTGGCACATTTTCACTGCGATCTGACGGTCTTTAAATGTTGGGAATTGGATAAGTTTAGCTTGGGTTGTTAGCAGGAGTTATGGAGAGTCTCCACCCCATGTGAATGTACATATAAGTTTCCAGTGTTTTTTTGGGGGGGAAGAAAATCCTCAGTCACACGTTTTTTTTTAGGCCTAATGTAAAATGAGTTTGAAATAGTAGCAAAGTGTTTTGGGATCATATTTTATGGTTGAGACGCATGCAGAATACTCTTTGGTGCACACCTCCACCTTGTGGACAATGTGGGAAATGCAAACGGTTCATTGACAGTGACAACTTTTCCTCGAGCAATTACAAAACACACAATCATGTCCATTAGTTATTTATAGGCGGCACGTTGGCCTCACAGTTCTGAGGACCGGGGTTCAAATCCCAGCCTCACCAGTGTGGGTTTTCGCCGGGAACTCCGGTTTCCTCCCACCTTCCAAAAACATTAATTGGAGACTCTAAATTGCCCGTAGGTGTGATTGTGAGTGCGCCTGTTGTCCGTCTCGATGTGCCCTGTGATTGGCTGGCAACCAGTTCAGGGTGTATGCTGTCACCTGCCCACCTGGGGTAGAGTCCAGCATTCCCGTGACCCTTGTGAGGATAAGCGGCTAATAAAATGGCTGGATAGTTGTTTATAATAGAAGAATATCAGTGGTACAAAGTTAACAAGTAGAAATACTTGTTGACTTGAGAAGTTTTTTTCACGCATCTTGATTTTACTTGAGTATTTTTTTTTATCCATCTATCCATTTTCTTACCCGCTTATCCTCACAAGGGTTACGGGACAGATGGAGCCTATCCCGGCTGTCAACGGGCAGGAGGCATGGTACGCCCTGAAGTGGTTGCCAGCCAATCGCAGGGCACAGAGAGACAAACAGCCGCACTCGCAATCACACCTAGTGGTAATTTAGAGTCTCCAATTAATATTGCATGTTTTTGGGATGTGGGAGGAAACCGGAGCACCCGGGGAAAACCCACGCAGACACGGGGAGAACATGCAAACTCCACACGGGTGGGGCCGGGATCAAACCCGGGTCCTCAGAACTGTGAGGCCGACGCTTTGCAGCTTCTACTTTCGAAATATTCACATCATCAAACTTCTTCCGGAACAGATTAATTTCGTAAATCGAGGTACCACTACCAAACCAAATTGATTAAGACAAATAGCACTAAATTGCATAAAAACCATAATATGACATAATTAAAGTGAATATAAGGAAATAAATGTGCAATTACCTTAGAACAAGTCAATCGTCGCAACAACAAGTTGCGCATGACAACACTGAACTGAGTCAACTTGGCGTCACGTCGGTGAACTCGCACCGTCCAGCAGCTGCCACTGAGTGTCGCTAAGCAGCCGGTAGTTGCGCTTCCGGTAGTCGTCGGGGTGAAGCCGCCGCTGCCGCCACACATCCTCGTACAGGCTGCGCACCACCGGAGGCGGCGGCGAGAAGCCGCCATCGCTGGCCAGCAGGGCGAGGTAATCCCACTGGTCGCCGCCCAACACCAGCAGGTGGCGCCGCGCCACGCCGCCGTCCTCCTTCTTCTGCCGCGCAAGCCGCACTTCCGCTGCCATCTGAGATTGGGACGGCAGCGACACCGAGCCGGACAGCACCGCCAGGGCGAACAGGACCTGAAAACGACAACTATTACATAGATAATAGATACGACCATTGCGCTCGACTTTCACCTACGACCGCCGCACATGACTATTACTCGTCAACTAATTACTGATAAATAATTCAACTCTGGCCCCGCCTCCTGCTCACCTGGCAATGGAAGTTGGGGAAGGGGCAGATAAGCTTGCAGAGTCCAACGAAAAACAGCGAGGGGAACGTGGGCGGCATCATGAAGCGGTAGAGCGGCGCCACCAGCTGGTCGTCCATCTCCATGCCCAGCTGATCGCCGTCCAGGAACGGGAAGCTGAACTTGTACCCCGTGCAGAACAGCAGCACGTCGGCGGAATGGACCGAACCGTCCTGGAATGCCACAAGCAGTGTTTTCGGAAACGCGCATCGTCATTTCCTTCTCCCGAATTTAATACAGTGGACCTAGCGAGATCCTTGAGTCGGGATTTAGGGAATCAGCCATCGTTCCCTTCTCCTTACGTATCGTGGGTTCTATGATTGTGCACCTTCCAGATGCGTGGCCTTGATTCTTTTTGATCCTGAAGTGGCTGTAAAAATATGCGCTTGTGAAACTTCTTCGCTCACCCGGAAGCGAATTCGGCCGTCGTCCTCGACCGCCACAGGCGGACTCGACTGGCGGATCTCGGGCGGAAGGCAGGCGCTCAAAGGGTGACCGCGGTAACACAACGTCACCTGTAGATGGAGAAAAATGCTACCAAAAGTAGAAGAGCGTCTTCTCTGCTAAGGTGGCAGCAGTCCTGTTCCAGGGATCCATCCAGAGTTCTTTTTTCTGTGAAGTTTTCACCTGCGCACCCACTTTGACCAATTCCAAGGAGATGTCTATTCCGGACGCTTTGGCTCCCAGGACCACCACGGAGCGAGACGAGAAGGGTTCCGCGCTCCGATATGCGTGACTGTGGAGAACCTGTCCTACACGGAGTCAGTGAAGGAAGTGTCTAACTTTAGGAAATTAATAATTCTGATTCACAGATTACATATGACTATATACACTTACACACACGACTATTACATGGTATCTCTCATGACGACTTTTACGAGCGTTAGCGGTGTTGAAAGTTCAAAGATTACCTTTGAAGTTCTCAATGCCGGGTAACGCGGGGATGTTGGGCTCCGAGTAATGCCTGCCACACAAATGACAAGTTGAGCGACACCTCCAGGCGGCCAAGAGCTGACGTCTGTCATTAGCGTCTCATTAGCATCTCTCGTCAGCGTATCGTCTCACCCGGAACACACGAAGACCGCGTCGAAGGTGTCGGTGGTCCGGCATCCTGAGCCGTCGCGCACTGTCACCTCCCAGGTGGTTGACGTCGTCTTGTCGTCGTCTGTTGTCACGACAACGGGCCTCACCTCCTCCACTGTGCTATGGAACTGACACCACAAAAGCATCCTCTACTCGCAGCACGAACACTAAGAGGACTAGACTGGAATAACCCAACCAGACAAAACTAGATCTAGGAACCAGTAGTAAAACCAGATCTAGTACCACAACAAGATCTCAACCAGACAATGTGCCGGGAATGATAGCCATGACTAGAGTAGAACAAACAGAAGTTCTGGGGGAAAACGCAAATCAAGATTAGCAACAAAAACCAGAAACAGGCCTGGGATTGGAAGAGTACCAGAGCTGAAACCGTGAATACAATTTTAAAAATCTAAAACAGCACCAAATCTAAAAGTAAAATGTAGAGGCAGAACCAGAAGAGGCCCTTGACAAAACTAGAGTTAGGCACTAAAGCAGAAGCAGACTGGGATTATAAGCAATACTACGACCATAAGTGGAGTACTGCATACTTAACCAAGCAATAGAACCAGATCTAGAACCATAATAAAACCACAACTAGACCTAGAACCAGAATCAGATCAGGAACAAGCGATATACAGTCTTAACTACAAAAGATATAGAACCAGATGGAGACCAGAAGATCTATAATCGGAACTATTACCAGAAACGGGTTCAGAACCAGACTGTACCAGAGCTGAAACAACGATAATAGATATGTAAATAGCAACAGATACAGACAGCATTTGATCTAATCTCAGAACTAGAAGATGAAATTATTCGAGTATCAGAAAAATAGGTGGTGTAGATTTAGAATTACAACACAAACATAGAACCAGATCTACAGTCTTAACTATTATAGAATTAGAAACAGATCTTGACCAAAAAAAAGGTTTAGAATCACTCCTACAATAACACCAGATCGAATATCAGAACCAGAAGCAGAATGAAATCTTGGGCCAGAAGTAGAACCAAACTTAGATCTAGACTTCACCAATCATCAACCGTCTTGAGCTCGTTTGCGCTGGCGGTGGGCGAGCTCACCCTGATGTGGGGGCCGATTCTGTAGTGGCGACAGTAGTCCTCAAGGTAGTGCTGCACCTCCTGGTGCGTCAGGAAGCTGCTGAGCTGCTGATCGAAGGGAAAGTCCGGGAACATCATCACCTCTTTGGGGAGGTTGGTCCTGTTTCCCGGGGAACAGGATTGCACGTGTCTTGTGATCATTGCCAACGTTGAAAAATCTCATCCTCTCGTGATTTTCTTACATTTGTCAAGCTCCCAAGCCATCATTTTCTTTCTAATCTTTAATATCCTTTTATTGGCTTCGCCAGATAATTTGGTTAATTACTCCGACAATGTCAAACTTAAACCATTATCACAATTTTTATGATAAGCATGAATCCGAACCGAATTTAGACCAGAAAAGGTCTAAAAATCAACAGTACTAGAACAGTATCAGATCTAAAACCATAACTGAACCAGCACCAGATCCCGAAACTGAACGAGAAGCACAGTTAGATCCGGTACCCAAGCTTGATCTAAGAAAAAAGAAGCCGATGCAGTGATGAAAACCTTGGTTCTCACTTGAGGTTCTTGTACATGCTGCATCGCACATCTGGTCCGACCCGCTCCTGGTAGCACCAAGTTCCACCCACATTGGCGGCCAGCTCGAAGACGACCGGAGGGGCGAACCGCTCCGGTCTGGAGAGCACGTGTCGGGCGGCGCAAAGTCCGGCTGCTCCCGCGCCGATCACCGCCACACGCAGTAATGATACCGTTGCCATGGAAATCGACAACCGTGAGCCTGAAATCTTCAACGGCATCAAATAATTAAGAGGACTTTGAAAAAAAAAAAAAAAACGGGTAAGGGAGAGAATATCACAAAAACTATACTCGAAAAATAATTTTCCTTAATTGGAATAACAATATTAATAAAAAGGTTCTTTACCTGCGTGTATTATACAAAACCCGGTCTTCTAAAAACCTTTGAAAAATTAAGTGAATTTGAAAGGCAAAATGTTAAAATAAAAACAAAAACTTGTGGAAAAATCCCAAAGTGCTCAAAACCTGGGCAGGGGTTTGGTCAAATTGAATTTGCACCTACAAGTTTTACACGGAGGAGGGGTTTAGGGCCACAAAGGGAACGTGTACTTTTGGTCTTTTCTTGGCTTTTTAAAGTTTTTCACGTTCTTTTCAATGCTTCTTCGACGTTGTGTACATGCACCCGAGCCTGCTCTTATCTACTACTTTCTCGCCATTAAAAACATGTCGGAGTGACAAAATGATACACAAACACACGACTTTTGAGTTACTTTATAATATTGAATGATCAATCCACATTCGACTTCCGTCCCACTGTAGCTACCAACTGAATCATTATTTCGTTTCAAATCTTTGACGAGTAACGTCACCTACCAGTCTTTCGGCGGCCAAAGCCGGTGAAAACGTCAACGTCGTTATTAATTTTCCCGTTGTTGTTGTTTTTTTTTTTTTTTGACTCAGTACATTGGCGACTTTTTACCAGGAAGTTAAGTTTCAGAAAAATAACCTTCCCACACTTCCGACCGTGTTACTTCAAAATAAAACTACTTTTATTCTGACGGGTACCCGACGTAGCATTGAAAGGAATAGGAATGAACGGCTATTCAAACATTACCAACTGCGCTAACGCTGCAGCTCTGCTTACCTGACCGCAGCATTAAAATCCTTCCTTCTAGAACTTTGCTGTCCACTTTTATTTAATCACTTTCCCATATTCAAAAGAACTGCAAGGCAATTAAAACGTTTTGTGATATTTTTACTAAAAAAAAAAAATGCAGTATAGCATACAAACAGGATAAAGAAATAAACTTTTACAATTGGTAAGTACTGTACATCGTGTAGTACACACATTGGATGTTGGACTATCGAGTGACACCAGAAGCCGGAGTCCGGTCGGCCGGTGAGCCTGCGTGTGAGCGCCTGGGTGTGAGTTGTGACTCACAGGAGCTGCTTACAACTTGCGAGTTATCTCATTTTGCATTTGTGCGTGACTTTTCCCACTTCATTTTATTTCAGTCCCCTCCCAAAAAAATTCACATTTTGGGCTTGTTACTACAAAGCAAAAAAAAAAAAAAAAGTCTGACTCAAGGTACGGTATCCGGATTTTTCTAGGCAAACATTTTCCCCCAGCCAGGCGGATCAAGGAGAGGAACACACAACTGATTGGTCGGTCACTTGGCGGCGGGGTTGGCGTGCGTCGGCGCCTGCTGCTGCTGCGGCGGCTGCTGCTCGGCGAGCGCCTGCTGCAGCCGCGTGCGCTTCCTGGAGTAGTGCTGCCAGTGCAGCAGCTGCTGCTCGTCGATGAACTTGGCGCACTGCGCGTTCACCAGCTCCTTGCGGAAGTGCTCGTACTGCAGGAGCTCCAGCATGTGCAGGCAGTGGGGGTACCTGAACGCGCGGGTCGGGAGGGGGTCAATTATCGTGCGCGCGTCTTAGAGCAATTTTTTTAAACATAACTGGATCTTCCTAGATCAAAAGTACAACATTGACATTCGGCTCTTTGTCTCTCCCGTTGGTACACGAGTCTTATTTTTGTACGCACCTGTCAAAATATCTTCCAATTTTTTCATTTTTTTTTTATTGCATCACTCATGGCATAAATGTTTGTAATAAGGGACGTGACTACAGTCAAGTTAGCGTTTAAAGCCTTGTGACCTGCTCGGGGCTCGGCTCCAGTACGGACTTTGAACGACAGCGACGGGTTCGTTCATGTTTGACGAGCTGCCGATGAGCTCAAATGCGAAGTTAGCGTCGCTTACCCGTCTTGGTGTTTGTTTTTTTTTTTTTTTTGTGATAAATGAAGTTACAAGGTGTACCTCTTCAGTCTTGTCTTGGAACTACAAATTTTTCAATTACCATGAGGAAAATGCCCATGGGCCGAGTCGATAAAAATATATATATTTCTTCAATTATATTATTATATAAAGTATTTAAACTATACATGTATTTCTACCATGCAGTTTATTATCAGGAAAAACTAAAAAAAATGCTTTGAAAAGCTAATTTTTTTTAAGCTTGGAACGTATTATTTCTTTTTCCATACATTGTAATGGGAAACATCGATTCCGTTTTCAAACAAATCCCTTCTCGTACTGTTTTTTTGGTATTTTGTGGTTGAGAACAGAGGCATCACTGTATATATAAGTTTTGTGATAGTATGCTATTATTTATAACTCCAAGCAAACCGCAGAAAATCAAAAGTCACAGGTATAGTCAATAATTGCCAGCAGCCTCTTAAAATATCTTCTCGCTCTCTCCTTTATTTTTGCCAGTTTCCTCTTCTTTGTGGCCATCTGCTTGACAATTGCACCATGTTTTTGTGGTTCAGTAAAAAAAAAAATGAATAAAGTAAATCATATTGGGGGCGGCACAGTGACACAGCTGTAGAGTTCTGAGGACTAGGTTTCAAATCCCGGCCCTGCCTGTATGGAGTTTGCATGTTCTCAACGTGCCTCTGTTTTCCTTTCTCCGGGCAGTCCGGTTTCCTCCCACATCAAAATCCAAAATTGTGCATTAATTAGAGATTCTAAATTGCCCCTAGGTCTGATTGTGAGTGCACCTGTTGTCTGTCTCTGTGTGCCCTGCGATTGGCTGGCAACCAGTTCAGGGTGTACCCCGCCTCCTGCCCAATGACAGCTGGGATTGGCTCCAGCACTCCCACGACCCACATGAGGATAAGCAGCTCAGAAAATGAATGGATAGCCTTCGAATTGTGCGTGGAGGCTCAAAACCTGATAATGGGTGGCAGGTTTTTTTTGTTTTTCACAATGCATCAACTGATGTATGGTGCTCAAATCGCTTCATCTTGTATCTTTTAATAGATGCAAATAGTCTTTTGATCGTTTAATCTCTAGAGAAAAAATAATCAATTAAAATGACAAGATGGTGGTCTTACTTGAGAAACTTGGCATAGTCGGGCTCCTTCCAGTACAGCAAATATTTGAGGTAGTTGATAAAAGGTCTCTCCCTCAGAAAGCCCCTCTGAGCCAGGACTACACAAACACACAGAGCGGTTTCAGTTGTTTGTTATTGTAAAGTGTTATATAATATCATACAGGTCGTCACTCACAGTTGAGATAGTTCGGGTTGGCCAAACATTGGATGAACTCCAGCTCGGACTGGAAGCGGTTCCTTGCCTGCTCCTCTAACAAGTAAATATTCACACTTTGGAATTTGGATTGCAACCTGATTGACATTACACAAACAACATTGATATTTCAGGCGGTATAAAATGTAAAAAATTATGACTCGTATTAGCAAACCCACCGTCGACTAGCTTTAGCTTGCTAGCACGAACGGAGCTCGGAGAAACTTCAAAGCTGACCAACCTGTTTCCATGACGGCCTCGAGTTGTGACGAAAAGACAATGGAGTTGCTCATTTCGAGGAGGAATGGCTGCCGGAGGATCAAATAGGCGAAGAAAATCCTCCGTTTGCTGCTTTGTGTTGTCGTTCAACCCCAAGAAACCGTGGACATTGTTTGCCGGAAATGAACGGAAGTTCGCGGACTTTCCCGACAGTTGACGTCACATTACGGTAGCTGTTGTTTGTAAAAGTTGCGCTTGATGTCAACATTTTACAACCATATGCAACGTTTTTATTTACCTGTACTTTCTCCCCCCCCCTCCATATTATATCAAATTACACTTTAATTAGTAATCATTTAGTTAATTTTACGAATTATCTTTTTAAAAAAAACAAACAAACAAACAGTATACATGTATTGAGTTAATTATTCTCTCCAGATAAAAGTTTTTTTTTCGTTTGAGCACATTTCAATTTTGCTCCTTTAAATATTTGTAGTGTAATTCAAGCCCTATAGTTGACGTCAGAGGATTACTGATCGAAAGCAGCCACCGTTATGTGTGAAATATTTATTCAAAGGTCATAAAATTGTTGGGATGTTACATATGTACAACAATGTAAAGCAATGACAAAATGTCAACATTTTTTTTAACAAAACAACAATAAACAAAAAAACAATAATAAGGAGTCTAAAGGAGAAAATATAATGTGAATGAATGTGTTAAATATGAATTTATAATATTATTGTTGATTTTTTTTTTCCCCCCAAATAAAATATTTTAAAAAAGCACGACAATGAAGGAACTTGGGGGGGCTAAATGGGCGTGGTGGCATTGGCCCACTCGGGGAAAGAGTCCAGCGAGAACAAGACGCGGCCCCAAGTGTTGATGGCCACGCTGATGCACGCGATGCCGATGACGTTCATCACCACGCCGGTTTTCGCCTAAAGGGGGCGCACAGGAGCAGCATTGGTTACTGGCATGTGGAGGCTGATATTACCAAGCAGCTATCTTCATGTTTATCAGTATATTTGCCCGTGTTGTCGAAAGAAACGTTGTAATTTTAAGTCCTACTCTTGCAAAAATTAAATAGAATATTTGCTCTGGTCAATATATATATTTTTTTCAAAGAATATTATGAGAACATGTTCTCACCTAAAAAGTTGTATTTAAAAAAAAAGTATTTTTTTGAAAAAAAAAAAATTATAATCTGACAAGAATAAAATTTTAATTTCGAAGGTGTATTTTGTCCCAAAAATAAAGTCTTATTTTTGTGTCCAAGAATATAATGTTTCCTCGTATGGTTTTTTTTTATTTAAATAAGTAAGAAAAAAAATCACAAAAAAGCAAACATTTGCTTAAAAATTAAGTATTTTTTCGTCTGTTTGTTTTTAGGAGGTACAAATCATTTTATGACTAACAGGTCAGAGTTTTAGAGAAAAAAAATGTGATATTTGTGAGACAGAAAGTTATATAGTGTGGAGAAAATAAATCATATAAAAAAAATCAAAACATTTTTTGGGGGAAAGTCACTTTTGTATAGAAGCCAAGAATAACACATTTTTCTCCCTCTTTTTGGTAACATGTTTCGCAGTGTGGCTAATTTAGCATTTGTCCCATACGATAAGTTTACGAGCTCATTTTCAAAGGATGGCTAAAAATTAGCATGTGGCTAATTTTCCAAGTTTACGCGACCATTCGCAAAGTGGAGCTTATAATTAGCACTTTGATAATGTCAACTTTTATCAGTGTATTTTCCAGGTTGGACCGCATGCTTAACAATGTGGCTAACAATTAACACGTGGCTGATTGTACATGTTGTGACGGTTATTATTATTTTAGCCAACGTTTATGAGCGCGTGGCTACAAAAACACGTTTATTTGAGCATGGTGTGTGATGAGCACAGCAGACTCGCCATGTCGGCCACTTTGAGGTAGCCCGAGGAGAAGACGATGGCGTTCGGGGGCGTGGCCACGGGCAGCATGAAGGCGAAGGAGGCACTCAGGGTACACGGGATCATCACATACAGAGGATTCACACTGATGGACTGAGACTGTGTACACACCAAACGCAACAACAACAACAGAAGAAGAAGGATGAGTGGTTACCAGAAATGTACATATACTGTATCCACAACATATGAAACTTTTAATCTGATGATCATGAATGTTTAAAAGAAAATAGAGTGACACAAGGTTCTTGGAAGAGAAGTTCTTGTCCCAAGAGAAGGGGCTAGTTATGAGAGAAGATTGTAGTCTCAAGGAAGAAGGTAGAAGTCCAGAGAGAAAGTTGTGGTTGAAAAAGTAAGATCTGGTCCTCAGAACTGGTTCTAGTAGCCAGAGAATATTGCTATAGAGAGGGATGATCCATGTCCTGAGAGAAGGTACAAGTCTTGAGAGAAGGTTCTGGTCTTGTGGGAAGAAGTTACTTACCACAAGAGATTCTACTCTGGAGAAAAAGTTCCACTCTCACAAGAAGATACTATTCTTGAGAAAGCGTACTAGTCCAGAGAGAAGGCTTTATTGCCAGAGGAACTTCTAGGTCAAGAGAGGGCACTCGTCCCAAGGGACGGCTGTAGTCCCAACAGAGAACTGTAGTTCAAATAGTCGTGAAAGAAGGTATTAGTCTAGAGAAAAAGTACTAGTCCCAAAAGAACAGTCTATTCCCAAATGAAGGTTCTGGTCCTGAGAAAAGGTGTAGTCCCAGAGGAAGTTTTAGTCACAGGAGAAGGTTCTAGTCCTGAAGGAAGGTAATTGTCCCAAGAGAAGATTTGGGGTCTCAACAGAAGATTTTTGTTGCGACAGAAGGTCCTACCCCCAAGTGAAGTCATTATTAGTGGTTACCATGGAGGCCAGGATAGGCAGTAATAGCGTCGCTGTGGCGACATTGCTGGCGCATTCTGTGAAGGTGGCGGTGAGGAGGCACAGAACCACGGTGATGGCCCACGGCGGGATGGAATGAAGCGGCGTCATCTGGGAGCCCAACCAGCGCGACAGGCCCGACTCCTGAACGACACGCTGACTGAATCAAAACCGACTCCCGAATCGTCATTTGGGGATACCGATACAGTAAAACCCGCCAGCCACCACGTCCTCTGTCCGACCCGCTTCACCTCGCTGCCTTTGGCCAGCGCAAATCCTCCGCCCAGCAGCAGTACGATGTTCCAGGGAATCTTTGCCTGCGCCACCTTCCAGGTCAGCAACGGAGGGGCGGGGCCTCGGGACACCTGCCCATCTAATAGGATGAAAACAAAAAGGTGACACCACGCCACTCAATATCTGGGAACAACACGGAAGAAAGAAAGTTTCTAGAGTTTTTTTTTTTTTTTTTTCCGAGAAAAAAAAAATCATTTTTGGGGTGTGCCGGACGGTCGCATCCATTGGAGACTCTAAACACGACGCGATTGGCTGGCAACCAGTTCACGGCGTACCCTGCCTCCTGCCCGAAGATAGCTGGGATAGGCTCCGGCGCTCCCGTGAACCTTGTAAGGATAAGCAGCTCAGAAAATGAATGGAATCTGTCCGTATTTGTAAGAAGAAAAAAAAACATTTATTTTCTATCTATCTATCTATCTATCTATCTATCTATCTATCTATCTATCTATCTATCTATCTATCTATCTATCTATCTATCTATCTATCTATCTATCTATCTATCTATCTATCTATCTATCTATCTATCTATCTATCTATCTATCTATCTATCTATCCTGTATATGTTTTCCTCCTGAGTCATCAGTAATTTGATTGCTTCTGTATTCCAGATCATATCTCCTTTTAGATGCTTAAAACTCACCTTTGTCAGGATGCCTCTTTATCAGTCATTATCTATCTATTTATTTAATATTTATGTATTTATCATTATTATTTTAAGTATTTTATTGACCAAAAGAGTCCTGTATTGACAAAAATGTCTGAGTGTGTATGTCACTGACCTGGGTCCGAGTTGGGCCTCCAGCAGCAGAGGTACCTGGGCGGCCGGGAAGGCAGAACGAACAGCAAGAGCGCCACCATGAGGGCGACAGTGGCATCGGTGACGAACCTGCAGAGCGCGACGCCTTTCACTCACAGGCAAAATCTCATTTGTTGATGTCCGAGCTCCCCGAGGAGAAAGGAAGCAGGGAAAATTTGGGGACAAACGAGAGATTCTGCGCTGCAATTTGACACAATATCGTTCGTTTTGGGAAACGACATTTAATAGCTCACTAGGAAATCATTTTGATTTGAAGAAATGGACGCTGCCTTGAGAACGACTAATGAGCGTATTAGACAAAGGACAACAAAAACGTGTTACTGAGGATAAATAAAACATTTGCGGTTGAGTTTGTTTTCCAACCTTCGCATTGCGCAAGTCACCTGAAATTTTCCCTGCTAGAACATAAAAATTACCGCGCCATACAGGCTGTTGTTGTTTTTGGCCGAGGGCCCGAGAAGGTCATGTTCACTTCCTGTCGCGGCGCATCCCAAATATTGAAACGACGCGCACACGCGCGCGGACACGCGCCACGCGGCTGCTCTTTGGCGTTTACACAGAGTGCAGGTGAAAGGTCATCTGACGGCGTGGTCGCGCAACCTGGCAGCCGTTCCATCAATGAAACTGAATGGCTCTTGACCGGGGGCGTCAAACTCGTGTTTGTTGCGGGGGCGCTTTGTAGTTAGGGTTTCCCCTCAAAGGGCCGCTATGAACATGAAATGATTAAAAAACCTAAATCACTTTGTCATAGTTACACACGAAAAGTATGAATGAGTTTTGGAGTCAGAAATCAAGGGAAATGAGTTTTTCAACAATTGTTGTTTGGTTGTTTGTTGGTAATAGTTCAACGTATTCATTTATGGTAAACTCAAGGCCCGGGGGCCAGATCTGGCTCGGCATGCGGTTTTATGTGGCCCGCCAAGGCAAATCGTGTGTGTCAACTTCCACGATTTTTGTTAAAATTTCAAATTGCCACGTCATAAATGACAACTTTGCGATATTGCAAGCATTTTTGTGTTACCAAACGTGAGCAATAGTCAAAAAACCCTTGATTCCAAAACTAGTTCATATTTCGCACGTGTAAATATAATGAGGCGATTAAAAATTTTGATCGATCATCACGGCCCTCTGAGGGAAACCACAACTACAACGTGGCCCGCGGCAAACATGAGTTTGACACCCCTGATTTATGGTATACGTATGACAATTTGAAATTTTGGGACCAATTTTCACAAGAATCGTGAAAGTTAGCATGATTTGCTTTTGCGGGTCAGATAAAATAATTCGGTGGGCCGGATTCGGCCCCTGAACCTTGAGTTTGACACCAGTGCTCGGATAGGACCGCCCCCGCTGGAGGATTATTGTGTCTGCGTTTATGTCCATATATCTAGGCAAGGTGGACTCACTCGGCTTCAGCGTTGAAGAGTCGCGAGGCCCAGCCGTCCACGAAGCGCGGCTCGCGGGTGAACCACAGCGCCACCATGAGGAGGAAGAGCGCCATCACGCTGGCCTCACCGTAAGTCATGTGACCCAAGCGCCGGTGCTCCTCAGCGATGACGGCGCGGGCGGCTCGCTCCTTTGCCGCCCGGCCCCCGCCGCAGGACCACGCCTCCCGCGGGCTGACAATCACACGGGTGTAGACGTATTGAGATAGATAGGAGGGATTATATATGTAGTTCATGTAGATAGGAAGTCGCACAGATTAATAGGAGGCAGTATAGGTGCAGTATATGAAGTACAACTCGATAACAGGTAGTATATGATTCATATAGATTAGAGGTAGCATCGATGTAGTCAAGGTAGATAGGAGTTAATACAGAGGAATTCAGCTTGATATGAAGTAGTATATATATATATATATATATATATATATATATATATATATAATATATATATATATATACAGCGAGAGAGAGAGAGAGAGAGAGAGAGAGAGAAGCTCATATAGATGTATTAGAGATAGAAATGATGATAAACAAATGTGGTAAATATGGATAAGAACCTGGGATGGGCTTCAGCACACGCGTGACCCTGATGAGGATCAGCGGCTCGGAGAATGGATGGACTGGTGTTATTCTAGATAAGTTAGATATGTTGTAATAGAAGCCGTCCCCATAGGCAAGAAGATAGATTGATATGTGCTAGCAGTGGAGACGGATAAGAGGTTGTATAGCTGTAGAACAGATAGATCCATAGCCGGTAGTATAGATGTTTAACAGGCAGATAGGATTTTGTAAAGATGTAACAGAGGTAGAGAGAAGGTTGTGTGGATGTTGTAGGCAATCATAGGCAGGTTGGACAAAGTAGACATAGATAGGATGTTGAATAGATATATAGGAATTAACATAGATGTACTAGAGATAGACTAGAGATGTGGTATTAATGTGGTAGACATGGGAAGTCATATCGATGTGCTTTCCGTAGATAAGATAGATAGCATGCGTGGCTGACCTGCGTCCTATGAAGACCTGATGCAGCAGGATCCAGGCCATCAGGAGCATCATCATCATGGTGGGGAAGGCGAAGACGAACCAGGACGCCGAGTTGATGACGCCGCCGCTCTGGGGGAACAGCCTGTGGGACGGCGGACGGCAGGCGCGCGCGCGGTGAGAGGGCCGCCTCGGTTAGCGTGTTACCCGGCGGTGCTGCACCCACTGGCTCATCTGGCCCAGCAGGACCAGGTTTGGTCCGGTTCCCGTCAGTGTGGCGATGCCGCCGATGCTGGCCGCGTAGCACACGCTCAGCAGCAGGCCCTTGCTCAAGCGCCGGCGCTCGTCGTCCACGCCCTCGGCCTCCTCCACCTCCAACGCGCACACCACGCTCGACGCGCTCGCTGGAGGCAGGCACGCGTTGCAAAAGTATTCACACCCTGTCGCCGTAAATGTCGAGCCCTGAACATGTGAGGGCCGCGTCACCTCAGACCTTTTGGTGCAGACGGAGGTTTGTCTTGTGGCGGCGGTTTGAGCGATGACATTATCCCATCATTGGGCGCTGTTGCTGTTACATCGCCCTCACGGGTTCTTTCTCCAGACTCGCCTGCGGGAGAGAGAACCCATGAAAGAACAACTTCCTGTTTCCTGCTCTATCCACCGTGCCCGTGAATCTCCAATTGGTGACCAGTAGCATTGGGAACACGAGTAGATAAGGTAGTACAAATGAAGTACAGTTCAATAATAAGTAGTATACAAAGTCTGACCGGTCCTTCCGGAAACAGGTTCAGGCACCGCGACCGCGACGTCGCTCTGCGTCGCGGGGGCCGGGTTCCCGTCTTGGCTCCCCTTCAGGCGTCCCTCCTCCATGTCGTCGTGGCGATGCAGTTGGTCCAGCACGGCGTGCACGATGGGGACCATCATGGCGGCCGTGGCCGTGTTGCTGATCCACATGGACAGGAAGGCCGTCACGCCCATGAAGCCCAGCATCAGCCTGGCACGGGACGCCCGACACCGGAATCGTCATGCGTGTCGGTTCATTATTGAAGTTTTATGTTTTAAAAGTATTGGCGGTATCAGTACTCAATATTACTCGTACTGGTATTGTGCTATTGAATATCTTTCCCATGAATCTGCTTAGTCAGCACATTTGATTTTAGACCTTAGACTTTTCATAGCAAGATAATGTTGGCGCTATGTTGTCACATGACTGGAATTTAGCAATTTTTTTTCCCCCGGGTTAAATTCCCATCTGAACATGACTTTCGTCACCGAGTGCACGTCCGAACTCACAGCGCAGGCCTGACGCCGACCACCAGGAGAACTTTGAGTGCGATGCGCTTGTGGAGGTTCCAGTGCTCCACGGCCACCGCCACCATCAGCCCGCCCACGAACAGCATGTTGCTGTCTCGCAGGTACTGCATGCACACCTGCCGCGACAGCCGCTGCAGCGTTCATTTCACATACTAATGTGCTGAAACTTCTTACTCATAACTTTCTTCGTGTATGCGCGCATAACTGAGTGTACGCCTACGTCTTTGGACTGCATGATGCCGAGTACAGGAAACAAGATGGTAGGCAGCAGCGCCGTCACGGCCAGCGGCAGGACCTCTGTGCACCAGTACAGCGCCATCAGCAGGATTACGTATGCACACGCAGACTCCTGCGCACACACGGTATAGATGCAATTCACATAAATCGGGTGTGACGTCATTTAACAGAGGTGTACACATAGGTGATCAAGTTCTATAAATGTACTCCAGAAAGGACTTACTATACTGTAGATGCAGTATGCATACATGGGATATGGTAATATATTTATGTATATATGTAGTACATGTGAATAGTAGCCAGAATAACTGTAGTACACAGATAGAAGGTAGTACAGATAAAGAGGACATACATTGGATGGTTTCAGGTGCCCGTGTCAATACTCAAAGGGGGGGGGGGGGGTGTTTGGATGGAAAATCCGACACTTGTTGGTTTAAACTCCGACTGAGATCTTTTTTTTAACCTTGTTTTTCATGTTCTTTTGTTTGGTTTTCTTCCGTGGTCGCGTGAAGGAAAAACGACCCAAAGCAAGAGATCGCATAGCGCATGTCAAACTCGAGTATCTGGCAGAAAAAAAAAAAAAACTGTTCCGAAAGGTCCATTTGCAATCGGGAACTTTTCTATCACAAAAAAAAAAAAAAAAAAATGCATTTGATGATGCCAGCGGAACGATGCTTAAATATTTGGCTGCAACCTTGACTCCTGATCTCAAATTCAATTTAAATAAACTTTACGGTACTTGAAAATTTCTTATTATTGAAAGAAACCCCCCGCCCACACACACACACACACACACAGACAATAAAAATAACATTAGATTAACCAGAAATACAGTCAAGATAAGAGATTCTTGAAGTGCGGATTGGAAAGACCCACTGCTCAGGTACTGTTGGGTTATATTTTACATTTTTCATCCATCCATCCATGTTCTTAGCCGCTTATCCTCACAAGGGTCACGGGGAGTGCTGGATCCTATCCCGGCTGTCAATGGGTACACCCTGAACTGGTTACCAGCCAATCAGAGGGCACATCGAGACAAACAGCCGCACTCACAATCGCACCTCGGGGCAATTTAGAGTGTCCGATTAATGTTTTTGGGATGTGGGAGGAAACCGGAGTGCCCACCTGGAGAAAACCCACGCAGCCACAGGGAGAACGTGCAAACTCCAAACTGGCGGGGCCGAGATTGAACCCCGGACCTCAGAACTGTGATTGCAACTGTTTTACCAGCTGAGCCACTGTGCCGCCGGCTAAAATACATGAGATATAATAATTCTGGTTTGAGGTTTACTTTGACAGTAAACTTCAGCCAGGATCGGGCAATAACCCAAACTCCCGGAGTTGATCGGAATTAATTTTTTTTTGCTCACAGCTCAAAGCAAAAAAAGAGTCCACACATATGATCCAAACGGGTTTGACACCACCCTGTTGGATGGGAACGATGAAGAGGAAGGCGAGCAGGAGCGTGAGAACGCACCAGCAAGGGCTGCCGGGAGGCCTGCGGAACCCACTGAGCGGGTAAACACCCCCACTTTGGTTCTGTTCGCCAGCATGTGTGCACGCACACAAACACATGCAGGTAGATACACATGCTTGTGCACGTGCGCACACACGTGCACGAGCTGGCACGGGTGGTGCTGGAGAGGAAGCACAATATTGATGAATGGAAAGGTCGCCACGGCGAGCCCTGAACTTGGACCCCGTGTGCTGGTCAATGACTGACAGCTGGGACGGTCTCCAGAAACGTTGGGAATACACGTTTGGAAATGAAAATTATGAAATTCGTCAAGGCCATCCAAAAAATAAATCAAAAATTCATCGGATTTCAAATTCAAACTATATAAAACACGTTATCATATGGGGTCGGGGTAACAGTATGTAATGTGTTTAGAAATAAAATCTAAACTGAATAAAACACATTTAAAAAGGAATATTAAATTCCATAAAACGTGGAACGCTTACGATGATCCGAACACCTTCACAAACGAAAGACAAAAGTTTGTAAAACACAAATAAATGAAAAATTCTAAATATGACAATATATTATAAATGAAAAATAACAACTGATATACCAAATGTAATAGAAAAAAACCCAATAAAACAGGTTTAGGAATGGTAAATGTACATTCACAAATTATTATTATTATTATTACAACATTTTAATGATTATAGAATATTTAGTGAAAAGTAAATGTACATTTCTGATAATCAAAATATTAGTAGCTCAGTTAGTGACGTAAAACAGCACTAAAACAATTATGAAGACACACACAATTGAAATCATTAAAAGATGTTTAGAAATGTTTTCAACCAAAACATGTTAAAAAAGCTAAATATGAATTACAACACATGAATAAATTTAATAACTAAGAGAAAATGAGATGAACCTGGTTAGAAAAATGTACAATAATTTTACATTTACAAATGAAAAAGAGAGGGGGGAATGGAAAAAAAGGTATTTCACGCAAGATACATATTAATGAATATTTTGATCTCAATAGAATTAAAAACACATGAAGAAATTAAGCCAATAATAAATAATGAAACTCATAAACTCAAGAGCACATTTTTCCCCGATCTAGCGTGTCCAAATCAAATAAGCTTTTGTTAACATTCCCGCTAAGGCAAAAATAAAAAATACAATGATCATAACATCAAGTCATCAGTCGCCTTCGTTGTGAATTGTAACTTTAGAGGACCCCCCCCCCCCCCAAGAAGAAGTCAACACGTGTGTCGAAGCAAGGGTCGCGCGGTCGGGCTCTCACCTTGGTGCTGAGGGCGAGCGGCAGCAGGACCAACGGACCCGACGCCACGATGAAGACGCTCTTCGCACGCCACACCACCCGAAACATTCGCACCCGCAGCGGAAGGACCGCCATCGCGGACTGTGGACCAAAGTGCCGAAGGATGAAGGAAGAGGGGGGAGAAGAAGATGACACGGACCGGCGGACAAACGGACGGACGGATGGATGGATGGATGGATGGATGGATGGATGGATGGATGGATAGTCGGCGATCTACGGCTCCGAGTCTCTCTCTGCCTTGAACGCGCTCGCCATTCACTCTAAATATTAACCTGACACGCGCACGCGCGCGCACGGACCTAAGAGAGAACGAGGGAAAGTCATGCGTGTATATTTCCTGTCCAGTCAATGAAGGCGTGATGGAGTGAATGGACGATCACTGAATGAAGCGACGAATGAGCGAAGGACAAATGACTGAATGAATGATAAATATGAGAACGAGGCGAGAATGAAAAGATTAAGGAATGCATGAGGACAAAAGTGAATCTCAAGTGAAGGAAAGACGGGATAGATCAGTAAATGTTTGGATTTCATGACAATGGGGAGTGAATAAATTGTTGGATGATGAATGAATGAATGCGCCTGTGAATGAATCATGGACAAATTAATTGAATGAATGAATATTGAATAATGGATTAATAAATGAATGCAGGCAGACAGAAATAACAAATGAATGAATGAATGAATGAATGTATGAATGAATGATCACAGGACAAATGGCACATCTGTGAACGAATGAAGTGAATGAATGACAAATAAACGATTGGTGCTTAAATGATGATAGAAATACTGAGTGAATTAATAAGGAATCATACATGAGCGAAAGTGCCCAGCGACTGACCGGCGACCCATTCAGGGTGCACGGAGTCCACCTTTTACTCAAAGTCAGCTGGGTCAGGGTCCTGCGCCCCGTAACCCTCGAACCGGGATGCGCGGTGTTGAAATTGGAAAATGGGCGTGAATGGATGAATGCATATGCGAGAGAAATAATGATTGACTCCACTAATTAGTGAATGAAGCAATGAACGTACGAACGAATAAAAATAATAAGCGAATGAATGGTGAGTGAATAAAGGATGAGGGAGTGGATGAACAATGAATGAATGAAAGAAAGAAAGACTCACTATGAAGGAATGAATAATCACATTCCGCAAAGAAATCAAGTTCTGGTGTGAGTCTGCTGACACCCAGTGGACACTCCCGGTACGGTTACACTTAAGTCCTCCTGTCTTGTCTCGTCCTCATGCTCACAATTCAAAGTCAGAATTGAAAATCTGCAGTTTCGTAACCTGAATACGAACAACGGACACACACTTTTGCACGACACGACGGATGATGCACTTGCAGAGTGACGGCGAATGTTTGTGGTGGCCATTTCCGACGTGGATTGGGGATCGGTCCCGGCTGCGCGCCCCCGATCGGGAGCGAGACGGCCAGGAGCGCGCGCCACGCTGTTACGCGCGGCGACGTGGAGCGTGCGGCCCGCGAGGAGCAACGCTGCAGCTGCGAGGTGAGTGCGCATCCGTCACTTCTTTCCTTCGGTGCCGTCGCCATTTTTGCTTTTTATTGATTGTTTTTGCCTGTTTTCTGAACCAACGTCGGCCAGACAATCAAACCAAGTCCAAATGGGTCCACTTTTGTCGCGCTGACGTACTCAGGGGGCTCTTTTTTGAGGGGAGGGGGTGGGGTGGGCGTCACCTATAAACGTGACCTGTGGCAAAAGTATTGATTCAACTCGAAAACTAAAGTACTCTAAAATACGCATTGGGGTTCCCCCCCCCCCCACATTACACATTCACATTAACTGGGAAACCACGTCATCACTACATCAATGCCTGAAATAAAGTGAAGTATGTAACTCAAAAGTAAAATTCTATTTTTACCGTCAATTATGTAATCACGCCGTCATTCCCCCGAGGTTGAGAAACTTAACTGGCCTATTTGGATAAAGTGAGGTTTCCAAAAACGCGCATCTATTTTTAATGTAGGGAGTAAAAAGTCATACATATTGAGAAACAAAGTATTTGTACTTTTACTTGCTTTGCTACCTGTCTGGTGGTGCATGCGTGCATGCGTGCGCGCACTTTGACCCTTTTGGCAACATCCTGCTGACCAAGTCGCGTGGCCCGAGGGGCACGCAAACATGTTTTTAATTCTGGCCTTGACTTTGAAATCTCCCACTTTTGTTCCCAAATCTAAATGCATATGCGTGTGCGTCAAGGTTGTTACAGATAACCAAAAAAACAGACGTTGTTGTTTTTTTTTTGTTCACCGGAATAGAAATTTAGATAAGGGCGATGAAAACTAATCTCAAAGGAAGCATAATAAAAGAATGAAAACCGCTAAAAACATCAAAATGAAACAGACAAAGTCGTGAACAATCGAATAATTATCCTAACCTTTGTGTGTGCTGCAGGATGAAGTGGTCAACACCCCTACTGCTTTTGGGCCTGGTGGTCTTGGTCGTGGTTCAGGTATCGTCGACATGGTGAATTTACCGGATGATGAAAGCATTTCACGACAAATATTCGTACAAAAAGTAGACTTGTTCAGAATCATTCACTAATCACCACTCAGGCAGAGTTAATTATGTCAGTTCTGTAGCACAATTACCCGGACGCCTCCCTGGTGAGGTGTTCCGGGCATGTCCCACCGGAAAGAGACCCTGGGGATGACCCAGGACACGCCGGAGAGACTTATGTCTCTCGCTTGGCGTGGGAACGCCTCGGGATCCCTCCGGAAGACCTGGAAGAAGTGGCCGGGGAAAGGGAAGTCTGGGTATCCCTGCTGAAGCTACTTTCCCCGCGACCCAACCCAGAGAACTGGTAGAAAACTGATGGATGTATGGCTGTAGCACTATTACGACATTCTAGATGAACGTCAGTAGGGGAGGAACAAATGACTCCTGAGGGTGTCTCCAGGGTGTATTCAGGAAATCTTCTGCGTATCTCTCTAGACTCCATTCAGGACAGTGATTAGTTTTTCTCAAGAGTATGTTTTGGGTGGTTCTTAGGGTGTCCCCAGATGATCTTTTAGGGTGGGTCTTTGAGTGTCTCCAAGTTACTTTTAGGGTGGGACCTATGATTTATCCCAGCTAGGTCTTGGGCTGGTTCTCAGTATCTTTTGAGTGGGTCTTGGGGTGTCTTCAGGTTGACTTTTGAGTTGGTCTTAAGGTCTCTCTGGGTTGATCCTTCGGGTCTTTTAAAAGTGTCTATAGGGTGATTCCTAGGGTGTCTTGGGGTGTTTCCAGGATATCTTTAGGGAGGTACCAGTGTTGTCCACTACTTTTTAAGATTCATGGAAGGATACAGTAAGGGCACTGTATAACCGATAACATTTTCTCACCACAAATTCGAACAGCACTACAAAATGGTCAACTCACTATATAGGGCACGATATAACGGAAAGGGAGTTATTCCCAACACACCTCATATTTCCTGATTCGACAGTCACCATCTTATCCCTTCTACGCGTTAGAGTGACGGCTGTCTTCCAATACGATGCAGGGACAGACAGAGGACGAGCCGGCGGGCAGCGAGGATGAACAAGCGGAACATGTGGAGCTCTTCACTACACCCACCACCAAGATGGCAGCCGCCACCTCGGACTTTGGATACAACCTTTTCCGTGCCCTGGCATCCCACCAGAGCAATGCCAACGTCTTCCTTGCGCCCATCAGCGTCTCTGCAGTCCTCACCCAGTTGGCCATGGGTGAGTACACAGGATTAAATATAAACCCGAGACAGTAACTCTAGACTGCCTTTAAAGGGGTCTGAGAATGTCTCCAGTGTCTCTTTATGGTGGGTCTTAGGATGTCTCCACGTTGGCTCTCAGGATGGATCAAAGGTGTGTCTTAGCTGCATTTAGGGTGGGCCTTAGGGTGTATCCAGGGTGTCCTTGCAGTCTTTTAAGGGTGCCTGTGCTATATTTAGTATGGGTCTTGGGTTGTCTCCAGGATATCTTTAGAGTTGGTCTTGAGAGGTCATCAGGGGGCATCTTAAGGGTGGATCATGGGGTGTATCATAGGTGTTCTTAGGGAGGATCTTACTTTGCCTCCGGGGCGTCTTCAGGGTGTTTCTCGGCTGCATTCAGGGTCGGTCTTGTAGTTTTTCCAGGAGGTCTTCAGGGCAGGTCTTGGGGTTTATTTGTGCTCTCTTTAGAATAAGCGGACTTTGTCCTTGTTCCGGGCTCACGCTGTTGGTTCCACAGGTGCTTCTGAAAATGCCCAGAGGCAGCTCTTCCGGGCCTTGAGGTATCACACACTGCAGGACCCTCAGCTCCACAACACTCTGCGAGATCTACTTAGCTCCATCAAGACGAGTAACAAAGGACTGAGTGCCGCTGCCCGCATCTACCTGGCCAGACGTCAGTCCTCACAAACCTGACTCCATCAAATGTGCACCTTTTGACACCACAGTTCCCATGATGCAATGCAACATTTTCTCTCAGGTCTGCGTCTCAAGCAGGAATTTTTCACAGCTGTGGAACAGCAGTACGGTATTCGACCGAAAGCCCTGCAGGGTGGAACTCGGGACAACAAGGACGTCAACGACTGGGTTGCGACGGAGACGGGCAACAAAGTGCAGCGCCTCCTGACCAAGCCGTTACCCCGAACAGCTGGAGTCAACGCTGTGGCCGGCGCCTACTTTAAAGGTCGGAATAAAAACAATAACAATAATGTTACAGTATCCATCCATCCATCCAGCCATCCATCCATCCATCCATCCATCCATCCATCCATCCATCCATCCATCCATCCATCCATCCATCCATCCAACCATCCGATATTAAGACAACAACAGTAATAACAATCCCATGAATGAAAACGACAATGACATCATCATCAACAACAACAAATGGAAATGGCACCAAACAGGGAAGTGGGCGACGGCGTTCCAACCTCAGTCGCAGCAGAACTTCCAACAAGAGGGTAAAGCGCCTGTCCGGGTTCCCATGATCCAAGAGAACAACTACCCCATCAAGATGGGCGTGGACTCTGACCTGAGCTGCACGGTGCGTGGGATGGGCGGCGTGTCCGCTCGAGTGATGTCACGGTGGCCACGCCCACCAACTTTCCTTTGTTATGTTTCTCTCCCAGATCGCACAGATCCTCCTGCAGAACCAAGTGAGCATGTTCGTGTTTCTCCCTCAAGAAGTTACGTCCAACCTGACAGCCCTAGAGGAAACGCTGACTGCGGAGTTCGTGCAAGACCTGGGCAGCACGCTGCACGCGACACACGTCACTCTCACCATGCCCGTCCTCAAGTTCAGCTACGCCACAGACCTCATGACGCTGCTCCCTGACGTGGGTGAGTCCACACCCAGGACTCATATAAGGTGGATCTTGGGGTGTATTTAGGGTGGCTCTTTGTGTGCCTCCAGAGTGCATTTCTGATGGATTTCCGGGGTGTTTTTAGTCTGCATTTCGAGTAGGTTCTCTTGCGGGTGTTTTCAAGCTGGAAGTTCGTGCGCTTCCAGGATATATTTAGGGGTGGTGTGCAGAATGTCTTTAGGGTAGGTCTCAGGGAGTCATTAGGCGGCATTTAGGGTGGTTCTTCGGGTGTCTCCAGGCTGCATATTTAAGGGTTTCATTAGTGTAGATCTTGGGTAGATGTTCTCTGTGGTGGAGTTGAGGTAGATCTTAATGGGTGCATCCAGAGTGTCTTCAGACAGTCTCTAGGCTGTATTTAGAGTTGTCTCAAGGGGTTCTTCAGGTGGAATTTAATGTCTCCAGGTTGTGTTAAGGGATGGTTAGTCTCAGGGATTCATTAGGTTAGGTCTTAGGGTCTCTCCAGGATATCTCTAGTCTGTATTTTCTATGGGTCTCAGGGTGTCTTTAGGGTGTATCCAGTGTTTATTTAGGGCCGACCTTTTGTCTTTATGTTGGGTTTCAGGTCTCGTCTGTATTTTGAATGAGTGTCAGGGTATCTCGTGTCTTTAGTTTCGATCTGAGGGTGTCTCTGAGGTTTATTTCGGGTTGGTCTTCCGGTGATGTCATTAGGCTGCATTTACAGCAGAATGAGTGTTAGCGTGTCCCCAAGCCACAATCAGTTATTAGTGGCATTTTGAGGTGGTCTTATGGTGTTTCCTCTGTGTCATTGGTAGGAGCTAGAGGGTAGAACCTTCGGTCTTAAAGGCGAAATTCCAATTGTCTACCTGCAATCTTCTCTTTTCTCACTCCTCTATTCACATTTTCTCCTCCAGCCAAAGGTTTTACGAGTGACGATTTTGATTTTCGCAAGTGTTTGGAACCTCGTCAGTGCTTATTCCTCCGAATAGAAATGCTCTCTAACATGGCGACGTGAAAACCGGCTGCGGTTGGACCGTCAAGGAGCGAGAATATCGACATGAAATGAAACGAGATCCTCCCCTAAGTCGTCTGTTCTGTTTTGTCTCCTCTTGCGACGCGCCGCCCCCTCCTTGCAGGGCTCACCGATTGGCTGGCTAACCAGGACTTGGAGAAGATCGCGGCGCAGCCCGCCAGGCTGGTCACCGTCAATCACAAGGTCGTCATGGAGACAGGGCCCGAGGGCGACCAGTCGGCGCCCGCCACCTCCGCCACCAGTCACCTGACCTACCGCGTGGACCGCCCTTTCGTCTTCCTCATTCGCGACGAAGCCTCGGGGGCCCTGCTCCTCATCGGCAGAGTCATCAACCCCAAAGACCTGTAACACACACACATGCACACACGCAAGCATGTATATACACACACACAACAAGCACGCACACACACATGCACACTCGCACAGGCACACACACTCTTAGCAGGTCCTAGGAGGACAATGAGGATGAAAGAGGATTTTTAAGCCAAAAGATTTTTTTTTATCACAAACATTGTCACTTGTCACAGTGTTGTTACATTTGTGTGACGTGGCAAAATAAACATGATCATGAAACAAAATGTTCGCATCGAATTTTCACATCTCTTCCCCACTGAGGACTTTTTTTTTTAGTCATCTTTGACCCCTAGCACATTTCAACAACGGGAAAACGGCAACGTGAAAATAGTTTGACACTCGCGTTCGTCCATACAATCTTCCCATGTGGATCATATCATACACTCACATTCCACATATGAGTTCACAATATGAGTGTGTGCGTGTGTTTACCATGTGGTTTTGATTTTGTCATCAAATTCCTGAGGTTTGTCCAGTGTTGGAAGGAAAAAAAGAAAACATTTCCTAGTCTCCTTCTTAATTCAACCCGTCGGGGAAAACTCAAAAAGAACAAAAAAGAAAGAAAAGAACATTTGTCTTAACACACACACAGAAACCACATCGGCAAAATTATAAGACAAAGAGAACAAAGAAAGGGTTTAGAGGCTAAACATTAGTGCGGAAACATCTGCAAAGACACGCACACACACACACATGCACACACCCAGTGATGCACACAAACGCACACATGCACAAACAATCACAAAAGCACACTCGTCTGCTCACACACAACCACAGACACCCGTGTAGACATAAACCGAGTCACTCACATAGACACACACACACAAGGAGTAGACCACAGACACACAAACCAACAAAAACACACATGTGCAGACACAACCACAGGCGCGCAAACGCGAGAACACAGACAAACGCACACACATCTGCCAGACACATGACCATGTGCACATTAATACCAGGTAGGAAGGAACTTTGGACACAAGATGGCGGCATGGAAACTGCGCTACATCATCGCATATTTTCGCAGAGTGCAAGGAAACTGCCAGGTTGTACAACAGTGACGTGACTTTCCCTTGTGGACGTAAGAGGAATTGCGCTTGTCGCGCGTAACGAAGCGGAAGTGGACCCAAAAAGTCAAATCTGTCTCAGCATCCTGTCCTTTGCTCAGCCTTTTAAGCATTTATTCCATATCTTTGATATCCATCTTAAGGTTGGGGTTTGGGTATGGTATGGGACCTTACACTGGATAGCAATGCTGTGGAATAAAGGGTCAAAGGTCTTTCCCCAGTGTTCTCTTGAGCCTCCTCAGGTCTGGGGTGGGATCGCTTCCCGACCCTTGCTGTGCTCGTCCACCAGCTCATAGACGTTCTGATTTGGAACCTCCGGGGGCGCAAGCCCCTCCCTCCTCATGTGCAGCACCTGCACGGTCAAGAAGAAGCACAGCAGACCCCCGCAGAGGAAGACCCCCTGGACACCCAAAAACCTGCAAAATCACACATAGTCCCTCTTTGAAACACAAACACACACATTCACGTGCATATTGTATGCTACAGTATTGGTGGACACACTTTTGATACATGGGTGTGATCATTTGAAGATGATGCGCAAAAAATAGTTATACAATTAAAATTGATTCATAACCGATTAATGAAAAACACATTTAAAAATTTTCTATAGTGTGTTTCTTTAAAAAAAAAAAAAATCTTATTGTACCTGTAGAACATTGTACAAACATACAATAATGACAGGAATGTAAAGAATGAAAGTTTTTATGCACATTTTTTTTTTGTTTCAATTCAATACACATTGTGCTGCTCCTTCTGGTGTGTGCACCTCGGCCACTGGGGGCAGTACATTACAGACAGATACACCGTACACGGAGGTGCCAAGTTACTACTACTCAGCGGGCCACATTATTTATAGCTGTGACACAGCAAAATATCAAATTGACTGTAACTTGCAAGGGTGCACTGAATTTGACCTTTTGTGAACTTTTGATGTCCTACTTATGAAGGTTTCAGCACTTCGACAGCAAGGAGCTCAGCAACAAAATTCACATGCTACATGGTAAAAGGCTACATGCCAAACGATACAACAAAAGGGACAGTGACTGGCCTGTGTCTGAAGCGGTCCAAGTCGTAGTAGAGACAGGAAGTCTGCTTGCCGCACTTCCTGTCCCACAGGACGCACGTGGTGTCGATGACGGCGCCGTAGAGGACCGGGCAGGGCATGAAGGCTGCACACACGCCAGCAATATCGCCGACTCAGAACCCGCCTCACTTCCTGTCTGGTCACACGACCGCCATTGTATCACCAAACTCACCGAGGACCCTGAAGACCATATATTGGACGCCCACTGCCAACGACTTTTCTTGCGCTGACACCGTCCTGTAACACAGACACACAAACGTAAGCGGGCATATTGACAAGAACAGTTTGGTGGCTGTTCTGGATTTTTGTGCCTGAGGATGATGACAAAGGACGGCGTCTGGCACAAGGACGCGATGAGACAGCTGGCGGCCATCAGGACAACAAAAGGCAACAGGAAGCGGCCGCACCCACTCCCGCAGGTTCCGGGTGTTGCCGAGCCACCGGCCTCGCCCACGCACCGACACTCTGTGAAGTTCTTTATGGAAAGACGTTCGAGGATTAATTCGATAGGGGGGCGTAACATCAGTGCCCGCCCTCGGGCTGCAAGAGTGTTTGTATTTTTAAAATTTTCCTTACGATGACTTTTTTGGCGCTGTACATTTCCACAGAGACACAGCCGGCACGACACGGAGACGTGAACTCGACACCGTCAGAACCGCACACCGGATTAAACGATTCCGGGACACATTGACATGCCGAGCTGCACCATGGTGCCGTACTCCTGGCACACACCCGCACACAAACACACACGGTGCGGTTCCAGTGTCGGTACGGTTTTGGTATCACTTTGGTTGTGGTGTTACGTCTGTTATTTCTGTACTATGTTCTCGTGTTGATCGTGGTGTTATTATTCTGTGTTTATTCTTGTCTTGGTTCAGGTTTCAGTTCTGGTAATGGGTATGGTGCTGGTTGTGGTTGTTTTCTGAGTGTTTCGGTCGTGGTAATGGTTGTGGTTGTGGTTGCAGTGTCCTCACACATTTTGGTTTTGGTTCTGGTTCTTGTTTTGAATTAAGTGTTTGTTGTGGTTTTAGATCAGGCATTTGTTGTGTTGGTTATTCTGTTGTTGGTTTTGATGGTGTTACTTCTTTTGGTCCTCTGGTTGGTCATGGTTTAGGTTCTTTCTGGGACGCATTGTCACTGGTTTTGGTTCAGATTTTCGTTGTGATGTTGGTTCAGGAGTTATTTGTGTTGTTGGTTGCTGTGTTGTTACTTATGGTTGCGGGGCTGTTACCGAGGCGGGAAGACCCCGTCGATCTTTTGCGTGGGGCAGCCCATGAGGACGAGAGGGAAAGCACAGAGAAGGCTGAGCAAGATGGCGGTGGTGCAGAACTTGCTGGCGCCTGTGACACCAAGAGTCCAGCGCCGCATCAGGACTCCGCCGAGCATGGTGCCGAGCACACCCAGAGGGATGCACAGGCCACCTTGGAGGAAGACAAGAAGGTCTGAAAATCTAGGCCAGCAGAAGGGCCCATGTTGGCACGTGCACATACGGGCACCCATGTCACACATACACTACTCGCACCAATCATGACGGCAGAGAAGTCCGCCGTCTGGCTGAATTGTTTCTCAATGAACTTGGCCGTGAAGGTGGCGAGGCCGGACACCATGGCGGCCAGGTTGACCTGCGCCAGGACCACCAGGAGGTAGACGGGACGCCGCAGGGTCCGACACAACATGCTTGGAAAACCTAAAAGGAGACCCACATGATCGAGCCCACGTCCAGACTAGACAAGACCGGAAGTGAAAGGAAGTAGAACATGAAATAAATGCTGACTTTTAAGGAAGTGAACAAGGCTGACTTCCTGGAAAGTATCCAGCTGCTGTTGCTTTTTGTCTGCTTGCGACTCATCCTGCATAAATACATAAACGTGACATGACCGCACATATATTGTAAATCACACACACACTGTCCACCTGACCTCCGGGGGGATGTCCCTGGGGAAGAAGAAGTATGGCAAGGCGGCCATGAAGAGAAGACAGGACGCCACCAGGAAGCCGAGCCACCAGGCGCCAACCCAGCGCAGGTCTTTGCGATCCAGTTCCACCTCATCTGATACATACAGAAATAATGTATCCATATGGACAGGCGATTAACCTGCACCGATTGACGTGTAAAATTGTAAATGGACAGGCGGCTGTGGATCACTTGGTACAACTATTCGTCCGCTGACAGAAGTATTGACAGTTCGAATCTAGGCTCAGATTGTCTGCTGCAGAAATGTCTTTGGGCAAACCACTGAACCCTTAAATTTCTCCCAGTAGGCCTTGGTATGAGTACAGTGTATACAGACTTACAGCTAGCTCTATGGATTGTTTTTTTTTTATGCATACTGTTTATGGATGTATAAGTAAACATATAGATAAATCTAAAAATGTACAGACCTGCAGATATTTTGTCAAAGTCGACGTAGAGTCGCAACAGAAATGCCCCGCTGAGGAAACCAAAGGCGGGTCCAATGGCGGTGACGGCCAATAGGATGCCTGACACAAACGCCAATGTCACCAACCACAAGACTTTATGAAGGACATATGACTTCATAGTACGATGGCGGCTGCATACCCAGGTAGAGCGGAGAGTTCTTCTTGCTGGCATGGTCGTCAATGTAAGAGATGCCAAAAGGGTGCATGGGCACAGAGCCCACGCCCAGCAGCAGCTGAGCAAATAGCAGCAGAGTGTAGATACCGTCGTGGGTGGAGCTTTCCTGCTCGCTGCAGCTCTGATTGGATGACGGAGCGGTGGAGTTGGCGAGGTGAACGCTTTGGACGTAGCAGAGGCCGGAGCTGTTCCAGCTGGCTGCAGAGAAACGCAAGTAAATACACTCGTGTTTGAGTACACGCCAATGAGTGGGTTGGGACTCACAGTCGCCATTCCGGTACCGCTGGTTGTCGTAGCGGTACGGCCCGCTCAGGAAGTGCGGCAGCGCCATCAGCAGCGAGGCCAAACACGCGAGCAGAGCGCCAAAGCCAATCATGCGAGGGCGGTGAACACGACTCCCGAGGAAGCTGACGAACACGATCAGCACCGTGTTGCCCACCTGGTAGACCGAAAGATAGACGCATGCAAAGTATGCGCAGATATAGACGTGGACATACAGTACAAGTGTGTATTCTAAATACATTGGTCACATCTCCGTTTCAGCTTTTGCTTAAAATAGACGGAGAGTCAATATTTTATATACGTTGGACTTAAGTAGCCATGACGGAAAATAATGGCGATGACCTCGTTGAAGGCGGCCAGCAGGCCCGACTTCTGACTGGAGAGACCGTAACGCCGCTCGATGGTGGAGATGGAGCTCTTCATGTAGCCCGACACCAGGAGCTGTGACAACTGCAGCACACTCTGACACGCCACGAACACCTGCGCCCCCCCCCAAAAAAAAACACCACTGCACACTTCAAACGTCAAATGCAAGCGGCTCCGAGCACCTGATGGTGCACAGAACTTCTAGGAATCAAAGTATTCCGTGGTGTTCTTCAGCCCTAGACACCAGTTTCACCAATCAATATGAAATTAGCTATACGTGTCTACCGTAAAAGAGAAAAAGTAAAAAAAAAAAAAAAAAGTCTTAAAGACCCATAAGCATCAAGTCGGCCATTTTAGTGTGAAGTTTCGTTTTTGCACCAATACCAAAGACCCAAAATTAGAGGGAAAAAAAGCTCCCCAAACCGGTTCCATCATCAGATATAAAAGTGGGAGTGTACGTATGTTTGGGTGTAGATGTGGGTATGCATGAAAAGTCACAAGAAGCCACGAACAGAATTTTGGTTTTAATTGACCTTGATGGACAAATTCATGAGCTTGAAAGTCAGATAAAACAAAATGAGATCAAAAAACAAGTTTCACCTATCAGTATGAAATCAGGTGTACACGTCACTAACAGGATGGGACGGAAAAGTCTTAAGGGACATGGCACGAAACTGCCTTCTCGGTTAAATTCCAAACTTTGAAAGTTCATAATGGACATGTCCACCAACAACCTTGATTATTTCTTTTGTAACTTTTTCACAATCACATTTTACAGTGGTACCTCGACTTACAAACGTCTCTTGGAACAAAAAAATCCGCTTACAAAACAACTCTTGGGAAAAATACTCTCGTTAAGGAAAATTCAGGTTATAAAAGGCAAAAACTTGCAGCCTGGCCTTTTCCTCGTCAGAGTTCATTGAACCCTTTGCGGTACAGGCCCTGGAATTTGTCTGAAATTGCCGTTTCAACCCAAAATTGCAGACTTCCTGTTTAGTTTCACTCTTGGCTCTCAGACTTTTCTGTACATCCTCTTATAATTGCCACGCACACCCAACATTGGGTCGGATCGTAGCAATTGTTTTCCGAGTAGCGTTGTTGTTGTTACCTTGACGCTGCTGAAGACGCTCCTGCTCCTCACTTTCGCCTCCATAACGCTAAGGAGCAAAAAGGAGGTCCGACGTTACGAGATCTTCACACCTCACACGATCTTTACATGAATGCTGATTTGCACCACAATAAAACGTGGCACATATTAGGGAGGCAGGAAGGAAAGACCCAGCTCATCAGCGGTGCAATGTCAACATGCACTGTTGCTCCATCTTGTATGACAGCAAAAAAAAAAAAAAATCAATGATCGCAGTGAAAATTTGCAACACCTTCATCGTTATCTCGATCGTGTGACTGGACGAAGTGAAGCAAGTTCTGGGAAAGAGAGGAAAAGAAAGGAAAAATCACAGAAACTCACTGTAGCGGTGATGACGACGGTGGTGGTGGTGGTGATGAAGAGCAGCAGCTTGTTTCCGTAAAGACAAGAGGAAGACCAGGAGATTTGGAAGGAGGGCCGAGGAGGAGGTGGGGGGGGGGGAGGAGCCATTTGGAATTTGAACCTCGAAGCCTGCAGAAACTGTGAGAGGGAGGGACGGGAAGTGGATGAGTGAGCACATGTCAGATGTTGTTCAAGTTAAGTCAGCACGCAGAAGCTCGTCCAGTGGAATGCGGCCCACCGCTGAGGACTCTGCAAGCTCCGTCGTGACCTGCCGGAGGCGCCAGATGAAAGCATCCAAAGTGACACCGCTCATCCAAAAGAGTCAAGGTCATCACATACAAAACAAAAAAAACCTCATTACTGTACACTGTACTGTACTGTTTGCTTTATTTCCTTTTGTATCATTAAATAGTTTTATGAAATGATATTTGGAAGGTTATGTAAACATGCCGTGATGCAGAGCACCTCAAGTCAGGCAGCGTAGCGACGAGTTATTGGGAGATCAACTTGCGTGGCTTGTGATCTGGCGAATAAAACTTCAAAACGTGGACATGTTCGCTACAGTCGCCAAGAGGAAATCATGGATGGAAAAAGTTTGAGAACCGATGCACGGCATGCAACTGTCAATCATTTTGGAAGGTGTGTAAGAGAAGAGGAAGAAACGATCGGGAAGTAAAGGCGCATGTTTAATGTGACGTGTGACTTCTTGATACATTTGGCACGCACGCACACAATTTGCTTTTGATGCTCAACTTTGGTGCCAATGGAAAGAAGACGAGTCCTGCATCCCAGCTGGAGCCACGGCGGTCGGGTCTCTCCACGGTGCCACGGAGCAGCGGTGAAGGTCCAGAATGTCAGACGACGGCACGAAGCAATAACGTTGACGGGGGTGTGGGCGGATGGCGAGTACAGCGGTACCTTGACTTAAGAGTTGAATTCCTTCTGTGACGAAGGCCAGAACGCAATTCAATTGCACTGACTAATTATCACCATGCTGGATCAAAATAAAACATTTGAAAAGACAACGATCAACATTTTTGCCCATTTTCTGACATGCTATGGACCGAACCACTGACTGAATTATAATCAATTTATGTTTGTGCTTTTTCTTCAGTCAAGTTGAAATAGTCTTGTTTTTTAATAAAGGGATGAAAATTTGAAATGTTTTAATGCAATTCGATTAGTCAAAGAAAAGGAATTGGCAAATCAATCCATCGTTAGAATAATCGCTAGTTGCAGCCTAGGCGTGAGGGGATGACAGCACCTTTTCACTTCACTCCGGCGGGTATCTGAAACTCGCTTGTGACTCCAATTTTTGGCTCGCAACGCAAAGCAAAAACCTCCGAATGATAAACGGCTCAAAGCTCGAAAAGCTGGTAAGTTGGGGCGCTCAAAAGTCAAGGTACCGGTGCCGCGGCGCCGATCAGACGGCCTTCCCCAGGATCAGGAGGCTCATGATGAAGACCATGATGAAGAAGAGCCACATGAAGAAGCGATCCATGACCTTGGCGAGCTTCCTCCATTCTCCCACGCGCAGCTGGGCGTCACGTTGGTCCTGGTAGGCGTTGGCGATGTACTCCACGTTCCTGCGCAGACCTTGGTGATGACGGCAATCGCACGCCTCCTTCCTGCTATCCGCGTCGCCTCCTCCCGACCGCTCGCCCTCTGTGGTATCTTCACCCACGTCCACGTGGTCCAGCGTGCCGAAGGTGTCCTCCTTCCGGCCGCTCTTGTCGAGGCACGGCGGCTCGCCGTTGCACTTGTTCCCGTCGGATTCCGGCCGTTTACTGGCGGATGGCGCGCCGAAGCGCTCGTCCGTCGGTTCGTAAACGAAGCACACGCGGGCCAAATATTTGAGGATGAAGCGTTCGGCCCAAGCCGGCACGGGTTGTCCGTCTGGGCCGCAGTGGTGGATGTTCATGATGAAAATGGTGAGCGCCGTGGACGCCGTCACCATCGTCATGGTGGCGATGTAGTACTTTCCTGCCCGGCGACACACAACAAAGGACAACAACATTATTAAAATATTAAAAAAAAACAACAACAACCAAACATTGAGGTGTTGAATGTAGCAGATGCAAATTCAGCTCACTTATTTGACCTCTGATGGGTCACATATGAAACTGCCATGAAACATTCAAAAGGCCTCCTTGAACGTGCCGAACCAGCAGGCGGACTCACCAGTTTACGTGGACTCACCGATGAGTGGGACGCTCTCAGAGGGCGGCATGCTCTCAGCAACCAGCAGCTGGAAGACGGTCAGGGCCAGCAGGACGGTGACGCCCAGCGAGACCTTCTCGCCGGAGTCGGCCGGCAGGTAGAATCCCAGCGGGGCCAGGAAGGAGATCATCATGCAAGGAAGGAGCAGGTTGAAGATGTAGAAGGAGGACCTCCTCTTCAAATGGAGGGTGAAGGTGATGTCCGGGTACGGATCTGAGCAGCAGCCATAAAGGATCACGTTCTTCTTGGCAGGCATTCCCAGGATCTGCCGAAGGAACATTGAAGCGGAGAACCCCGAGTCAACTAGGTCATGGTAATCTGCAAACATTGAATAGACGCAATTGGATTCTTCTTGGAATCCAGACGTTTCTCAGAGATTCCTCAGAAGCAAAGAAAAGTATTTGATTTTCTTGGTTGTTGATGACATTTCACCTTTAACCCAAGAAGAGTTCCGTTACCTAAATTCAACTTTTGCGTTAGTATCATCGAAGACAATGAGAGAAGCTTGGGTCTCCTCAAGAAACTCCTCGAAAAGCCTAATGACGGCTCACCTCCCACTCCACGTTGGGGATGAAGTCTGCCAGATCGGCGCTGTCCAACGCGTTGAACAAGTCCATCTGGTTGCCGTTGTGAGTCCAGGAGCCGAACGTGAGGTGACACTGCTGGACGTCGAAGGGGAAGAAGGCCACGTCCACGGAGCACGAGCTCTTGGTGATTGCCGGCTGGTCCCACATCACCTGGCCGTCGTGTCTCAGGACCACGTTGGTTTCCATGGAGCTGGAAAACTCGTCGTCGGCACTGCAGTGGACAAGGAGTACTCAGCGGGCCTGATTTGTTAAGTTCCAAAAAAAGCTTTCTGCTCACCACGCATACCACCACCAGAACACTACATTCCAGCAGTTTGATTAAAATCTTCATTTCCACAATCTGCACAAATTTTGGTTGATCTTTTTTTTTTTTTTTTGGGAGGGGGGGCACCAAATGACTGGAACGCCCTCCAACAAATAATAAATCTCACCTGTTGTATAGGACGATATCGGGCCGCCACACGTAGCTGCTGGGGATGCGGATGGTGTCTAGCCCGTCGTAGTCGTCCTTCTTCCAGGCCAGGAAGGCGTCCATCCACACCTGCCGCACCCACAGGTAGGTGGTCAGAATCTGGTTCCTCTCGTCCTGAAGGACCACGCACACACACGTACACACAGACCTTAGCACGAACTGTACACATCCACGCAGAACGTCGAGTGCGAGCGTTCCGATCACCATGTCGATGATCTGTGACAGCGTGACCTGAAGCGTCACGTTGATGACGTGGTCCGTGTCCGCCACCGGGCGCAGGGCGTTAGTGTAGTTGGCAAACAAGTCAACCAGGAGCTTCTGGGCGTAGCGGCCGTGCGCTGACTGACATGCTGCAACCCACACAGGAAGTGATGTCAGGGTTAGGTAACAGGGTATGACTTTCAGGTTTTTAAATCGTTCATTTGGGATGAGTACCAACTTTAGGAACAAGAATCTTCTCTTGACCCTGCGACCCTAACCAGGATAAGCGGTGTTGAAAATGGATGGATGGATGGATCTTCTCTTGGGACTAGAACCTTCTCTGGAGTTTAAAATCATCCCGTGGGACTAGCACCAGCTCTCTGGACTAGTAAATTCTCTCAGGACGAGAAACTTCTCTCACAATCGGAATCTCTTTATTGTCATTGTAGCATCGAGCCGGGCCAAGAACCTTCTCTTAGGACTAGAACTTTCTTTCAGGGTTTACAAGTTTTCTGTGGACTAGAAGCTTCTCTCAGGTTTAAAAGCAACTATTAGGACAAGTGCCTACTCTCACTACTAGTACATTCCCTCAAGACTAGATCCTTCTCTTTTGGGATTGGAAATTCCCTTGGGACTAGAACTCAAAATCAATCAATCAATCAATCAATCTATCTATCTATCTATCTATCTATCTATCTATCTATCTATCTATCTATCTATCTATCTATCTATCTATCTATCTATCTATCTATCTATCTATCTATCTATCTATCTATCTATCTATCTATCTATCTATCTATCTATCTATCTATCTATCTATCTATCTATCTATCTATCTATCTATCCGTCTACACGCATCTGTGTGTGTGAGACATCACGTGGAGTTGTTGGTTGTTCTGGCATCGTTGCACATACAAGGCAGTGAGCTCACTTCAAGGACCTTCAGAAAAAACTCGACAACTGACTCGAGGTCGTTAGCACCTCATGTACAAACATGGACATAAGGGGGGGCCACACGCACCATCCTCCATCCCACAATGACAAACACCCAAATAATCTACCAGACATTTATTTCCCTGTGACTGAAATTTATAGACAATAGTAGTGCATCTTTGTGAGCATCCTCTTGACAAGCATTTTATTTCTTTCCATTTTTTTTTCCAGGGATAGCTCACAATTAAAAACAATTGGACCACCATTGGCCAACAGCTAATTTGCATATGTTGCTGTTTACAAAACAACAACAACAACCACAGAAAAAAAATTACAACGTTAAAATCTGGACATACTCGGGCAAGGTCATTTATAAGCATTCCGCACAAAATGGGTCGTAAAAGTGACCCTTGAGGGACCCCAGTTCTGTAACTGAGAATTTTCAAACATTTCTCAATCATTTTTTACCCAGTTTAGCTAGGATTCATTATACACCAGGGCATTAGCAGGTAAAATAAATTTATCAGCTGTTGAAAGAAGAACATTACAATGTACAAACGTTTTGGGGACGTGTAAAAGATCTTTGTGCACCACGAGAAGACAATCTCAAAAACAGCAAAAACATGGAGAACAAAAAAAGAAGCTGTTCACAATGAAAGGGTGAAAGGCATCAAAGCAAATTTTGTCTTACCTGGAAGACAAAGGAGAAGAAAAACAACGCAGGAGTTACACGCCATCTTCATCGTCATCTTTATCTTCTTCCTCCTCCGCCCGCCGACAGGAAGAGCTGCTGTGAGAGAGGACAAGTCGCTGATGCTTCAGGAGGTCGCAAGCGTTCTCCTGCTCCTCCTCCCCGTGAAGACGAGAAGGTCCAGCCTCATCTTAAAAAACGGGCAAAATGATTCATTCAAACGGGTCCTCTTTGGTGATAAGAAGACCCAACAGAGGCCGTTGGGACCCCCTGACGCCAGACGAGGTGTCGCACCTGACCCCTCGACAACTCAAGAGAGGACAGCGGCATTCCGTACAAACGGGAACAACACAACAAAAGAGAGAAAATACACAATATTTATAAATAAAATGTCATTAAACACCACAACAGAACAGTACAACATACAAAAAACACCGTGTCCATTGTTTTTATTATTCTTGCTTTTCTATTGCTCTCTTTTGGTATTGTTCCCCTTCCGAGCGGCTGTGTGACCCGGAGTGTGACCCAGCGACACCTTGAGGAGCGACGCACCCCCCTTGCTGACTTCCAAGAAGATACTCCTCAACGCCATTGTTAGAAATGTTTTAGTATTCGTCTTTGTATCGGTATTGCCATCTGTTCCTCCATTTGAATTTGTAACCTTGTGATCTTTCGTCCTCAGAAACTAATAAAAAGGTGGGACACCGGTAAGGCTGACTCAGAACGGGTTTTGGGAGGTGCAGCTGGTCAGCCAAACCAGTTTCTCCACATACAGGACGAATTGAAGACCTCTTCTGTCCCTTCATTTGCATATTTAGTCCAGCGGTTGGGTTTAAACCTGACACACTGAAAATAGTACAGAAAAGCAACAAAATAGAACACAATAAAGTACAACACAATGGAACACGAAAAAAAAAAACACAAGGAAGCATTAAAAAACACATTATGACACAATAGAACACTGCCTGCTAAAAAAATTCTATAGAAATTCTATAGAATGTGTACAGAAAATCTTGTTCTATAGAACTTTGGCTGTGATTTTCTATAGAATTTCTACAAAACAATAAAATTTCTATATAAATTCTATAGGACTTGGGTCCTAAAAGTTCTATAGTTCTTTGGAAATTCTTTAGAAATGTTTTATAGGACATTTTTTGGACATCAGCACTCAATACAAAATAAAATAATACAACAGAATGGAACTAAATAGCACACAATAAATCGACCAAAACAGAAATGCATTGAACATAAGACTGCAACACAATACAAAACAACAGAAGACATCAGAAAATGCTACGAGAACATAACAGGATAAACGAGAACGTAGAACACAATAGAACATCATCAAAGATGAGAACGTAGAACACAATAGAACATCATCAAAGACAATTGAACACAAGAAAAGAAAACAAAGGGACACAATAAGTCATAACTGAACACAAACTAGATGTATAATTCGCATCAAGCTAAACATACAAGTGTACGTTCTACGTGTAGTGTAGAGGCAAACGTGGCTTCCGGTGCGGGACTTTCACGCGACCTCGGCGGCTCCCGATGCAAGATGACCTTCATCAAGGGGTCTTCCTCTTTCAAATTAATCCTAAATAACAAACTTTGAAAAGTAGAGATTAAGGGATTAGTGTTAAATGATTGGGTACTCTTGGGGCAAAAGGGAAAATGCACTTTACTTTTCGTGTGCTTCGTTTTTTTGTGGTGGTGGTACGGGGCGGGGTCGAGGGGGGTGGTAATAAGCTAGAGCAACTATTCTTAGTGTGGTAAGTGTAACAGCGCCCTCCAGTGGTATCTGAAAGAATTACTGCCCAAGAATAGTTGTTGTATTTCACTCTGAAATTCACATTTTCATTCACGAAAAAAAAAAAAAATTAAAAGAATTGTGCATATTTAAATATTGATTTAGGTGCAATTTTTAACAACTCACTTTTATGTGTAATACATTATAATTGATATTGGCTGGCAACCAGTCCAGGGTGTGCCCCTCCCCTCCTGCCCGATGACAGCTGGGATTGGCTCCAGCACTCCCAAAACCCTCGTGAGAATAAGCCGTTCAGAAAAAGGATGGATGCACATAATGCGCCCTGCTACTGCCTGCCTGGGATATCCTCCGGCACTCCCGTGACCCTTGTGAGGATAAGCAGCTTGGAGAGATGGACAGATGGATGGACATTATCATTGCATCATTAAATGCAGTTTTTTTTAATTTCCCTATATGTAAACAATGTTGACGTTCAAACGGCTATTATTAATACTGTTTAACGATATAATTACTTTCCTCATAACTTCTTGCTGATGAACACTTGGGTCGACTACCAAATGATGGTGGTACTTCGGGTGAAGAACTTGACAACAACTCATCTAAAACTTTCATTACATCTTTACCAAATTAAAAAAAAAAACATTCATTAAAAGTGACCCAATTCATTTTTTCATTAAAAATGTTGAAGAAAATTGAAATACATCTAATCAATCCTAACCGCAATATCTATACACACAAATCCAAGACGGGCGCTGCTCGTGTCGTCACAAATTCCAACAACTTTAAGCCATAGGATGATTATGAATGCTTTCGAAAGTGACCACAACAATAAATTTTGCATGGGTTTAATCTTTTTTTTTTTGGTTTAAAAAAAAAAAAAAAAAAGTAAAACATTGTTAACATATTTCAACCACAATTAACAAAGATACACTAAAGAATAATCCACAAAACCAAAAATGACCCACATATACACCATGGTCACCTTCTGTATCTCTCCTGCTCTCCTCGTCGTTTACCCTCATCTCGTCTTCTTGTGTCATTTCCTCGTCTTCTCTCCTCATCTGGTCCTTTTCTCTCCTCGTCTCCTCGGCGTCTCTCTTCGTCCCCTCGTCTCCTGTCCTCCTTGACTGGCGCCCTCCTCTGTTCGTACTTGTCATAAGCCATGTCCTCCTTCTCCTCTTTGACTCGGACGGCGGCAGGAGGAGAAGACGACGACGACGACGAAGGAGATGCTCGGCTCTTTTTCTTCTTCTTGTCTTTCTTTTTTTCCTTCTCTTTCTTTTTCTTCTTCTCTCTCTTATCTGCTGGAGGAGGAAGTAGCAACGATGATCGCGTGACATCACACAAAAGGTGCGTGAACAGGAACCGGGCGCACCTTTCTTGCTCTTCTTTGGGGGCACGTCGTCCTCCTCGGCCGAGGACAGGGATTCCGGTGGCGTGTGATTCACGGAGGGAGCGCATCCTTCCTCCCTGAGGCGCCGGGTCACATCGTCAATGTCTTCGTGGTCTTTGGGGGGGCGGTAGTCTCGGACGTGGTCCACGCGGATGGTGCGCCCTTTGATCTGACATGGGAGAACAAAGTGGGTCAGGCCACTCGTGTACATATGAAACACACCGTGAGCAATGTTGCGTTTTTTTTCCCCTAACATGAAGTTCCTCTATTTTTTTCACGACCACGGCACATTTTCTACTACCTAGTGCAAGACATACTCTGCTTTCAACTCTGCAGCTTATGCGGTGATGCGGCTAATTTGTGCATTTTTTTCTAACGGCTGCAAAGGGGCACTCGAGGGGAAAAGGTAAGAGTGAGACCGGTGGAATATATGCGCCAAGGAAGTGACTTTTACCTGTACGTTTTTTTTAAACCGGCCCTGTTAGCGCCGCTAGCGTTACCATCGCGTTAGCATGTTGCTGCTGTGTTACTGCTGTGTCTCAGTGATTTTTACCGGTATGTTTTTTATAACCGGCCTTGTTGTTCTGAAAATGTTACAAACTGACAAGTAATTTTGCAATGAGCCTTACGATTTGCTTTTTATATCAGCAAAGGGGGAAAAGAAATCAATTGATACCAATTTTTTTTTAGATTATGGCCCTGCCTTAATGGTAATAAGAACGTTGTTTCACCTTGATGCCGTTGAAGTTATCCACTGCTAAGATGGTGCTCCTCTGGTCCTCGTAGCACAGGAAGCAGAAGCCTTTGGACTTGCCCGTCTTCTTGTCACGCACCAGGTTGATGTTGACGACCTCTCCGTACCTGAGAGAACCAAAACGCTCAATGTTAGTTGCAGTGGAGCAGCTGAAAACAAAATTACAAGCTTGCAAATAAACGTACTGCGAGAAGACGCAGATGATGTCGCCTTCGCTCAGCTCATACGGAAAACCCCCTGCAAGGAATGAGAAGACCGTGAGACCTTGCCGCTGCTTAGCTTTTTCTTTATCATCATCTGCTTAGTATTCGTACCGATGAATACCCAGGCGCTGTCTTTGTACTCGCTGTGCCACGAAGCCTTCTCGTTGATCCCCAGGTTAGCTTCCCGCTCATTCAGCTCATTGATCAGCTTCACTTTGGTCAGTGGACTAAGAAATACAAACACACACACACACACACACACACCACACACACACACACACACACACACACAAAATATTTAACCCTGTGGGCTTCATGCTGGCCAACAGTATCTAGTATTTTTTTTTTTTAAATGAAACTGAAATTGACACACAGCGCTGAGCAACAAAAACATTTATTTCTGAATTTGTTGTTGTTTTGTTTTTGAGTAATTATTTAATTCTAATAGGTGACCCTCGGGGGAAAATTAAACTCCTACTGATGCATACACACATTAACAAGGTCTGAAAGATACTGTAGTGCTCAAAAACGACTCGCGAACGCGTGATTTGATGTGTCTTATCAGATCCTTTGTCATTTTTACTTTTAACGACGACGCTACATTATTTACAGGTAATATTTCATCCACTTTACTCGTAGCCACGTTAGCTATTAGCAACGGTTCGCCGTTGAGTATGGAATAACGGCGAATATTTTCACAAGACAACCAAACAACCTCCAGCCACGAACCACGAGGGAAAAAAAACAGCTTATATCATGGAAATATGTATTAGAATAAGTGGTCAGACTTACTTCATTGTGTTTGGGGATCTCAGCGACGTAATAAAAGATTACTTCCGGGTGAAGGTCCGCGCCTGTGCTGCCACCTGCTGCTTGGAAGTCTTTACTGCCGCATACTTTCACATATCCATCCATTCATTATTCAAGCCACTTCTTATTAATTTATTAATTTATATATTTTAGACGTAAAGCAGACAAAGGGGGTGTTAATTAATAAATGCATGCATCAATATCCAACTACTTTTAGTTCCACGTTTGTTTAAGTACTCACTCAGAATATAAATAAACAAGGGAAGGGTCAGCCTGATCGGCAGGTGGCGTTGTGCGATGTGTCGACTTCCGCTAAGCGTTTTGTCAACAAACAGCCACTAAGCTAGGGTTAGCGTTCATGTTAGGAATTAGGATCCACTACATTGCTCGGTGAATAAACCTTTAACGTGTATAATTACGTTGCTATTTGGTCGCTTTGTAATCGGATGTTGCTGGAATACTAATTAGATGTTTACAATTATGCAATATTTACCTAGTCTCGTTAACAACACGGAAATAATGATCATCACGATAGCTGCATGCTAGCTAGCATGCCATGAACAATTTAGACAACATTTGGGAAAAGCGGTAAGTGGAGACATGGACAGACAGACGGGCATATAAATGTATATCACGCCTCAAATGTTTGCTTGTGCGTGTATGTGTGTTTATTTATGCTTTGGCAACAGGGTGATCTCGCAAGGATGATCTCGCAAGTCTTCATCTTGTCCTCCAAAGGCGACCGCCTCGTCTACAAAGACTGTATCCCTTCAAAGCAACAAAATACGTATTTATGAGCCACCAAGCACCATTTTTCTCACATTGCCGGAGAGTTGTTGATAGGTTTTTGGGTGAAATATGGGATCTTAATATGGTAGTGGTCACGTTTCCTGGAGACTTGTTTTTAGTATGGAAACTGTGATTTTCCTCACATTTAGGCATTTTGCTAAACCATTTTAGACTCTTGCATGTTTGATCATTACTGGTTCCCAGTGTTTCAAAATATGGAAAATTTCCTTTTAAATGTTTGTAAAGTGTACCTTGATTATTGTTATTATTTTTACTTTAATCAGTTCCGTGACCAAGCTCGTAACACATTTTACTTGTACATCTATATGGTGTTATGGTAATAATGCATGCAAAGTTGTCAACTTGACCACGCCACCATCCCTCAGTCCGAGGAGACATCGGAAGCGACGCTGTTAGCCTTTTTTATGACAAAGTGACGGCACTGACAGGAGACAAGCCTCCTGTTGTCATGGTAACGTGCAGCGTGTCCAAGCTGTGCTTGTATGTGGGGGACTGGAGTCATATGGCTCAATACGAATTGAGGACATGGTACTGGGAGGCGGATAATTGATATTTGGAGGCCGATATTTATTTGCAGTAATGGAAAAATATTGAATGTTGAAGAATAGAAACTCCCAATACATACATTTGTTTAAATGGCTTCACGAGTTTTTAAAAAACGTCTTAGACAAGCGATGTATTTGTTTTCCAACTGTAACAAAAAGTGTAGCGACCTCCTAGTTCGAACAGCATGTTAAATAAAAACTCAAAAAAATGGCTCCCCAAAGATTTTGTACAGTCAAAAAAGTCTTCCAAAATTTTAATAAAACTAAAATGGTCATCTTTCACCTTTCTATTTTAATTCCCAGCATCTCCTAAAGTTAACTGAAGATTAAAAACAACAACAAAAATGTTTCCATAAGTTGACCTGGTTTTAAATTGATCGCTAATCAGCAATTTTTTTTTATGATTAATTTTTTGCGTCAAAATTGGTCCAGTTGAATCAGTCTATCCTTACTTGTGTCCACAGACGCACAAATGCATCCACTTTGTGCACGTGTGGCAGGGAGGCCTGTACCTGGTCGCCACCACCACTGCAGCAGACTCCTCCCCCTTCGCCATCATCGAATTCCTCAACAGGTATGGCGTGCCGCCGTGGTGACAGGCGGCGCGCGTCTGCAGGAAGTGAAGGTGCGTGCGCGTACGTGTGTTGCCAGGTTGGCGGCGCTCATCAAAGATTACTGCGGTGCGCTCTCGGAGAAGACGGTGCAGATGAATTTTGCACTCATCTACGAACTTCTTGATGAGATGCTGGTGAGTTATGTGTGTGTGTGTGTGTGTGTGTGTGTGTGTGTGTACAGTAAAGCCTCGGTTTTCGAACGTCCCTGTTTTCTAAAAAATCGGTTTTCGAATGAAAATTTAGAGATTTGTTTTTTTTTTTTGCTTCAGTTTTCGAACAAAAACCGGTTCTCAAACGTCCCCAACAAACCCGGAAATAACAAATGACGCGCTTTGTTAATGTTAGGCATTATTTCTTTTTCCATTCATTGTAGTGGGAACCATCGATTCGGTTTTTGAACAATTCACTTTTCGAACCGTTTTCTGGAACGGATTGTGGTCGAGAACCGTCGCATCACTGTATTTACATATAGTGTAGACGTGTATATATATATACCTATATTAATTTGCATACACACTGGCGGCATCTGTATGTACACACAAGTAGATATTCGCATTCTTCTATCCTTATCTGCATATGTACTGCATGTACACTAATATTTGGTCGAAAAAACACATCTTTGCAAAGCAAACTGGTGTCTTGGCCTGGTGCAGGATTACGGTTACGTGCAGTCCGCGTCATGTGACGTCCTGAAGAACTTCATCCAGATGGAGGCGATCTCGTCGCGACCCTTCAGTCTCTTCGACCTCGCCAACGTGGGCCTGGTGTGTGGGCACCGCCGCGAGCACGTACGTCGACGTCGCTGCCCGCTTGACCCGCCTCACCCGCTTGTTGTCCCCGTTGTCCTTGTCCCGCGTTAGTTTGGAGCCGACACGCAACAAAGCAAAGTGGCGCCCAGTTCTGCCGCCACCAGGCCGATGCAGGTAATGCGCCCGATGACTTCCTTTTTTTACCGGCAAACTAGTTGGGCAGTTTATTTTATTTTACGGCCGCGTTGCCCGGCCCTACCTCTGTGTTTGTGTTTTCAGGGAGGGAAGAGCGAAATTTTTGTGGATGTCATCGAGAGGATGTCTGTAGTGATGGGCGCCAACGTGAGTGTGATTGACAGCGGGGCCCGTGGGTGTGTGCTGAGGCATGTTTTCTCCGTGCAGGGCATACTGATGAAAGCGGAGGTGGAAGGCGAGGTCAAGGTCAAGTGCTTCCTGCCCAGCTGCTCGGGTAGGCTGCGGTCGACCCGCAATTATTAGAGAGCTTGTCAAAAATATTATTGGTGATCTGAAACTGAAACCATAGCAAAAAAAAATGTTTGCCGGCGCTTATAATCTTGTTGACGCCGCTTTACTCTGCTGCAGAGATTCGCATCGGCCTCAACGAGGACTTCAGTGTCGGCGACTCACAGCTCACAGGTCGGCTTGCTGGCCGCCCTTCAAAATAAAAGCACGGCAAATAGGAAGCAGGCTGACGGCATTTCCTCGAGCAGGTTACGGGGCGGCGGTCCGCGTGGACGAGTGCAACTTCCACCCGGCTGTCCGACTGGACGACTTTGAGGCTCACCGGATTCTGCGACTCAGCCCGAGCCAGGGGGAGGTAAGGCCCCGCCCGTGCAATGCACGACGAGGGCGATGCCCTCACGCGTTAACCTCTGACCCCCTCTGAAGCAAAGCATCATGCAGTACCGATTGGCCGACCAGCTGCCTTTGGCCCCGCCCTTCCGACTCTTTCCTGCAATTGAGAAGGACAATGCAGGAAGGTAACCAACTAATTCCAAGTTTTTCTCTTCATTTATGAAAAGTAACTCAAAGTCACTCTAACTATAGCTCTTCATTAAAGGTCCACTGTCATGAAATGCATGATTTAGTATGTTATTAATGAAAACAACAACAGCGGGTATGGGCCCATCCGTTTTTTTTTTTCACCACAAACCATGATTTTGACGTATATGGCTTTTTGTAACTCCCGCCATGAAAATCCTCTTGAGGGCTTTGTTTTCGAGAAGAAACAGGAAGTGACGTACAGGGCTGTAGCGCACTCAAGCGGTCTCGTATGTTTATACTAGTTTAACCTGCTAGAAGGTAGCTCGCTGTATTGCTGGATATTGCTCGAACACCCGGGAGGATGGATTTGCTCTTCATACTTTTCCAAAAGACCCGGTTCATTGCGAAAAATGAATTGCACGGGCACAAAGGACGAGACCTTCATGGGTTCCAAATGACAGTTAGCTGTGTATACAGCTACTAAAAAAGACAATAGTTGGGGGAGGGGGACGTAATTCATTCTGATGGAATTAATGTCATGTGACTGAACCTGGATGCACATGCAGGGAGTCTGTGAACCTGTGGTTAGTTGACGCCTTGTGTGTGTCGCTGTTGCCGACGTGAGAATTCATACAGCATTTTAGCAAAATCAGGTTCAAACTAAAACTAATGTAACTATGTCACTCTAACTATCTCCCAATTAAATCTGAATAGTTTATGTACCTTCTACGCACCTTGTGAGGATAAGCAGCTCAGGTAATGGATGGATGGATGGTCTATGTAGCTCTAAATAACCAAGTCAATCTCCAAATAATGCCACTTTCTGGTGTCAGTCTGTAGACAGACAGGAAGTGGAAGAGGTTAGGCGGTGACTTCCTGTTGTTTTTAGTTTTCTCACGTGACTTTTTGCCTCGCAGGCTGCTGATGTTCTTCAAGCTACGCTGCGACCTGCCTCCTAAAAGGTCACTTCCTGTCGCACAATAAAGCACGCACACATGCACAGATAACACAAATTGACAAAATCATGTACACAGATGCCCACGCAGTACTTTCTCACGTGCACACACTAACAGGCACAGACACACACAGACAAATCCACACCCATGCAAACACAAGCTTACTAACCAGCATAGACACACACATTAACTTACACACAATCATACAAACACTTGTGTGCAAATGCACGCACACAAACACACATACATTAAGACAGACGCACACACATAAAGACTCATACGTGCATACCAACTAGCGCACAAACAAAAGCATTCACACACACACACGTGCACACTAACACTGACTAAGACAGACAAAAGCACGTGCACGTTCGACGTTCCTGTTGTGACGACTCGGTTGCGGTTGTGTGCGTGCAGCGCGGCGGTCAACGTGAGCGCCAACATCCGCGTCCCCAAAGGTTGCGTCAGGTAAGCAAATTTTTTCCCATTCGAATGAGTCGCATTTGACTGACAGCTGCTTTGTTTACCATTGAGTGAAAGTGAAAAGAGCGTCATGTGCACGCTACGGTACGAGTTCGACATATCACCAGCGCGCCCTGTCTCCGTGGTAATAACGCTAACCAAGGAGTGGGCATCAAATAACATTTCAGATGACTTTTTTTTTTTTTTTTTACAAAAATCTGAATTCCCATGATGATAGATTCTTCTGCTCACTCCTCCACTTTCTAAAAAATATGCTACTCTAAAATCGATTTATTGCTAGTTCCAAAAGACTGTAAAGGTATTCCGTTTCAGCTTTGATTTTTATTTTTATTTTTTTCGCACTTTCTGCTAGTTTGTCGCAGGAGCTCAGCAGCCCGGATCAGAACGCCGAGCTGCAGGCGCAAAACCGAGCCGTAGTCTGGAACATTCCGCGCTTCCCCGGGGGAACGCAACTTTCCGCTGTCTTCAAGGTACACAAAAAAAATGCGGGTTCCGAACGAGCTTCGGCTACGTTAATGCTTGGATGAAGTGGGGTGGGGGTGGGGGGGGGGATGGAGCAGGTAAAGTACTGCGATGTCCTGACTGGTGTCAAAGTAGAAGAGTGGAGTCTCGCATAATCACAATTGCAATTTGCAAATTGACACGTTTGAGGATATCTATATATTTTTTATCTATCGAAAGCTTTTTTTTTTAACCCAATCTGTTGGTCATTTTCTCTCCTTTTTATTTTGCATGTTATGTTTATGGTTGATATTTGTTGTCGTTTTCTTGTGCTGCATTGTTTTCCCTCAGCTGGATGTTCCCGCCCTAAGCTCCGCCTCCATGATGGAGGTGGGTCCGGTGGGTTTGACCTTCGAACTGCCCAAGGTCACGGCGAGTGGCCTCCACGTACGCTTCCTGCGGCTGGCGCCCGCGCAGCATCGGGGACCCGCCCAGCGCTGGGTGCGCTACGTCACGCACTCTGACTCGTATGCCATCCGCATTTGAGGCAATGGCGCCCCCGCAGGCGGCAGATGGAACAGCTTTTATTTGATATGCCATCAAAACACATGTACAAAGATTGATTTTTAATTATTGATGAAATTACATAAACACATTATGAGCTGTGTGACTTTTTAATAAAATACTATGCAGCACAGTACACAACAATATACACTAAAAAAATGATTCATTACAATATTACACTCATTATACTACGCATTACAAAACCGTATACTACACTATACGACTAATCCAATCCAACCTGCAATGTGAGTCCAAGCTCACTAGAGGGTTCTAAAAGGTTCTAGAAACTCAGTAATGGGTCTAGAACACAGGTGTCAAAGTCGAGGCCCAGGGGCCAGATCCGGCCCACCGCATGATTTAATGTGGCCCCTCGAAGCTAAATCATGTGTATTAATTTCTGTGACGTTTGTTCAAATCTGTACCAAAATTTCAAATTGCCACCTCATTAATGATAACTGAGGTATTGTAACCATTTTTTTTGTGTTCCCAAACAACAATAGTTGAAAAAAACACATTCCCCTTGATTTCTGATTCCAAACCTAGTTCATAAATTCCATGTGGAAGTCACAACGGCCCGATGAGGGAAACCGGAATTCCAATATGATCCGTGACAAAAATGAGTTTGACACCCCTGGTCTAGAAGTTTGACGTAGATGTCTACAGGATTTTATCGAAAGTCACGATAGGGTTTTAGACTCGCGTACGAGGTGACTAGTTTGAGCTAGGGTCTTTTTGGAAGAGCTGGTAGGTTCTAGAATTCATTAGGGTAACAACACAGTTTGAGAAACTTTTTCTGGAAGTTGACTAGTAGGTTATGGAGTCACTTATGGTGTAGTGGTACACATGCCTGACTTGAGTGCGAACAGCGTGGGATCAATTCCTGCTCAGTGATGGTGTCGATATCTGACTGGCGACCAGTTCAGGGTCTTTCACCTGAAGCTCACTCTCTTCTGACTCTTGTGAGGATAAGTGGCTTGCATAATGGATGGATGGATGGACTCTGTCCTTAAAAACCCTCATCTAGTGATCGATTATGCTGCTGTAGAGGGTTCTTGGAGGATTTAGTTTTTTTTTTTTTTTATTGCATTGCCATTCATTTCAATGGGGAAAGACGATTTGGGAACGAAGGTGATCACGGAACGATTTAAACTTGTATATCGAGGCAATCATGCATTTTACTCCAGTGTTGTACTGTGCTACGGTACCCTCCGTCACACGTAAAAAAAAAAAGTCGTTGTGTTGACGTCGTGCGCGTGCGTGCCTCGAGTTTGGCGCAACGTGATCATCTGCAGCCGCGGCACGCGCACGTATCGGCGTGCGCGCGAGCGTGCACACAACAGCAGCCCTTGCGGAAGTGGCAGCAGCAGCAACAGCAGCTGAGGCGGCGCTACGTGAAATTAGCATACCCGCTTAGCGGTTCGCCCAGGCGGATGGAAGGCTGAGACGCGGCCCGCTGGGATAGAAAAAGATAATTTTCTCCAGCCAAACGACGCAACCGAGCACGGGCTCGTCTCTTTCGGTCCTTCTTGACGTCCGCCAGCCGCGGAGATGGGCGATAAGGCGGGGACGAGGTAAACTAAGGGCTAGTTAGCATCACGCACTTTGCTAACGCGAGCCGAGCGTTTTCGTCGAGCCGCCCCGTTGACTTGTGTGTTATTTAAGCATTTGTCGATTGAATTCAATTTTTGTTAATTTTTTTTACGTGGTGTTGAGTTTTTTTCCTGCGGGGTTCACTGTGCCGTTGTACGGCATCAGGGTGGGGTTAGCTAGCGGGCTAGCTAATAGCTACGAAGCTGCGTCTCTCAACGCTTGGACAACAAATGTTTTCGTCGTTTTCTTGGATTATTGATGAAGTCTTTGAAACGTTCTTTCTTAATTCAGATATTTAACAGTAATGCATTGTGCGGTTTTTTTTAAAGTGCCGTCGTTGTCGTCCTGGGCGCATAATATGAAACAAAATTCCCAAGGTGGATGTTGGTCAACATTTGTCGTTTTTCACGAGAAAGTCTCAAAAAATGCGAAATTGAAATGGATTTCACGTCTGTTTGCGTGTTTGTTTGCATTGTAACATTGACAAATGAGTCATCCGATGGGGGAAAAACCTGCTTCCAATTGTTCATTCTGGTGTTTTCTTAAAACGAAACGTTGCAGCAATCCCCCGTGGCGTGTTTGCTCTATTAATGTTTGACTTTGAGACTTTGGAATAAATTCACCTGCTCCACCCGATATGTCAGCATTGGGCGCGTGCGACAGGTGAATTGCTGCACGTCCTGCTGAAAATCATTTTGAATCTTAGAAGCATTCATAATTTCAAGTAAACAATAGGAGAACTGGACACATCATTGAATGTTAATCAAGAAGCAGCTAGATAAGCATAAAATCTGTCGTACACTTCTGCTTTGACACAGCCACTTCCTGTTTGCTGTGAGAAAGGAAATGATTGGTCGTTGTGAGTGCTGCATTGACCCTGCCCCCCAATCAAATCCCCAAATGTCGAAAAGTGCCTTCCTGTTTTATGTTAAAAAAAAACAAAACAAAAAACCTTCCTCTTAGCTAACAGGAAGAAGTCAGCAGAGTGATAGCTTTCCATTTCCTCTTCCTGTAGCAGCATTTCCTGTCAAATGACTACACACTGATTTTGTCTTCTTCTTGTCTGCTTCTAGAGTTTTCAAGAAGTCCAGTCCAAACTGTAAGGTGAGTCCAAGAAACTAGAGGGTTCTTGAAGGTGACTAGTGCGTTCTAAAAGCTCAGTGAAGAGTCTATGGGGCTTTAGTAGGTTCTGGAAGCCCACTAGGTTCCAGATTTGTGTATTTTGGGTGACTAGTAGGATCTAGAAGCTCACTAGAGGGCTCTTCTAGAAGGCTTTATACGGTGAGAAGTCGGTACTACAAGCTCAACTGGTCTCTGTGGTTAAAAAAAGAGAAGGTTCTAAATGCCAAGTAGGTGACTAATAGGTTCTAGAAGGTCACCCAAGGGATCTCAAATAGCTAAATCGAAGTTAGTGGAAGACTAGAATATGACTAAAGGTTGTGGAAAGTTGTCAGTTGTCTTTGTACAAGGTGAGTAGAAAGTGACTAAAATGTTCTAGAAAACCAGTAGTCGTTTGACTAGTAGCTCTAAAGACTCACTAGAGAGTTCTAGAATTTGAATATGTTTTTAGAAGCACTGTAGTTGACGAGGAGATTGCAGATAAGTGGTTGTAGAAGGCAGTGACAAAGTCAGTCGAAGGTGACTAGAAAAGTCAGCGAATGTTTTAGAAAGTTGCGTAAGCTTGTGATGCAAGTGCTGCTTTGTGCGTATAGGTGACGGTCTACCTGGGCAAGAGGGACTTTGTGGACCACCTTGACCACGTGGATCCAGTTGGTGAGCACATATCCTGCGTCGCGCTCGGGTCCAGCACCACAATTGCTGCCATTTTTCTCTCCCTGTGGACAGATGGTGTGATCCTGGTGGACCCCGAATACCTGAAGGACAGGAAAGGTAGGATTGTAAATTTCTTTCTCGCTCATCTTCAAGGTTTCACGGCTGCGTTGGTTCTTCCTGCGCGCAGTCTTCGTCACGCTGACGTGTGCATTCCGTTATGGCCGTGAGGATTTGGACGTGTTGGGACTGTCCTTCCGGAAGGACTTGTACATCTCCACTTTCCAGGTAGCAGACGCAAAGCCGCCCTTCCAGGCTTGCGCCACGCTCATGTGATGTGATTTCCTGTTCTAGGCTTTCCCGCCCATCCCCGAGGAGCGCAAAGCCAACAGTCGACTGCAGGAGCGGCTCCTCAAGAAGTTGGGGCAGCACGCACACCCTTTCTACTTCACTGTGAGTACACACACAAATACGTGCACGCTCACATTCACGAGTGGTTGGCTTGGTGATGTAATGGCGTCAGGAGCAAGCCGTGCCGTGTGTGATTGTGTGCGTGCGTATGACCGAAGTGAGTGTGTGTATTGGTCACTGTTTGTGTGTAGGAGTCACAAAAGCGTCTGTGTGCCCACGGGCACCTGTGTGTGAGTGAAGGGATCACTGAATTGTGTGTGAGTTTGTGAAAGTGTGTGAAGCTGTCACTAAAGTGAGAGTGTGTGTGTGTGTGTGTGTGTGTGTGTGTTGTAGATCCCTCAGAACCTTCCATGTTCCGTCACATTGCAACCGGGACCTGAAGACACTGGAAAGGTAAAGCTCAAAGGTTGAAGTTCATTTGATAAGGTCAAAGTCCAAAAGTGCCATTATAAGTGATCGAGGCATCGGTTGCTTTATGGGAACGTACAGATAAGGAAAATGAATCGTCACCTAATTGATTGCGGTGTCAAATATGACCTGTAACTGTGGTGATGGTTGAGGCAACAGCGCCTCAACTGGTCGCAGGCAGTACCCCGTTTCTTCATTTTTTTTTTTTCTATCCGCCCATGATGGGTGAACTCAAACTGGTATGTCTGCACAGGCGTGCGGTGTAGACTTTGAGATTCGAGCCTTCTGTGCCAAAAACATGGAGGAGAAGATCCACAAGAGGTGAAACCTCCTCTCCTATTGTCTTACGCCTTCACTCACTCACTCACTCACTCACTCACTCACTCACTCACTCACTCACTCACTCACTCACTCACTCACTCACTCACTCACTCTCAATGACTGTCACTCATATCTGAACTTGCATTCCTTACACATGACCTCAGTTCTCACTCTTTGACTTTTTCACTCTTCTCACCTTTTTTTTTTTTTTGCTCACTCGGTCTGACTACTTCTGTCATACTCACTCCCACTTCACTGGATAAACCTCTTCTTCATTCTGCTGTGGTGACCATCAACCTTGATGATGTCTCCTTTTCAGCCTGTTGCACTGGCGTGAATATCTGTGCAACTCCTCAAGGCTCGGCTAACGGACGCCTCCATCCCCTTCCTTTTTTTTTTTAACTATATGTGCCTCTGGGTGAAGCTACTCTGCGTGTATATGTACAAAACACATACAGTAATTCCAAATGGCCTTTGATATAAGTAAAGGTGAAATCATTTGCGCGGTATGGCGAATCTTGTCAGATGTTAGTAGTATGTTATTTTGAATGTATGTACGTTCGTTCCTTTTTTTGGTGGGGGGGGCAGACTAATCCCAATTCGAGTCACCAACGATTTTGTGTGTTGCCCGAAAATAATTGCACTTTTAAACTTATACGTTCCTGTTCTCAAGTGACACACGCATTGACATGTTACTCAATTTCCGGTTTCAGATGTGACCGCGTGTGGCAGTGTATTATTTTCTCTCCAGACCACTGAAAACTGCACTTCCTCACTGTTCTTTAATGAACTCAGTCACTCTTTAATTTTGCGTCTAATTTTTCTTCCTCATTTACAATCATACTCACGCACTCATTTCTGCCTTTCATCCATCTCACTCTGTCGTCGGTGACTTGCCCTTGACTCCTCTCTTTCACTGAGTCACCTCTCACTCTGCGCACGCACAGGAACTCTGTGCGCTTGGTAATCCGCAAGGTGCAGTACGCTCCGGAGAAAGCCGGGCCTCAACCCATGGTGGAGACCACCCGCAGCTTCCTGATGTCGGACAGGTCGCTGCACTTGGAGGCGTCGCTGGACAAGGAGGTACGCGTGCACGAGCCGGGTGAAGTAGCGCATGTGAAGTGACGTGTGTGTGTGTGTTGTCAGCTGTACTACCACGGCGAGCCCATCAGTGTCAACGTGCATGTGACCAACAACTCCACCAAGACCGTCAAGAGGGTCAAGATTTCAGGTCAGTCTGTGAACCACTTCTTATATTTATGTGACAAAAATGTGTGAGAGCTGGAGGGATTGCAGGATTACTCTTACTTACATTATCCCATGCGTGTTAAATTTGCATGTGGTGAAAACTCCGCTAACAACCCAGGCTAGGCTCGGCTCCTGCCTAAAATACTCAACATACTTTCTTTTAATTATCGAGTAATCTGTCAGGTTTTTTTTCCCCCCTTCCCAGTTAATGGATGAACTAAATGAAACCTTTTTAATTTTCATCCCTTTTTGAAAAGATGACATTATTTCAAATTAACAGTGCGTAAAATGCAGAAACATGAATTGAATTTGATTCAGTTACGGGTTTGGTTGGATAGGCAAAAATGCTGATTGTTGTTTTCCAAAGTTAAAGCATGTATTTGGAAATGTTTTGATGAAACAGTCGGCTTTCATGGAGGACTGTGGAAATTTAAGAACCAGACGTGATTTTTCCGTTTATAGGCGGAATTCCGTCTTTTTAAATTGCATTGATCAAAAAAAAATATATATACAGTATATATTCTCTGTGTTTCTGCAATATTCTGACCGTAACCAGTGCCAGAATCTACACTTGTTAATTTTCCGGTCCGACTTTTGGAAGATTAGGTAGGCGTCAGTCGATTTGGTCGAATGTGTTCCTCATGACCAACGAAAGCACTTGTTGTATACGAGGCGGTTCTTGCGTCCATTTTCAAGTCAACACGATGGCGGCTCTCACAAGGAAAGACGCCTCTCGAGTGAGAGAAATTGATAGAAATGTCCAAAATAAGTTTCGATGGGATTGGATGGAACGAGAAATCCTCGGTACCGTTAGAAAAAAGGAAGTTGCCATGCTCTCGATCGACCTGGTAAAGCATTGGACATGTGGGGTCGGGATACTATTGACTATGGATCAAGACGTTTCAAAGAATTGGAAGTTCACGCAAAACGACAAAAACATGTCAAACAACTGGAAGCAATGAAAACAAACTTTTCCATAGCTGCTACATTAAGAGGTCAGAGTTCAGAAGCAATTAAAATGTCCGTATTATTTACTGATAACGAAACATGACGTTAATAATTGTCAAATTCATGCTAATCAATCATATACAAAAACAAGAAATTAAAATGTTTTTGAATGAACACGATATACACGCTATGAAAGTCCGCTTGCATGCCATGATCCAAATGTGAATTCAATTTAGTAGTTTACATAGTTGAATTTGGGTAAAAATATGCACCTAAATAATGAACGATCATATTGTGTACATTTTGAAAACAGAATAGGGTTTATTTATAGATGTAGTAGATATATTTAATTCATAATACAATTTATAAAACGTGCAGGTTAAAATTGCTGATCATCCTTTGATCGTGCTTGCAGCCCCCGGCTATTTTTCATTCTTTTTCATTCAGTCAAATCACGTTCCATTGAGAGCCTGAAATTCTGAGGATTTTAATTTTGAATAACTTTCCAAGTGGTTTAGCAAAATTGTGGGTTGATATATATATATATATATATATATATATATATATATATATATATATATATATTTTTTTTCCCAGTCATGCAATTAATTGTAGCGCCACTTCCTATTTACCCAATGCTTTGGTGGCATGTTGTACCATTTAACGGCACGGTGCATAAAAAAAAGATAATTTTTCTGTGGAAGTTGATGCAATTTAACTGTGAGGGGGGGGGATTTAATCAAAAAGCAAAACTTACATTTGATAACGTCATTCTCATTTGATTTTTTTTTTTTTTCTATAAACATTGTGGAGGGAAGAAATAAACAATTTCCAGCCGTATTGTTGGGCTCTACTTTTGACCATTTTTGTGTGTGTGTGTGTGTGTGTGTGTGTGTGTGTGTGTGTGTGTGTCACCTTTTCCCCGCAGTGCGTCAGTACGCTGACATCTGTTTGTTCAGCACGGCGCAGTACAAATGTCCTGTGGCACAGCTGGAGGCTGAGTAAGTACACGTGTGTGTAAAATAGCACATAAAATGTAAGCGTCCTTCAGGCCAGTGTTACACCGTCGCATCGGTGATTTTGTATAGAGGATACGTTTGAGGGAGAAGTGAAAGCACCACTGTATTCAGGAAAGAGCGACCCAAATTTGATGATGTGCCGGGGAAATTTGATTGACAGGCGCGTTTGATGTGTGTGCACGTGTGGCAGTGACCAGGTGTCGTCGAGCTCCACGTTCTGCAAAGTGTACACACTGACACCCACCCTGGACAAGAACCGCGAGAAGCGAGGCCTGGCGCTGGACGGGAAGCTCAAACACGAAGACACCAACCTGGCTTCCTCCACCATGTAACGTGCATGCTCGCGCGCGCATGCGCTTTGTCACGTGACGCTGATCTGTGTGTGTCTGGGTGTGTATTTCAGCGTCAAGGACGTGACCAACAAGGAGGTGTTGGGGATCCTGGTGTCCTACAGGGTCAAAGTCAAGCTAGTGGTCTCACGCGGAGGGTAGCGTATAAATATTCATGTGTCAAGTCACAAAAATGTTTACGTATGTGTGTGGAGTCACAAAGTTGAATAAGTCCCTAAAACGTGTGCGTGAAGCAAGGAGTGACTAAAGTGTGAGAGTGGGAATCACTCGCGTTTGCGTGTGTCATCCTCCCTCCTATTTTTGTGTCCCTGCCGTCTGTCAGAGATGTGTCGGTAGAGTTGCCGTTCATCCTCATGCACCCCAAACCGGCCGAGCCCCCCGGGTCCCGCCCGCAGTCAGGTGAGTTGCGCAGGACCTCGCCGGTGTGACGGTATGAGCGCTCCCCCCGTGCTGAAAAGTCTCTTTGTGATGCATGCGCACGCGTTACTAACGGGGGAACTCTGGGTACGTAGCAGACGTTTACTGGGAAATCCCCCGGTCTCATAGTTCCCCTTCTTCTACATAGAGGGAGCTAACATATGTCATAACCTAACCTTAAAACAAAAGTTGATCAAATCAGACATCCATAGTGAACATGAGCACTCGGCGACAAGTTGTGGAATGGCACATGTTGAAGCACGGATGGGGATGTTTCAGACTACAAAATAAGCTCGCATGCGTGTTAAACACAAGAAGACTTTTCAGCAGCGGGAGCGCCGGCGCCTCACATACTAACCCGTTTTCTGCGCGTGCGCACGTCAGCTGTGCCAGAGTCGGACCCTCCCATCGACACTAACCTGATCGAGTTCGACACCAAGTGAGTATCTCCTCGTTAGTCACGCGCGTGGACGTGCTGTAGCAAAAAAAAAAAAGTTTTAACGGCGCTTCGTGGCGGTCTCCTTAGCAGCGTCTCCCAGGATGACGATTTTGTCTTCGAGGACTTCGCTCGCCTGCGTCTCAAAGGGGTTGTGGACGACAAAGACGAGGACTGCTAGGAGCGAGCTGCGAGCCGCCCGCCCGCCGCCTGCCCGCCTCAACACACACGTTACATTACATTCCCAGGCAGAGGGATGGATGCTGCCAAATTTGGGCATCGCCTCGGCGTTCCTTTGTGCCACCGCCGCCATCTTGTGTTTGGTTTGATTGAAGGATCTTCATACTGACTTATTAACGACATTGTGAAGGTTCTTTGTATACAACATTCAAGTGAGGTTTTTAATTGTTACGTTTTAATTTTCCCGTAACAGTTTTGGCAAACAACCGTTATTGAAATTAAGTTAACTTTTCTTTGGATCACTGACTGAATTCAAACCTCTTTACTGTCAACTAGGGATGTAACAATATTAATATCATTGCCAACTTAAAAAGTGCCTCTATCATGGTGGTCTTGTCGCGGTACAAAATAACGAGCCGTTGTGCTTAAACTTTTGTTTTGGACCGGATATTTGCAGACAGCCGTTTTGCCAGACTGTGACAGCGCTGTGCGTCCTCGTTAAGAATATAAATTGCATCATTTATGTGACCGCGTGGGGGGGGGGGGGTTACCCAGATAGTTGCGAAGCCATTTTGAACGTCGCAAAATTGTCCACATTCCAAATTAAAACATAATACACAGCCTGCTTTGAAATAAATCATTTTGCAATATCACTAAGTGGAAGAAAAGAGACGAGTTTCCATACTTTTAAGTGTTCCTGCATTTATGACAAAATTTTTTGACTCATGGAAATCGCTGTTAGAAGGCAGGATCAAATGTTATAGATGTATTTTTTAAAAAAAAAAGAAAAAGGTAAATACTATTGAATTAATGAACAGACAATTTCTCAATGGACTGTTATTGTGAGCATGGCATTATTATTGCTGCAGCGGTAATATTTGTTCTGGGCGTACAGGATACGAATGTAAACATTGCATGAACAAGGATAGAAGTGCACATTATGTTTTAAAAATGTCTTTCATTAAAAAAAAAAAAACCTGTGGGGGATAACAGCTGTACCATGGACTATCCTGCAATGTGAGTTTTATTGCAATACCATGAGCTTTCCCACGGTATCGCAATAAATATTGTACTGTATTAATATTGTATTAGTACTGTGATTAAAACTAAACGGTGAGACATATTTTTACATCCCTATTGTTAACTACTGTTGTTTGCCAAAACTGGGCTTGACGGGTTTTTCGGCAAACAATGGTGGTTTGGAAATGATGAGGTCAATTAAAACATGACCCAAAAACATCGAGTACATAAAAAGGGTCCTTTGATGTCAACTACCATTTTCCAACAATTTCTATGAATTATATTAAAGCCTTTCTTTATTGTGAACTTCAGTTGTTTGGTGGAAAAATACCTTCAGCCAAAACTGGTTTTAGTTTACCTTTACATTTTTAACAACATTGGTAGTTGACCGAAAACTAAATACCTCGTTCAAAACACGAAGTAAATCAAAACATATTTTCATAGTCACCTTAGATGTTTTTTTTTTTTTGGCCGATTAATTGAAAGTTAAATTAAAAGCTGTTTTGACAAACAATTGTAGTTTGCTGCCACCATCTAAATGATTTAAAACTTCTTCACTGTCAACTACGATTGTGACCCAAAAGAGGTTTTCCATTTTCCTTTTCTAGCAAACAGAAGGTTGCCCAAAAAAATGTTAAAACCTGTTGACAAAAATATGAAAGATTAGTGCTACCGGGATTTGAATTTGAAATGTAAAGCGATCACATTTTTAACAGTTGGATTTTAGTGTAACTTTTCAATGTTAACACTGTCTGAAATCTGATTTCATTTTACATTTCAAATTCAAATCCTGGTCTACTTCCATACAAAAACAGTTCCCGGTCGCAGCTCGGAAGTTTTTAATTGTTCCTAAAAACTTAGTGTTTGCTAAAACTTGTAATAAATTAATGTACAATGCTCATTAATGGCAAGTAAGGTCTAGGATTTGTTTTTTTCCCCCGTGGCCGTTAGCCACTGTTATTTGCCCAAAATTTCATTTTGGCAACTGTTAGTTCACAGCAAAGAAAATGTTTCTTTGCTGTTGGCAGAAGTTGCGTTTATTATGGAACCGGTTTTAAATTTACCTTGGATTTTTTTTTTTTTTTGGGGGGGGGGGGCGATTTTTAGTTGACGTTTCTTTGCTACCGACTAGTTTGCTGAAACATTTTGTAAATTAAAAGTTGTTTCAGCAAACAGTGGTCGTTAAAAGCAAGGAAATGTTCTGCCTTACATTTTTTTTGGTCAACTGCTAGTGTTTGAAAAATGTAAGGTAAGTTAATAGTTTGCCAAAATAAGGTTTTAATTTACCACAGTTTTGTCAAATTACTATCTACTGCATTGAGAGGTATTTACCGTAATATTTTTTTTTTCAGCAAAAATGTAATTGACCTTACTTTTCATGTAAGATAATTCCAACTTTTTTGTTTGGTGTAGTCTACAAATACACGTCTCACGAGCCCTTGAAGGATGTAAAGCAAAAAGGAAGCAAAATGCAACCATCTCTTGCTTTGATTTTGAAATCCTTTTGAATGTTTTTTTTTTCCTTTTCTTCCTTCCTGTGGTGGCGATGGAATCTTGTACAGAATTGTTGATTTTCAAACGGCGTTGAAACCGTGCGGTCGGGGAGGGACCGCGCTCCGCATCGCTCGTGACATTCCCACGCCTAACTTTTCTCCCCCTCCCAAGTTTTAAGTGGCCGGCGGCGTTCGCCGCCTCGCTTCTCGACTCCGCCTCATTTTCATTTAAGAGAAATTTTAAAATATAGAAAAGAAATCTTTATTTTGAAAGGTTAAAAGTGCCATGATCCGGTTTTGCCAGGAAGAAGTGTGCGTTTCCTGTGGCATCAGATGCATCATGGGGGGAAAACAAAAACAAAACACTTCAGCTTAGTTTTTTGCGTCATTTGCTTTCAATCTTTTGGCTCCGTGCAGTGGTTGCCGAACACCCCTGAAGGGAAATAGGCGGAGCATGTTCTTTGCAGTGCCGTAATTGGTCGTCGTGGTTGTTTTAGTCGTGCATGTGGGCTTTACTTTTTCGTGATGCGTGTCGAAATGTGTACGCCACCTTTTGCCACAAACAGGAAGTGACTTTGATGCTTGGTTATTATCAAAAAATATTTTTTTTTTTGAAATTGTTTTTAGGATTAAAGAGGAACAGTAAACCGATGCAGTCATTTTGTCATCACTGTTGACAGTTTGAATAGTCCGGGGGCTGTGTGTGTGTTTGCGTTGTGTGGGTCACAAGGCGTCGTAGTCGTCATCGTCCTGGTGTTTCCTCTTCAGGACTCGCCGCCGCCGGTGCTCTGAGCTGCCATGTTGGTAGTAATGAGGATGTTCTTGGAGCCAATCAACGACGGGTTGATGAGCACGCTGGAGGCGGTGGGCGTGGTCAACGGGGCTAAGAATACGGTTGACAGTCGATTGATTTGTCTGTAACACTGATTGATTCCCTCCACTGTTCTGCGAGGCTGCCGATTCACCCGTTTGTCCGCTTACCGCTTTTGGTGCCGCTGCTCTGCAACGGAGGCGGGATCTGAACGGCAAACCTCTGACCTGTCAGTGACACCGGCTGTCCAACCTTGGTGCCGCCCATGGACTGAACGGACGAGTTTCCTGCGAGGACAGCGCCGGGGAGAACCATGAGCAGGTACCGGCCTCCTTTACCAAACTAACTATTCGGGGATTTATATATAGTGGAGCGAGAGTGTCACTAAAAAAATCCTGCGGTAGCGCGCAGGGAATGATTTGAAATGGAATCTGGATAATTCTGAACACACACTCGTTCCCTACTTCCAGATCACTGTAGTTTTCCAGCCATCCACCCATTTTCTTTGCTGCTTATCCTCACAAGGGTTGCGGGGGAGTGCTGGAGCCAATCCCAGCTGTCAACGGGAAGGAGGCGGGCTACAGCCGGAACTGCTTGCCGGCCAATCGCAGGACACATCGAGACAAACAAAACAATCACACCTAGGGGCAATTTAGAGTGTCCAATTAATGTTGCATGCTTTTAGGATGTGGGAGGAAATGTATATAGGTGGCACGGTGGTTCAGCTGCTAAAGTGTTGGCTTCACAGTTCTGAGGTCCTGGGTTCAATCCCGGACCCACCTGTGTGCATGTTCTCGCCGTGCCTGCATGGGTTTCCTCTGGGCACTCCGGTTTCCTCCCAAATCCCAAAAACATGCACCATTAATTGGACCCTCTAAATTGTCCCGAGGTGTGATTGCAAGTGTGGCTCTTTGTCTCCAGGTGCCCTGCGATTGGCTGACAACCAGTTCAGGGTGTACCCCGCCTCCTGCCTGTTGACAGCTGGGTTTCAGCTTGCCCCGGGACCCTTGTGAGGATAAGCAGCTAAAAAAAATGGATGGATGGATGAATACGCACACTGGTATAGAGGGTGTTTCCAAACGGAGGCAAGGACTCACCAAGCGTAGGTGTGGCTGGCCTGCTGGAGACTGCACCAACACTGAGGCGCGGCGCCGATATCCTGCCGGCCGACGCCACCTTTTTGGGGAGGAACTTGAGGCGGTAGTTGGGTGCGGTCAGGCAGTAGCGGTCCGGAGGCAGGCGGGGCCCTGTATATGGTTTAATGAGGGGGAGCGGCGTCTGGTTCTTCTGCCTGGCGACCTCCAAGAGGAACTGATCAAGACGCAAAACGCCGTTAGTCACGTCAGTGCCTCTCAATGCACGCACACAACTAAACATCTAAACCATGCACACTTGTCTACGAATATGTGTGAATAGGTAAATCTTAGACTTTGTACAGTGCTTTGGGCACTGCGGTAGTGTAGATAAAGCGCTATATAATCGCAGTCCATGCCTTCACACACGCAAACTTAAACCTGCACACGTGGCGAACACACACACAGTGCGTTCTTACATCTCTTGGCGGCGGTGACGTAAAAGACTGGTCCATGCGGCACTGGATGGCCAGTTTGATGTCATCGGCGTCCACGTTGGACTTCTTGGCGTGTGTGGCGTAGATCTTGGCATCTTCGATGATGCTCGTCACGTATCCTGAGGAGATGAGGCGGCGTGATAAAAGATGACAGCAGAGCATGGTGGAAACATGACAGAGGCATGATGCGTTTTTTTAAGGTAGCAACAACTTACTGTACGTGAACTCCAACATCTGGTTGATGACACGGGGCTCATACTCGGTCACGCCCATGTCCTTCAGGATCTGGATCATCACCTAAACACAAACGCCACAGACTTACGTTTACACTTTCACATCTACACACCTTTAAAAATTTGACAATATTTATTTTGTAGTTTTGATTTAATGACAGTTACCTTTAAAACAATTCTTAAAAAACATTGTATACGCTTGCACCTTGAAAATATAATTTTACCCACATTTACACCTTAAAATCATTTTATACACATTTCACCTTCGTCTTACACAGAATTTATGCTTCCATCGTAAAATAATTCTTCAATATCAACACCTTTTTACAGTTAATATATCTATACTGTATTATAAAACATAATAAACAGTCATTAAATAAGTACTACACTTTTACAATTTGCTCCACTACTTATTGTTACTTACGGATTACTTTTAAAGGTTGTTGGACCAAAACGAAGGTTTTTAAGTGGCACAGCGAAAGACGCAGACAAAATTAGTTCACTTTTAGATTTATGTAACTTTAACCACACGCGGATTAGACTTTTGTTAATACTACAATAATTTTTACTAGACTGCATTGACGATAGCGGTCCAGCTACCATTCGTTAAGCTAACGAGATTGTTGTTGTTGTCAGCGGGAATGGTAACACGATAGAAACGCGTTACGGCATTTAAAAGTTGGCAATTTTGGTAGTTTAAAAGCAAAAAGAAAATACCTGAGCATCTTTCGGGATGGTTTTGGGAGCAGACATTTCAAACGTCCTCACAGGCGTTATCCGCCTCCGAGTCTTCTACGCTTACGCTAAGTCTTCTTCTACGTATTTTATTTTTACTCACACGGGCGCTACCTGGCGGACCGGAAGGCCACTCGCTCCGAACACCCTCGTGCGTAGACAGCATACCCAATCATTATCGAACACATTAGATTTAAAGTAGAAAGCAGAAATTATTATTATTTTTTATTTCAAGGAAACATAAATCAGTTGTCACCCTCGGGAAGCATTACCGTGACGTCACTTACCTCTGGACAGTCCCGGGGCCGCCATGTTGGAGGTCGGTATAGACTTTTTTTTACCACATGACGTCACACACCTTCCGATTTAGAACGCGGGCGCCATTTTGGTTAGGTGAATTCGCGTAAACAAACCGTAACTAAGCAGGTATCGTTTCAGAAAGGCGAATAAATGGAGGCGCACTGCAGTGTTTATGGTTGCTCAAACGACAGTGGGTGTTGTAAAGCGTCTTTCTTTCGACTGCTACCTGTGACCAAGAACCAGTGCGAGAAAACGGAGCAGTTAGCAACCAAACGGCGACAACTGTGGCTGTCTCGTATTAGCAGAGCCGATCTAGCAGCCAAGTCATTCGCTTATGTCCGAGTTTGCTCGGAGCATTTTGTTCTTGGTAAGTATTGGATACCTTTTAGAATTTCACACCTACTTAGCAATAACCAAGTATTTTTGAGGGCCAAGGGCGTACATATTACTCGTGTGTGAATGCAATGCATGTCTCAGAAAATCTGTATTTTCTGTTTTATTATAATAAGTTTGCAAAAACGAGTTACCGCACTGCTAGCTGTTTTGTGTGTTGAGTTATAAGTATAGCCGGGGAAGTGGATAAAAAGGTGCGGGCTCCACACAGGAAGGGCCAGGATTGAACCCAGCTCCTCAGAACTGTGAGGCCACTGTGCTGCCCTTTAAAAATATATATATATATATTTTATGGAATTTTTACTACGAGTATTTTTAATCTTTTAATGTCATTATTTTAAATAATTTGCATTCATGACGTGTATTTTTATGATTGTGTCTCTTCATTTTTTTTTATATAGTTCTGGGTGTAGTCCGCCTTTTTTCCACAAAGTTAGCTGGGATAGGCTCCAGCATTCCTGTGACCCATGTGAGGATAAGCGTTTTGGAAAAGGCATGGATGAATAACAGAATATATATATTTGACAAAATGATATATTTTATTTGTCTTATTTAATTGAAAACATCAAAAGGAATTATTGATATATGATTTTTACCACCGCAATTTCATATCCATCCATTCTTCCACTTGTAATATTATTAATTGCTAATCTTTTTAAAAATATATATTACTGTATTGCTTTTTTTTTTAAAGCAGAATGCCTTCTCCACTGGATGCAGTCACCATGGCAACATGCGTGTGCACATACATGCACGCATCATCCTAGAGTGTCTTTTTCCAGGCGCACATGAGGAATTCCGAAAACACCAAAAAAAAAAAATCACTTCTTTGTTGCCGTCTCTCCTCCAGGCCTCATCTTGTCTACCATTGGTCCATCCCGTCCCCACCCATTCCCGTTCCGACCAATCAGCTGGTAGGCTCCCTCTCCCCGACACGTTTAAAGACGTATACACACACACACACACACACGCTTCTAACACGCCTGTCCCGTATTCCCGAGGCGTTTTAGGGAATGTCTTGGTGGTGTTTGACGTGCGGGTGTCATCGCCCCCCCACGGAGGAGGAGAGAGCGCCGCTGACTGAGACGTCTCCTTGGAAGTCTCCTGTGACGTGATCGTAAGTCTCCCGTCCATCCGTGATGCCGCAGGGGATGTGCCCCAACATCGCCTCCTCCGATGGCGCCCGGATGACGGAGTGGGTTTGTTTTTTAATTTTGGTTCCGCATGCAAACGTGTGTGTAAAATAGCTGTGTTCAGAAGGGAAACCTAGGAGTGTCGAGGGAGGGAGGACGGAGGGGGGGGGTGGGGAGGTGGAAGTGGAAAGCGGAATGTCCAGCTGGCATGGCAGGAATGTGAAGGAGGGCAAGGTTGGGGGTGAACATCCTGGAGTCACGATGAACTCAAATCGAAATTGGGCTTATTATTTTTTTCCAGACAACTGAGTCTCGTTACAGCTACCAGTTCTTTTTTTTGGTGTTCTATTTAGTAAAGTTCAGTTGAGGTTTTGAGGGTGCTGATTTAGCAGGTTCCAGCCATCCATTTTCTTTGCCGCTTATCCTCACAACGGTCGCGGAGAGTGCCGGAGCCTATCCCATGCTGTCAACGGGCAGGGGGGGGGTACACACCCTGAACTGGTCGCCAGCCAATCGCAGGGCGCATGGAGACAGACAACAGCCGCACTCACAGTCACACCTTGGGGCAATTTAGAGTGTCCAATTAATTGTTGCATGTTTTTGGGGATGTGGGAGGAAACCGGAGCGCCCATCCGGAGAAAAGCCGTGCAGGGACTGCAAACTCCACAAAGGCGGGTCTGGGATCGAACCCGGATCCGCAGAACTGTGAGGCCAATATTTTGCAGCTGATCCGCCTTGTTTGAATTATTCAATGAAAATTTTCATTAAGTCAAATATAACTGTAATGTTATATTAAATTATTCAGTGGTCTGTTTTATATATTTAATGGGAATTAAATTCATATCGTTATTAAAGGGGTTAGGGGTATTTTCCTTTGCAATTTTCATTTATTTGATATAGTAAAAACTGAATTTGTTTCACAGCATTTTAATAATATAGTTGATAGAAGTTGTAATTATTCAATGTTTTGTGTAATAGCAGTGCATAATTGTTTCATTACTTTAATTTTTATTTGCTTTTACGGAAGCATCGCAGCAAGTTTCTTCTGAATCTGATCTGGTTTCCACTTTTTCGACAAATGTGTATAAAATACGACTAACAAGTAATAAATACATTGAAAGCATTACACGTGCTAAAATTAATCATATTACAACAATCAAATCACATTATCTGTTGAAGTTCATCAGATTGTTTATAGTGGGCAAATGTTAAATGGAACACGAGGCAACCTTGAACTGGATCTGATGTCGAGATTTCATATTGGAGCAACGTAAACATGTTTAATGAAATATTTGGACATTTGTCAAATTCGGCTCCCATTGTGTTTATCCAGGATACTTATAAACATGCAATATAGATGGCTGCATTCAAATATGAATTCCCTGCGGATCGAAAGCCAACTGAATGTAAACGCCGCACGTTCACAGGCGCCACGTTTCTCTCTCCGATGCCTTCACTGACCTTCGTTGCCCCGTCGCACAATGACTAATAAATCCACCCTGTCGGAAATAAACGCATACATGAACCGACTCTTACGCAACGCGCACGTGATTCCCGCGCCTTACTCGCAATCTTTGCTCCGTGTGGGGGGGTGCGCAGGGGATAGCGAAGGAGGTGGTGGGGGGGATTCTACGCCGCAGGGTTGAGCTGCCCATCCTGAAATAATTTGTTCCTTTAAATATCCCAGCTGAGCGGCAGCTAACCGGGACGTGACGTCACGAAAATGAAACTCTCCGCCGCTAACGTGCCGCCGCGTGTTGCGCAACACTGCGCGCTGACGCTCATTTGTAAAGAACCGGAGGAGCTTTGGACCCGCCAGCGTTAAGTTATTCGGGTCTGTGGCGATTAAACTTCTCGGCAATGGTCTGTCCAAACAGCAATGGTTACATTTTGCCATCTTTCTAGTATACAAGGTTCAAATTTGACAGCAATTGGACAAAATCGGTCTGACAAGTTCTTCTGGAAATGGCCCGGATTGAACTTAAAATGGCTGCTACAAAGCTTATTGGCGGAATTTCCCGTCTGTCAACTGACTTCAGGGACTGACTTTTCTAGACGACTGAAAGATGAACCGAAAAGGGTCGATTCAAACTCAAGTGTCAGACTTCCTGTAGAGCTCATGCACCTGCGTCATCAAATCCCATCGCTGGCCGGAAGTGCCGGTCAAACAAAGCATTCTTCAATGCTAAGTCGGTTGGAGATGACGCGAAAATACCTTTACAGCACGACGCCCAGAGTTTTGTCCGATAGCGTTAGAGATTTAGAAGGTGATAATAAATGAAGGTACGTGGAAAAAATGAGAGAGACTCAGCATAGAAGAACCATATTTAATGCCGAAATCAACGTTTTCGCCGATAAGAAATTGGACTGTTAATTCGCTTCCTCTTGTCTTTGACAACTGGATCTACACATGGATCTGGTGAGTCAGTCGTCCAGATTTACACGGAAAAGTTTGAAAGCGTAGAAAAGTCTGGACGCATACAAATACTTCTTTGCTGAATCGGTTCACAATCAGTAATAAATCCCACATAGTGACGTTTTGACGGCTAGTGAACGCGGAAGCGTGTTCGGCCACACATTGACCTTTGCCGGAATCCATCGATCTTTTCTGCTAGTATTCAATACAAATACCAATATTTAAATAAATGACCCCTAGTTTTACACAAACTCGCATTCATTAACTATGATTGGAAAAACAAAAAGAGGATGGAGTCGTCTCCTTGGAACGTAGACGGCATTATAAATACTTCTTGGTAATTTTAGATTGAGAAGAATAATTCCAGGTGTGTGCGTATTTTGGTCGGGCACCATCCATTGCGTTTAATTGCCAAAATCCATCCATCTTTTCTGGTCTTTTCAGCTGGACAACCAACAGCACAACAGGTCTCGGGTATTGTAAATGTTCTCCTCCGGTTCAATGTCGAGCAGCTCTTTTTGACCGACAATATGGCGCCGGACAGCTGGTGAAGCGTTGACCTTGCAGTTCAATCCCAGACCCGCCGGTGTGGAGTTTGCGTGTTCTCCCCGTGCCTGCGTGGCTTTTCTCCGGGTGGGCACTCCGGTTTCCTCCAATATCCCAAAAACATGCACAATTAATTGGACACTCTAAATTGTGTCATTGTGACTGTGGCTGTTTGTCTCTATGTGCCCTGCGATTGGCTGGCAACCAGTTCAGGGTGTGCACCGCCGCCTGCCCGTTGACAGCTGGGATAGGCTCCGGCACTCCCCGTGAACCTCGTGAGGATAAGCGGCAAAGAAAAGGGATGGATGGATGGATGGATGGATGGATATTCACGCATGGGGACTGACCACAAGTATGGATTTGAGGGAAAAAAAAAAATCTGACATTGAGAAAATGCGGACATGCGACATGGCAGTCTGAGTGTGCCTTTTAATTCTTAGTGGATGATCCGCGTCTTCCTATTTCCCACCTCCCGGCATCCTCTCCCGCCAGCAGTGAGTTAAACTTCCCCGGGCCAACTAACAAATTGTTGGTCCGTGATGCAAGGACCCCTCCCCCCCCCGATCCTCCCCACCCCCCGAAACTACCTCCACTTTCCCTTCCTCGCTTCACTGGGGGAGGGGCTTCCCATTAGTGTGTGTGCGTGCGATTGCGTGAAGGGGAAAAGTGAGGGAGCGGTCCGGAGGGTCGGGAACTTGTGGACGTGCGAGCGAGCGAATGAACGGGGCTCAAATGCGTGCTCATACGTCGTTGCACTGATTCAACTCGAAACCGCCAAGAATGACCCAACTTCACTTAGCCCACTGTAGGTATCACGTGTCCTCTGTGTGTGTGTGTTCACGATGGTTGATATGTATACAGTATTTGATGTGTATTATGAAGTCATCTGTTTTTCGGCCTCTGGACAGCAAAACAGGAAGTGGGAAGCAGGAAGTACTCAGATTCCATTTCCTTCTGTGAGTGGATGATGGCAAATGTTTCATGGAGTGTCTGAATTCGCTAACGGTGCGTTCAAAACAAGTGGGATTTATGAAGTTTGGGACTAGTAAACGCGCAAATTGATGTACGTCAACTTCACACAACAGTGGCAGCACCCAACAAAAGGATTATTATTATTTTTTTTTTTATACGAGTAAGCTTCACATGTGGCAGATTTCCCAGAGGCATTAAATGCACCAACCTAACTATACTCCCTGGTATATTTTGGTCAGCTGACGAGTTGACAGGCTTCTTAAATGTAGATCGTCGCCATTACATTAGCGTAGCATAGCAAAGCGTTAAGGTTTGCGTGTTTATTATTTCGATGTTTTGAAACTTCTCCCTCGCACCAAACTTATTTTAGCGTCCTGGTCTCGCCGCTCAAGCACGCAACTAAATTTAGACCAACGTCATTGCACTGTGATGACGTGTGTGTGTAAACAGAACTAACAATTTTTGATTCTGTATGTGGTTTTTTTTTTTTTATTATTATTTAATTTTTTTTTTGCAACGGTTCAAAATTCAGGTCTGGTCGCCGACATAAGCCTTTCGCTGCTCCTATTCGGCGTGCTTGTGTGTCAAGTCACAGCAGGCGGCCATTAAATCCAGCAGTGACAGATGTGCCCACATTTTGGATTAGGTGCTGTACCTAATAAAGTGGACGCTTTCCCTGGTGTCTTGTCAGGCATTGCTGGACTCGTTTTGCTCGGGCAGAAAATGTTGCAGGGCCAAATGATCATCTGTCCATCCATTTTCTTAGCCGTTTATCCTCACAAGGGTCGCGGGGAATGCCGGAGGCTATCCCGGCTGTCGACGGGCAGGAGGCGGGGTACACCCAGAACTGGTCGCCGGCCAATCGCAGGGCACACGGAGACAAACAGCGGCACTCACAATCACACCTAGGGGCAATTTAGAGTGTCCAATTAATGTTGCATGTTTGTGGGATGTGGGAGGAAACCGAAGTGCCCACCCAGAGGAAAACCCACCCAGGCGCAGGGAGAACACGCAAACTCCACACAAGTGGGTCCGTGATCGAACCCGGGACCTCATGACTGTGAGGCCAACGCTTTACTAGCTGAGCCCACCGTGCCACCAACCAAATGATCCAAGATCATCAAAGACAACCTCCCCATAATTGATACGCTAGCGCCCCCCAACAGGACAATAAAGAATAATTGTTCCCCAACGCGATTTCCACAGATTGATCGCAAATTGGACGACTTGACTTGATGCTTTTTCCCCAGTTTTTGATTGATTCTTGACTGAATGATGACTATTTTTTAATACTATTTTGTCCTTGTTTATTTGTTGCTCTTCCTCAGTTTTTGACCATTTTTGTCTTGCTTTTTTGACCTGGTAGTGGCTAAAAAGGAAGTCCAAAAAAATGATCCAGGCTCAATTTCAGAACAAGTCAAGAATCAATCAAGAAACACGCAAAAAACCAAGACAAAAACAACAAACGGCAAGAAAAACAATAAAATTGTAAATTGATTAGATCTTGTTTTTGATGTTTTGGATTAATTATTTTATTTTATTTTATCTGGACTTGTTTGTTGTGACAGTTTTGACCTTGTTTTACTTGTGCTTGACTTTTTTGGGAGTCATTCTTGACTTCTTTTTTTTCACGTTCATGCTTTATGACTATGAAGAAATGGTTCACTGTGTTTTCCCTCTTTTGCCCCCCCCCACCTTCGCCCCCCCATCCCATTGCTGCCGTATTAATCCCCCAACAACAATGAAGACTTTTTATCCCTACTCAAGGAATTAGTCCGTTTTGTTCCTGGTGCAGCTTGAACTTTCCCATTTGTTTTTGTTTTGTTTTTGCAGGACTTGAGGCGAGCCGGCCGGGGGCCCCGAGCGTCGGTCATGGCCAAGCGAGAGTCGGGCGGGACCGCCAGTCCTGTGGTGCGTCAGATCGACAAGCAGTTTTTGGTGTGCAGCATCTGTCTGGACCACTACCGCAACCCCAAAGTGCTGCCCTGTCTGCACACTTTCTGCGAAAGGTGACGCCCCCTCATTTGCACAATATTTTGTGAGGCGCACTGGCATTGCTCAGTGGTCAGCGCATTGGTTTGGTAAACACGGGTTGGTGAGTTCGTATCTCACTGGGGCCTCTGCTCCCCAAGAGGGGCTTGGCGTCTGTGCCAAACAAATACGAGCGTTCGTCTGAGATGTCGCGCCGTGGCGACCCCTAACGGGACAAGCCGAAAGAAACTTCCTTTTACTTGGCGCCGTGAGGTTTTGGTGTCAGAAACCCGAGCCCACCGGAACCACGCCAGGTGTTCCCCCTCCGTGAATAATTGTGTGCGCGGCATTACAGCGGCGTTAATCCTCCCTTTTGAGATGGCGGCCGTGCGATTTCGTCGCCCTGCTGTGGCGAACGCATTTTTGTCCGGGTGCCGCAAACGTTGGATGCTGGGATGATTCCATATTGTCAAAGAAATGAGTTTAGTTTTTGTGGAACCATGTGATGATCAGGGACTTGGGTTTTGACTTGGTTTTTAAATTGGTGCTTGAGGACTTGGTTGAACTTAAAAAAAAAAACAATTGTGTGGTTCTTGATGTGGTTCTAGGCGTAGTTTTTGACTTTCTTTTAGTTCTTTTTGACCGTTTGTTGTCAGTTTTTTGTCTTTGCTTGCTTTCAACTGCTCCCGCACGACTGCAAAAACTCCAAATTCCACTCAAATGTGCCCCCTTCCCACACATCCACCTCTTAATAAAACAAAATGGCGTCAGTTTTCCGAGTGTGCGCAAGAAGACACTAAAGGACTGCGCTTACCTCGGCATTCTCACGGAATTAGCCAGCTGTTGAGTGCCCCCCCCCAATCACTCCCAGACCCAATCACATTGGGCTGAATTTTGTGTGTGTGTGTTATTGCCTTCACCAAGGATGTCGTGTTTACATTGGCATGTTTTTTACATCCTGCGTTGCTTTATGATCATTTTCTTTCTTTGTTTTCTACGGTAATGAATCCAGACGTGATCCAGATTGTGCATTTGCGTGCCGTGCAAATCGAGCACGAATATCCTATTTGTATGCGTTCAGCTGCCTTTGAGCCCACGGAACGTGTGGTCGAAACAGTTATAATGTTAGCGTGCTTTTAATTTGAAGGGCAGACTGTTGACAGGATGTAGGATGTTACACCGGCGTTTTGCTGAGCAGAGTTGGAGGCTTGTTATTGGCTTGAGTTGTTATAATAGTGAAACGTCTGTAAAGGTAAAAGTAATCATAGATATTCATTTACAGTCTTCATTAGTCAGTTGTTGCCATTTCACACTTTTTTCTGTATGAAAAGCTATAGCTATTGTCAATACATTTTTTTTTCAATTTGATTTACATTTATTCCTATGGGTAATATTGCTTTGGTTTTTATACGATTTGCTTTTAGTTCAACTATGTGGAACGGATAAATAATGGCTACTGTATTTTATGTATTGCAATGCTTGCAAGAACGCAGTTTAGTCTCCCCTTTCTGTCAGCTTTCCAGTGAAATATGACCGTAGACAACAATACTCAGCAAGCTCTCTGTCTCACTGTCCGTCCAGCTGCCTGCAGAACTACATTCCGCCCGAGTCTCTGACGCTGTCATGCCCAGTATGTCGGCAGACGTCCATCCTGCCCGAGAAAGGCGTGTGCGCTCTGCAGAACAACTTCTTCATCACCAACCTGATGGAGGTGTGACCCCGGCTGTATTGTCAATCGTGATTTGTTGACTGCGAGAGATCCCACAAGGGCTTATTTGGGAGTTCCGATCCAAGTTTGGGGGTTGGGGGGGGTGTCAGTTTATCTCCTGGAATAGCTCATTGACAACGAAACCGGACCCCGCGGTTGACTTAACCAGAGCCAAAACGTCAACTGACGACATTTCAACCCATACCAGGCAGCTAGCGGCTAATAGCGCCACCTTGTTGGGCCTTTTTACTTTTCAAATTGCAAGCAGAAACAGTGACATCAAAGCAAATTGAACAATCGACACTTATTGTATTGGTGCAGAAGAGCATGCCATTATGCTGAGTTGTTGACGCTCACGAAAAGAGCTAAATAAGGAATTTCATTTCATATTTAAGTAAATTGCATTTAATTTATTATAATTTTCATCTAACTACTTTTTTTTGTCTTTTTAAGCCAAGTGGTGGCAGATCATAAGAAACCCTTGTCATCTAGTTAATACAAAAAAGACATTCAATTTATTGAAATTTTGAAATTTTATTGTACTGCATCAGTTTTTTTTTTCTTTTGTCCGTGGTAGAATTTTTAATGCAATACTTGTAATGGTATTTTTATTTTTTGTCGTTTAATTTTAAACCATTTAAATTGTGTTTGATGAATTTTTGGTTTGTTGATTTAGTTTTTATTTCTTAGCAAATTCTTGTACTATTTTTCCTATTAAAATAGCTATATTGAATAAGTGTGTCAATTATGTAGATGTATTATATTTATTCAGTTTACATATATAATTCTTTCCCTTGTGAGGACGACCTAAAAGAAATGAGGAGGGGCAGAGTGATGAGGGGAGCGTGACGGCTTAATCTGGCCGACTCCAAATTCTAAAATCCTCCGTATTTACTAATCAGGCAAGAAAAATTGCAGCGTTTTCTTGTTCCCCCGTTAAGTGAATGTAAAGCTAAATGATTTTGCTTTGTGCTTAGGTCCTCCAACGAGAGCCCGAGTGTTCGAGACCCGAGTCCTGCAGCGTCCTGGAGTCGGTTAGCGCCGCGGTGGCGGGAAAACCGCTCAGCTGCCCCAACCATGAGGGGAAGGTATATCGAGGACCACAAATCACATCGCACTCGCCGGAGATGCTAATTATGAAATACATTCGTGTGGGCAAATCACTACAGAGTAAACATTGATTTATAATTTTTTTGCGCTGAGCAACCAATCAGAGGAAGGAAAAATGCTGACCTCATCTAAGGCAAAATATCCTCACGTCAGATATAAAATTATTGCTTTAGTGCCATCTGGTGACAAACTATGTTGGACTGAGGACAAGAGCTTCATTTAGTCATGCCATAGCCTTGTCTAATAGCAAAAATTGCTTTGCCACCACCTTGTGGAATGGACCGGCGATAATATTGTGAGCCTCATAGTGTTTATGCTTTATGATCCTCTTCATTTTAAGTACTTTGCCGCCAACTTGTGGCATCTATAAAATATTACGAACCCCAGAATAATGAGGCCTCAATATAAAGATTAAATGAATATAATTTGATGGTACAAATATATTACAAGTTAGGTTGTGCTTCCGCCACTAACCACGCAGCATCCTGATGACGCTTTGTCTCCCCCCGCAGGTCATGGAGTTCTACTGCGAGTCGTGCGAGACCGCCATGTGCCTGGAGTGCACGGAAGGCGAGCACCGCGAACACGTCACCGTCCCGCTGCGCGACGTCGTGGAGCAGCACAAGGCGGCACTCAAGAGCCAGCTGGACGCCATCCGCAGCAGGTGAGTGGCATCGGCTCTACGGCCTCAAGCGTTATTTTTTTTTTTTTTTTTTGTCACTCCCAGTTGAAGTTGACTGACTTGTAAAACAAAAGAGAAGGAAACATTTTATGTTTAATCACCAACATGTTTATTATATCTTCTTTTATGAAATAAAGATACCCACGAATGGGTAAATTTGCAAATGCGGAGCTGCAAACCTGCAGGGTTTCACTGTATAGAAATTGGAACGAAAATCCCTGCGGCGCCCCCCGCAGGTTGCCCCAGCTCACGGCCGCCATCGAGCTGGTGAACGAGATCTCCCGCCAGCTGACCGAACGCAAGAACGGGGCAGTGGCGGACATAACGAGCGCTTTCCAGGAGCTGGAGCGAGCGCTAGAGCAGCGCAAGACGGCGTTGGTGGCCGACCTGGAGAACATCTGCGGCGCCAAGCAGAAGGTCCTTGAGGCCCAGCTGGCGGCCCTCCTCCAAGGCAGGGACCACATCCAGAGCAGCTGCAGCTTCACCGAGCAAGCGCTGAATCACGGCAGCGCCACGGAGGTAAGCTGCAAAAGTTCAAAAGGTGAAAATCTGTAAACAATGGATGCCTCCCGAAAGGTTTATTACTGCCTATAGATCAGAGGTTCTAAAACCTGGGTTGGATTGAAACCCAGGGATTCCTCGAGGCAGTCTCGGGGTTTGGTGGAGTGGTTTCAGAGTTCTAACAGCAATACACCGACATGAAAAGAAGACCAGATATGTTAAGAAACGTGGTGGGGGCAATTTTCCGACAAAAAGTGCAACCCCCCCCCCAAAAGCTTCAATCTATACATTTCTCACATGCTACTACAGTAAAGCCTTGGTTCTCGAACGTGCCAGTTTTCGAACAAAAAATGTGAGATTTTTTTTTTTTGCTTCTGTTATCGAACGAAAATCAGTACTCGAACGTCCCCAACAAAAACCCAGACTAGCTAAGCCGCAACGCGCTTTGTTGTGAATTCCCACGCCGCTGAAAAATAACATAATGTGCACGCCGCAAGCAGCTGACCCACCCACGACGCGCTTTGTTATTGTCAATTCGAATGCCCCCCGAAAAAAAAAAAAAAACCCGGAATGACATAACGTGTGCGGTGCTGCACTTTTGTTAATAACAAAAGTTTACAAGGCTTGGGTCCGAGTCGCTACAGATACGGGCAATGCGCTCCCAGCCTAGTGTACTCTACTACTAAAGCATACATCTTGAGCAAAAAATAAATATATTTCTTAATTTTTTTTCAGTTATTATATAAAGTATTTAAACATACATGTATTTCTATTATGCAGTTTATTATCAGGAAAAGCTAAAAAAACTTTTTAGGCCTGGAACGCATTATTTCTTTTTCCATTCATTGTAATGGGTAACACCGATTCGGTTTTCGAACAAATCACTTCTGGAACCATTTTCTAGAACGGATTGTGGTCGAGAACCGAGGCATCACTGTACTAGAGAACAGTTGAAAAATATTTATGGCAGGTTATTCCCTGTTTTCTTGATGTGATTGTTGAGCATTGTGGGCAACCTCTTGCAGCACAATGCGCTGGCATCCTTGTTATGTTGCTTTTCAAAAACATGGAATGCTGACACTTTGCCCCTACTAGCTTAGCATCGCCTTAAACTTTGCACCGACACCTATTGTCTATCGATCTATGACAGCGACAGATCAACAAAGTGGGAAAGGCATCTATGCTACTTTGTGGTTGTCCGCTTCGGAAGCACTTTCAAATACGGGGCAAGCTTGCACCGCCGTGACGGCGTTCAGAATAATTCACTCATTCCGTACTCCAGAATCCTGACATACTCTAGTGATATTCTAGTGGACTACGTTCCAAAAAAAATAAAAAAAAAATCACACATCTGATTTGTGTGTTGTGTTCAGGTTCTGCTTGTCCAGAAGCAAATGAGTGAGCGCGTGACGGCCCTGGCAAGACACGATTTCCCAGAGAGACCGCATCAGAACGCGCACCTGGACTGTCAGGTACACTTTTAAGCGCTTCTGGTTTTTTTTTGGTTCCGTGATCTCAAACTCGAACTGAAACTTCTCGGGATTCAGGTGGAGACCGAAGGTCTGCGCCGATCCATCCAGAATCTCGGCGTCCTTCTGACCACGCCGGCGGTGGCTCACACGTCGGTGGCCACGGGCGAGGGCCTCCGCCACGCCACCACCGGCCAGCACCACAGCGTCACCGTCACCACCAAAGACAAAGTAAAAATATTGATATGCGATCATTCATACGCCGAATATTATAAACCCATTAAAGCAGAGATAACTCGGGCGAGGCTGGAAGTCTAAATCTTGTGAGAAGCTAAAAATGATCCGAATGTGGATGTGGCTTGTTTCTCCTACTGAATAGACATAATAATAATAATAATATTTATGTGACATGGGTTACCACTAGTGTACATGCTTGAAGCATGGTGCTGATACTTTACGATCCTTTCATGTCACCATCGTGTCCAACAAAAATCACGTTTTTGTTTTTCTTTTTCCCTCCCAGGACGGCGAACTCGTGAGGACGGGTAACGCAGTTTTGAAAGCGGAGATCACGTCGGCGGGCGACGGCGGCCGGGCCGCCAAAGCCGAGATAACGGACAACAAGAACGGCACGTACGAAGTGGGGTACACGCTGCGCGGAGAGGGCGAGTACGCCCTGGCGCTGAGCCTGTACGGGCAGCCGGTGCGCGGCAGCCCCTTCCGCCTGCGCGCCGTCAAGCCCTGCGACGTGCCGCCCTCGCCCGACGACCTCAAACGCCGCGTCAAGTCGCCCGGCGGCACCGGCGGCCACGTGCGGCAGAAGGCGGTCAGGCGGCCCTCCAGCATGTACAGCACCGTCAGGAAGAAGGAGAACCCCATCGAGGACGAGCTCATCTACAGAGTCGGTGAGGCCGGGCGAGGGTTGATCGTCGCGACGCGTCATGCAGGTCAAAATGAGGGCGTGTGTTGTTCCTGCGTCGCAACGCACGCTAATTTCATGTGAAAGTTGTGATTTTAGAAAAATCAAGTCTTCGTCTTACATGAAAAAAGTTGAGATTATTGAACAGTTGTTAGTTTTCATATTACAAGGCTGGCCATAATATTTTAATTTAACCGGAATAAAGTCACGATAGCAAGAATAAAGTCTTCATCTCAAAATAAAACAAATTTTTAAGAAGGTGGTCTTAATATTCTTTCCATCACAATTTGACAAGATGAAAGTTATTTTATTTATCGACGTACTGTTAAGGAAAAAAGCTTGCATTTTGCATTTTAAACAAGTCTTCATATTACATTTAAGTTTATTCTTGTGCAAAAGAAAGTTTCTCGTCATGGCGTGTTCTCGCGTGTCGTGCCGTCTTCTATGTACCGCGTAGCTCGTCCTGATTTTTTTGTTTTTTTTTGTTGTTGCCAGGATCGCGAGGGCGAGAGCGAGGCGAGTTCACCAACCTCCAGGGCATCTCGGCGTCCAGCAACGGGCGAGTGGTGGTGGCGGACAGCAACAATCAATGCATCCAGGTGGGTGTCGAGCAACCCCGTCGCCCCCCGCCAATCCTCGCCGCGCTCACCGCCCGAAGTGTCGCGCTCAGATCTTTTCCAACGACGGCCAGTTCAAGATGCGCTTCGGGGTCCGCGGCCGCTCGCCGGGCCAGCTGCAGCGCCCCACCGGCGTCGGCGTGGACTCCAACGGAGACATCGTGGTGGCCGATTACGACAACCGCTGGGTCAGCATCTTCTCCCCGGACGGCAAGTTCAAGGTGGCTGGAAATTCCGGTTCGTCCACGCTTTACGATGATGACGCCGGACTCACGGTGACGCCAACGTGCTTTTCGTCATCGTTGTTGCGGCGGCGCAGAACAAGATCGGGTCGGGCCGCCTGATGGGTCCCAAGGGCGTGGCCGTGGACAAGAACGGCCACATCATCACCGTGGACAACAAGGCGTGCTGCGTCTTCATCTTCCAGGCCAACGGGAAGCTCGTCAGCAAGTTCGGAGGGCGCGGCGTCTCCGACCGACAATTTGCAGGTCGGTCGCACGCTCTCGCCAAGCGCACGCGCGCGGAACCGTTACCCGATAGGACGCGAATGTCATCAGAATTGTACAGAAAAAAGTTATATTTTACAAGGTTTGTCAAAATGTATTTTATATATATATATATTTATTATTTACATGTATTTTATTATAAGTTTAACAGTTTAAATTATACAACAGTAAAGTGATAATATAACCAAGTTTTAATTTTACAGAATTAAAGTCAGAATTTTTATAGGGGGAAAAAATAGTTGTAATTTTACAGGAATAAAGTCATTTTTATGTCATGTAAAAATTATTTTAGCTGGAAAGAGGCCAATTTTGTGTACAAAAAAAGTTTGAATTTTACTGGAATAAAGTCATAATTTTCATGTAATACAATTTCAATTTTATAAGAAAAAAAGTCATCATTATACTTTTAAAAAGAAGGAATTACGATGAGGAAAAAAAAATTCAAACGTTTAAATCCTATAAAAAATACGAAATATTTATTTATATACATATTTTGGGGGGGAAAGAAAGCAAATTTTACATAATCATAAATTTTTCAAAATTCCCCAAGAAAAAAACACATTTTTTGGGGAGGGGGGACGATAATATGATCATGTGGCACATCGTGTCGTTTTCTTATGTTGCTGTTTTCTTTTGTGCTTGTGTTGTTGCGCGTTTGTTTGTTCTCCACTCAGACAAACTTCTTCCAAACGTAACTAAGTCGGGCTCGGTGTTCAGTAAGTACTTTGCAGCCGTGTGGAGTGGACTTGTTGTCTTGCGCCGTTTCTCCTCGTCCTTGTCGTCTTCCTCCTCCTCCTCTTTCTTCTCCTCCTCACTCGCCCTCCTCGTCATCACTTCCCGTTCCCTGTGTTGATTTCTGTGCCGTGCTCCAAACTAACCACTAGAGGGGGTCAGCGATCCCCACGGTAGAGTGCATGACGGGTCCGAGTTCCCACCAAGCCACGTCTAGCGGCAAAGTAGCGCTTCGGTGCCGTATCGGGGAACTGTGTTGAGGTGAAAGGAGACGCTTCTATTAGACGGGTTGGAAATTAATGCTTTGGCCCCATCTTGTGGCCCTGACAGGCAATTTTAAACCTTCCAAGTTGAAATGTCAAAATGAAAAGTTGGAATTCATCCATCCATTTTCTTAGCTGCTTATCCTCAAAAAGGTCGCGGGGAGTGCTGGAGCTTATCCCAGCTGTCGACGGGCAGGGTTTGGGCAGGGTACACCCTGAACTGGTTGCCAGCCAATCGCAGGGCACATCAAGACAAACAGTCGCACAACTCCACACAGGCCTCAGAACTGTGAGGCCAACGCGCTCCGGCCGTCCCACCGTGCTGCCCGAAAGATAATCGATTTGTGGTTTTGCGGGTGAAAAATTACTTTCACAAGTTGTGGCTTGTATGAGAAAAATGGGGGAATCAGAAATGATGTGGAAATAGTTTAAATTTTCAGTGGAAAAAAAATTGAAGTCAAATTCTTCTTCTTCTTCTTCTTCAAAAAAAAAAAAACGTGAAATTTTACAAGAAGTTTAAAAAAAAATCTCAGGAGAAGTTCGTATTTGGAAAAGTCATCATTAACAAGAATTGAATATGTGGCTAAAAAATTGGTCATTTTTTGTGAGAAATTCAACTTTCAGGGTGGAATCAGAAATGTCTCTGATTAAAAAGTTGAAATTTTAATAAAAATGTTAAAATGACAGAGGGAAAAAAAGTCAAGATGCAGTTTTGTTGCAAGGAACTACCGCTAGTAGTATTACAAGACCCCCCCGTCCCCACAATTGGAAATTTTCACGGAAAATATGTAAATCTTTCATGACTGGTTATTTTCCAAAGCAAATGAAAGCGTGGCGCTTGGTGGCTCACGGACTCACGTGACGTCGCTCTCAGCCAATCGCAGCAGGCCGACAAAGTTTGATCTCGCGCTTGAGCTGCTCGCTCTGCTTGTCAGGTCCTCACTTCGTGGCCGTCAACAACAAAAACGAAATCGTCGTCACCGACTTCCACAACCACTCGGTCAAGGTACGACTCTTCGTCTCCGTGACGACGACCCCCCCCCCGGTGACCTTTCTTCCCGAGTCGGTTTAAATCCTTTCCCCACTTTGTCAGGTTTACAGCGCCGACGGCGAGTTCCTGTTCAAGTTCGGCTCTCACGGCGAAGGCAACGGTCAGTTCAACGCGCCCACCGGCGTCGCCGTCGACGCCAACGGCAACATCATCGTCGCCGACTGGGGGAACAGCAGGATTCAGGTGACCCGCAAAAGCAACAACACCGCCAATGGCGTCGAGTAAAAAACTTGACTGCGCGCTCTGCATCTGTTATGTCTGCCGCCGTGGTCAATAGGCTCTGACTTCCGGTCAGGGCAAAAAGCACAGCGAACATGCACGTGTTGTTATGGAAAACGATGCGATAAATCTAAATACTTTTTAGTTTTGGATCGATAAGAGATACGAATATAATCTAAACATTTGCAGGAAGGTTTGAAGATAAGATACATTGACCCATACATATGTAATAGGAGGTACAGGACTTCATATTATCATCCATGCCAAATATGTCAACTGCCACGTCCAGCTCTCGTCTTAGTGTAGCGTTTTCGAGCCATCGCAGGTCACAGAAACGGACGTTCATTCGCAGTCACAATCGCATCTTCGTGTTGTTCGTATTCGGGGTGGGGTGGGGGGTGCGGGGTTACCCAGGAGGCCGGCCGGCCCGGGATTCGAACCCCGGTCCTCAGAAGTGCGACGCCGTCGCCGTCAGAATCACAAGATACAACAAAATCAAATTAAGTGCAAAAAATAATATGAAGAGGATGTCATTTATTCATACAAAATTCCAACAAAAAAATTTAATTGCGTTTGAGCAGATTTCTAATCTCACGTGAAAAAAAAAATAAGGAAACGTCAACAAAAGAAAACAAGAATTTTATGTGGGGGGGGGGGGGGACTAATTTGGCTCCAAAACCTCATACACAAAGTCATAAAAGGAGGAGGTGAACGTTTTCGCACAAAGAAAATGATATTGGGGAAAATATAATTTCAAATAAGAATTTGCATGAAAAAATTGCTAATATGAGTCAGAAAAAAAAATTGTAGTCCAGGTGTGCTCTTAACTGTTGTGGTCGGCGGTGTCAGAATCACAAGATACAACAAAATCATTTCAACTGCAAAAAAATAATATGAAAGGAAAGTGTCATGTATTCATACAAAATCCAACAAAAAAATAAAATTTAGATTGAGTTTGAGCAAATTTGTAATATGAAAGTCAACACAAGAAAAAAAACGAGAATTTTATGAGGGGGGAAAAAAAAAACAAATTTGGCTCCAAAACTCCATGCTCAGTCATAAAAGGAGTAGGTGAACATAATTATATTGAGGAAAATATCATTTCAAATCCGAATTTACGTGAAAAAAAATTGCTAGTATGAGTCGGCGGGGGTGTAGTCCGGGTGTGCTCTTAACTGTTGTGGTCGTCGGTGTCAGGTTTTCGACAGCACGGGCTCGTTCCTGTCGTACATCAACACGTCGGCCGACCCGCTTTACGGCCCTCAGGGACTCGCCCTCACCTCGGACGGGGACGTGGCCGTGGCCGACTCGGGGAACCACTGCTTCAAGGTCTACCGATACCTGCAGTGAGGAGCCGAGGAGCCGCTGCCGCAACATCCGGTCAAAATGGAACGGAAATTCGCAATTCTCTCACATGGTCAAAGTCCCAACAGTACTGCAGGGAAAAGTTTTTTTTGCTACCTTTTTTTTCAAATTCCAGAGAATTCTGGGAAAATCTTAATGACTCAAAGATATTGAGCAGGAACAATTATTCAAGTTTCCGAGTTTTATTTATCTTTTTTTTACACGACAAAAAAGAAATATTCTAATGTTTTGACGTCGCGGAAAAGAAATTGCAGTATTCAGAAAAATTAGTTGAGAAAAAAAAATCTGTAACATTTAAGGAAAAGGTTGCAATAATGTGTGGCCAAGTTTGATGAGAAAAAGGAAATTTTTTTTATCAAAATAAAGTTCCACTGTGTTCTTGGAAAGAGATGAACTTAAATAACATCAAAATCTTTCAACCCAAAAATCTCAAGAATTTTTACAGTAAAATGTATAATTCTTTCCGGAATAAAGTTACGACATTTTTTTTTTTTTTTACATTCACACGTATAAAATGTAATTTTTCACAAAAGCTTTTATGGGAAAAATAGAATACACAGAGAGGAAAAACGCAAATTTTACAAAAATAAAGACATGATCTAAATAACTTGAAATTTTACTAGGCCGACATTTTGGATAGCAACTTTTTTTTTTAATACAAAATTCATATTATATGATGAGTGCATAATAAACATGCACAAAAATAATAGTGGTAATGTCATGAAGAAAAAAAATTTGGTGGTCAAATTTTACTGACGAAAAATAAATTTTGTGAATAATTTAAAGGAAAAGTAAATGTTTTCATCCTCCAGCGTGAACTCCTTTTTTTCCCCCCGTTATCTAAAACTCAAACTAATTTATTATTAACGAAGCTCAACGAGCACAACGTTAGCGTTTGTAGTCGACTCCCCCGTAAGAATATTTTTATAATTCTGCTGAAACATTGAACGCAAACTCCTTCTGCCAGAACATTTCTTGTACCGCAAGTGTATAGCAAGAGTAATATATTGAAATGTACGTGTATATTTATGTTTTGTGTGTGTGTTCCTGCGTGAATGAAATAGCAGCTGACACCAAACATGACAAATCACGTTTCATTGTAAATAAAAAAAAAAAAAAAAAAACAATTTCCAAAAAGCATTGTGGTCATGAAAACTCATCAAATGAGCATTTTTGTTGTGTTTGATGTGGTTGAAAGATTGACGACGGCAGCAACACGTGCGAACCTCCATTTTGAAACCGTCATTTGAAAACTTGGAAGCCTCGTTTTTTTAAAAAAACCGTAATCTGAGACCCTAATCCTGATTTGAATCTCTTTAAATCATAATTTGAAACCTTCCTCAAAAACCTGAACACCCGTTTTGAAACCACATCCCCATTTCAAACCACTAATTTGAGACATTACACCGGTTTTGAAACCTTACTTTGAAATCCTGACCCAGTTTTGAAAACCTAAAACTCTCTTTAAACACTAACTCAGTTTTGGGACCCCTAACCCAATATTGAAGGCCAACTTTGATACCCTGAAGCGCTCTATAAAAACCCAACCATATTTTCAGACCCCAACTCTGTTCCGAAGCCATCATTTGAAACCCGAACCCCGGTTTAGAACTCTCATCGGGTTCTTGTAACGTTTGCTCCGACGAGTGAGCTGGGTATTAATTTTGACTCAATAGAATGACGTCTTTGAACAACTTGTAGGCGTGATCGACTGATCACTCGCACTAATGGAATTTTCGAAAGAAAGATGTATAAAATGCCACCAATGGTGTAGTGGTACACATAACCGACTTTGGTGCGGACAGCGTGGGTTCGAATCCCGCTCAGTGATGGTGTCAATATTTGCCCTGTGACTGACGGGCGACCAGTTCAGGGTGTGGTCTGGAGTTAGCTGGGATGGGCTCCAGCTTTGTGACGATGAGTGACTTGGATCATGGATGGAGATCTGTACAGTTTTCCAGACAGACCTGGAAATTTATGAAATACGATTCCAAACTCTTCTATTCCTGTATAGGAATGAAAGAGATTCATAATAATATTAATAAAACAAAATTTGTAGCAGAAAACCCTGAATCATGATTTTTACTTTTGGGGGCGGGGGGTAAACACACATGACAAATGATACATTTGGGAGCTAACTAAAAAAATAAAATTGAATATTTTTACAATTCATTCTTAGAGAAAAAAAAAAACTAGCTCCGGCAAGTACATCAAAAAGAAGTTAAAACTATGAAAAATAAAACTTTACACACAATTTGCACATGAATTCTGTATAACACGACATTGCTAATTGGGGGGAAAAAATATGCGTAAAACCACAAAACGTCGAACAGAAAACTGAATGAAGATTTTGACATAAAAATGAGCAGCCCATCAAGTCGGTTTCACATCAAAGAAAACATCATAAGAAATTGGTCTTGAAACCATTTTAAAAGTCTTTTTTTTTTGGGGGGGCAACCAACTCGAACGGAGGATCTCGGCGTTCAGTAGTAGTGGCAGATACAAAGTCGGCTGCCCGGGTCGTTTTTGCCGGGGCTGAAGAACGGGTACACGGGCTCGATGAAAAAGGTGTCGAACATGTACAGGCGCTTCATGGTGACGGCGTCGTAGAAGCTGAGGCACCCGCGGTCGTAGTCCAGGTAGACGCCCACGCGCGGCGAGTTCCAGTAGTCTGCCACGGGCACGCGGCCGTCCTCGTCGTTGGCGTACAGCCGGTCCTGCAGGCAGAGGCTCCAGTAGCCGGCGGAGGGCGCCAGGCTGACGAAGCCCTTGCGGTTGCTGCCCTCGGTGGTGACGCCCAAGTACCACACGCCCTTGTCGCGCACGTCCACCTCCCAGTAGTGCTGCCCGCCGCAGTACTGCGCCGTGGCCAGCACGCCGCAGAAGCGCGTGAAGCGCACGGGCAGGTCGGGCTCCTGGCTGCGGGTGCGCAGCTCCTCCACTTTGGTGTCGAAGTCGGAGATGTGGAGGTTGGGGTGCGCCGTGTCCGGGTCCAGGGTCAGGTTCTGGGGCACTGGACGCACGGGACACAACAAGCCGGTTCTTCTTCCGATCGTCGGGACCAAAATGCATTTTGCGTTATTGAACGCGACGCGAGGCGAAGACCGGATTTTTGTCCGCTTGCTCTCTCCGTGGTTTACGTTCTCCCGCAGTTATCTGTGACCGAGCGAGTCGCTGGTCTGCGCCGCAAAAACTCAAATCCGTTTTCCGAGCCGCTTATCCTCGGGGGAGCGCTGGAGCCAATCCCAGCTGTCGTCGGCCGGGGTACACTCTGAACCGCTCGCCGGCCAATCGCGGGACACATAAGAGACGCCGTCGCCGGGCGGGAATCGAACCCGAGCTGCCTGCATCGAAGGCAGGTAAGTAGATCCACTACAGCAAGCTCAAAACCTTCCAAAGAATATTCTCATCAAAACACGTACAATACACCCATCCATTTTCTCTGCCGATTGTCCTCACGAGGGTCGCGGGGAATGCCGGAGCCTATCCCAGCTGTCAACGGGCAGGAGGTGGGCGGGGTACACCCTGAACTGGTCGCCAGCCAATCGCAGGGCACATAGTGACAAACAATCACACCTTGGGGCAATTTAGAGTGTCCAATGAACGTTGCATGTTTTTGGGATGTGAGGGGAAACTCACTCAGCCACGAGGAGAACATGCAAACTCCACACAGGCGGGACTGGGATCGAACCCGGGTTTCCTTCCTTTGTTGCGCGCTCATTTCTACTTCAAATAAGTAAAAAAAAATAAAAATAAATGCTCCACTCAAGTTACATTTCAAAAGAAAACCCTTCATATGAAGTGTAATCAGATTACTTTTGAGTTTTTTGCAGTGCGATGAGTGACGACGGCACCGGCCAATCAAGAGTCGAGAAATGTGCTGGACGTTTGTTTTATAAAGCTGCTGACGAGTTGACTAAAAAGGATTCAAAAAATGATTTCCTACATCATAAATGGGATCGTTTACCTAGTAAGTCAAATGAAAAAATAGTTCTAGGACGCCGCTCGAATGGTGTTTAATAACGTCGCAAAATGAAGTCCGAGTCATCCAATTGAATTATTAAGTCAAAACGTTTTATATAAAAAGCGGCAGTGAAAAAAATTTGCAGAATGTTAAAAAGTTAACATTGTTAAGTCGTTATTTCTGTATTTCGACTCCACTTGATCCAATTTTTTACCTCCATTTTGATCGAAGCTATCCGAGTCAGATTTTTTTTTTTTAAATATGTAGATATCGTCACGTTTAAACGATACACAAATGGCAGTCGCGTCACGTCAAAACGGAGGCCGTAAGCGACTCACTGGTGTGCAGCACGTGCATCATCTTCTTCCACATGATGAGCTGGAACGGGCCCGAGAAGTCCGCGAACTCGGTGGGACTGCCGACCGCCTCCACCTCGGGGAACGGCTTGTTGTCCATCGCCCTGACGCAAACGCAAACTCAGCGACATCATTCCAGACAACAAACCCCGATTTCCGTGAGCCGGAACGAAAAGCCGCAAAAATGGAGGAAAAATGGCAGACTTACTCGTCGTAGGTCTCGAGCAGGCTCTGATGGAAGACGGTCCAAAAAAAAAAAGAAAAAAAAATTAACATCTGTGAAACGCTTGACAACAAAGAGTCACGTCATGATTTTATAATTCTACTTGCAATGAATATAATATGTGAATCCTAAGACTACGGGGGGAGGGGCGGGAATCGTGACCTCGAAGGTGGTCCCCCCGTCGATGTGCGCGTGGATGTCGCCGATGCACTTGGTGACGGCGGCCGCCTCGGCGCCGACGCTCTTCAGGTTGTCGTCCACCACGGCCACGGCCGCCACCTCCTCGGCCTCCAGGCTGTCCAGCAGGAAGTCGCGCTCGTCCAGGAGGAACTGGACCAGCGCCCCCACGTCCGACTCCACCTTCTCCTTCAGTCGCTGCTTCTTCATCTGACGTCGCCGACACAAGCGCACAATTAATTTTTTTCTCCCTCCGGAACGTACGGACCGGACGTTTCCGACCTTGACGTCCATTATGGTGCGCTCGTCGGCCGAGATGACTTTCAGGCATTGAGACTTGTGCCAGTTGAGCTCCATCAGGCGCAGATGCAGCTCCACCTGAAACCACGGCAACGGGAAACAGACGTCGTCAAACACGCGAGGCGACAACAATGATGCAAAAACGTGACCGGTAAAATGAGAAAGCGGAAAAAAACCCATAAATTTCCATTATTTTAATTCCATTTAAAACAAAAAGCACAGATTCATTTTTTCATATCGTGGCCTCATTCTCAAAGCCGACGCTTCTGATTGGTCTTCTTAAACATGCGCTATTCCTGTTGTCATATGACAAAAAAAAAACCCATTTTTTTAGATATGTTTAATATATGAGTTTTCCTCAAATATTTAAGACGTGATCTTTTTTGTGTACTTATTTTGAAATAAAGACTTAATGAAAATGTGTGGCTCAGCTGGTAAAGCGTTGGCCTCACAGTTCTGAGGTCTCGGGTTCAATCCCGGCCCCACCTGTGTGGAGTTGGCATGTTCTCCTCATGCCTGCGTGGCTTTTCTCCGGGTGAGCGTCCCTGTTTCCTCCCAAATCCCCCCAAAAACATCCAACATTAATTGGACACTCTCAATTGCCCCCCAGGTGCGATTGTTTGTCTCGATGTGCCCTGCGATTGGCTGGCGACCAGTTCAGGGTGCGCCCGCCCTCCTGCCCGTTGACAGCTGGGATAGGCTCCAGCACTCCCCGCGGCCCTCGTGAGGATAAGCGACAGAGAAAATGGATGGATGGATAATGAAAATGTAACTACATTTGCTGTATTACTCTGAGAAAGTAATTTGAAAGTTACACTATTAAGTGGAGGAGGAATCACAAACATTATCGTCACGATACGACGATGTCATCTTTGTGTTCTTTCAAGATGAAATCAGATCAGATTAAATTAAAATAAATCAATAAATAGATACCTTCATGTCATGGACAACTTCCGCGACTGGTGCCACCTTATGATGTCTGAAACACAAAAAGAACAAAAGTTCCCGCCTTTAAATGCAACACACTGCAATCATCATCATTCCCACGATGTGACATTTACGTTTCACGTGTTGGCTGCCATGGCAACAGTAAACACCACATTCATGTACAATCCATGCAGTAACATATTTACATGCCACGATTCAGTTGAATTAGCCCTTCTAAAATTGGCATAAATTGGGGCTTCTTTTGGTCACAATTTGAGACAAATATGTTGGGGCGGGGGTTGATTTTTTTTCTTCTTGCTGTTGTGAAGTGACACTCATACAAAAAGACAAATTATTGTATTGCAGTCACATTCTGCATGTAATTCATCATTATTGTTGGAAGCGTTAAAGGACCCAAAACGTTCCCTTTTTTTTTTTTTTAAACTAATGTTCAGAAACATTTTCCATACCATGTTGGTACGTTGAGTAAAGCAGCGATGGATCGATGTGTTTCTTTTTAGGGCCAGTACCGATTATTAATAGTCGTGGGGGGAGCGACGACCGGTAACTGGAGCCAATATTAGTTTTGCGGTAAAAATGAAAATATTGCTGACAAGTTTGACAATAAAATAACAACCAACTCCTCACTTCAATGACACACCTTTACAGTAAACAGCTTGATCTTTCTTGTTTAAAAAAAAATAAATAAATCTGTTTTCTTCCATCCATCCATTTTCTTCACCGCTTATCCTCACGAGAGTCGCGGGGAGTGCTGGAGCCTATCCAAGCTGTCATCGGGCATGAGGCGGGGTGAACCCTGAACTGGTCGCCAGCCAATCGCAGGGCACATAGAGACAAACAGCCACACTCACAATCACACCTGGTGGCAATTTAGAGTATCCAATGAATGTTGCATGTTTTTGGGATGTGGGAGGAAACCGGGGTGCCCGGAGGAAACCCACGCGGGCATGGCTGGGATTGAACCCGGGACCTCAGAACTGTGAGGCAAACGCTCAACCATCTAAGATGAGGTGCCGCCATCTGTTTTGATATTAAATGAAAATTGCAGGCATCAGTCGGTCGACCGTGCCGATTATTAGTATGGACAAAGCCCATATTTTGGCGCACGTGAAGGGTTTCGCCCCTACGACGCACCTTCCTGCACTTGCTTCCTTAGCAACAACTAAGCGCAGCCTCCCGTCATTCTTCTCCATCCACCTCTCGCAGAAATGGTGACGCATTTTTTTTATGCAGTTTTATTTTTTTTTTTATACAAAACCCGCACCCACCCATTTTCTTCACCGCTTATCCTCACGAGCGTCGCGGGAGTGGCGGAGCCAATCCCAGCCCCCATCGTAAATTTGGACTAACGGTCAAATCCGACTCACGCGGAAATACCGAGGACTCCCTGTGTATACGCGTATTTATCCATATATGCGGTCGAAGCCAGAAGTTTACATACACTGTGCAAAAAGGCATTTCAGTCATCAAAAGAAAGAACATGACACAGAGATATTAAGTCAATGAAGCGCTGCTGGCAAGAGAAGTCCCTTTACCTGTGAACCCGCGACTCCCTGCACACCACGCAGATGGGCCTCTTGTCCGTCCGACAGTACAACTTGAGCTCCTCGCTGTGCAGTTCGCACTTGCTGTTCACTTTGAGCGGCTTGGAAGGCGTCTGGCTGGAACCCAAGCACTCCAGGTCGTCCATCTTGGCGACGAGGTTCTGCACCAGGTAGTTCTTGGTGAAGGTCCTCTTGTTGAACACCTGAATGGGACGTTGGAAAATAATAAATCTTCCGGGCTTATTTATTCAACGTAGACATCTTGCTTTGACTCAGAAAAAGCGATAAGAGAACAACAAGAACGAGGCCACTTCCTTATCTCGGTACGCGACAACCCGACCGTTCATTGGATCTGCCTGTGCCTGTAAGTATATATTTTTTCTTAAGTACTTCATTTATGTTTTTATGTACTTATTGATACATAAGTGAAATATGAAGGCGATATGACCGCTTGCGCTGTTTTTTAACCCTAGCAAAAATGTTGGTCGCATTGCAAAATCGGATTTGTTGCTTTGTATGCATTTATAATGGGAAAAAAAGTGCAAATGATAATGCTTTAGTCAAGCTGCCATCACTGAAATTTCATGAAAATCCGTTGAGAAACAAACACAAAAACAAAAAGTTATGACATTTTGAAGATTCTAAATAACCGGGAAGGTCACATCTGTTTTTGTCCATATTCCCAATCTTTAAATGGTCATAACTGTTACATTGTTTGAACTATTGAGATAATTTAATTCATATTTTTAAAGGGTTTTCATTTTCAACGTTGTATCCAATGATTGCAGAGTTTTTTTTCAATTCCCTGAGTTTGAAATTTTATGGAAAATACCTAAAATTCGTTGAGTGACTTCGTATGGAGGGAAAAAAAATGAACTTTTTTCTTTCAAGATGCTAGGGAAGGCGTGCTAACGCCTGCTAGCACGATAAACTTAAAAGCAAGTTCGCCCCAAAAAAAAACAACAGAAAAATAAAGACGTAAACAAATCGAAATTGAAAGGCTTTACTGTTCGACACTGGGGGCACTGGTAGCCGTAGTCTCCGCCATTTTCGTCCCAGTGCATGGAGATGCAGAAGCGGCAGAAATTGTGTCCGCACTTGAGGATGACCGGGTCCTTGAAGAAGTCCAAACAGATGGCGCAGGTCAGTTCCTTCCTCACGTCGTCACCGGTCGACGCGGCAGTGGCCATGTTGTCGTCGTTCGCTTGCAAATTTTGACTTTTGTTTGGTTTCAAACGAGCCAGGCGAGACAAGCTGCAACGGAAGCCGGAAAAGAAGCACGCCGGAAGTGAACGGGAAAACAACCGTGCTTTCGTCATTTCGCTCGGCCAATCAAAAACCGGACGCTCGTTTGGTTGGGCGTGGCCAAGTTTGCAAAAATTAGCCCCCAAAATATCTTTTCAGTTTTTACTTGTACCTAAAGTTTCTTTGCGGAGTACAATGACATCAACCGCCCTGGGAGCAAAGCGTCTAAATTTATTCTATGAAATTTTCAATAAAAAAAAAAAAAACATAAAAAGACAAAATGAATACGAAGTTTGATTGTGACTGCAGTGTTCACGGGAAGCGTGGCTACAATGTCGTAAACATTACGTGACATTGCATAGCTTGGATTTGGATGGGCGAGGGTTACAGTACACAGTTGGAGAGTAGTCCTGTTCATCATGAGACAAAAAAAACAAAAAATAGGAACAAGCAATATGATATGAGTTATAACGTTCACAGTGACCGTACAGCAGCTTCTTCTTGTGTGCGTTTACAGTTCAAGTCTACATAGTGATAATGATGTGATGAGAATACATCGCTGGAAAATAATGAAAGGAAAAACTCTGTAGTCGTAGGACACAATCCACACAAAATGTAAACAAGAGATTCAAAGTAATAACTGATGAAAGGTTTTTACGCTGTTTGTTATACATGTATTACATGTTATAATAAATGCAGTCCATGCGGCATGTCGAGGTTTAAAATTCAAATTCAAAAGAAAAAGTTCTCGTGTCCTTGTTAAAAAGGTGTACAGTACTTTGTGAAAGTTTGGGTCCACTCTCTCTTTGTATTGCATGAGAAACCCAAACTTTTGAATGGGATTGTAAAACTCTTGGAAAAGAATTTTATGTCTTCTAAAAGGGAGACTAAAATATTTTGACAACTTCAATCTTGTAATTTTCTGACTGTAATTTGGGGTAAAAAAAAATACAGCTGTGATTTCATGCCCCATTTTTTAATCTAAAAAAAAACCTAAACGTTCTCCTCTTATGATTATGACTTTTTTTCTGTAAAAAAAAAAATACTCAAAATTTTCAATATTTATTATATATATTTTGTGTGGGGAAAAAAAGTAATTTTTCTATAAGATTTTTACTTTGATCGTGTAATATTCAATTTTTTTGTTTTGACTTGGGATTACAAAATCTTACAAAATTTCCCATAAAATATTGACTTAAATGTGGTAGTATTTACACTTTTACTACCCCCCCCCCCCATGGAACGTCGTACTTTTTGGGTTGTTGTAATGTTAATTATTTTAGGTAAAAGACTGACTTCATGCTGCAAAAAAATGAAATAAGTTGCCAACAGAGGTGACGTCAGCCCCAAGTGTGAGTGTTTTCAAATCCAGATTAAAAAATATTATTTTATTTTATGCATTTATGACTACTTCCACTTTTCAGTGTTGTTTCTTGCACTAAAAGCTGTTTCAATTGTACTTTTTAAAAATGTTTAATGTATACATTGGAATGCTTTTAATCGTGTAAAGCGCACTGAGTTATCTTGTGTATGAAATGCTTTATACAAATGAGTTTGCTTTGTAATTTTTTGACTAATCAGCATGATTTTAATCATGTAATAAATACATTTCCCCAAATATATAGATGTTTTTTTTCCAAACAGGGTAATTATTATTAATATTTTAAAAAACAAAACTTTAGAGCACGGCATAGTCATTTTTCCCCTTGTTGCGTGGTCATCATACGCTTCTGTCCCAGCATTCCATAGTATAAAAAAATGGTCCATAAAAGAAATAAAAATCAGATGATCAAGTATATCGATGGCATCTATTTGCGACGTGTCAGACGTCGGAGCTGTTGCGACCGTTTTGCATCCTGACCACCAAGATGGGCTCTAAGCTAAGCGAACCTTTGATGGCTTCCCGCACGCCATCCCGCCCTCCTCGCTCCCGGCCGCCGTCCTTGCGTCTGAAGCGCAGCGCCAACGCCAGGACACCGCCTATCAGTGCCATCAGCAGGACGCCCGCCAGGGCCCCGGCCACCGCCCTCTCTTCCCACCGGTCGCCGATCAGCTTGCCGGCCTCCCGGTGGGCGTACCCCGCGGCCGCCGGACGTTTGGCGCGGTCCAGAGCGACGTGGATGATGTTTGTACCGCGGTTGGCACGTGCTCCGATATTCTCAAGGAGGGGGGTCGAAGCGGACCTCCTGGCCCAATCGCGGTTACCGCCCGTGGAGGTGAAGGCGTGGCGGCGGTGGTGGTGAGATTCCGGACTGCGGTTCCTGATGCCTCTTTTGGCACCTTCCCTGGAGCGTACCATGTAGATGGTGTGAATGTACCACTCGCGACCCGATGCAACCTGAACCAAACACACACAAATTTGCATTATCATATATATATATTTAAAAAAATATATATATATATCAGGTACATTTTTAATTTAAAAAAACAACTATGAATATGACAAAGATTCAATAGAACAAAAAAATATATAACAATTTAAAAGAACATAGCCATTTAAATAAAAAAAAAGTAACAAAAACTTGAAAAAAAAAACAATAAAACAAACACAAAAATAAAATGAACAAAGCCACCGAGGAAAATATTTGTTTTGTTGGGAAATTGTATATAATTTTTCTTCATGAGAAAACGTACAATCCGGTCTCCTCCCACATCCCAAAAATATGCAACATCAATTGGACACTAAATTGCCCCGTCGGTGTGATTGTGAGTGGAAATGGTTGTTTGTCTCCATGTGCTTTGTGATTGGCTGGCAACCACTTCAGGGTGAACCCCGCCTCCTGCCCGATATAGCTGGGATAGGCTCGGGCGCTCCCGCGACCCTTGTGAGGATAAGTGGATCAGAAACTGGATGGATGGTGACTAGGCTAACCGGTGCCAAACGAATAGCGAATAGGTGGCGGAACAGTACCTGGAACATGGGCCTGGAATCCATCTTGAATCCGTCAGATCCGGGCTGCATGACAAGTGGCGAGGCCGAAGGGTCCTCCGTCGCCAGCATGGCGTTAAAATCCACATCACCGAAAACTCGCGCCTGAGTCTCTGGCTGTTCTTTGTCCTGCAAGGCAAGAAAATGTTCCAAAACACTTCAAGACTTGAAACGGTCAAATAAATTTGCTCACGATGATTTTGAATCTGTAGAGGAGCAAGGGCGAATCAGCCAGGCAGCCAAATTCCAAGTTGGTGGGGTTGTATTTGGGAACGTAGCCATCGGCTCCGGCGCACAGGAAAACTTTCTCGATGCTGCAGAAGAAAGAATCTCCAAGGTTCTGCACTGGGTCCACCATCACCCGACCATATACAATGTCGCCTGTGGAGGGCAGCAGAGGAAACACAAACACCATCGTGATCGGAGTTGGGGTAACTTTTTACATTGCTTTAGGATTGAAGTGAATCGAATTGCAATTGGAGTAAACCATATCAAATAATTTCCCATCGCATGTTAATTGGACGGAATTGTATTGAGTCATCTCAAATTGAATTGTAAGTTGAAATGAATCATGTTGAATCTTACCATATTATGATTTGAGTGCATCGTGGCGTTGGAGTGAATCATATCATAATCAACTGAACCAGATGGTCTCATATCAAACTGCACCGCAAATGAGTGAACAGTATCAAACTGAATCATATGTCATGACTGGAGTCATTGGTATTGCAATTGGAGTAAATTCCCTCATAAGTGGACTAAATTGTATCGCATACCATATGGAGTGAATCACATCGCGATCGCAGTGAATCGTACCGTATGACTTCAGGAATAGCTATCCAGTTCAAAAGTGGATCTAAAACGGAGCCTTGTGGGACACCACGACTCTACTTACTTTCCGAAAAGACAACATCGCTCTCTTGGCTTAAATTGACAGAGCCGTCAGAGAGCCACAGGCTTCTTTTCGACAGAAGGAACATTTGAGTGTTCAGACTGAACTCGACAGCCACAGGATCGCTAACCTGAACACAGACGATAAAACTTAGCATATCGAGTCAGGACAAACTCGCCTCAAAAGTTTCCAGTCAGCCTTACTAACTTGCTGAATTCGAATATCCACATCAAAGACAACCAGTTCTCTTGGGCTGCACACGGGTGGCGCCGAGGACTCCGTGATCCGTGAGGCGGTACAGGGGACCAGCTTGACGGTGTAGGTCCCCGAGTAGTCTTGCACCTGCGACCGATCGCATTTCATCAGCACGTCGAGCGCCCCCCGGGTACGTCTCTCACACTTACGGCAAAGTCGGAGGTGAAGGTCCACTGCTGCACGGGCTGGTTCAAGGTGGGCTCGCTCCTCACTAAGCTCAGGTTGAACGTCAGGGCGGGATGAGTTGCGCTCGTCACCGTCGACAGCTCAGACGTCCCCAACAACACTTGAGAGCCCGGAACGCGGCCCGTGGCGCGCGACTGGACGAACAAACCCCTGAAGCGAGCTTCGGTGCGAAAGCTCACCACCAAGCGTCCGTGCGGGTCGATGCGCACGCTGTTGGGGTACAGCCAGCCTGGACGACAAACCACAAGACATTGCATGAAGCGGGAACGGCGCAAAACGGTAACCGCACACATCGAAAAATAAATTGAGATCCTGTGCGTCAGTGTCGCTGGGATACCGAACGTAGGAAAGTGGGGGAAGATGCCTCATCCGGTTAAAATCATTTGTCATCCATGTACTAAAACAATCTTTGTCCTCACTAGTAAAACAATTCAGCACACAAGTTGAATGACTGTCTTACTAGTAACGTCCCCCCCACTACTGCCTTCCGCTGCTAGTGCCACCTTAAAGTCTAAAGCAGGGGTGTCAATCCCGTTTTTGTCGTGGGCCACATTGGAGTTCCGGTTTCCCTCCTTGGGCCATTATGACTGTGAAACTATCATAATATTTGACCGCCTCATCATAATTGAAAATTTTGGCACAGATTTCAACAAAAATCTCAGAAGTTCATACACATGATTTAGCTTCGCGGGCCTCATAAAATCATGCGGTGGGCCGGATCTGGCCCCCGGGGCCTTGAGTTTGACACCTGTGGTCTAAAGCCATCTTTTCCATGGCAGCTCTCGTACCCTGCAGCTCGGCCTGCGTCTGGCTTCCGATTCCCTCCGTCCACGGGAAGGCGGTTTCGTACGCAAAGGTCAGCCGCGGCTCGGAGCGGAGGTCAAAGTGCTGCCAACTGCCCACTGGTGAGAGGAAGACGTAGGACACGTAGAGGGGCACGCGCAGAGTCACGTATGACTGCGCCAAATTCTGGACCTGAACACATAATCACAGTTTGCCTCCTGTACAGTGAAAGCAAGGCAGCAACGAGGGAATGCACGCCTTTTCTGTCTTTTGCGATTGGACCATTGAGTTGTTTTTGCCCATGTCTGAAATGTTGAGAAATTTACAACTACGATTATTTTAAATAGATACAATTAATGATAATAATACAATTCAAGAAATGTATTTATTTAATACATCAAATTAAATGAAATGAATATTTCAATTTTACCCACTGAAAATGAACAATACCAGAATCAACAAAAGTTATAAAATTCATTAAAAAAACATTATTGGAAATGTTAATCCCTACCACTACTACTAATAATAATAATACAAGAAACCGTTAAATAAAATACAATTTGAAACTAAAAGCAAACAGTTGGCACCTGTCCGTCGGTGCCGATGGTGCCCCCACAGTCGGTGAGCAGCTCGGACATGCGGTAGTAGCCGCTGAACTCCCACAGGCAGGCATCCAGGTCGAGGTGGCGGTAGAAGTGTCGCGTGGCATTCCCGCGGAGAGAAAGGCTGAACGGGTAGGGCGCCGAGCGCCCCGCCGTCAGAAAACCGTGGCCCGCGCTCACCTCCTCGTGGTCCGGCAGGTTGGAGCAGCGGTGGTCGCCGTCCGGGCTCAGGGTCAGCTCGAAATTGTTAAGTGGACGTGTTGAAATGATAGGAAGCATGCCTGCCGAAGGATGGAATCCATGTTGTCTACATTTTTACATGTTTACACGTACGACATCTCACGAATACCACGTACCATCCACGTGCGGCATGGTGACAGTCACTTTGACGAGGTTGGAATGTTTGGGGTCATCCGTCCCCGTGTAGCGCAGCTTGGCCGAGAAAGGCTCTGGGCCCACGTTGTCCATCTTGCGGGACTGGCACATACCTTGATAGAGAAAGCAATACAATGTTTATGAGGTTTGTTTGCAAGTCTGGTTTACACCATAAACCCTAGAACCTTTTACATTTATTACAACCTCGACCTTCACCCTAAAATCCACCAAAACCCCAACCCTAATGCCAATGTCGGTTTCCAGACCATGTCTAACACAAATGCTAACACTTGCAATGAGCTGCTGTAGGCCACAACTCACACCCAGACGCTCACGTACAGAAGAACTAGTTAAACTGGGCCGACCTAATGGCGGCTCCTGACGTCACCAACCGGGACACGCCCCTGAACCTCAGCCAAGACAAAAAGATTTATATTTTACATTTCTTTTTGGGCAGTTATTTGAGATAGAACCGGCAAATGCGCTCTCGGGCCACTGGAATGTAGCACCGCCGCGTCAGTGGTGGGGCATCATCCTCGTGTCCTCGATGGACCAGCCGCCACTTCCCCAACCCTAACTATATTCGTAAACAACACAGACCCAAATACTAATCTCAAACCTCATTCCAACCCATAAACCTTGACTCGAAAGCTTTCTTTTTTTTGTACTGCTCCATGTTCCAAAGATCCCGAAAAAAAATGTGCACCTGACCTTCCGTGCGGCTGATGGTGACGATGGGGCTGCTGAGATCTTGGCCCTCGTCCCCGTTGGAGTTGACAGGCCGGGCGATGCACTGGACCCGCGAGCCTGCCTGGAAGTAGATCGAGTCCAGCGTGACGGCCTTGGAGGACGTAAAGAAGGTGTCGAAGTCCAGCTCGCGCATGGGGCCGGTGACGCCATCGGGACTGGCGGGGGCGGCGACGAGCCACCGGTAGCGCGCCAGGTTGTCATTGATGTGCTCGCAGATGGAGCCCGCCTTGTCGTAGTCCGGGTGACGGGTGTTGCAGGCCTGCAGGAGAGAAGGCAGGATGACGTTTGTTGCCAGGAATACTTTACAGAACAACCTGAAGTGTGAAAATCCACACTCTCGAGAAACCATAACCTTTTTTTGGGTCTATAGCAGGGGTCGGGAACCTTTTAGGCTAAGAGAGCCGTAAACGGCAAAAATTTTAAAATGTAATTCCAAAAGGACTATCCAATATTTTTAAAATTAAATACAAGTGTATTTGTGCATTTTATGTAAGAGCAAAACTTTAAGAGTACAATAAGTCTCTAAATTCATTTAAATAACATTATACTGTTGCGAAACCAAACATTTTCAGTACAGCAATATTCACACGCCGCAGTGTGCGGTATATGACAAGAAGTGCGTTCCAAGTTTTCTGCAGGTTGAAATTTTTTCATTTGTCCCGACTTGCGTGCCCTCACCCACAATGCTTGCCGACAGTGGCGTGTCTTCATGTAAAAAAAAAAAAAATTCTGGTGGCGGGCCGCACGTAAGCACACTGTCATCATAAACCCCATTGATGGTCTCCGTAAGGACCGTAACATTTGCATTTATGAGTGTACCCCTTTAAGAGCGGTGTAAGGTAAACTAGGAAGAAGAGTGTGTGGCCGTCTTTGGAGGCCGTGCACCAGGTCGTTGTTAGAGAAAGTTACGTGTGGTGCCAAAACGTTAAAAAAAAAAAAAAAAAAAAAAAAAGAAGCCAGGCTGACATCTTTTTTTTTTCGGGCCACGCAGTCACGCGATCGACCAGAAATTCCTTGCGATCGCGATGGACACATAAAGTCGTTATGAGAGCTTTGCGGGCCATACGCAACCACCAAAAGAGACAGGTGTGGCTCGCGAGCCAGAGGTTCCCGACCCCTGGTCTATAGTTTATCATTGTAAATTTGAACACTCGCTTGCTTAAAAATCCACAATATAGCAAACAAAGCGCGAAATAATGGGATGGGAAAAGAGGGACGCCTATTTGCCACGTTTTTAGGGGTCTATATTTAGAAAAGCTGTCAACGTGGCTCAGAAGCTCTCTGAGGCCTGCAGGTGAAACATTCAGAACCTCCATTCTGACAAGACCCGTTCATTTGCGCTTTTGGGGGGGAGGGGGGGGGGGCTCACACACAAAATAGTCAGACTGACACACGCACACACACTTACTAAAGCACTTTCATTCATTCACTCACATACACACACGTCCAAACATGTCCATTGTGTTATTGCAGGTAAACTCACGGTGACACAGACGACGGGGTAACCGGCAGGCGGATGCGAATCCCACGTGCGGGCGGCTCGGTGGTCATAGTGGAGCAACGAGATCACGTGAGGGGGGGAGGGGAAGGTGACGTCGGCCGTGCTGTCGGCCTCCTCGATGTACACAGTGGCTGTGGTGTTCTGGGTCCCCGTCACCGTGTTGTCGACGGGCTTCAGGCGCAACGTGAAGGCTTCTCTCGTCTCCGGCAAGTTGTCGAAGAGAACCTCAACGATGACAATGTGCTCCTTGTCTCCCTGCTTGAACACAATGTCTGGACACACACACAGGGTTTCAATTTACTAAGAGAGCATTGAACTTCAATTAAATACTACTTGACCCCTCTGGTGGAATCGATCAGACGTTACTGTTCCGGTCCAGCTCAGGAGTAAATGAGAAGTCAAGTGAATAAATTGATGTTCATTAATTTCCACATTCCCGGAAGAGAATCTCATTTCACAAGTATAAACTTTTTTCCCATTAGCGGAGGAGGGAGAAATTTTACTCAATCTTTAAAAAAAAAAAAAAAAAAAAAAGAAAACCCAAAAGGCCCTGAAAGTTTTTTTTTAAACTTTTACAGCTGACCTCCCCTTAGTGAGGTGCAATGCACATCAAAAACAAAATGCCCGATTTACCACAGAAATCAGGAGGTTTCCAAATTTTTGACGGTCTAACAACTACCAGGTTTATCAGCAGGCTTAGTGACCCCCGAGAAGACTCACCTTGGGACACAGGGTGGTAGTCCTCCCCCGACACGGCCGACGCGTCTTCGGTGTGAACGCGGACGACCGACGCCATAGAGGTGGCGCCCAGTCGCACCACAGGGATCAGCACACTGGCCACGTCGCCCACCGCTTTGGGCTCGCTGGCGCTGAACTTGGTCTCAGAGAACTGGATGACGGGCCCTAAAAGGAGGATCACGGGAGGAAATACCACGTCAGAGAAGTCACCTAACTCTGATTCAAGGTCTCTTGACCTGACTTACTGTCTGCGGAGTCCTTGATTTCCACCAAGGTCTCCTTCAGGGCACCCAGTGTGGCGCCAAACTGCGAGTCACTCTTCGGGCTCCCGAGGACCAAACGGAGTTCTTCCGCTTCCTCGTAGAGCGAGTCGTCCACTAGCCGCAGGACACAGGGCTTTTCCGTCTCACCTAGAAAAAAAATGTCTGTGGCATCAGAAGGAAAGTAAACGAGGTGAAGGGTTTTATCCAAAGTGCCGGGCTGATCCGTTGGATGCCCCGACTGGGTCGGACGGGCGACTAATCCAGGCATGTACATGCGTAGGCTTGGCGCCAAAATCTGGACTACTGCTATTTGTTGTCATTGCTTTTTGGTGACAAAGCAAATAATTCCAGCCCTTCCCAAAGCAGGTCATACCAGCCAAGAAGGTGATTGCAGATGCGTCGGTGTTGGGCCGCTCATCAAAGTCAGCGGCGACCCGCGCCGAGCTCTGCTGGGTGTAGCATCGCACGCTCAACGCGAAGCGCAGGTCACCGCTGCGGTAAACCATGGCCACCACCTGACCCTGGTGCTCCTCTCCGGAGTGGACCGCCTCGTGGAACTGCACCTTGGGTACTGTCAAATTCAGTCAGGGCTTTAGCACAGGGGTGGGTCTGGGGGGGGGGAATCTCATTTTCAGAAGCTAAGCCCGACCTTTTCAACCCTAACATAACCCAAATTTTCCCCGATTCTCCTAACCCCAGACTAGATTCTTCTTCTTTGGTGACTTACAGTCAGACGAGGAGTCGTTGATGGAAACTGTCACTTTGCTCGGCTCTCCCAGGATGCCATTCACCGGCATGCCAAGGACCAGATCAAAAATCTCTGATCCTTCGAGTACAGGTCTTTCCAGATCGTCCAGTATGTTGACCCGGAAGGTCAACGCGCTCACGCCCGGGGCAAAATTCAGGTTCCAACTGATGCCCACGTAGTCCAGTCCGGCTGTGGAAGTTGACAAAATGATTGAAAAAGTGGGGTGAAAAAAAAACGAGTTGACAATCTTCACCTCGATCTCACCTTCCGCCGAGACGGGCTCGGATTCACGAGAGCGGACGGTCACGGTGCCGGATTTGGAGAGGTCGCCGCCGGTGCGGAACACTTTGACTTCCAGAAAACCGTCGCTCTCGTCCACGTGACGGTGCTCCTCGCCAAAATAAAATATGGGAGCTGGGATGACACAAACATAATTGTTACATTGTCTATCTGTCCATCCATGTGTGCACGCTTTTGATATCAGCGCATCAAATGTGCTTGGCGCGCGTGCACACACGTACACACACAGACAGCGCCCCCTCCAGACTGTTCAAAGATCTTTTTTTGAAGTGACAGTTTCCTGAGGCTGCGATTTCATCTTGTGCAACGCTTTCAAGTGGGGGGGGGGAAGAAAAAAGTGACAAGAGGAAAAGTTTATCGTTTCTCTCTCTCTCTCGCTTATTCTTCAAAATCAGACATCATTCCAAAAATATCTCCCTCCCTCTCTTTCTCTCTTCTTCATCGCTTCTCTTTCCCCGTCCTTGTCAGCATCAAGCACTCCGGATTGTTTTCCACGCAACACTTTTTTGGTGGTAATTTTTCACTGTATAAGTCGGCCATGCAGTGAAGTGACGATCTGTTACGCTATCAGTTTTTAGTCAATCACATCAATTAAAACTTCTCTTTAGATATTTATTACAGGCGGCACGGTGGATCAGCATCACCTCCATGATGCCAGTGGACACCAGGGGCGAACGTCATCCAAGTAAAAAAACAGATGACAGAGACAAAAATTCTGATGGACGTTGGGAGATCATCACAGATTAAAGCAAAACCTTTTTGTAATTTCTCAATTTCAACGTCAAATTAGTGCGGGAAAAACAGGAAGTAAGACGTCGATGCCCGACCGTCGTCTTGATCCTCGAGGATGGTGACTTTGACGGAGCGGTGGCGCAGGCCCAGACGGCCCCCCACGGGCGCCGAGAGGGTGACGTTGAAATTCTCCGGTGGCTCGTACAGCGCGTCGTCGATGACAACCACCCGGCACGCCTTCTCCCGCTCGCCCTTGTCAAAGCGAAGCACGCTGTCGCGGTTTTCCGGCCGGGAAATGTAGTCCGAGCGGGACAGGACGGCGGGGTCCATCGTACCCGTGGCGGACCCTTCGAGCACAGGAGGAGACAGAAGCTGGAGTCAATAGAAATTTGAACAGAAAATGATGTTTGTCTCTTGGTGTTTCCCAGCGTTTATGTCAGTAGATACGGAAAAATATTGTCATAACATTAAGGAAAAACATCCAAATGACAGCTGGTGTACAAGTAGTAAGTTCATCTCCATATTGATCATGTCATAATGATGATGATGCCTAGTACAGGAATATGCTAACAACAAAATGTCACGCTTGATGAGGAGCGCCGCAGTAACGGAATGCTTTGCTAATCCGCCCACTGTGAACGGTAATGACCTTTCAGTGGCTTTTAATGCAAAATCACAGTCTCGCTATTTCTCCTGCCTGCGTTTGGATCGCTCGGCGCTGCCCGCATTTTAAGCAGGCTTCAGACCGACATATGACGTGCACCCCAACCTACAATTAACGTGAATGCGTTTGCATTTCATTAAAAACATTTCCTTTCTTCCTTTCGGTTGATGGCGCTATCAAATATCATAAAAAATGTACATAGTTATTGATGAATTATTCTTGCATGACTGTGTGTGCGTGAGCGACAGAGCTGCCCCCAAATCTCATAATGAGGGAAATGCTAAAGCTTAAAAGCCATTTGTATGAAAATGTCTACACAACCTGCAGGATGTCTTACTTTTTATTGCATCCATTTTTCAATCATTTGAAAGAATTTCGGATTTTATTAAACATTCTTTCTTTGAAGAAACTGACTCAAAAATATACGTTTTTCTACTATTTATGTACATATTTTTTTGCACAAAATCTTATTAAATTTAGATTAAAAAATAGACTCATATATTAAATAAAAAATAATAAAATAATAATAAAATAAAATATGTTCATTTATGGCGGCACGGTGACTCAGGTGGAAAGAACTCGGGTTCAATCTCAGCCCTCCCTGTGTGGAGTTTGCATGTTCTCCCCCGTGCGTTTTCTTTCTCCCAAATCCCAAAAACATGCAACATTGATTGGACACAGTAAATTTCCCCGAGGTGTGATTATGAGTGCGGCTGTTTGTCTCGATGTGCCCTGTGATCTGGTGGCAACCAGTTCAGGGTGTACCCCGCCACCTGCCCGTTGACAGCTGGGATAGGCTCCAGCACTCCCCGTGACCCCTGTAAGGATAAGCGGCTAAGAAAATGGATGGATGGATGTTAATTTATATTACGATTTGACAGTATGTATTATGAAAAGAGTTGTCTATAACAAATTAAAAGTGCCGCTGTGCTGCTTTTGTAACGAGACCTATGGCATAGTAAAACTAAACTTATTTGAGGTGAGGTATTCATGTCAGCAAGTGGGCAACTCACTTGGGTCGCGTGTTGAGTTAAGTGAGCACCTCGCCTCTAGGATGAAATGTTGTCGTAAGTGCGGGTGAAATTGGTAATACTGAATACGAGCTCAGGCGAGGCGTTACGAGTGAGTCCGTACCCTGCTGCGTGTAGCAGAGCACCGTCAGCTCCTCGCCGACGTCGCCGCTGCGATGGACGGGGATGGACAAATGGCCCACGTCCTCCGCCACCGACAGCAGAGCCTCGGTGAAGAAGACGCGCGATTCTGAAAGGAAGACAAAATCAATTTCTTTGGGGTCATATTGAATAGGAAATAAGAGTGAAAGTGGATTTGCAACATGACTGAGTGAAGGGGGAGGAGTGGAGGGAGCTGGGGGGGGGGGCACGGAAAAGGCAGGAGTGCTGGAGGGGTGAGGTATTCTGTCGTCACCCCTCCCCCCCTAGGGGGTTTCACACACGCACACACAATGCTGCTTTTTAGCCAAGTGGGTCAAGTTCAACGATGTCACTAAATATTTCACGAGGGTGAAAGAAAGGGAGCAAAGGGGGCACATTTACACTCGCCGCAAAACCTGAAGACAGCCTTTATGCCTTCATATCATGTTCAAACTTTTTTTTTTATTAGGATGAGTGACCTGTGCTAAAAGCTAATGAGTAAAAAAAAAACACCACCTAAATTAAATCAAAGTAGGCCGAACACGCAGACGCAAAGTGCGCAATAAGGAAACATTTGTGGGTGATGAGGAGGTTTTGTCCCCCCCCCCCCATATGTCAATGGCGCTGACATTTACAAGAACAAGTCCCATTTGGCCCGTCAGCCTTAATTTATTCATCATTGTAAAGAAAAAGAAAAACAAACAAAAAAATAACAACAGCAGCAGCAGCACACACAGCTCTTTATATCACTGCCAGCGCATCATAAAAAAAAATAAATAATTTTTGGTCTCATATGACAGTAACTTATCACATAAAACTACATTTATGCAGGTATATGTCGACCTGATTGCAGAAAACAGAATAAAACAAAAAATAAAATTAGATTGCCCTGCATGAATAAAGACTTTAAGAACAAAAGGCAGATCATAACACGAATAAAATCATTTTCTTTCCAAGAACAAAGGGTGTATTTTTCATGGAATACAGACCCATTTTCATGAAATGATGAATGTTATTTTTTTAGAACAAAATAAAACATATAGCAATAGGGGAATAAAGTTTTTCAACAACAAAATGAATATTTATTCCAAAATGTATTTCCTTTCTTTTTCTTTTTGTACACAGTAAAATGTGTACAGGACCAAACTGCCAAACTTTTTTTCCAGAACAAAAAATTTGATTTTCAAGAATTTGGTCCTCCTCTATCTAAAGAAAAGGAATTTTTTTTTAAAAAAATAATATCATCCTATTTTTTTATATCGTTTTTTTAAGAGAACAAAAGGTGTATAATTAAATCCCTATTTTTCCAAACAAAAGATGCAATTTTAAGAATCTTTTTCATGAGAATGTAGACATTTTTTAGACACTAAAGTTGCTAAATTAACTTTCCTCTCTCGTTAAACTTTTATTTGAATATTACAACTTTACCTTGGATGAGGAAGATAAATTTGAACGCTGTCAAAATCCATGTTTGCTCCTGTAAACATTACAGGATTGTTTTCTTGGAAAAAAAAAAGACTTTCCATTAAAATTTTGGGAGGAAAAAAAATGAAGTCGTTGACAAGGCCTTTTTTTCCATCCCACATTTGAATTTGTATGGCATTCAAGGGTACAGGTGGTAATTATGTTTAATTGATGTCAGGATTCTGAGGGGGTCTTTGAAAAGGTTCTCCTGGGACCAACAATGACAACTTGAAACATTTCACCATGTTGCCTCCCTCAGCCTCCAACGTTAGCGTTTGTGTTTTTTCCTTTTTTCCCCCCTCTCTGCGCTCGGAGCACAAAGTTCAAACGTCCTCAATGCCTCAATGCAAGCCTGCCGTACTTCATCTTTTTCCTTCTCTCTCTCTCTCTCTCTCTCTCTCTCTCTCGTGGAGTGTTTTATTTTTGATTTTTTTTTAGTGGGCCATAAAACGAGCTTGCGTTCCATGCCGTTGACACGGGCTCTCATCATCATCCTTCTGGTGTCCAACTTTGTCTCCCATGTGACATCATTACCCGCTGGCCTGTGAAGATTGTCTAATATGACGGCGACGCGTCACTCTGAGCTTTGGCTTTTGAGGCATTGATGCGTGCACATGTCTGGAAGGCAGCCAGAGCTTCGTCTCGACCCGAAACGTAACAACTTCCAGCTTCTATGCCCCTTTTTTTTTTTTTTGTATGTCTTCAAGTGTAAAACTCAACTAGTTTTTGTCTATCTTACTGTGTGATATACTTTTTATGGTAATGTGCAAAACTGCACTGGGAAACTTTTAGGCTGTGTAGAGAATTTCTCTATAGCTGCTACGTCGTACCCTATATACAGTTTTACAGTGGCCGAGACAAAGTCACAAAAACTCCAAAACTACTCCTCTCACACACTTTTAAACTGCTTGAAATGACTTAAAATTTATGCGCGAATAAACCTAACTTGCAAAGCAATGACCTCTGTTCGCTTGGGACTGACTGCTTTGATTTCAATTAGTTTTCAACCCAGTTAGCGTTTTGTCTCTGCGGGATTTTACCCCAGTCAGCGGTAAACATCATTTCGCTTTCACTCAGTCGCTCTTGATTAGCTTGACAGCACTTAGCGTTCAACTCGCCAGGTGTTTATTTTGCGCAGCTGTTAGATTTAAACTCACTTTGCTGCGATGTCAATAATAAATTTTAGCGCAGTTAATTTTATCTCATCCGGCTTTGGCTAAGTTTTTACGTCAGCTTCCGTTTCACTGGACTTTGATCGAAATTAGCATTCAGTTACGCTTAAATCACAAAGCTGTTACTTTAGTCAGTGTTCACGTTTACTTTGAGTGGCAGGTAGATCAGTTAAGCTTTACCCACAGTTAACGTTTAACTTACTTTGTTGTCATCTCGGGTTTTACGCATAGTACGCTTGCATCTCACCTAGCTTTTAAGGTACTACTCAATTTTGATCGAAATAGACTTTCAGCGCATTGAACACCTCTTAACTCGGTTACCCAAGACTTTTGTTAGCTCTCAATCTGGTTAGCGTTTAACATGGCAAGACAGCTTTACGTTATTTAGCTAATTTAGCTTAACTTTTAATAGCTTGACCCTCAGCTCGATATTACACCACAACTTCCTTTAGTTAGCTTCCAGTAGCTAATTTCTGTCATTGTTTTATGTTAGCTAGCTCTCACCTCAGTCAGCTTCTAGTAAGCATCTCTGTTTGCATTTTGTAATAGTTTCTTGCTTTATTTCTAACCATCGTTGGGGTCCAGGATTTCCACGGTGGCGGCAGCCGGGTATTCCAACACGGCCATGACGGGCTCCGACAGAAGGATCTGGAAAGTTTCAGCCCGCTCGTACTTGCCGTCGCTGAGGATCTGGATCCGCCAGGAGGCCACAGTTTGGCCCGGGCTGAACTGGACCTGCTTCTGGGACTTGCCCCTGAAGTCCTGCTCATTTTTGGCACTACCGTCCTGAGTACCGATGCCTGAAAGAAATATCATGACGAGAAGATTTAAGACTTGTTCTCACTTTGTCAGCCCCGTCAAGTGTAGGCGCTAGCGGTAGGAATCAAAAGAGTACACCGCTAAGATGGCCAACATTTCCACAATTAGCAAACGTGTTGTCGCTCATTAACATCAATCTTCATTAAGGGTGGATGAAGGAAGGCCACCGAATGGTCGAGAACTCAATTAAAGCCAAAGAGTGCACTAATTAATGGATTAATGACTGTGTGGAGAAATTAGAATTTTTTTTTTTTTTTTTTTGCTAACCTACAAAGGAAGTCTCCCCCAGGTAGCCCCTCCGCCTGAGAACCACTTCCAGGAAGGCTTCGGCGCCATCCTCCTCCTGATCCCCCTCGTCCACCACGTAGAACTCCTTCTCCATCGAGATCCAACACCAGTCCAGGCGGAACTCCTGGTCAGTCCGCTTGTTGCCGCCTGACACAAACACGCCATTTCAAAACAATGAACAACTTGAATTTGACACTAACCTAACCTAACTGTATGAGTTGTGCAAATATACACGCATTGAGCCGCAGGCTGCCGTTTATAGTAGCATTTAAGTCGCACGAAATCAAGGTGGAAAACTCCGGATCAAAGATTGGGTACGCGCGTTTGCTACAAGTAGGCACTCAGCCTTGAAGTGAGCACATTTTCTGCTGAAATTCTCTGTTGCGCTTTCTGGCACCTCGCAGTCACACAGTTGAACTTCTCACCTCATGACAACATTTTCTTTTTTTTTTTTTGCTTTCCTTTCTCTTTATCCAAGATGTAACCCTTCAGACAGGTCAAGTGGAATTTTTTGTTATACATAATGGAAGCATGTAGGTCGCACGCATTCATTATTCATCATGTTAGAGCTTCAAAAATTGATGACTTAAGTCTCGCCCCCCCAACTTCTTTTTTTAATATATATCCAAAACTATAAATGTGCTTTGATGATTTACAAAATGTTTGGTTATAATATACTTGAAACATGTCTACAATAAGACTATTATTTACATTACTTAAGCTTCACAGAACAGATTGAAGCCGAAGTGAACACTTTAAAAACAAATACATTTAACCTCAATGAAGACTTTAAATGTTGGTTTTCTATGGATGACATTTTCTTTCATATTTAGAGTAATGTGAATGTTTACAGTAAAATGTACCTTAGCCTCATTGATGGCTTCTTTATGAAAACACAGACGTACGAGATAATGTGTGCATAAGAAAAAATAAACATTTACATAAATGACAATTACAAAAGACTTCAAATGGTTTTGGGTGGCTGAAAAAAGATTTCCCTTAATGCGCTGAAAAATGTGTACCGTAATTTCCAGGGCGACTTTTTTCACACGCTTTCAACCCTGTGGTTTATGCGGTGATGGAGCTAATTTGTGCATTTTTTCTAACGGCACTCGAGCGGAAGAGGTAAGAGTGAGACCGGTGGAATATATGTGCCGAGGAAGTGACTTTTACCGGTCTGTTTTTCTTTTTCTTTTAAACCACCCCTGTTAGTGCTGTGCTACTGTGTAGCTGCCGCAGCTGTTTTTTTTTAAACCACTATTTTTTAAATTTTTTTTTTTAAAAAACAGCCCTGTTCGTGCTACCAGGTGCGGCTTATGTATGTACCAAATGGTATTTCCTTTACAGATGTACTGGGTGAGGCTTATAACCAGGTGCACTCTGTAGGCCGGGGATTACGGTAGGTTTGTTTTGGGAAAGCCATTTGAAATTGTCGTTGAGGTTTACAAAAAAATAACACTATTACATCCATTGGAAAAAGTATTACATACCTTTACAAAAACAGATTAGACGATACACAGTCTCGGTCGTTTAAAAAAAAGTTATGTTCTAATTTGTGAAAGACTTGAAAATGTTTTGATTTGCAAACCATTTTTTTCTTGTGTTCTAAAAGAGTAAATTACAATTTACACAAAAATGTACACTTACAATGATACATACTGACTTTCAATTTTTAAATAAACGACATTTATGACAACACATTCATTAGCTTCAGTGAAAATTTTAAATTGTCTTATGACTTACCAAAATGCATACATTAGATGTGACTTTTTTTCATGAAAAAGATTTTGCTTTAAGAAAATAGTCTCGTACAAATTTATGTACGTTGCCTGAATCTTAACATCTGCGTTGAGCTCATTAGCATCGTTGGAGGGGGAAAGGAAAAAAAAAAAAATCAGCGGCACAATTTGTGTTATTGCGGCACGTTTTTGTGTTATCCGGATGTTTTTGGTGCCTTGCAGGCGTGCATGTCCCCCCTAGGGACACCGCACTGATTAAATCCTCACGTCCTGGAGAGGCGAACAAAGTCGTTGTGAGGCGTTAGACGCTCAGGTGTTAGTAGCACTGCGAGCGTGGCTCACGGGGACCGCAAACGCTCCCTCAGGTGTGCGAGTGCGAGTCTGTACAATAACACTGAAAGGCTGCAGGCTGACATTTCTGCATATGCGCCGCTGTTAACGCTATAATATTCCTCTAAAATCCTTTGATAGAACTAAAAATTAAAAAAAATAAAAACATGGTTGGTCTTTTTTTCTCTTCGGATGCCATAAAAGTGCATCCTGCGTCACTGTAGCAGATTGGTGGTTTTCATTAAGATCTGCACGAAAAATGTAAAGTTGGCATACATTTCCTGCAGGGCAATTTCTTTTTTTTTTTCCACCTTACAGTGAGGAGAGGAGGTGTTGTGCAAACGAGCGATAACTTAGTCACACGTTTGGAATGAAATATGAATTAAAGATGTACCTCAAATGAAATGGCAGGCAAATATGAATTATTGCTGGAGATCTTCTGTTGTTTATGTGCCACTATTGGATTTTAGACACAATTGTTATGTCTTTTCTTTGATGTTTGTAGGGAAGAAAAGGACGTCAACAACTAAATTATCTTTACATAAACACGCATGTTACAGTCGCTGTTCAGGACGACAGCATGTTAATGTTTTTTTCTTGTAAATTATATTCTTTGATGTGCGAAGAAACAGTTTATTTTGAGGTGTATGAAGACATGTCAAACTAAATTGTCTTTGATATTTACAAATACATATGCTAATGAAGTCATTTGAGTGCAATTTCTGTAACGCAAACTTGGGACATAAAACGTATCAATTTTGCCCAACTTAAAATTGTATATGATGTTTATTTATTTACTTGTTTTTTAAACCGCCATTTCCATCAAATTCATCCAAGACTAAATTTTCTTTAATAAAAGATGAAGTTCGTCATAAAAGACACGGTCACAGATTGTGTAGTGGACAGGTGTCAAACTCAAGGCCCGGGGCGCAAGATCTGGCCCCCCACATGATTTTATGTGGCCCGCGAAGCCAAATCTAGAGTGTGAATTTCCATGTTTGTTGTAAAAAATCTCTACCAAAATTTCAAATTGTCATATATCATAAATGATTAAGTTGAGATATTAGGAGCATTTTTGTGTTACTATACGTCAATAGTTGAAAAACACATTTCCCTTGATTTCCGATTCCAAAACTAGGTCACAAATTGATGATCTAAATATGATGAGATGATTAAATACTTTTGTTCCACAGTCATAACAGCCCTCTGAAGGAAACTGGAACAACAATGTGGCCCCCAAGAAAAATGTGTTTGACACCCCTGGTGTAGTGGCACACACTCCTGACTTTGGTGCATGCATTGTGGGATCGATTCCCGATGAGTGACGGTGTCGATATGTGCACTGCGACTGACTGGTGACCAGTTTAGGGCGTAGCTGGGATAGGCTCCGGCACTCCCGTGACCCTCGTGAGGATACGCGGCTTGGAAATTGGAAGGACTTTATAAAACAAACTACGAAATAAAACGACACCGAGAAAAAAAGTCTGATGATTCCAAAAATCAAAGATTTAAGATTTGAGATTTTCATAAGTTAGAATCAACAGAAACTCTTAATTGTGGAAGTTCAAGTTTGCAAAATTTTCATTTTTGATTTTCAGGAAAAAACTTCAAACGGTCCTTAATGATGATTACGAAGAACACGTCAGGTTTGCCAAAAATGTAACCTTTCACTGCATATCAGTTTTTTTTTTTTTTTTTGTCCTTAGAATTGGAGGGTGAAGTCGCTCTTGCCAACTGGTACCCGGAGGCACCAGAGACGCGTTTAAAAGTGGCGAGCTCCGGCGGCGTTGCGACTAATGACAGCCAGAGGAGAAGAAGAGGGCGACGCTGCAGGCCCAAGCTCGTAATTTCTTCACGTGATTACAGGCGGGTGGCAACTGGGAAGCGGGTCAAAACCAGCAGAGTGTTAAACTGGGGCAGGGGCCGGAATACCACAATTTGCTTTTTGACAGAATCCGACAAAAACGACGCGCACATTTGTTAGTATTAGCTGTTGAAAAGCAACTGTCTGAAAGGCAATAGAGGAAAAAAAATCCATTTTCTGAGCCGCTTATCCTCACAAGGGTCATGGGAGTGCTTGAAACTATCTATCCCAGCTAACTTCGGGAGAAAGGTGGACTGGTCGCCAGTTTTATATATATACACACACACACACACACACACACTTGTTTTTAAAACTGTACATAGTTCATTTTAACCTGGACAGCAGTTTTCCCATATTTTGGATTTTTATTCTCCCAAAATTCAAAATTTATTCTCCTGAAATGATTTTTTTTTCTTAAAAATGAAATGCTTTCTCACCAGATTATGAATGTTCATTCCATAAAGTATCATTTCAATCTCAGATTACAACTTTTTAGCAAAATAAAAAAGCACAGATGTTCAGGTTTTCATTTTTAAAAAAAAATCTCTTAATTATAAAGATTATATAAAGACATTTTATCTAAAAACAAAAAGATCCTGCATCCATCAGAAAAAAAGACTTCATTTTTTTAAAGCTAAAAAATAATTTATTCTCATGATATAACTTTCTCTCAGAGAATAGCAACTTCTTTCTCTTATGATTGCAACATTCTGCCTTCTAAACACTGATCTAAAAACATACAAATATATTATCATGAAATTATCAGTTGAAATCTCCAAGTACAGTAATTGGCTGTGCAAATGACATTTGATCGTCATTTAAAATCCGAAACGCCATCTTACCGTTATCTTCCACGCTGAAGCGGAAGACGTCCGATGTGGCGTTTTCTTCTTTCCGCAGGAAGTACCAGATGTTCAGATCGTCGATATCGGCTACAAGAAAGAAAAGAAAACACGAGAAAGCGAATACACGTGGACAAAAGTATTGGGACACCTCCAAAATGATTTTGAGTCATTGTTGGATATTTTAGAATCCATTGGAATTTGGCGCAGTACACCACTGCCACCAGCGCAGGCGCTGCTGAATGAATTGCTTGAGAAAGTGCGTCTCGATACTTTTGCACTGATGAGAAAATTATGCAGAATTTTGTCCTTCCAAATCATAATCAATCCTTTATTTATCCTCAGTTGCATCATTAAAAAAAAATATTTCATATGAGGTAAAAACCAAACATATACACACATTTTTTCTCTTCTTTTTTGCATGCAATATCGATAGTACAGTATTATGAAGATAAAGGAGTATTTTGAGGATCAGGATAAAATATCCGTTTGGTGATCAAAGTCCACTGACTGTATGTGCCAATACTTTTGATCCCATTAATCTGAGCATCTTGGGAGACAGCAAAGGACGTTACATGGTGAAAATATTAAAATAAATAAACAAAAAATACATTAATGTATTGCGAGCACATCAAGAGGAAACACGATTTTACTTTCACCCCAATGACTCAGTGACGAGATGCCGCAGAAGCTCCTCAACCCCCAACCTGCCCAGAGAAAAGCCACGCAGGCACGGGGAGAACATGCAAACTCCACCGAGGTGGGGTCGGGATTTGAACCCCGGTCCACAGAACTGTCAGGCTCACGCTCGAACCAGTAGCACCACTCTATGTGTGAGTAAAGCAGCTCAGAAAAAAAAATATATATAGTTTTTTTATTGTTTAATTATCAAATGACACCAAAAGGCAAACGGCTGAGAGTGACCAAAAAGGTAAAAAAAAAAATTTAAAAAATGAAGGGTAGATGCATGCTTTGGAACACTTCTCAGTCGTCATCATGATTCTTATAACATTCAAAGAGCAGTAAAAGCTTTCCTTTAAATAATAAAATCACCTCCTTTTGGGATTTTCTACATTATTTACAAACTTTCAAAATTAATGCAAATACGATATGACAAAAGAGCCTCGAAAATTGGAGACGGGCATTTGATATTTATTACAAATGTATTTTTTACTATGAGCATTGGTTGATTTGTTGTAATATTTGTATTACAGTTAAACACGTTTTTAAAATGGTCTTCTGTATTTTGTTAATAAAGCCGATTGCATGTCGGTTTCTCATTACCATTATTTTTCTCAAGAGTATATCTAAATATAAAAGATACAGTTTAAGAAAAACTTGATTCTCATAAAATTCTTCTGATCATTATTATTCTTTGGAGGCAAATTAGTTTTTATTTTTAGAAATATGACTTTTATCATAAGATTAATTCTAGTTTTAATAAAATGTGAATACGATTTACAAAAAAAAGGTTTATTTACTTTACCTCTACAGTATTGTGATGTCTAAAAACATTTGAATTTATTCACAAACGGTTAAAATTTAGCTATCCAACAAAAATAATTTGTCTAAAATGGGATGCTATTTTTATGATATTAAACTTTTTTTTAAAACACGTTGATACATTCTATTAAAAATACTTTTAAATGTCATCTGTAAAATATTTTTGTAAAACTATTTTTATTAGCACATTTCTATCTCCAAAAATGACAACTTCAATCTGCAGAATTTAGATTTTTTTTCAGATTTTAAAAGTTAAAAAATGGATTCCATATTGACTTGTTATTCTAAAACGATGACAGAAATAGACATGAAGTGAAGTTCGATTAAAACAATAAAAACGATCTCTTATCTTACCTTGACTGAAGCTGTCCACCGAGGTGTTTCCGAGGCCCAGGTTCACCAGGTACCCATGCCTGGGAGGCGTTGTGACCTGGAATAGCAGAACCGGCGGTGTCCTCAGGTGCTCTGTTTCAATAAGGTGCCCCAGCTGCCCTGTGGGTAGAGTCTTCAGGGTGAGAAGGCCCTTGCTCACAACTATCTGGGGGACGCTGTTGTCCACAGGTACCACGGAGATCTTCAGGGTCTGCGGGCGGCGTGTCTCCAAGACTGTGTCCGGGAACACATAAAAATCTGAGTGGGTGCCGTCTGTCACTGTGAAGGAGAAGGAGTCCTCAAGAGATTCTGTGCCATCATGTTTGTAGCTGATGAGGTTTTCGTTGAGGTCCTGCTTAGTAAAGATGCTGACCGGTTTGGATTTGTTGTACAGGAGCATTCCGTGGACCGGAAGCTGGGTGACAATAAACTTGATCAACTTCTCCGTGGTGTCCTGGTCCTCAGCGGTGAGCTCGAAGGGTGTGATGATCTTACTGTGGCCCTTGGTCACCCAAAGACTGTTAACCGTCACCATAGGTTTTTTGTTGTCCACATCTTGGATGGAGATCTGAAAGGTTCTGAGGATTGGATTGTAGCCATCTGTGACTTCAAACTCAATGCTGTCCATCTTTACCTCATCATCTGTGGAGATGTAGTAGATCTGGCTTCTGGCTAATTGGAGGTGTGTGAAGGAAGTGACAGGAATCCCGGGGGTGTCCGTGCACTCCAGGTGGCCCCGCACAGGCGTCCTGGTGATGGTGAAGACTAGGTTCTCATCTGGACTGTTGAGGTCAGTGGTGCTGAGGAGCTCAGTGGTCAGCGTAATGTGGTTGCCTTCCTTGAGGGACACGCCCTTGTTGACCACATCTGGGAAGACGACATTGATGTCGCTTATGGTGATGTAGAAGTAGCAGCCAATCAGCGGGTTGATCCCATCTGTCACATCAAACTTGATCAAGTCTCGGATGCCTTCCTGGCCATTGTGTGTATAAAACACACGTCTGGCATTCAGTTCTATTTGCGTGAAGTTCAAGCCCGATGTAATATTCTCCATAGAGCCAAGAGGGTTTATCTTCTGCAGGAGACCCTGACTGGGCCCGAAACTGATTATGTAGGTGAGTGAGTTGTCATCCGAATCCAAATCTGTGGCTTTGAGGACTTTGCTGTCAACATTTTTGGTCTCGCCGACTTCCACCGCCAAACCGTTGTTAATTTGCATCCTGGGGGTCTCGTCATCAACGGCGATGATAGTCACCACTGCAGACTTCCGCACCGAAAACTTCCCATCGGTCAGAAGGAGCTCGAAGCTGTCCTCCGTCGTTTCCGAGTCATCGTGTTCGTAGACTATGCTTGACGCCGCTCGGATTGCCTGCAGCGTGAAGTTGCTCACTAAGATGGATCCGGTGGGCAGATGGCTCATTATGACGCCATGTCTGGGCAGCCTGGAGATGATAAACATCAGCTCCTGGGCCGGCACATCAGCATCATGGCCGTTCACCATGGTTGTGTCCAATACCACATTCATGCCCTCCATCACCATGATCTCCCTCAAGATAATTTCCGGCAACTCATCATTGGTGGGGACGATTAAGATGGGAAAGAAGATCTTTTCAGAGAAGTTGATGCCATCCGAGCACGTAAAGGTGAACCAGTCCTCCACTGGCTCCACACCTTTCCAGATGCTCTGCACATAGAATATATTCCCCAACCTGACGTCACCGATAGAAAAGGCGCTGATAGCTGTGCCCGACCTAGACTTTTCCGAACCAGGAGTGGGCGAAATGTTCTCCACATACCCTGCGTTTGGTTGCACTATGATCGTGCACAGGATGTCTTCAACTGGGGTGTCGATGTCATGGACATTCAAGTGCTGAATTCCAATGATGTTTTTGTCCCCTTCCAGAACACGGAATTGCACCCCGACTCCGACCTCAGGGGACTCGCTGTCAACAGGGAGTATGGTGACTTCCACATGCACCACGTGGACCCAGTTTCTGCCCACCGTCCAATCGTCAGACATGTCCGTGAGGGTCAGGTTGAAGCTATCCTGGTGAGAAGTGAGCCCGATCTCACCACCGGTGTGGGCGTAGACAACCACACCATTAATCACATCTGTCTCTGTGAACCTGCTGGCGGGTAGGCCTTCCACCAGGATCTCCCCCATTGCCGGCGGGTCCTCCAGGATGAAAGTCAGCTGAAGATCGTCTGTGCCATTGTCACGGCCTGGGATAACATTGGCAGTGATCTCTGCAGCGCCGTTTTCCAGAACATCCATATGAAAGCCGACGGTGCCAGCGGGAAGCCTGAGAGTCGGGGCCTCATCATCAATCGGCTTCACGTGGACTTTGACCGTTACAGTAACCTGGTGAACACTGTCGCTGATGTCCACCTGAAAGTCATCACTAGCCGTTCCCTCCCCACGATGGTTGTATGAAATCCTGCTTTCTGAGAGGTCCTGGAGACTGAACACAGCTTTTTCCGGCAAGCTGGCAAATGCCACCTGGATGGTTCCATGTTTGGGTGGCTGACTGAGCCTGAAGGTAATGGTTTGATTCTCTGTGTGATCATCTACAGCCTCAAGCTCACCGAGGCTGAGGATGTGCAAGCCACCCTCCGTCACCGCAAAACCAGTGTTGGTGATCTGTGGGGGCATGTTGTTGATCGGCTGGAGGTAGATTGTGAATACCCCTTCCACATTGTTCCTTGCCATGTCTTCAACGCTATACCGAAACTGCAACATATGCGCCGTGACACCCAGCTTTGTGTTCGGCGGGCTGTAGGCGATCTTGTGGTGGTTCACTTGAGTTTGAGTGAACTCGGTCACCTCAACATCAGGGTTGTCTGTCAGAACCAAAGAACCAAAGACCACCGGGTGGTTTTTGTCTGTATCTGTAGGGGGTAGCAACAATGTGTATCTAAGGTCACGGTCTTCAGAGTCCAGATCAGTGTAGCGCAGGACTTCTTTACTGAACGGAGTCAGCTTGTATTCCTCCACTGTCATCTGCAGGGCAGTCCCAGGATACACCTCAGGTGGGACATTGTCAACAGGCAAAACCTGGATTACAAATGTAGCCTGGCCTGACTCATTTGGGGGGTCATTGTCATCCTGGACTGTGAAGACTAATTGGTCCATAATGGTGTTGATGTTACGAGGTCCCACATGCTTGTAAAACAACTTTCCATCGGTGATATCCTTCTGCAACCAGTTGCGCACCTCTTTCTCGTAGACCTCATCCTTTGAGTTGAATTTCCACGAGGAAGGGTCCTCCGGGGCATCCGACTGCCTCAGCATGATCACGCCGATTGCGGGAAAGGGCGGCAGCATTGTGAACATAACAGTGGAATCTTCTGAGTCGATGTCTGCAGCACTAAGAGTGAGAGGCGACACGGGCATCATCTGATGCGTAAACAGCACCAGGCCGGTGTTGGTGTTGACAATGGGCGGCTCGTCGTCAATGGGCACCACAGTGACAGGGAAGAGGAACTCCACATGGTGTTTGCCGTCCGTCATCTTGAACAGGATATTGTCGCTATGCGTGTCGCTGCCATCGTGCTGGTACACCACTGTGCCTGCAGCTAGGTCGGCAGCAGTGAAGCTGTCGCTGCGGGAACCCAGCACCAACAAGAGGCCGTGGCGCAAACCCTTCGCCACCTTGAAGCTCAGCGCCTCAAGGTTGTTCTCGTTGCTGATCTCCAGGTTGTGGCCTGTTACCAGGGGACGCGACTGACCCTCATACAGGAGCTGGCCGGCGTTTTTGGTCACCGCCGGCGCCAACGAGTTCATGGGCTTCACCACAATCGTGAAGGCAAAGGGATCAGACACAGCCCCCTCCGGGTCCATAACTTCAAATTCCAGCTGGAAGATCCTCTCAGTGTCGGCGTCCAGCGATGGCGGCTTGTAGGCGATCTTGAGGTCTTGCAGGTCCCGTTGGTAAAATGAGCTAATAGGCAGGTTCTGGTCGTCGGTGCTGACAATATAACCCTCTTCGTAGGACAGCGGGGACGTGATGTTGAAAACCAGCTCGCCTGGTTCCGACTCAGCATCATCTGATGCAAGCATTTCGGGAGTGAACGCTGTTATGACGAACTGGCTGACTTCCATCATCATCATAGCGATGAAGCTGGGCCTGGGCGCCATGTTTTCCTGGCCCCCGTGGATTTGGACCATCAAGTGGAAATGCTCCTGCTTCACCAGGTTGCCTTCTCGGTCCCGGAGCTCCACCACCATGGGGATGTAGTCCCGGTCGGATGACACTCCCTGGAACGTGTGATCATAGCGGATATCGGCCAGCGTCAACTCGTCACAGTTCATTGTCTGGGACAGCTTTCCACCATCTAGCAACCGCCCGTAGCGGGGCAGAGCGCTCCTGCCTGCCAAAGACCTTACCCTGCACTTATACACTTCCGAGTCGAAGGTAAAGTCCAAGATCTTGTGGTCTATGGCGTCGCTGGTGCCCCTCAGGTGGGTGACAGTGAGGGGAATGTTCTTGGTGAGCAGCTCCAGCTGCGTAAAGACCACCTCAATCTCCATCACAAAGGGGATGACGACCGTCTCGGCGTGCGTGTCGTGACGCAGCTGCAGCCGCACCCGATCCCGGCCTGGACTCCTTGACCCATAGTGGGTGTACGTGACATCACTGGGGCCAAAGTCACAGGGGAACTTTTTAGGTGAGAGGCGGCCGAGGCGCTCCGCGAGCGGGTCGTTGTCCAGAACGGTCACGCTGCAGCGGTTGCCCGACTGCGTCTGAATCACCAGGTCATTGACCGGGTCCACGAACACAGCCCGGCCCAGGGGCACGTGGATGCGGTTGTTGGCAACCAGGATGGCATCTTCAGAGAGCTCAGAGCGCTGTGCGTCAAGTGGCGGGTGTGCAGAAAGCTGCTGCTGCGCATAAAGCTGAATGTGCACCTCTGAGAGGCAGAGGACAAAAAACATGCACAGCATGTCAGTGGATATAAAAACTACACTCACACGCGCAAGAAAGCCTCCAGGCGTGCAGATGGTGTGCATCCACGCCAGCTGACGTCCTGGAACTGCCAGTGTGCGAGTGGCGCGCACCACTTTTAACTTGAGGGGCTCAGGAGTACGGGGATGAGTAGGCGTGCGGCCGAGCCCACCCCCCTCTGAGCAAGCATTGGAGGGGCAAGGGGGGCTTCCCTGCCAGCCTATTGGCCGAGTGTGGCTTTCACTCACAAACGGGAGGTGTGGTTACTCATATCATTTATAATTAAATCCAATATGGTACAACAGCTCGAACTCAATGAGGGCATTTAGAAATATTGTCAACCTTGTGAATGAATAAATTAAAAGACTTTAGACAATTATTACGATTTATAGTTCAGGTTGTACCTCGCTTCTCACCCGAAGATAGCTGGGATGGATTTCACTAACACATATCCAGCGTAAGCCCTTCACTCAAGAAGTAATAGTGTCACAAGACACACAACCTGCAATTAAGATCAACACGTACACACACAGTGGACTCACATCTGTCGTCGCTTTCCTTCCCGTGGACAAGACCAACAAAACCCGCAAAGTAACACAACAAAACAACAACAACGACGACGCGTCTTTAATGAACCTGCTCCCATCAGGACTCAGTAACTCATCGTGGGCAAATACAGCAGGACTATAAAGGGGAATTTAACATTTATCCAAAACTGTTGTTTTTAAATTGTGTGTAAACTTTTGGCTTGTACGGTAAGTCCAGTTTTGAGGTACACATCTGAGATAACTGATGTCTTATTACCATTACAAAAAATTAAAAGGACCATTTTCCTCAGTCACTAGCCATGATAAATGCTTAAATGTTTTCATTTTAAGGTTATTACACAGAAAAGATTCAATTTCAAAAGATCCAGATTCTGCATTGCTGGTGGAAATCTTGTGTATTATTATTATTTTTTTACGTATTTTTTTATTTTCAATTACTTTGATTAAGAATTCCATAAGGGGAAGTTCACTATTTTAACTTGGAAGAATTTTTTTGTTTTTTTTTTGCTCCCACGTTTACGAAGAAAAAAAAATACAGGTGGTCTCTTAAGATATGTCAAAATATTAGGAGCACCAATAAAATAAAACCAAGTGAGGATTATCTTCATCAAAGTCAGAAATGTACGGGGTGTAATTAGATGGGGGATGGATGTCAATACCTGCGTGTTATTGACTTTTTGCTTAATGATCTGGAACCCTCTGCTGGATATCACTGGCAACACATAAAAATATCACTTTCATAAGCACTGTATAATGCAGTAGAGGTTAAATAAAGTAAAACTACTCACCCTTTTTTGAAGGCATCCATCTCAAACGGAGGAAGTTTTTTTTTTTTTTTTTTGCAAAGCAATACTGCCACCTAACGGTGCTGTCTGTACTAACACGCAAGAAAAATTTCCACTGTTTGAATCAGTCATAAAGATGTGGGAGGGAGATTATATTTAAAGTATAGTTGGAGAATTTTACAGTGAAATTATTGCAGGAATTTGAGCGATGTGAAGAATTCTTTAGATGCACTGAACGATGAACAGCATGAAGGTGGATTGGGAAAGGATCGGTAATACGGTGTGGAAAATGTGCGAGGGAAAACTGACAATTTGGAGGGGAGTGGGGAAAACAAGCCCAAATGTTTTGAATTTTGTGGATATTGGATGAGAAAAGTTGGAGGAAGTTGGTACAGAATCTCTCTTGCTGAGGGTTTTATTGTGAAAATGAGGGAATTTTGCCTGAAAACACTCGTGTATCTTCTACATCCACCTGCCTCCATAAAACAAGATGTTAGTTCATTAATGCAAACAAAACAATATTCCGTAAATGTGTTTTTATTTTATTTCAACCTCAAATACTTTTCAACCCCCCACCCCCACCCCCCTCTCACCGACAAAATAACTTGGCACATAAAATGGCGGCCACCGCTTTACGTCCGAGCATTTATTCCATAACCTTGAGATGTGGATTTCGGCCTGTTTTACTGCCACTTCTCTGAAAGGCAATAGTGGCAGACGTGACTTGAGGTCCGTGTACGACGGGCATTTCAACTGTGTGAAAAGTACTTTTAGCTAGCTAGGAGAGGTGGAAGTGTGTCAACTACGTGCTACTAGTGTGGCAAAACTGTGCACTTGTTGACAAGTGTGTGCTACTATTACAACTACTGAATGTAAAAGTATAAAAATGATCGTACCACTTAGCACACACTTCTGCCTCACAAGTCACGCATAGTTGTCCAGCTAGTGTAAAGCAATGTAGCAAAGCTACGGAATAAAATTTCCAGCTTAAAGTTCTACTGACTGGTACACCCAAAGAGACACTAGTATTTGAAAAGTATTTCAAGAGTCATTCTACCAGAGTGAGCGCAAAAAGTGGATTCTCGTCCATGAACCTTAAGCTGGTGATAAAGGCTGTTGAATAAATGCTCAAATGTCTTTTTGGAAAAGTAGCCAGTACGTCAATTCACTGTACTACTTGAAAGACTGTCTTACTTGCACCCCCCCCCCCCCCCCCGTTACTGTTCGATATTTCTGCACTACATGACAACTCCATGGTACTAGCAAGGCAAGACTGTACTCATTGACATTTCTGGACTAATGGTGAAGTGCTAGATATTACCTTTTTACTCTATTAGTACTAGGAGGACAACTACATGTTACTAGTGAGGGAAAACTACGACTGGGCATGTTAGGGGTATTAGCTACTAGCTAGCCTAGAAGTGCTACTATTGCAGCACAGCAGTTTACAAGTCAGGTCCATATTGTGTACCAGTAGTCAAAAAGTGGTGGTACGAGTAATGGGGGAAAAACAGGATAAGTAAGACAGTCATTCCATTTTAGTCATGCTCACGGCTTTCGGGTGGCAGCTACCACAGGCTTGTGTCATAATATCGTAAGCGGCGCCTCCGTGTGGAAAAGCAGGCCGGTACAAGCACGCGGTCTAGAGTAAAAAAAAAAAAAAAAGAAAAACAATATTGTCTTCTGAGTGGCTTGCAAGTCAAATCAGTCTTTCCTCTGACTAGCTAGTCACTCTTAATCGGAGGCTGCAGCTTCCAGGCTCCCATCAGGTAGCGCAGACGGATGAAGACCAGGTCCCGGCCCATCTGGAGCCAACTCCAGAACGGAACCAGTTTGGAGCCTGAGGATGCGCAAACCAACAAATTAGTTTTATGGTTTGTTTTTTTTCTGGCCTTGCTGTACTGCGTGAAAGGTACCAATTAGGACAATGGAAGGTTGAAGTTGACGTCAATTTCCCATCTCAATAGCGGAATGTGTGACGCTTAACAATCGAGACTTGCTGGTCTTGTCCCCTTTGCATTTATCAGCATCAATGTGACATGTCCACGGGCCCATTTTTTTCTGTAAACCTCCAAACGTTTTGTTTTTTTAATTTTTTACACACTTTCATACAACTACCATCGAGACTTTTTGCATTTCACTTTCACGCGGCCCTCATTCCACCCAACTCATCTCCACGATTCAACCTCATCCCGGTTTCCGTGTCGGAAGGTTTTTGGAGCAGGAATGTGGCGAACGACGTTTACCTTCGATCTCGGTCCAGTTGACGGCCACCTCCGCGATGGGGATCTTCAAGCACTGCGCGATGAACAAAAGCTCCACATCGAAAGCCCTGCGAGGGAAAACGTCAAAACGACGGTTTTGGAAAACCAACACTTTTTTTGGCTCTGATTGGCTGCTGAAGTACAGTCATTATTATGAATGTTGATTATGGAATATGGGTATAGATTTTTGCAGAAACGACTGAAGTTGACATACATGATTTGCTTTTGCGGGCCACATAAAATGATGCGGCGGGCCACATCCGGTCCCCGCACCTCGAGTTTGACACTATGAATTCGTGGGACGGGGGCTCCTTCGAGCGCCAAGTACGGAATGACTGAATAAAATTCTCAAACCGTGCATCGGGAATTTTTAGTAATCCGATACAGTAAATTTGTTATAATACAGTACAGTTCAGTTGCATTGAACTTTTTTGTACATTATCATTTCATCTATGACAACATTTTTTTCAAATTTTACTTCAACCCAAGGCATTTCATCCTCATCATTTCTGCTCACCACCGTTCCACGTGCAGCGAGGAGAAGGTCCGCAGCGCCGCTTCACGCGTGAACACCTTGAAGCCGCACTGCGTGTCGCGGACGCCGCGCACGCACAGGAACCAGACCAGGAAGTGGAAGCCGCGCATGAGGATGTTGCGGAAGAAGGAGCGCTGAGGTGGGGACGCAACGACCGTCGTTTGAAGACAGGCGGCACCGTAATGGTCGGGTTAAGCGAGCGGATCCGGTCGGGTTACCTGAGCGAGCGCCTCCTGCTCCAGGTGAGCTCTGGAACCGCACGAGATGCCCAAGTTGCCCTGGAAACAGGAAACATTGATTCAAAAGAGACATATTGAGCAAAAGGAACTTCTCTATTTAAAAAAAAAAAAAAAAAAAAAAACTGTAGACAAATAGAGTAGGACAAAGATCTACACTTCCTTCAATCCTTCCTTAAGTCTTCCTTTCTCCCTCCCTGTCCTTTTTACCTTCCATAATTCCTCTTTCCTCATCCATCCATCCTTCCTTCTTCCTCACCCATTCTTACCATCCCTCTTTCATTTATTGTCCATCCCTCATTCCTTGCTCACCGACTATCATTCTTTCTTCCTTCAACATCCTTGCCTCCCTTCTTCCCTTCTGTCATCCCTCCCTTCCATCCGTCCATCCTCCATTCAGGAGATTCCAATCGTCCTCCCGAACTTTCTTCATTCCTACCTCACTTCATCGTATCTTCCTCACTCTTACCCCCCCCTCACTTCTACCCAGCAAACATTCCTTCCTCCATCCCTCCTTTATCTTCCTTTCAGAGAACTCCGTATTTCATTTGCCTTCCTTCTTTTTTTCCCCCCTTCCTTTCTCAGACCCTTCATTTCCTCTCTCTGGCAGTTTTCATTTTTCCTCCCTTCCACCCTCCCTACTTGCCTTGCATAACTCCATCGCTCCTTCCTTCCATTCTTCCTACCATCCATCCTCCCTTCTCTTCTTTCATACCTTCCAAACATCCTTCCTCCCATCCATCGTTCCTTGCTTTTAAGATTCAAATTTTTGTCTCGTCACTTTTTGGGCGTGAAAAATAACTGCTTGAACGCGTGGAAAATTCCGGCGCCACAGAGTATCCTTTGCCTCTTCACAACACCCTGGCTCTGGCCCGGTCGTCATGGTAACAAAAGCAGGAGTCCGCATTTGCATGAGACGCGACGGCCCTCCAAATACAACGCTATTTCAGGCAGAGTCTGACAAATGCATAAACTTCCCGCGTGTCCAGCCCGTCGTGACTTATTATTTTTTAATAATATAGAAATAAAAGCTTAATTCTTACCTTCTTGAGATTGAGAGCTTTAAGGCCCGCTTCCACCTTTTCAACGTCAGCAAACTTTGTGGCTCCGTCCGCGTCCGCCATGAGAATAAGGCGCCCCCTGGAGCTCAGCGTTCCCTTCAGGGTGACGCACGCAAATGTTAACACTGAGGCGAGCGTCCGCTGCTGGCGCCACGGTAACGTCTCTCACCATGCGCACAGCACCGCCTTTTCCCCGGTTCTTCACCAGAGTCAGAACCCGCACTTTTTCGGCGCTGTACTTCTTGGTGTATCGCAGCGCCACCTGGTGATTGCTCAAAAAGTGAATTCCACAGCATCACGTTTTATGACATTATTGTGTGAATTTTCAGCAAAATGTGAGAGAAAATCCCATCTGCCCTGAAAATGTTCAAATTCATTGATCAGAAACTGCACACAAAGTTGCCAATATTAACGTCCATCGTTAAACTTTTTTTTGTAATTGGCAGCATTGATGTGTTCAATTATATGAACATTTGAAAAGGAAGATATCAACAACTTATACAAAAAATGTAGGTTAGTTAAATGGTTTGGTTACGTTATCGATATAGTTAGACAAATGTTTGTCAACGGCATTTAACCATTCATTATACGACAGTGTATTAAATCATTCTCACCAAAATTTATCGAACATTGACTCAAAAAAGAACAAAAACACAAGTTTACATATCAAAAACAGTATTGGAGAGTTGCAAAAAAGTCCACAACATCAAAAATTCATGACATTATTCAAATGTTATTACATCATTACATGTGTGCATTCTCACCCAAATGTGAACTGACCTTCCTTTGATGAAGAACACCAACCCATCCTTTTTTTTTCCCTATGCCACTCATCCTCACGAGTGTCGCATGAGTGCTGGAGCCAATCCCAGCAGTCAAGGGGCAGGAGGTGGGGTACACTCCGAATTGGTTGCCAGCCAATCGCAGGGCACGTATATACGGACAACAGTCGCACTCACATTTACACCTAGGGGCAATTTAGAGTCCCCAATTAATGCATGTTTTGGGGAGGATACCGAAGTGCCTTCATAAAGTTGCATGAAAATCTTAAATATAAAATACTACTACTAACACTCTCTAAATTGCCCCGAAGTGTGACTGTGAGTGTGGATGTTTGTCTCCATGTGCCCTGCGATTAGCTGGCAACCAGTTCAGGGTGTTCCCCGCTGCCTGCCCCTTGACAGCACTCCCCCGCAACACTCGTGAGGATAAGTGGCAAAGATATTGGATGGATGTAATACTACTACTACTACTACTACTACTACTACTGATAATAATAACCTAACATGTGGTCAATAATCGAGGCACTTACCTCTGTGGTCTTGTCTTTGCTGCCATCGTCCACCACAATGACCTCGTAGGTGAAAGCCGCATTTCCTCTCTGTTAAGTATGAAAACTGTTAAATGCCGCCCCCCCGCTGACACTTTTAAGAACAGCATGCAGCAACATGAAAGGATTTGTTTTTTTTTTTTATAGTATGCTAAATAAATGTACAAACCTCCCTGTTCTCCAAATATGCCATGGCTTCATTCAGCATCACAGGAACTGAAACAACAGAGCATTGTTGTCATCTATGAGCACACGTTTTACTTTTACACGTTTGACAGATAGAGTGCTGAGCTGCCTTGACTTACGAGTGCCAATAACGACTTTTTAGAGTTGGGAGCAGTTGCGGGGTCATTTATTCATTTATTAACAGTTGTATGGCATAACAGTCGTCTGTAAAATATGTACGTTTTTTTTTTTTTTTAAATAACGAGTGCAAAAAGTGAAAGTAACCCAACGTTGTAGGCTTGTTTTTGTCAATTGTAAAAATGCCTCATTGAAGAAGAAAGCCCATCCAGATGAGGAAAATGCTTGAAGATTAACTTCTGATTCTTTACAGGCCTTTTGTCAACTCAATCTAGTAGTGATTGTGTCAATATAATGCCTCTTAAAAACTTAGGAGTTTTTATTAATGTATTTACAAGGACAAAAACAAAAACAAAGGCTCGCACTCCTAAAAACTTTGGAGCCCAGGGGATAGCTCTCTCTCTCTCTCTCTCTCTCTCTCACACACACACACACACACACACACACACACACACACACACACCACACACACACACACACACACACACACACACACACACACACACACACACACACACACGCACGCATATATCCATCCATCCATTTTCTGAGCCGCTTATCCTCACAAGGGCCGCAGAACCCCAAAACATGCACTAAGTGGACGCTCTAAATCAGTGATTTCCAACCTTTATAACGCCAAGGCAGATATTTTACAATTGAAAAATCTCACAGCACACCAACAAAAGTAAATGTCACCAAAAATGGATCGATTAATTAATTAATGTATGTACTTCCTGTCATCTAATAGTAGAGGATTTTTTTGTTCTGTCTGTCATTGTGCTTCACTGGCATAAATGGATGAATACAGACAATATTTCTTGGAATATTTTTTTTTTTTTTAGCAATTACACAAAATTGGATAACTTCCCACAACACACCTGAAGAGCACTCAGAGCGCACTAATGTACCCCGGCACACTGTTTGGGAATCAGTGTTCTAAATTGCCCCGAGGTGTGATTGTGAGTGCAACTGTTTTCTGTCTCCATGTGCCCTGCGATTGGCCGGCGACCAGTTCAGGGTGTACCCTGCCCGGCCTCCTGCCCGATGACAGCTGGGATTGGCTCCAGCACTCCTGCGACCCTTATGTGGATAAGCGGCTCAGAAAACGGATGGGGGAAAACAAGGGGTGGAGGCCGTTGGGGTTGTCACTCACGCCGCAGCTCCTCGTTGTAGGCCGGGACCACCACCGAGAGTTCTATGGAGGGGGGATCGTGGAGACTGGGAAACGGCTCTGTGTTCCCAGCTGTAGTGAGGAAGCATTTCTCCTTGTTGGCCCGCGTCAGGTTCACCTCACTGGCCGTGACGTACGCCACCGTGACGAACTGAGGAAACCGAGATAGTTGTCAGATTCATACAGTTTGCACACGGGATGCTAACTCATTTTTAGCGTGGGCCACACACATTGTAGTGATGGGTTCCTTCCGAGGGGGTTATGACTGCGAACGCACATGTGAAAGTTATTACATTTTTGCAAGAACTTCATGGAGAAGTAGGTTTGAAGTTAGAAGCCAGTAAAATAACATTTGTTCAACTATAATTCAGTTTATTCTAAAATGCGGTCTGGTCGCCAACAATGCTTCCAAAACCTCAACGTTACCTGCAGGCAATTTCCAATTTTAGGATTCCCGCAAGAAATATGAAGTCATCGCTCAAGACTTTCTGACGCAGGCAGTGCTGGATATGGCCCTTGGGGCCTTGAGTTTGACACCTTGCCCACCAGCTCTCAAACTGAGAATGCTGATTGTGCGTGTTCAAGGTCACGGCTTGTTGGACTACCGCAGAGAACTATACGTATATAAAGTTATATGAGCATTGTTCTTTGATGGAATTTCCGGTGGGAGGAACTATCATGTAAATAGAGGACCGAGGACGTAGAACCTAGTAACTGGAAAGTGTCTTTCGACACCCCTACCTGTACTCAGGTTGTTGTCAATAAAAATAAAAAAAAAAAAAAAAAAAAAAGAACCAATGTTGACCTTAGTGTTACAATTTCAAAACTACCAAAATAACACGTTATAATAATACCTAGTTGAATAGGGTACGCTGAATATTTGGATGATGTAAAATTGTGTTGGTAACATTTTTGAAGATGAAAAGTAACTATTTCAATCTCCCAAAATAATATGTAATAACAAAAATACTAAGTTGAATAGGCTACATTGAATATTTTGACTATAAAAAAAATATTTGGTCAGAACACTAGAATTTTTGATGACAACAAACTTTGAATATTTAGATTGTAAAAAAACTGTTAGTATGAGGTGGCACAATACTTCCAAATCCATTTATTCACTGCTTCGGAAAACCTGAATTTCGCCTTGCCGACATTGACGCGAAAATGTGTTTACTTACCACAATTACTGCTACAATCGCCAACATCAGCAAAGCTTCAAGTATTTCACAGATCCAATCCATTTTGCGGACAAGCGCACTGGGTGGATTCGCCGTTAGCTCTCACGGCAGCCTAGCCGCGGAGCTAGTTGACGTTCTTGTAATTGTATTTCTCTGGGTTTCGAGGACATTGACCACCGAAAGGTCCGTAAACTCCACAAGCTCGGACTAAAAGAAGAGCATATTTGCGCAATTGTGTAAGTAGTTCATTAATCTCCTCTCGCTTCCAATCACAGGTGAACACAGTGACAAAACGGAAGTCATCGTTTCGGCTTGACACGTCATTGCTTGTGACAAACCCGACATGCACAGTGAAGCCTACAGTGACCCCTGTAGCCCAGGAGGGGTGTATGACAAGCTCATCATAGCTGCCTTCATGTAAAAACTGACTACATATATTTTAACATGTATAATAATAATAATGTGATTGTAGGATTTATTATGCTAAACTCGGTGGATTATTTGCAATTAAAACAACTAGCACGAATGGCGAAATGACCCGTTTCCTCTTCCCAGATGTAAAATAAAAGCAATGGGTCTTTTTTGTCATTAACTGTCTAGATTTAAACGGCCAGTTGAACTATTACCTACATTATTTACCACACTAAAGTCATTGTGTTTATCTTTAACTGCATTACTTGTAAGAAGGCAAAATGATGAGCGAGCGCAACAAATTGCCTTTCGTATCCCTCTCCCGACTTCCGTAGTTCAACTCTGAACCCACGTGGTCAACCAAAACATCATGGCGGCTGGATTTAAGTAAGACCGCTCATAAATTCACAATTTCTTTCGCCTTTTTCTATCTCATTTACGCGTATTGACGTCTTAAATCACCCATCCAATGAAGCTTTTGTATACCTGTTACTGCACGTATACAATTCAACTTGGTGAATTCGAGTGCTTATTTGTAGTTTGGAAGTCAATGAAAATATAAAATTCGATGCTAGCGTGAGTCTTGCAGTTTTATTTGTATTTAATTTTGGATTTGTTTTGGTTGTGTTCAGGACGGCTGAACCTTTAGAATACCACCGAAGCTTTCTGGTGGGTGACATTAAAGTGGTTGATGTAGATACTGCAATGATTATGATCAATCACATTACCCTTACACAGTTTTACTTTTATTATTATTACTTGCAGAAAGAAAACTGTCGACCGGATGGACGCGAACTGTCAGAATTCCGAACCACGACCATCAACATTGGTGAGTTGCAGGGAGGGAATATCCCCTATTTCCCCATAGCCACACTTTTCCAGCCATTTCAACACCAAAATTCCCTTTGAACCAGCCTTTTGCACATAAATATTGAGTTAAAATGTATTTTTTAATGAATGTTCTGTCCTCAGGGTCGATTAGCACAGCAGAAGGCTCGGCGCTGGTGAAGTTAGGGAACACCACCGTCATCTGCGGGGTCAAAGCGGTAAATGAGCTTCAAGATAGAAGAAAAAGCACCAGATTCTGATGTGAATGAATCAATATCACCCAGTAAGTTGTTGTTGTGACCCACGTTATTATTTTTTGTTGTTGTTGTTGTTCTTGTTCAGGAGCTGGCCAACCCGCCAGTCGAGGCACCAGAAAAAGGTTTCATTGGTGAGTTGTAGATTAGAGACTAGAAGTCATGTATGAATTTATTTATACAATTTTTTTTTTTGATGCATGAACACATTTCCAGTGCCCAATGTGGACCTGCCACCGCTGTGCTCCTCACAGTTCCGACCTGGGCCACCTGGGGAGCAGGCCCAGGCTGCCAGTCAGTTCATGGCTGACGTCATCGAAAGGTGTGTTCAAGTTTAAAAAAAAAAACAAAAAAAGAGAGAGATCTATTTTAACACCCATTTCTCTTACATCTGGACATTTTATTTTTTGTCACTGCAGCTCAGAAGTGTTGCAGATGGAGGATTTGTGCATCGAAAGAGGCAAGGTCAGACATAGCGGGGGTAAAGGTCACGAATCGCTTGATAAGGAAGCAATTATAAAATTTGGTTGCTAAAATAGACAAGCAAATTCATCAGTTACTTCTTTTTAGCATGTTTTTGTCCTTGTAAATTCCCTTTTGTTCATTTAAACATACGAAGTCCGTCAAATGTTAATCATATTTGTTGTTGTCAGCGTAAAAGGACCAAAAAATGTCAGGCTTTTGGTTACAGAGATTTTTAGATTAATCGGTTTGTTGTCATGTTGTTTCGATAGCTGTGCTGGTCATTATACTGCGACCTGATGTGTCTGGACTACGACGGCAACGTGTTGGACGCGTGTGTCTCGGCCCTGCTTGCCGCCCTGAAGAACAGTGCGTACCTCTAAATCCGTTCATTCCGTCACCGTCGGCTCTTCGTTGACATCTTCGCCCCAAACAGCTGCACTCCCAGAGGTCTCCTTCAGCGCCGAGACCGGTACGCCGGAGGTGGACCTGGAAAAGCGACGCGGGTTGAAGATTCTTAAGCATCCCGTCGCGGCCTCTTTCTGTGTCTTTGACAAGTGAGTCCGACCTTTTCTTTCCGTTGAAATGTTGCCATCAGTCCTCAAGCGCGTCCACTTTGTGTCGCAGCTCCATCTTCATGGCGGACCCCACGGCCGAGGAGGAGCAACTGGCCACCGCTCGCCTCACTGTGGTGACGGACGAGGAAGGGCATCTGTGCTCTGTGCACAAACCAGGTCGGGATGGGAGCTTGGGACAACCTCGGAATCTCGGCACATACCAGCTCCTGGTGGACATTTTTAACTGAAAAACATCAGCTAATTGGAAAAGGGAATATCAGACAAAACAAACATTTGAGGAAATATCGAGAAATAGTTTGTTAGTTTTGGTCTAATTTTAAAAGCTTTTTCCCTAATACCAGAATTTCTTGCAGTGATATCACAAAAATGTTCCCCAAAAGACACCTAAAAACTCGTTCTCTGCAATCCATCATCCATTTTTCAAAATTTTTGGTGCCTTGAATCTGGTCAAGTTGCTGGAAGATTTTAAGTGTGTTGGGTTCATTATTATTGTAGGTAAGAGCGACCTGCTTCTTTGAGAAGGACGGGACTGTCTGCAAATGTCATTTTACGACCGATTTTTCATTTTTCTGTAGGCGGGACGTCTTTGTCCGCGGAGAAGCTCCAGGAGTTGATCAGCAAAGCGACGATCCGGCAGAAAGAAATCCATAAACTCATCGGCAAAGTCATTAAAAGCATCACATAAAACAGAACACCTTTTTTTTATATATATCTAAAAGCTGTATTTTCACTGTCAATATATAATCTTTTTTTTTAATAACAATAAAACAGGTGGCAAAGACCGCTTAAAAAAAGTGAAGTGTCCAGAACGGTGTCAACAGGTCACAGCTCCAAATCCAGCGCCGGCGTACAAAAGTTGCTTGAGAGGTAGACGCCCCCCCCAGGATCAGATTATTTTGCGGGAAGATGTGCGGTGAGGAATCCTCTCAAGACCCCCCCCCCCCAAGCCACGGAGGAAAAGCCTTTTGGGAAGTGTGGGGGGGGGGTGTTCAGCTACAAGGAATTTCTTTTTGATTCTAACTAATAGCCAGACCACACTTCCTCTTTGTCTTCAGTTGTATGGCCGGGTTCTCGACCCTCGTCCTGCGTGCTTGTCTCGTCCTTCCCTCGCAGGTGCGGCGCTACAGGTTCATGCAACGATCCATATTTAATGTTTCCTCGTTGGAGATATGCAATGGTTGACTTTACCCACCCGGTTTACAATTACCGCCTCGTCTTTGTCTCTCTAACCCCCCCCCCCCCCTAGAAACTGTTCGGTTCGACTCTTGAATCTCAATAAACTTCAATTATAAAACTAAGAAACCACAGAGGAAGCTTAAAAACTCCGCCGTGACACAGTAAAACTGTTCAGGCATAAAAGGGATGCAGATTCTCCACTCTGCGTGCTCTAACAGCCGAACCGGAACAAAAAAAAAAAAGCACAGTGTGGATCATTCGGGTCTCGGCGTGGCATGGGGCAAAGTTTCTGCAGCCTGGCGAGGTTTGGGGAGCGGCTGTGGCGTGCTCCTTTTCCTCCTATTTCTTGCTTGGTTGACGGTATGCTGCTGGCCCCCCGCCGCTCCCCCCACTTGGGGTGCCGCCGCCATAGCCATTTGCTGCTGCTGTATTTGGTGCTGCAAGAATTGCAACTGGATGAGGGAACAAAAAAAAAAAAAAAAAGAGAGAGACGCACATCAGACAGCCGGGATGTGAGCATTGTTGTCGTGGTGATGGCAGCGGGATGATGTCACAAGCATGTGGAAAGCTGTTTGAGCATTTAGTCCGGGAGAAGTCCCAAGTCCACATCAGAAGGTTAGGAGGAAGACATCAAAAAGATATCACAATCATTTTAAATAAAAAAGTTTTTTTCAAGTTGAATATTACAAGATCCATCCATCCATTTTATTTTGCTGCTCATCCTCACAAGGGTCGCAGGGAGTGCTGGAGCCTATCCCAGCAGTCAACGGGCAGGAGGTGGTGTACACCATGAACCGGTCGCCAGCCAATCGCAGGGCACAGAGAGAAACAGTCGCAGTCACAATCACACCTTGGGGCAATTTAGAGTGTCCGATTAATGTTGGATGTTTTTGGTGATGGAGGAAACCGGAGTGCTCACCCGGAGAAAACCCACGCAGGCACGTGGAGAACATGCAAACTCCACACAGACAGGGCCGGGATTGAACCCGGGACCTCAGAACTGTGAGGCCAACGCTTTACGAGCTGATACACTGCGCCGCCCTATAGGTTGAATGAAACTATTAATTTCTTACTTTAAAAGTGTTTTATTCCACCCTATCCTTTATTACAATAAAAGAAAACATGGCCCACATAAAAAAATGTTGAAAGATAATTTCACAAATATAAAAAAATAAGGTACTTTAAATATTATTTTAAGTCTAAGTTATTACACAAATTATTTTTTTTAAGAACTAAATCATTGCACATCACTGAACATCACAAATGTAATAGTACCCTCAGTCCCCCCCCCAGTGGAAAAAAGTATGGACATCCCTGAATTAGTCCATGGACGGATATCAAGGACCTGGAATAAATGTTTAAACAGCTTTCCAAAAAAGCGAGCATGTTAGTAAAGCTCCAGCAAAGCAAGAAATGACGGGCGCGAAACTCCGGGTGGGGAACTTTGGGATATTTGGCAGAATGTGACGACAAATTTGCGATCCGGCAACTTTCAGCGAAACGGAACAAGGCAAAACTTGGTCTGTTGAAAGAAAGTAACGCCGATCTACTCCTTAACAGTTGTAGTGACTTTGCCCCTTTTTCAATGTGATCACAAATATATTGGGGAAGAGGGGTGGGCATCCATGATACACATTGATGCGATATATGAGTAAACAAACAAAAGAAATGTTAAAACTCTTGCTTTGTTCAAACAAACGGCACCATCTCCATTCTCAACTGGGTCCCGAACCCTCCTTGTCAGTGCAATAATCAATAAATTGGATTGACTAGTAAATCGAAAATTTGTGGTCTTCCCACTTGATGGTGTTATCATTTCGCAATTTGTCACGTGATACTCTGTACGAGAAACATTGCGCCTCCCTTGAGTCACCAGCTTACGGTGGCGGAGGTGTTTGTGTGTCCCCGTGATCCGAAGAGCTACGTTGTCTGGGGATTTATGCCCCCTCTGGCAACCGGGTCCGGGGTGAGGGACCAGACAAAGCAAAGACAAAAGTCCTTGTCTTTCGTTTGCAGTGAGGGTTGGACTCCGCAAAGTCACTGAACAGAATTTCCAAGACCAGTTGAGGCATCAAAGGGTCCAGTTTGGCGAACTTCAAGATTGTGTCTCTGTTTTTACCAGATGATGTGGTTGTTGGCTTCATCAAGCAAGCGATCATTAACTCTCACTGGAGTGTTTTGCTGCAGTGCGAAACGGGTTGGAAGAAAAATCAGCAGCTCCCGATCCGAGGCCGTGGTCCTCGGCTGGAAAAGGACGGCGTGCCAATCTAGTTCACAAGTGAGGGCGGAAAGGACCGGGAGAGCGACAGGCGGATCGGCACACCGCCTGCGGTCATGCGGACCCTGTAGCCGTCAGACTTCGGGACCCCCCCCCACTCCCCTGAAGATGACAATCATCCAAGGTCACCGTGACAACCACAACACGCATGCAGCCAACCAGACGGCGCTTTTGTACCATGCTTGGCGTGGTAGCGGCCAATCACAATGCTTGACATACAACACAGATGGAGTGATTTCTACAAAAAAATTGGCAGTAAAATGGCTCATCGCACGGGCCAATTCAATTTTATCCAATTGTATATCATTTGTCATTTCTTATTTGTCCCTTGTGCACATGTATGTGTATGTCCATGTCACAGTTACTTGGATCTGAGGCTGGTGCTGCTGCTGAAGCCTTGGAGAAGGCAGGGGGGGCCCAGACCCGTCCAGCCCACAGCCCAACTGGGACAGCACTAAAGGTGGGGAGGGGGGTAGAGGGATGGGGGAGGAGGATATGTGTGTGTGTGTGTGTATGTGTGTGTGAAGGGGGGGGGGAGATCCCCAGAGAGGGAAATATTCCATGAGGAGATGCAATGGAAAAGAAGGAAAGAAAAGAGGAGGATGAGGAGGGGTCGGGGAAAGGGGGGAGGGGTCGATAAAACAAAGTAACGTAGCAGAGAAGAAAGGGAAGTTGAGTACAACTACCATGTTTTGGCTACAAAGTCAACTACAACATGTTAGCAAACTAGTGGTACTTGAGGCGGCGGTTACATGGAGGAGGAAAATTTTGTTTGCGGTAGAATTATTTGGGTGTGTGTTTTGGGGGTGGGGTGGGGTGGGGGGGTGGGGGGCTCATCGTACCTGCCGCCTGCGGAGACATGAAGCCACCCACACCCAAGTTGATGACCGCCGTTTGCTGGTTGCCTAAACTCGGCTCGACGCTCTGATCACCCTGCAAGACCACAAACGTTTGATGTTTATCTTAATTTTACAGGCGATCGAGGGGGAGATGCAAACAAATCCAGAGTACGGGGGTACAATTTTTAAAGGGTGGGGTCTCAAAACTAAGGCACCGCACTGCCAGTTTTGTGGCTGTGAGAAAATATTCCACAGGTAAGTCAGAAAGATTTACTTTGACACGGTTAAAGTTGGTTTGTAAAGGGTTTTTTTAAATTTCTGTTGAGCTTAATTCACTTGAACAAAGTTTTGTTCAAAGTTGTTGTTGTTGACTGTTCACTCTCTGCTTCAACTTTATAGGCCGACGTTTTTTTTTACGAAAAAACCATGTCAATATTTTCCCAAACTTCATCAGTGGATAAGCGAGAAAACACAATTTCTGTGAAATTTTTCACGAATTTCATTATCCAGAACTCGGCAAATTGAATTTGATTTTCAAATGTGAGGAAACAAGTTGAAATTTTCTGTCTGAAATCGGACATCACAGAGACAAACTTTGAGGAAAAACCCCGCCATAATCCAACCTGTAAACCATGTCCTCCACACGTTTTGGGAGTACCAAGATGGCAGCCAACTGGCTTCAACCAATCGACACGTTACTAAATATGTATGCGCTATACAGTCTTTTTTTTTTAGGTCAGTGGTGCAGCACCTCTGCGTAGCTTGAGCATAGCCTGCCGCGCAACACGTCAAAAAAAATGCTGTGCGGCGAGAGGTCCACTTGTTCAAGCAGACGTGCTTGCACGGTCGCCACTGATGTTATTTTCTTCCTTGTTACGGGGGAAAAAAAGGTTCCCGAAAATGACCAAAATGTGCTGAGGAAACGTCACACTGTGTCGTCCTATCCAAGACCAGCCGTAGCGACAAGTCTGACTAGAAGAACCGCAGTCCATTTTCAAAACTGAGTGCATGGATTGCGTATAAAGCCAACTACCGCACAGGAGACCCGCAGTGACGCCAGCGCAGTCACCGCACGTGCAATTATAAAGAAGCCTTAACATCGCATCATCCGGAGTCTAACATAAGATAACCAAAGTTAAGGCACAGCAACCCAGTAAGACGCTATGAGCACGTGTGTAGAGGAAAAAAAGTGATTTTTACAGGAGACTGAGGGCAGTTGCAGCCAAGTGGAGACGAAAGAGCACAGCACAGAAGACGAGCGACTCACCGTGTCCCCCTGCTGCTGAGGGCTGGAAGTGGCCGACTGGCTCTGCGGGGAGAACTGGGATAGCTGCTGCTGCTGCACGGGGTTGAAGATGAGCGGCCCGGTCGGGATCTAAGCGTGTAAATAAACACATGCGTGTGTTAACGTGAAGGAGAGGACGCCGGAAGACGAAATGTGGCTAACTTTTTTTTTTTTTTTACTTGGAGCAAATTGAGCGGTCGCAGGCCAGCACTGCTATTCAGGCCAAAGTGACTCCCTGGAAGGAAAAAAAAAAAAATAAAAATTTAAAAAAAAAAGAACCTCCACCAAGGTATTTGCATCTTAAATGGTTTGTGCAAAACTTACTGTGAACATGTTTTATACATGGTTATCTTATTAATTGATTTATTGCAAATATTAAAATACATTAATGTTTCCATTCAAATTATATTAAACAATAGGATCTGTAAATATAAATAAAATGAATAAAAAAATAAATATAAAAAAATGTGAATTGTTTCATTAACATAACCCTGACTCATTTTACATATTTCTATTCAACTTTAGGCGGCACAGTGGTGCCACTGGTTTGAGTATTGGCCTCACAATTCTGAGGATCGGGGTTAAAATCGCGGCCCCATCTGTGTTGAGTTTGCATGTTCTCCCCTCCCTGCGCGGGATTTCTCTGGGTGGGCACTCCGGTCTCCTCCCACATCCCAAAAACATGTAACATTAATTGGACACACTAAATTGCCCCGAGGTGTGATTGTGAGTGCAAATGTTCGTCTCTTTGTGCTCTGCGATTGGTTAGGAATGAGTTCAGGGTCTACCCCGCCTCCAGCCTGTTGACAGCTGGGATAGGCTCCAGCACTCCCGTGGCCCTCGTGAGGATAAGCAGCTCGGAAAATGGAAGGATTACATTACATTTTCACTTTTGTATCTTATCGAATAATTAGTTAACTCAAATGCATGCATTTTAAAATTTTTATGAGCAAAAACGAAATAAAAAATTATAAAAATGTTATTTATGCAAACATTTTATTTTTATTTCAAATAATTCTATTTCATCAGAATTAAATTTGTTATAAATAATACAAAAAATGATGATTTTAAGGTTAGAATAAACTACATACAAATTTGAAGGGTCATTTACAAATCGGAAATAACATTTAAAAACGTGAATTTAGTATTATTATATACGAGTTAAAAGTTATAATTATTTTTTAATTGTGCTGTCATTCCTTATCCACAATAAATTGCCACTCTGGGAGTTTGTTTATTATTCTACTGACCGGTCTGCACAGCAGGCTGCATTGAGGGTATGAGACCTCCAGATGGCAGGATTCCACTCAGGTTCAGTCCGGGACCGAGCATGGTGTTGGAGCCGCTCATCAGCGTCTGTGGGTTGCTGCAAAAAACATCACAAAAATGTCATCATATGCTCTCCCAATTCAGATTGTGTTTATTTATCTTTTAAGGTAGATAAAGGGGCACCTGCAGCCAAGTGGAGACTGCGGCGCATAATACAAAAGCTTCAGGAGCTTAGTTTCACCAATTGGCACTTACCAGACAGAGCTGACCACATTGATGAAGTTGAGGCCAGCCGGGTTGGGCATGACCGGTGAGGAAGTAGTGCCTGTGCTGATGGATGTACCCACGGTGGGCAGCGGTATGGTCATGACGGGCACCGTCTGGTTGAGGGCCAGCTGCTGCTGGGCGAATGGCGTCAGCAGTGCGGGCTGCGCCGGGGCCTCCGGGGGAGTGGGCGTCCCTGACAACGGCCCCAATGAGTCGGCGGGGTGCGGCGTCGAACACGGTGTGTTGGAGGGGGTGGAGGGCTTCGGGGTACCCGATCCTTGGGGGGTGGGGGGTGACACAGGCAATTTTAAAATGCTGAATGTTTATGATTTCAGTCGGTCGAGGAATGTTACATTTGATTTGAATCAATTACATTTCTCCATCCACTTAAATGCCTCAGGATTTTTTCCCTTACTAATTTGGGAATTTTCTAATGGAAAAAGTGAACTTCTTCAAAACGTAGGAATATTTGCAATGTTGAATTTGTGGATTTTGAATTTGAAAAAAAATGGAGAATTCTTTAAACCGAAAGACTTGATTACTGGACAAGCCGCTACTTTTTTTCCAGGTACTGTGAACTCTGCAGTATATTTAACACACATCCATACATTTTGTGAGCCGCTTATCCTCACGACAGTGTTTTCCTTTTTTTGTCGCTAGTGGCTACAAGTTGAAAAGTACAACAAAATCGGTCTGAACGAAATGGTTAAAACATGTCCGTTCCCAATGATGCACTTGGGTTTGGGCATGTGCAGATGCCTCCAATGTATATGAGAAAACTTTACATTCAGTGGAGGTAGAAGAAGAATCTACGTCAATTATGCGTTGAAGAAGAATCTACCGCAATTGCGTGTAAAAGAAGAAGACCGTACCTTAATTGCGCGCAGAAGACGACAAAGCTACCTCGAGCATGTGTAGAAAATGACGGCACTAGTTTTTGGTGGCCTCAAAGCAGGACGCAAAACGCCACGCACAAATGCAAAATATATATTTTAAATTTAATTGATTTTAAATCTTTCACAAAAATTGGCTGCATGGGAAGGTCTACCTTTTCTGGGTACTGCCGGGGGATTTTAAACACGTGGGGCAGCGTGAAAGAATCTATTATCGCCAATAGATTAAAAGGCTGGACTGCTACATGAGGAGAAGAGCAAAACCTCAGCGGTAATTCGAGATGAAAATGATAGTGAACGCGATAGAGAGACTGAAATGAGGTTCTTCAATTCCGATACCGAAGACGACGACTTCTGCGCTCTCAGTGGACGGGAGATAAATAAAAACAAGAACTTTTCTGTGATGCTTGAGCTGTATTACTACCATGTTACAGTCACTGTTTGGAAAGAAGGTATGTAAATAAACATTTAAAAAGTCTTTCTGTGTGAATATCGAATTTCAAGACGTACCAGTACGTACGGTATATATTCGCGCCGTATGGTCAAGCGCGGCTCATCTATGCTACACAAAGCAGGTGCGGCTTATTATCCGGTGCGCACTGTCGTCCGGAAAATGTATTTAAAATGTTCATACAGTTTCATCTATAACCAGTGAAGAGCGTACATCATTGAAAGTTGCACTCACTCTGCGTGGAGCTCATGGGCGAAAGCGAGGCAGGGGACAGCAGGCCCACTTGTCCCAGCTCCATAGAGTGTTTCCTGTTCAGAGGCTGCTGACCTTTGGCGGGGGGCGGCGGCGGCGGCGTAGGACACTTGAGGAGACCACTTGCGGTTTGGGAGCTATATGGATTACCTAAAAGGAGACGGAACAGGACACTTTCACGAGGTCCAGGAACCTTTGATCTGCAGAACCTGAACTGACAATCTTTTTACTGCCAGGCACTACAGGAAGCCCACCCAGATCCAAATAAATTAGGAAGGACTTTGGACAAATCCAATTTTGGGCTCAGGTCCACAACTGGAATGTTTGGAACCTTTTAGATCCAGGAACTACTAGTACTAAAAATTAAAAAAGTTCCAGGAACTTTTAGGTAAATAAACACTGGTCCCGTATTCCCAGTTAACCAAAGACGTCAGGCTATACCTGAGGAGCTGCTGCCTGATCCTGGCGGCATTTTGATGGGCTGCGGCCGGTGCTTCACACCTTTGCCCAACATGGACGTCTGGACCAGCGAAGAAAAGCCGTTACTCTGCCAGTAAGAGAGAACGGGAACACACAAACACGTTTAAATCTCACACCACACACACAGCGAGCAGCAATGACGATAATGATGATGATAAAGCCCACCTCATCCTTGCCGGGGGAGTGGGGCGCCGGTGCCAGGCTGCCTGAGTTGTGGGACATCTTGACCTGACACTTGGCATCTCGCTCGTAAACGCATTTGTACTGTGCAAGGAACCTGACACACACAACAAAAACACAGTCAATGCTCGGTTATTTGCGATTCACCGTTTGTCAAATTTTGTTGTAAAACAACTTGAATAACTACTGGCTGAGAACCAACTATCCGGACCAATTGGCGTATTTCTGGGCTCTTTCCGTAACACCACGAGAGAAGTATATTTATTTTTAAGGGTTTGAAATTGACTCGTGGTTTGTGGTTCCTTCACACAGGCAGGTCTAAAAAATGTCGACATTATCTACAAATGTTTATTTATGTTGATTCTTGGTCCCTAACTCCCCAAATAATCAAGGGTTTACTGGACCATGAGACCAGTCCTCTTCATAAAAAGTCCTTTTAAACATGTTGACTAACCGTTCGGCGTCCATCTTTGAGCCAATGAGGAACCTGAAGAAAAAAAGAGAGCTTGGTAATCAAGAGTTTTGCTCAGAGTTTCTTAGCGCAGGTGAACCTGGAGGTCTTACGGCGGATGCGTGAGCTTCAGGTCTGTGCCGTCCTGCTCGGCCTTGCTGTCTTTGGTGCAGTAGATCTTGCCGTACACCAGAGGGTCACCCAGTGACTGGAAGATGGACACCTTCGTCCTCTCGGCCGGACCGGCCACCTCGCACTCGAAGGTGTAATCGTCCACGACCTCCTGTGCGGGGAAAAGCGGGGTTTGAAAAACTGAGATGATGTACAATATCCCATTGCGACAGTTTATGATGCATGATTTTGGAATGTGGGAGGAAGCCCAAGAAAAAGCCATAAGAAAAGCCACATTAGCATGGGAAGAAAAACGAAACTCGAACTCAGACCCCAACGATTTGTGAGGCACAAGTGATAACCACTCGGCTATTTCCCCTGTTCATCATCCGAAATTGCCGGCGTTTCGAAAGTTAAATTGCCAAATGCCCTTACCTGAGCGGGCCAGATCACAGTGGTGGGCTGAGAATCTTCCAACTGTAGCGATTTCTCCACCACGGCATATTTCTCCACCTGCAAGCAAACACAGCTACATCACCTTAGCTTCTTTCCTGGGGAAATCGCGTGCAAGATTTCGCACTTACATCGATTTCTTTGGGCGCACTTAGCTGGCAGCTGTTCTGTCGCCACATGTCCACGCACTTTGGGATAACCGCCAAAAAACATAGAAATATTTATGAATTGACATTGATCCAATTCCATAGCCTATAAAATTACTGTCTTTTACATCACATTACGTCCTCCTCGTTCCAGAAACTACAAATAACCTAGACCTAAAAAATCTGCTGGAATGACTTGTAAATGCTAGCGAGACTGCTTACATTTCCAATCTTGGAGATTTTCAGGTCAATGATGGGCGTGGCTTTCCTCTCCTTCCTCTTCTGTAGGTAGTCGTAGAGGCGCAGCTGGCATGGCGTAGGAAGCTGCGACAGCTCCTGCTGGCGGTTCAGCGAAGCCCGAGAGTGCCTCTTGAAGCACCTTTAGCACATAAAGCAACAAAACAACGAGTTAGCGTTTCTTAACAGGATCCTGTCATAGATAAGTGGCCGGTGTCGAGGTACCGTTTCATAGCGCGGGTGTTCATTTTTTGCTTGTTGTAGAGCAGCCGGTTGGCGGCGCAAGTGACGGAGATGGAAGGATCCAGGCACAAAGGCTCAGCCGTGGCCAAGATCAGCTGGCTCTCCAGCTGCAACTTGTCATCCTGAGGGCAGAGACAAATAGGTTGCCTTGGAAACCGTGTTTGTGTGTATGGGTTTAGTGTATTACTGGTTTTAGTCAGACTTTCTGAAATTGATCAATTATTAAAACTGACATTCTAGTATAAAAACTGTCAAAATGAAAAATATCACACATTATCCGGACACATGCAGTTATCATTCAAGCAGCAAGGCAACGTAACAGAAAACAGTTGTAATATTGCTTCATGTCTTGAATGGGAAAATGTAGCACCATCTAAACTGAGTAGACCAAATTAAAACATTAACAAAAGGATTGCAATAGTTTATGTTAAGGCACTCACATATTATACAATCGTGACAATGCTATCATTTAAGTTGGGAGGCACCTTGACAGAAAACATTTAAAGTGCATGGAATTATAATACATGCTTTGAATGACGGAAAAAAAAAGAAGTAGCACTCTTGTAGACAATAATAAAACTCACACTTGACGTGTACATTTTGTAAAAAAAAGAGGACATTTTTAAATCAATATGATACTTTCTCTGACAAAAACAAAGATGATCATTAATCCATTCGTGGGCAGCGTCCCATTTTTGGGACATCATGATTTTCACGCATTATATCCTTCAGTATATCAAAATATTTAAGTGTTTTAATCTGAAGCCATAATTTGGTATCAGGAGAGGATAACTCATCGGTCAAAGTTGGCACAGAGTTATTTCCCTTTCCTTCCTGACCCAACATGGCTGCCTCAGGTTAACATGGAGCGTTTTCCAAGAGAAGAAAGGGAGAAAGGTCAGTATGCAACTAAGTTTGTGTTCAAAATGCTAATCCATCAGTGTTATTAATGCGTAAGTGTCGTTCTAGAATAAGAATTAATGAATAAACATATCTTTATCAGAACTGATAACATAGCCGTCCCAGTTTTGGGACGCTGCCCATAAGAGGGTACATCTTTTTTGCGTTGAACGAAAAAGAAGTGTTATTTCCTTGATTGTGGCCTGCTAGGAGACTTTTATCTCAATAAGGCAGAAAATTGCCACCCTATCCATGAATGGGTTAAAATGTTTGAAAAAGAGCAAGTGGAAAAAAAATGGAATTAAAAAAGTATGACCACCCTGACTTTAGTATGCCCTAAACAAAATTTCTGCGTTCATGTGCGTGAGAGAGAAGCCACATTCAAAAAAGAAAAAGATGATTTCTGCTAATTATTTGAGACCGCTTACCTGCGTCCACTTGTGGTGGTCACTGGTCATAGCGTGGACGTCACAAACGAGAGTCTGCATGGTGGGCCTGAGCAGCACGTGTCTGCTCTGGTACGAGGGCATCTTGGTGTTGGCGCACTGCCTGTAGTCTCGCACCTCCACCAAGACGCAGCCGCAGTGGAAGATGTTCACCTGTGACTTTTCTAACAGGTCAACCAGAACGGGCGGCAGCTCCTCAGCATCCAAATACTCCAGCAGCTCTCCTTCTTCGTAAGGCAGTCGGATCGTTTCAGAATCTGCGTGACGGCGAAATAAAAAATAAAAAAAAAATACAACAAAACAAAGATTGAGGACATTGCACCCAGTCAGCTTGAACCATCTGGGCTGCGTGTTCTCCTCACCGGAACCATTCTTGCCCCTGAGCATGAGCGAGTAGCCGTCGTTGCCGGCGTACAAGTTGACCACCAGACACGACACAGACTCCTGGGAGAGCAACTTGTCCAGCAGCTTCACGTTCCTCCTGAAATTCTACACACGCAAGAAAGAGACGCATACGTGTAACCATGACGACCGACTGGAAGACCACCAATAGGCTGACGTGACCCACCTTCAACTCTGGCTCTTTCTCACATTCTTCGATGTAGAGCTCATAAAGCTTCTGATACAAACTCTTTCTGCCACCAGATGAAAGACGCCTCCTGGCAGGACGCTGGCGAGCACTTTCCACAATGTACTGAAGAACACAGTTGTGGGAAAACAATTACGCTGACTTGAAATGGAAAGAATTCACATTAAAGCATGATTTATTACGGGTGGTCAAATACATTTGTTGAGGGAGCTATTGTGTGTGAGGATGAAAATCTCTTAATATAACCTAATATTGTCTACCCAATGTTGTGTCTGGTGAATGCATCAGTATATGGAAAACTGAAAGTATCTCCGTATGGAAAGCATGGAAAATAGCCTCAATATTAGGTGTATGTAATGTTATGTCCAGTTATCACACGTGACACCAAATGTTTTTAAGATGGAATTTTTATTTGCTATCTTATTTTCTCAACTTAGATTTATTAGATATTGCAAGAGTCTGTATTAAAGCACATCATTACACAATCTTCATGAAATGTGGTATTATTAATTTGATAATCTGAATAACACCTTAATTTTAAAAAATGGAATTTTAGGTTCACCTTATTTTGTGTTTAATTACTGTGGATATGAGAATGTTTGCATGACAGCAATTGCATAAGGCTCTCTTTACAATAGGTGTTTTAATAAACTCGACACATTTGTGAATGTAATAGCCCTAATAAAAGGTGTACCTAAAGTCTCCTTTTAAGAAATAATAATCACAATTCCTGAAATAGAAATGGTCAGCATTAGAGCACGTTAGGGGAGAAAAGCAGGAAAATCACAACTCACCTCAGCTCGATCTAATGCATATTCCAAAACTTGTTGCTGTGGGTTTGGGGGGGGGGGTGGACACACATAGATCAATGAACAGGTGAAGATGTAACCCTAGTGGCACTTTTTATATAATATTTCTTACACAAGGTAATGGGTATGGATTATGATCATTGTCACCATCATCAGTTCCTGAACTTAACTTACCATTGTGGTGAGCCGCCAGCTACAAGGTGACAGTAGAGGATGCTGCCGCCCTGGCTGCCTCCCACCGTCGCCCTCCTAAAGCGAAGATTCACGCCCTGTGTGGGCACAATATTTAAGAAAACATTCACAGTAAAGCCAACTGTCTGGGGGGGCAGCTGAGTCAGTGTGATTCATACCCAACGGGTGAAAAAAAAATGACTCACGAGCAAGCTACGGTCAGCAAACTTGTCTGTGTTGCGCCCGAATATGATTTGAATGCGCCTTATTGATCAAACCAACTGTAGGATACTTCCGACCCCGGCTATTTGAAAATATGGGAAACGCATGGCCGTGGAGCTCATCTCTTGACGCTAACGTTAGCATGCTAGCCCGTCGCTTGGAGGGAGAAGGAGCTGAAGGGGGCTTTTTTTGGTTTTGTTTTAAGTTTGCAACGACAGAAAACGGAGGCCCCGGGACGAAACGCTCGGTGAGGAGGGTGTACTCGCCTTGAGGGTTGCATAGTGGCCAACCGCGGCTCCAATGCAGCACGACGAAACCAAAGGCAAACATCAGGGTCTTCATTGAAAATAAGTAGAAGCGGTTGCCATCTTGTTCCAGTGTAACAACAACAGCCCAACATCCGGTTTGGGGCGGAGGTGGGCGGGGTTAACTGGCGTGACGTACACGAGAAGAAGCGGCTTCAATAAAAAGAAAAAAAATAGAGGTTAAAAATTACAAACAAAAAAACATACATAGTTATTCTACGTATTCAAGTTTCACTCTCATCTTGTTTTTTTTTTAAATATTTTTGTACCTCCCTTCCAACTTTCCAAACGACATTTCAGTAGAAGACGATAAAAGTCCTTTCATCTTATCATTTTGTTTCTGCTCACTCATCTGTCATTCTTATATATATTACATATCGGCTGTATTTGTGTACCTTGCTTAAAGGTAGGGGTTGCTGTAAATTATTCAAATAATGGCCGGACGGATAGTTTGATGGCACACAGCCTGGGGAGGAATAAAATCCCTTTTAACACACCCTACAAGTCACAGAATAATCGCTCAGGCCCATCTTTCAAAGACTGAAGGGCAAAAATGCTCAAAATTGTGCTGATCATCGTAGTTTTTTTCCTCGGTGGCAAGTGAGTGTTCAATCCCAGTGTCCGTCCCATTAGTGTGCACCAGGGGGAGCAGCAGGCCTGGAGTTCCACTTCAAGGCCCGCTATCAAAATCAGTGCTGGAACAAGAATGTACAGTAAATGAAAAAAATTCATTGGATCTGCTTTATGACTTCACGCAGCAATCTGGAGGTGTAAAGGCAGCTTTTGTCCCTCAGCACTCACTTAAAAACCGCTCGTTGGGTGTTTGCACTTTTAAGAAAACAATCCGGTTCTTAGTGGCTCACAAACGACCACTGTGCTGGATTCAAACTTACTGACCTCGGCTGCTACGCCGTGTCAAGTACTTCCAAAAGTAAGAGTCGTAAAAAAAAAAAAAATCAGGTTTGCATGTGTATTCTTGCTCTAACTGGTGAACGGTTATGAAATAGCTGTCGCAGTCGTCATTTTATTTCCACAACATTGACGATTGTTGTGAGGGTCTCTCAACACTCTCTTGAAAGGAGCCGTGTCAACATCGGAGTGGGGATAAGAGATTCCTTTATGAGGGCACAAGTGTTCTGGGTGTGGTTCAGTTCTAACACGCACACATGGCCCCCTTTTCTCTGGAAAGCTCAAAGTCTACAGACATGAACGAGCTTGCAGAAGGTCAAGTCGGGCGTACGGTGGCAACGCTTTCCCTCCTTTCAATCAGCTCTCTTTTTGTATGTTTACATGACAACAACCTCGTCGGATTACGGCGTCGTACTGCAGCGAGTGGGTTGACATGGATGAGTGACTACAGTGCAGAGTGATTTAGATACTCCATCGTAGACCCTTGTATGCATCTGACGGATTTACAGCGGATGCCAGTCGTCTATTGTTTCAGTCTTGACATCCTTGCGCATCCTTGCACGTGACGTCCAATTTCAAGGATGACCATTTTAACGATTGATGTTTTAATGTAGATTGTGTTACTCCCCCCACCCACCCAAATATCCATTCTGAGACACAATTTTAGCCTCCAAAATGCTGCAGTTTCCTGAGATCACGATCATAACTTTGACTTATCACGCTTTACTCTTTTAAAGTTAAAGTTAAAAATTTTGCCGGGTCTTGAATGGAAAAAAAACATTCTTTGCTTTTTTTGCTGTTTATGATTTTTAATGTGCCGCTCACAATGTGATTAGAATGGCATTCTCCTCCTGGTCAGCATATTAGAAAGCATATTTCTTCTGCTATTGTACGGATAAAAGTTCATTTTAGTTGTTGCAGTTTCCGATTTCTAATTTGTTCAGAAGTTTACTGTTGTCATGGAGATTTTCAGGCAAATTTTGTGGTGTCTTGCAAGCATGGAAATTCACTTTTATTGTTGCCGTTTACAATTTCTCATGCTGCAATCTTAATAGAACCTTTTATGCCTATATCTGTGATTTTTGTTGATGTTGACATTTCTTTTATCAATATTATGATAATACTGCTAGCCATGATTATTTTGGTTGCAATGGAACGAAACCTTCATCATGTTTCCTCTCTCGTTGTTACGTAAACAAAGAGCAGACGAAAACCCCTTTCCTTTGTTTCCAGTTCGATCACATTCAGACATGCGGAGCCATTGGCGACATCGCGGGACTGTGATTAAAGTCTCGTAATTAAAAAAACGATGCGCTTCAGGTAGCGCTTTATTGATCCTCCTCGGAGGGGACATGGCGGCGTAAAGGCGAACCCCTTTTAAAGGGGTGTTGGCCCCATGCCTTGGTTCTATCAGTCATTTCTCCCAACAAAACATCAGTCATGGGACACCGCTCAAAGGTCCCGGCTGACGGGGCCGAGTCCTCAAGCCAAATATAACAGGGCGTCCTCTGGCCTCAGTTTCAACTCCGCTTTATTAAAAATCGAACAAAGAATAGCCGCATTGTCGGAGAATAACGGTGAGAAAGAAGCATTCTGTCCAGTTCCGATCAGTCGGGAAGAGCATGGTAACGGAGTGACAGACAGGAGAAGGAAGTTCAGATGATTATCCAAAAGAAACACCGGTCCATGGCGGTGATGTACCATCAGCGAAGGCCAAAAGTCCACCATCATTTAGTTCACGGACCTCCATGCAGTGACACTTCATAAACACGTGAAAAAAAATAATAATTCAGAAGCAACAGTTCCTCCCTTTTGGGGTCAAAAACATCAACAATCACATCACCCGCCCGGAATTTCCCCGATCTCCCTATTCCCAGAAAATGGAAGAATTCCAAGCTGCACATCCTGTCTTCTGCTGTATTTCTTCATTCTAATCGAATGAGGTGCCATTTTTTCAGGGCTTCTGCAGAATCTGAAACTCGCCAAAATTTGCAGGTGAAAATTTACACCCGTTAGGGGTGATGGCTGAAGACACCCAAAAATTAGCTCAGTAGCGGGAGGCCCTCCGCCCTTGTGGAGCTGAGTTACGGCCTTTCTATTTTATGGTGAGTCATCAATCTTCGACATCATCTTCCGCCCACACACAGCCACGGAAAGTCATGTTTTTCGCCATTTGGCTCCACCCATCTGTCTGCTAGATCATCTTAACATTTGATAATATTCTGAGAAAATCTCTCGGATGAATTTGTCTTTGTAAATAACCCTGGTAATGGACAAATGGGTGTCAAATGGTCGGATGCATGAGTTTTCAGGTATGCCTGTGTGAGACTTTTTTTTTTTTTTTGTAGGACTAACCCTTAAAGACATGCCTACCAAATTTCATGCTGCTAAATCAAACCCAGCACGAGGGGCTGAATTTTTCAAAATTCCCAGAATAATAAAGCAACCACGAAGGCATTCCTCAAAGAAAATGGCCAGCGTCCCTCTCAGCTTGGCATCTAAACGGTGTGACTTCATCAACTGTGCGCCTCTCTGCTGGATGGCGCATCATTAAAAAAAAAAAAAAAAAAAAAAGTTTGACAGTCACAGGCCAGCAGGCAGTGAGTCACTTTTTTAAACGTTTCCACAAAAGGACCTCCTGCTCAAACACAGCGGCGTCCCAAAACGTCCCGGCTGGGTCAAGCTCCATCGCATCGCTATTGGCTTCAAGTCTTCACGGGAAGGAGACGCAAAACACGGCAGCCTCCAAGCGTTTCTGCTTTGACGAGGTCTTTGGAGTGTGACCGAGCTAATGTTTATTTCAATTTCTTCTTCTCTCGCAATCAACAGAAATACACAAACACTGAGCGGGGGTCCACAAAGGACAACTCAAAGGGAAACAGAATGCACTCAGCGAACCGCTGCCGCTGTTTGATTGGTAACACACACACAACCATCACCCACCACACACACGCCAAAAAAAAAAAAAAAAACTCATAAATGTATTCCGTCACACGGCTGCATCCTGGGGGCTTGTGGCAGTTTGTGCAATCACTCGCGAGTGCTCTGGCAATAATGATGCAGTCAAGGGCCATCAATGGACCTTTTCCGACCTGTCAATCACTCGTACAATAATAGCCAATCAGATAGCTGCATTGTCTTGACACGCCCCTGCCGCCATGTTGTCCCACAAGCAACGCTGGTTGTCAGTAGCGTGCGCTTGGAAAAGTTAATGTTACAAAGACAATGGTCCTCAGATGCGCTTGGGGGACGTGCAATTCTGATATCCTGTGTTTGAATGAATTATTATCAGTGCTTTATACATTGCAGGAGAACAACTTTCACTTTGTTAGTGTATCATTGATCTGCTGAAAGAAGTGTGTCATGTTTTATGCCGAAAAGTGGGGTTAATAATACGTAAATGCACCACTTCGTGCAAGAGAAATGTCTATTTGCCTATTTGTATCACATCGGACTTTTACACGGGACAGAGCACTGGGTATTACGAGCCAAGTTAAATGAAAACACCCAATCACTTGTAAAGACTACAATGATATTACTCGTGATCTTTCCAAGTAAAAAGTACTCACCCTCCTTTACATGCGCAGTACGATTCCACCATTTTATCCTCTAGCATTTCAATATGAAGTTTGTGAGGCGTCGAACTTTTTTGCATTGATCGGCAACATTTCGCAGAAACTCCGTCATTGCATCCTGCTCCGTCCAAAATCTCAATTCATTGTACATATCTTCGCGTGAAATAGTTGAGACCTCTCTGTAGAACTCTCTTGGACAAGTCTGACGCATTTGGCGAAAAAAACATACCCCAATATTATCTGGAATACGCGATAGAGAATCGACTTCAAACATGTTGTGTTCAGTCACCATTTTAGAAGCTTGTGGGACATGGCTAAGGGGGCGGAGCTTAAAATCGCCATCGGAAAGCTCCGTTAACACCCGGTGCAACATCACGACTTGGTACCGACAATCATGTTCCTGGTCCAGTTTGACAGGTGCGTTGTCCGATTACGATCAATTAAACGACTACGATCGGTTAAAGCGTCAGAAATTATCAGACAGGGAAGATTTATATCTCATTATTATTTCAGTTACTAAGAATATGCATCAGGATTTAGCGCAATACGTCTACAGACAATCGTTTTCATCACCACAAGGAGATGAAGAAGAAAAAGGAAACAGGCGGCTCAGTCCGCGCTCTCATCTCGGTGTGCAAATTACAACCAATTATAATGTCAACGGCTTGAAATGATTCCACGCTGAAGGCAAAAATGTGTCATCATCGTTTCAGTTATTAAAAGTCAGCCGGCAACAAGTTCGGTTTTGATCTGTTCATCGTTAGCCGGTTGACATCACAATCATGCCGTGTGCATGCAACCAGGTCTGATCCAGAATCAGAATCTTCTGGAATGGTTTGGTGACTTGGAGGTAAATACCGTATTGTGGTTTATGTTCGTTTCACACGTGAGGATCACGGTTGTCTGCCGAGGACACCGCCGATGGCAAACGTGCGCTGCGACATTGTTTGCTGAGCAATTTGACGATGACGTCATCTTCTCACAGCCCAACATGGCCTCTCTTCACTCGCGCGCGAGAGGAAAGTGGAAAGTCCGCTTTTCCAAATATAATTAAAGGTGCAAGCAGCACTGACTGCGCCCTTGTGCCCAATTTTTTTTTTTTTTGGGGTGGGGGGCCTTCAAACCAAAATGGCTGACTTTGTCCATTTTCCGGCACGGGTCTGAGACTTGGATGTACACTTTGCACAACCGTAGGCAAAGCAAGCTTGGAAATTTCGAGTCACCCGGCGGTCTTGCGTACCTGCTTTCCAATTGGAACCGCTCCGCTTGGAACATTTTCACTCTGGAAAAAATATCACAAATGGAAATCTCTTTCATCAAATCCACCGAGCTTTTTCGTGATCAAGAGTTCTGTATGTTCTTTTTTTTAACGTGGTTAATTTAATTGATTCATTTTTAGTGCTTAATCTAATTGAATAATTGGTTGATTGAGTTTGAAATTTTTTTTGTTCATCACTATTGTTTTTCTAGTCATTTATTTTCACTCCTTTCTGTCATTTAAAACATTTTTTTTGGGTTCATTTTAATCAATTTGTCTCATTCAGGATTTTGTTAATTGATTTCTTGTAAATGATCAACAATTATTTGATCATTGAAATAATATTAGATAAGATTTCAACATGACAACATGTACATTAAACATTTTTAAACCAAATAACTGATTAATGGATTAGTAAAAAATTATGAGAAACTAAAATAGTACATAAAATATATGAAGTCATTTTTATTAATTTATTGCATTGATTATTTTTATTCATTTATTGTAAATTAATAAGATAAAATATTGGTAAAAGATATCTGTATACGCATATCCTTTTTTTTTTTTTTTTTTTTTTACCCATTCCATTCCATTTTCCAAGCCGCTTATCCTCGCAAGCGACGCGGGAATGCTGGAGCCAATCCCAACTAATTTATTTTTTTAAAAATTGTAATTTCATCATTGCAATTGTTGTTCTAGTGCTATATAAAGAAAGTGGGGCGATTAATTCAATTAAACCTTTCTTTCTGTCTTTTTATAAAATTTGTTTTATGAATGAGCTGACTCATTTGTCGGTATTTAAAGCACAAGAGTGTGCCCACCCCTACCCTGATGGAGACTCTGCGGTCTAAAAGTCTGCAGACTTTGTTGTGGACGCGTTTTGACCGTAAATGAGCTGCAGCCACCCACAGAGATTGTTTCCATAAAACTGGACTTCCGCGACAGAAGCTATACCCTTGTTTATTATGCTCACAAGGAGCCGCGCTCAGATAAATCTCCGAACCCGAGTGAAAACCAGCAAGATGTGAACAAAAGCAGGCGGCAGTAACGAGGAGAGTCTGTTTGCAAAGTCAACAAACGACAACGCTTTCATGTGCTCGCATGGGTCCGCATGACCTCAGTGGACGAGAATGGGAAAGACGGACGAGCGTGTTTGTCGCGCTGGAAAACAAACGGCAACCGCGTGCAATACTTTTGGATCGACAAAATGGTGTCACGGCAACGCTAACGCTGATCGAAGCTTACGATGTATACATCTGACAAAAAAATATATATATATAAAAATGACCACATTGAAATTATCTGATGAATCGCTGCTCATCTGTTTGGTATAAAAGTTTTCAATTTGGATGAAATTAGACGGAATCTCTCAGATGTTTTCTTTGAAGAATCCTAAACCACATTTAGTGACATCGTAATACTTTTACTTTACTACTTTAATATGGCTGCAAAATGGCATGTTACCATAGTCATCTGAATTTGGGTGCTGAATCCCCCCAACACCACCACCACCAAAAAAATCATGGTTCATGGTGAGTCGTCGAACTTCTCTGGCATGTTTTTAGACAAAATGGCCCACTTCCTGTGGCTTTTCTGGCATGGCATGGCCTTTTTTTGGGTCTATACTACAGAAGCGTATTACTGCCACACCAAAAAAAAGGTCGCATTTCAGATAATTATGTGAAACTTATCACATAATAATGTGAAACTTATCACATTATCATGTGAATCACTTAGATCATTCCAAGGTGGCATACAGAAAGACAGGTAGAAGTGGATTCTCATTGAGTGTTGCACAAAACGTGGATTTGGTGAGCTTTTTTACGGAGTCGTGGTGTACCTGAAGATTGCGTCTTACGCACGGAGCAAGAATATGTAAGTTTATTCTTGTCATCATATAGTTTTGTGCTCTTTTCTGCTAGCTACCCAACACATGTTAACACAAGTAATACCAGGGTAACTCCGGATGCTACTGGACGCTAATTATGTGAAATGTATCACATAATTATGTGAAACATTTCACAAAATTATGTGAAAAGTTTATGCGAAAAGTTTCACATTATTATATGAAATGCGACCTTTTTTTTTTTTTTTTTTGGGTGTGGCAGTAATTTGCTTCCGTAGGTCTATGAATGGTAAAAATGTCCACCGAATATCATATAGATATGTTAAACTGACTTTGGTGTCTGAAAGGAAACAATCCATCCATCCAGGCATCCATCAATTTTCTCAGCCGCTTATCCTCACGAAGTGCTGGAGCCTATCCCAGTTGTCAACAGGCAGGAGGCAGCGTACATTGAGACAAACAGCCGCACTCGCAGTCACACCTAAGGGCAATTTAGAGTGTCCAATTGCAATAAATGCGTCATTTAGAATGTTTAGCATCACCGTTTGGGGTTGCAGCGCCACCTGCTGCTTCGGGCATGGCTTGCACAGCCTGCTCGTGCATTTCAACGCGAACATACAAGCGCATTATTGCACGAGTTCGCCGACTGTACCTTGTGCAATGTACACAAATCCTAGACCCAAACGATTTTTGAATAAAACCCAGCAGTGTTCGGCGGCGTCGTGTTTATACAGTGAAGTCATACGGAATCAAAGGTGCAAATGTTTAAGCTCGCCCCAAAACGTTGCAAAAGTGTCCGTAAACCCCCCTCGATGCTACCGCAGAGGTGGGATACTATCCCTGACTTCTATTCCCTGGGATAAGCTCCAATAAAAGTATGTATGTATTATTTCCATATCTATTCAAACAGTTTGCATTCTGATCACGTCAACGACGCCAAGATTAATAAAAGCAGAGATAAAGTATTCTACTTCTCCAGACGACATTGTGGAAATGAAAAGCGCATCTGTCATCGGGCTGGAGGAGGCGACCCATCATCATAGCAAGCACAGCATCAGATCCATCCATCCATCCATCCATTTTCTTTGCCGCTTATCCTCACAAGGGTTACGGGAGCCCTAGAGCCTATCCCAGCAATCATCAGAGCAGAACCAGAAGGTATGAAACTGGAGGAAAAAGAAAAGTTTTAAAAGCAGAACCAAAGCTATGGGTCGAAGCCCCCTGCCTGGAAATGCAGCGGGGTGGGGGGAGACTCCCACACATTCCACGCCGAAAATAAGCTTGAAGAGCAGCGCGCATTTCACTTTTGTCAAAAAAACGTCCACGTGGCCCTCCATTCATCCGGAACGCCCGTCTCGAGCCGTTCCACGACAGACTGACAGGTGGAAGGCCATGTTGGAAAGACTGAGGAAACCGCAAGAATGAGGGGAGAGTTGGATGAAGTCGTGTACATGTTCGTTCAGATTACATCTGGGCGATGACATCACCTTCGAGTGTGCCGTGTATGTCGGATTATTTCATTTGCAGATATTTGGGCTGCACCGGCAAACTTGCTGTTCGGAAATCTGACTCTCTTTTACACTGATAAATGAGATTTTTAAATCAAGAAGAAGAAGAAGAATTTAAGGTGGGGGTGGGACTGCATCAGGGATCCGCGCTGAGGTCCTTCCTGTTGGCGGTAAACTGACAGACGAGGTTAGACTGGAATCCCCTTGGACCATGATGTTCCCAGATGATACTGTGATCTCCAGTGAAAGCAGGGAGCAGGCGGGGGAACAATTAGAAAGATGGAGGTACGCACTGGAAAGGAGAGGAATGAAGATTAGCCGAAGTAAAACAGAATATATGTGCGTGAATGAGAGAGGCGGAGGAGGAAGAGTGAAGCTTTAGGGAGAAGAGATGGCGAGGGTGGGTGACTTCAAATACTTGGGGACAACAATACAGACCAATGGAGAGTGTGGTAAGGAAGTGAAGAAACGGGTCCAAGCGGAAGGTGGCTGGTGTTCTATGTGACAGAAGGGAATCCGCCAGGGTGAAGGGCAAAGTTTGGAAAACAGTGGTGAGGCCGGCCATGGTGTACGGATCAGAGACGGTGGCAACAGGAAGCAGAACTTGAGGTAGCAGAAATGAAGATGTTGAGGTTCTCGCTCAGAGTGAGCAGGTTAGATAGGATTAGAAATGAGCTCAGTAGAGGGACGGCACAAATTGGATGTTTTGGAGACAAGGTTCGAGAGAGCAGACTCCGGTGGCTTGGACATGTCCAGAGGTGAGAGAGTGAGGAAGTTGGTAGGAGGATGGTAAAGATGGAGCTACCAGGGAAGAGAGTGAGAGAGAGGAAGACCAACGAAAAGGTTGATGGATGTTGTGAGGGAAGACATGAGGGCAGCTGGGGTTAGAGAGGAGGATGCACGAGATAGGCTTCGATGGAAAAATATGACACGCTGTGGTGACCCCATACAGGACAATCCGAAAGGAAAAGAAGAAGAAATTACACTTTTAAATTGATTGGAGAAAATGTATGCATCCTGACATAACCATAACAAAAATAGTTGAGCGCCGAGCGGTCATACCCCGAACTCGTCATTGAAGCAAAATCCACTTACAATATGAAATCTGAAGCTCGTTTTTTCCCACACTCTATGCTCCACTTCCGCACGTAGCTGCCGCTCGCCTAGTCGTAACGCCTGAGCTCAGTCACCATCGAACAAAAAATGTATTTATGAAAAATGAAGCTCTTTTTTTTCCCCTACACACAGCCACTTTGGGCTCCACACTTCCCCGAGGAGAAAGCGCTCACCCGGTCCCAACGCCCTCGCTCCGCTCATCCGGATAACAAAAACAAGCATAAAAGTCTCCTTTTATGTATGCTAGGCAGTTCAACGACATCTTAATAAACTCGTAGAAGGTGAGAAACGCGCTGAACGTTTTGGCTTCTGTAGCGTCGGGATTTTTTTTTTTTTAATGTTGACTCTCCTAACGAGGAGGAAACAGCTCCCTGGCTCGTGTCCAAGCTGGGAGAATCGAACAGCGTTTGGGAAGGGATCCAGTCGGTGTCGTCATGTGGACTACGTCGGTTTTAGTGGGAACTGGCGTTGTAGTCGAGAATGGGTGGGCGAGAGTAAGATAGCAGGAAGTGAAAAGTATCTGTTTTGGATTAATGTCAGTCCACGTTGGGTCTACGCGGTCTTTGTAAAAACCTTTGCGAGTCTTTCATGTTCAGAGAGCAATTTGTTCACCTCCACCAAGCAACAATCCCCAAGAGGTTCTTGTTTTGTAGCGCTTCCGTTGAAAGCAGATTTTTCAGGCAAATTCCCTTTCTTGGAATTTTCCAAATAATTTACCGCAGACACAGTTTCACTGATAATGTGAATTTTGGTGAACAAATAAAGTGTCTCGGACCTATGCCTGAAATTGAACCCAAAGTCAACCATTTTGGTTTGACGTAAGCAACCTAGACTATAGGCGAGCACCGCCACCTTCCGCACGCCGTTGTTTACCAAGTCTACCCAACCAGGCCTTGGCGGAGGTCGGTGTGTGTTTTCCCAAGACGGGCGAGGGGCTCAGTTTTTCCCTCACCTCGAGGAAGACTCGTTCCGGCTCCAGACCACCTACGGGGTTTGAACGAAGACAGCTTCCACGCCTGGTTCTCACGGCCTGTCAACATAAATTGTCATAAAAGTCATAAAGTGCGCGTGAGCGAACGTGTGTATCTGAGTGTGCGTTTCACACACGACAGCGGGACCCTTTGGAATGTTTGCGTTGAGGCCGCGGTGCCCAAAAGGATTGTTGTAAAAGTCAACACACCTTTTACACACTGGCACAATGGCTGACTCATGTGCGTGTGTGTCTGTCAGTGCAAGATGTAGAACATTCTTTACATTTTCTTGTCTGTCTCGCTGTTCCCTACGATTGGCTTGCAACCAGTTCAGGGTTTACTCCGCCTCCTGCACGTTGACAGCTGGGATAGGCTCCAGGACTCCCGCGACCCTCGTGAGGATAAGCGGTGAAGAAAATGGATGGATGGATAATATACAAAGAAGAAATGAAATGACAACTGGACTGGAAGATTGGACCTTAGACATCAACTACTTTAGAACTACGGATGATGACTTGTTGCATTTCATTTTTCGGTTCATATTTTTCTTTACCTTTAAAAAAACTACATGGACAAGCTGTTAGATCTTGATTCTATTTCAGATACCTTGAATAATCTCCAAAGGGATTTTTTTTCCCAAGACATTATATGTACTTGAAGATAATTGTGTATCAAGACTGATGCAGGACTGAATTGTGGAGATGTGATCCACTCGAGCATCCGGCATGAAAAATAACTTGCATCAATCGTTATCAGCTATTATGTGTTCCATCATGTGGGCAATAAACGGGGGTTCATTTTACTCATTTCTCAATCTTTTCGGTCCTCCAACATGAGCTGGACACTCCGGTAAGCTAAACGGGCCTTAAAACGTGAACATACGAGTGTCGAGCGGTTGGAACACAAGTGTTTTTATTGGATTGCTGTCATGTTAACGTACTGACATCATCCACGTTTCGAATACATCTATGGAGTTATTTGGCGAGCGTGTACCTGCTCGCTGACAATGGAAACGAGACGGCCAGGAATGCGCGAGCGCACGATTGATGTGCCTTCCGACGAACTTAGCGCTCCCGCTGAGGTTCGTCCGAACATCACTCATACTTTTTGGACAAGTTCAGGCACTCGTTTTGAACGCAACGTCATCTTCTTCAAGGTCTTTTCCAAATGAGTCATCACCGGGTGTCAAGTCAAAGCCCCCCCAGAGGCTCCCATTGTCGTGGCGAATGTTCCATTCATCATTGATTCCTTGCCCAGCGAGTAGCCCTTGCCCTGCCCTGTAGCTATTGTTAGCACTAATGCTAATCCCCGGGTGGAAAAGCAGCAAAATTTGGCTGACATGACTGAGAATTTTCCAGCCGAGACAATTAGAGGTTCTCGCTTTGCTAAATCGGAAGTAACTTCTTCATGTTGACATTTTCCAAGTCCACATTATCTGTGGATGTATTTTAGTGGGTTTTCCAGCCCCTCCCCCCCCCCCCCCCAAAAAAAAAAACACTGACCCACATGAAATTTGGTGGACATGTCCATCATGTCAGGACATAAAAAAAAGTTTCAAGGATCCATGCCTGAAGTTAAACAGGAAGTCGACCATTTTGGTTTAAAGTAGACATTTTAGCCAAATCCCTTCTGTAAAGCTTTCATAATTAGATATATCATTTAAAAATGGCTGAGGTAGTGTGTTCAGGTGAACATATGAAAAAAACATCGAAATAAATCAACGTTTTTGTTTTCTGTTTAAACCTAATTTTTTTCCAAGCAATCAAAGTTTTATGGATTATTCCAAGAGGCCGTTAGCTAGTAGGCGGCTTTGTAGGCGGGATTTTCTCTCTGCATTCCCGTTTACAGTTTTCAGGCAAAAGTGGGTGATGGGGTGAGCGTCCCATCCCGCCACCCGACGCCGGTTTCCATGTGCTCATCATCCTGTCCAGACCCAGGTTGAAAAAAAAAAACATTGGCTTTATTTGTTCAGGCTAATGTAGCGGACCTGGCCGGACGCATCTGAGATTTAAGGCTATTTGCGTCAAGCGATGAACTACATAAACGATACTCCGCTGATGCGGCAGAGTGTTGGAGTTCCCTGATAAAGCAGCAGACAGGAAGGAGGAAACACCTGGAAAACCTGAAAAAGGGAGCAGTTTCCTAAATACCAAGAAAGAAAGCTATTGTTCATTTCATACTCATGCTTTAAAATCTACATACATAAACTAATGTGTTAAATACTACCTCGAAAATTACTGATCAACCTTCGACAGTGTCTTATAATTGAAATAAAATCAAACGTCAAGGTAGAGTCTGGTTGAGGTCCGTTAGTAGGCCGCAGGGCACATTCCGGAATATCCCCTCAGAACAAGGAAGTGGGGAAATAGGTGTGGGAAACCAAAGGCATCCATGTTGAACAGTAAAGTTTTAAAATGCGCATCTTTATGGATTTGTTTTGCTTTGTCGTTAAATGTGTAAGTCACTTCGTAATTGAAGTTATGACATGCTAGCTCACTGCAGTGATGACATGCAGTGAGCTAGCTCACCAGCTATGCACACACCCTGAAAATTGATCTTCACTTTGGATATTCCGCTGACTGTTTTAGAGCGCCTCAGTGTCGGCCCTGAGTGTAAGTCACGAAAGAAAACCAGGGAATTTCTACTTCAATGAGATGAACCAGTAACTGCTGATGATAAAATCCCGTCATTCTGAAATGGCGCCACCCAAAAAATATTGCGCTATACGGTACAATGGCCAACTTTTCGAGCGCCTCTTTGAAGTGACTATGGCGGTCACGTGACTCGTGTTGTAATCTTGGCGTTTGACCCAACAACGAACGTACACCTGTGACTCGAGTTTGAAGTCCAAACATTCAGATAACACGCTGCTAACCCGTTGCCATAGCTGCTGCGAACCTGCACCATGGGTACGTCCAATTTGTATATTATACTGTATAACGTGCGATATTGGGCTTCAGGCCAAGCCTCAAATGTGCACGTTACGGCTGAACTTTGCTTGACCTTCTGTAAACCTTTGAACGCGCACGTGAATCGAAGCTTGACTGTCCAAATGTTTCTACGTTTCAGTGCTTTTACATCTGCAAAGGTTGCGGTGCATTTTAGTTCATCCCCCAAAGCCTAATGTCACAAACCTTTTCTGAATATTGTACATACGTTTCTATCAAGCAGGAATGGGTTATGTGTATTATGAGAAAGAAAAAAAAACAAATGTAACCCTAAAGAACAATGTTTTCAATTTTACCCATTGGCGATGATTTTTTGTTTTCACTATAAGTGGATAACAATGGCGACAAAAAGTTTGTGTTTTACTTTAGGATGCCAATCGCTTGCGTTTTTGTTGCTGGTCCTGCTGGTTTTTTCTCGGGCTCCGCCCGGGACCGACGGAGGCCACATCCTGGTGTTCCCGGTGGACGGGAGCCACTGGATCAACATGAAGGTTCTTCTGGAGGAGCTCCACCTGCGAGGACACCGGCTGACGGTTATCCGAGCCTCCAACAGTGTCTATGTGCCTCGGAACTCGTCGCTCTACGCCGCCGTCACCGTCGACGTGGCCGGAGAATGGGAGGAATTTTTTGAATTTCTACAAGATCTTATTAAGGTAACGACCTAGATTTGACCACATTTGAAATAATGGGAAAAAAACTCAAGGAATATCATTTTTCAAACTTTGTCATCACGAGTGATGTAAAACAACTCAAAGGCTTAGCAGTGCCATTATTTGTTAAAAGTGTTTAAGTATCCATCCATTTTCTGAGCCGCTTATCCTCACAAGAGTTGCGGGGAGTGCTGGAGCCTATCCCAGCTGTCATCGGGCAGGAGATAGGGTACACCCAGAACTGGTCACCAGCCAATCGCGGGGCACAAAGAGACAGACAACAGTCGCACTCATAATCACAGGTCGGGGCAATTCAGAGAGTCCAATTAATGTTGCACGTTTTTGGGATGCGGGAGGAAAGCGGAGTGCCCGCCCAGAGAAAACCCAGGCAGGCACGGGGAGAAAATGAAACCTCTACACAGGCGGGACCGGAATTTGAATCCCGTTCCGCAGAACTGTGAAGTCAACGATCTAACCAGATGTGTCACCGCGCTGCATCAACAGTGAAGTGAACAACTTAAAAAATGGTTAGTCATGCAAGGGTCAGTCAAACGAGCGCGATTGAAATCAGCAAAATGGATTTTAGCAACATTTGTGTTTGTCAAACCTTATCGTCACAAGTCAAGTTTGACTGAATTGAACAAAGTGAATGCTACGAAATGTTACAATTTGTCAAACTTAATCATCCGTCAAGAATGAACAATATGAAGGCTGAGGAAGTTATTAGCCTTTGTCAAACTCAACGAACTGAAGATTCTGCAATTTTATCATTTGTTACTTTATTGTGACCAGTCAAGTTTGACTGAAGTAAACAAAACAAAGTCTTGGGAATGTTAGCATCTGTCAAACAACAGAACTTACCTTTTCCCAGGGCCTCCGAAAGGGGCGCACCATGCACCGCGAGTTCACCAACATGATCTACGAGGCCCACTCCGTGTGGGGCGCCTCCCTCTCGGCCTTCTTGGAGAACCGGGAGATGGTCCAGAGCTTGAGAGACTCCCACTTCGACATGGTCCTGACCGACCCGGCCATTCCCATTGGGGTGGTGCTGGCCAAGTTCCTGGATCTTCCTCTGGTGCTCAACGTCCGCTGGATCCATGGCGGCGAGGGCCACTTCGCCATGGCCCCCTCACCGCTCTCCTACGTCCCTGTACCGGGTTCGGGCCTGACGGACAAGATGGACTTCTTCCAGAGGGTGAAGAATGTCTTCTTCTACGCCTTGGTCATCCTCCAGCAAAGAATCCTAATTGAGCCCATCTATAGCGCCCTCTGCAGGAAACACATCCACGGCGGCTGCGACATCAACTCCCTCCTTCAACAGGCCGACATTTGGCTCTTCCGCACTGATTTCGTCTTTGACTTCCCACGGCCCACCATGCCAAACGTCATCTACATCGGCGGCTTCCAGTGCCGGGCTGCCCGCCCGCTGCCTGGACACCTGGAGGACTTTGTCCAGACCGCCGGGGAGCACGGTGTGGTTGTCATGAGTCTTGGCACTCTGGTCGACGCTATGCCCGAGTCCGACGCAAAGGAAATCGCTGCCGTCTTTGCCAGGTTGCCGCAGAAGGTGATGGATGGTTAAATTCTTCACATTATTCACATTTCTTTATTACCCTATGTTTTATAAGATAAGATATTATTGGGGTTTTTTGTTATTAAAAACACAAGCATGATTTTTCTGTTTCTTTTGGGTATGGGGCTGGAACAAATTAATGCTTTTCCATTCATTTAAATGGGGAAAGACGATTTGAGATACAGAATTCGACTTGTGTCTTCTTCAACTTTCCCATTTTAGGTGATTTGGCGTTACAAAGGTCCTCGACCATCCACGCTGGGCAACAACACGATGATGGTGGACTGGATGCCTCAAAAGGATCTCCTGGGCCACCCACAGACCAAAGTCTTTGTAGCCCACGGGGGCACCAATGGACTCCAGGAGGCCATCTTCTATGGCGTCCCAGTCCTGGGAATCCCGCTTTTCTTCGACCAGTTTGACAACCTGGTGCGCTTGGAGCACAGGGGAGCCGCCAAGATTGTAGACCTGGTAGATCTCACCCGGGACTTCGAGGCTGGCCTCAACGAGGTCCTGAGCCAGGATAGCTACCGGCGCAACATGAGGAGGTTGTCGGACCTGCACCGGGATCAGCCCATGACGGCCATGGATCGGGCCATCTTTTGGGTAGAGTACGTGATGCGGCACAAGGGGGCGCCGCATCTGCGCACCGGGGCCTACGAGATGCCCTGGTACGCTTACTACGGTGTCGACGTAGCGGTGCTGCTCTTGGCCATTGGAGCTGTGCTTTCGTTGGCGGCCGTGGCTCTCGTCAGGTTCCTCTGCTGCAAAACGCCGAGAAAAAACAAAACAAAACAACAATAGAAATTAACCACATTCAGGATAAATACAAACCTTTTCTTGACATTTCTTGACCCTTATCTCATAAGTTTAAAAATTTCAAAGTGAAGGGTTCAAATGAGTGTCCAAAGCCAAACCAGGGTCACGGGTTTTCAGATGAGGTTTAGGTTTCAAACTGTGGGTCCAAGTAAACGTTAAGGTTTCGAATTAGGGTTGACGAAAAAATTGAGGTTTTCAAACAAGGATTATGGTTTGAAATTAGGGTTGCAAGGCAAGTTTAATGTTTCCAACGAGGGTTCGAAGGTCAGAGTTTCCAACTTGTATAAACACGAGTTAAGTTTCAAGCTTTTTAAACATTTAAAACAAATTGGACTCAACAAACCTAAAGTACACCTTTTCTAAAATAAGAAAGTATCAAACTGATTTTCAAGTTTTTTTCCCTGTACACGTTAACTGCGTACTGTGAACCGTTATGCTGGTCCAAAGCTTTGGATGGAAAAAGCTCCCAGTGGTCCGTGTGGGGATGATGATGTCACTCTGGCTGGGAATGCAGAGGAGACGTTGTGTTGACTGCCCAAAATACATCCCTGCTCACAATCAAACATCATCATCATCATCACATTAGTGTTTCGCACGTGTTTTCACGCGTGCTGCTTCCAAGGACATTTTGGTCCCCGTGACCACACCCCTTTCTCCTAGATATCCACTGCGCTAGTTGATGGCTGCATGACAACACGACACAACAATTTAATTACTGATACGTTTTATGAGCGTCTAAGGCAATTTAGAGTCTTCAAGGAATTCAAACATGATCTAGAGTCATTTGACACTTTTTTGTAAATATCTTCGATGATTTATTCTTCAAAGAAAATCATAAACATTGAAGGCAATTTAGTCCTCGAATAACCTAACGTGGCCATTTTGGTAAACCCGTTAAGACAATTTTGAGACTTGAAAGAAACAGCAATTGTGAAACAATCGAATTTTCGTCAACGTCGAAGGCGAAGGTGATATTTTTTTAACATCTACAATGAAGCAATTTGTCTTCAAGTCGTAATTAGGATTAAGAGTCATCAAGATGCTTTTTTTTTGTAACCATCTTAAAACATGTAAACATGTCAAACAGTTGTCTTCAAATAACTTAACATTCTATATAAACATGTAAAATGATTTCGTCCTGAAAGAACCCAATCTGGACTTTTTTTTGGGGAACATCTGAGATGATTCAGTCTTCAATTTTTCCCCATGTACACTTTTCGTAAAACTTCAAGACTAGAATCTTCCCTGACACTAAAATGTCATTTTTGTAAACGTCTACTCACTCTTTCTATGCTTTGAAGAGCAATAAAATATTGGCAATTGATTTTTCTACCGATACAGCCACGTATTAGCCTTTTTTAATTGGACTTGTAAGGATTTTTCTTTCCTCTTGCCGATAAAACAGGTTCAAACATGACTTGCCTTGGAGTCGGAGTGGCACATTTCTCGTGGTACTGCGTAATGGTTCACTTGACGAGTCCCAACCCAGCCGAAGCAGATGTGGCCTCTGTGGCTTCATCTGCTGCTGATTTCGCCAGCTGGACGGACGGACCGACGGACCGCCGAGCCGTCTGGCAGCCCCGTCGGGAAGAGAGGAGATCGGGGGGGTGTTGGTGGCTTTTGGCTCCGACGCCGGGAGGAGACCTGAAGCGTCCCGAGTGCGGCAACATGAAATGATGCTTCATAAACAGAAAACTTTTCAAGGCTGAGCGACGTCCTTCGGTGATGGATTTGCTGTAATACGTCAAAGACTGTTCAGAAATTATGCTCGGTTCCAAAAAAAGAATCAGACGGGGGGGATCCTGAAAACTCCTCGTTTTCTTGACCATCAGAGACGACATAGACAATGAAATTATTCAACGGATTTTTTTCCAGATGCATTTTCTTAAACATTAGAGCTTTTAAATTCATTAACATCAATGGCGATTTAGACTCTTCAGTGATCGTAATATACTGTAGGTAACCGTAAAACAAGGACTTGTGCAGATTCTTCCTGAAAACACGTCTGTCTGTCTCGGTTCAAGTCTACTACAAGAGCGACTTGATCGTGTCGGTTGAGTTCAAGCCTCGTCCTGCGTTGTGAACACGCCTCATAAAACAACATTTGTCTTTTTTCGGCCTTTGTCATTGACGCCAGGCCAGGTGTTCTTGCGCTAACTCCAGACGGCCCGAGGCGCTAATAAGTACCACAGATCATTTTAAGGACACGGCACCACCCAATAATCCATCTAGACATTATTTTAACCCCAATTTTCCATTTATACAGCCCAGCAGATCTATTTTTGGAAACATCAAAGACAATATTGATCTCTTTCCGAAATGTCAAAGGCAATTTGGGCTTCAATAACCCGACAATAGCCATTTTTCAAAATAAAACCAATTTAGACTACAACTGACCAAATCGGTTATTGTCAACATCAAAGACAATTTAGCCTCTCTCAGAAACATAAAGGACAATTCTTCAACAAACCTGCAGTTGCAGTTTCATCAAAATCACTGACAATTTAGATAATAACGAATAAAACGGTACATGTTTTTGTCAGGACTTAAGATCATTTTAATTTAATTTGTATTTAATTTTAATGTTAACAAATCTAATGCACCTGTATTTGGAAACACAGGTGATCTAAATTTGGTCTTCAAAAATATTACTCTAGGACATCAGACAATTTAAATTTATTTTTTTTGTAAAAAAAGATAATCTAGACTCCATGTATTTATAAAATGTACTTTATTGAGATAATTTACAGAGTGAATTTAATTCTTGCAAAAAAGAAAAAAAATTCCAAGCGTCCATTGTAGTGAATGCAAGCACCATCGAAAGCAATGAAAAGATAATCGTGAATCATTCATCACCTTTTCATCGCAGCAAATGTTCATCGCAATCACGTGGCAGTATTCATGCACAGCAATCTTTGTTTTTCTTGGTATGAAAATATAAAAATAGAACCGAGATGAACAGATTTTGTTTGTTGTCTGTCGCTCCACAATTGAATCGGTCAATCGGCGTCGGCCGCCCCGGCGTTCCTCACTGGGGCGTGGCCTTGCGCTGACGCCTCACCAAGCGCATCCTCCTCCTCCTCATGCCCGCTGACAACGAAGACCACAAGGGGACGGGAACTCAACAACAAGTCAAGGTCGAGATGTTGGGGTGGTGTACTAAGGGTTTTTTGTCGTGGTCGTCGTTTTACCTGGAGTGTTCCTGGCGGCAGCAAACTTCCCGCCGTCTGCAACACGGACACAATCGTGATCATCGGTATTGAACACGGCGCAAACGTACGCGGCGAAACGCAGACGTTCGACTCGATTTAGCTAACAGCTACGCTACAGATTTTGAAGAACGATTGGAGTCTTTAACAAAGCTGATATACACATTTCGGAAACATCAAAAAAACTTAGAGTATGTATTTTCTTTAACATCAATGATTAAAAAAAAAAATAATTGATGCATTTTTGGAAACATCAACAACAATTCACTATTCAGTTAATCTAACTTTAGTTGAATATACAATATAAATATTTGCTGGGATTGTGCAAGATTCATTTCTTGACATTTCCAGATTGAACTATAATCAAATTCCCAATGTTGTAACATTGTAGTTTCCACAAATGTACAATTAAAAACACCTAAATAATGGGTGGAAAAAAAAACCTAAACAAACCAACCTTTGATGAGTTTGGTAATCCTCTCGGATTCCTGTTCGATCAAATTGGGGTTTCCGTGGATGGTCGTGATCCTGGAGAAGTCCGGTCCTGTGTGGGCCAAACATGGCGCGTCAAAAACTTGTTTAAAAAAAAAAAAAAAAAAAAAAAACAACAAGAAAAAAAGAAAAACAAATGCACTCATATTTTTTTTTCTTTCACATCAAATCAACAGAATCCAAAGACTCCTTTTGCTTTTTCAAAATGTAAGCGGAGTCCCTACCCTCAATGATATGCGGCTCGATCTCCATGGGGAGAGCTCCACCTTGGGAGGTTGTCGAGAGTCAATCCATTAATTCGTGACACCAGACAGACGGACGGACAGACGGACAGGCAGGCAGACAGACAGACAAACAGATGCCGCTGCCGCCACTTCCACCACATACGACACCAAACAGACAAACATAGACATAGAGACACAGATACCTCATTGAACCGCTTTAGGGACTAGACTCTTCATTTGGGATAAGACCATTCCATGGGGACTAAAGTCTTCTCTCAAGACTAGCAAATTCACTTGAGACAAAATCCATACCTTGGGACTAGATCCTTCATCTGAGACTCGACCTCTCTCTGGGAGTAGAGCAATATCTCAGAATTGAAGCTTAACAGTCTGATTTTTTCTCGGGAATAGTACAATCTCTCGAGAATAGAAACTTCTCACAAGACTAGAACCTTCTCTGAGGAACAACATCTCTTAGAAATAGAACCTCTTCTCAAGACAAGAACCTTCTCTCAAGACTTTTCCTTTTGTCCAAGGACAAGAACTTTCAATTGGACAAAAAACTTTATCTCGGGACGAACACCTTCAAGTGGAACCTTCTCTTGCTCTCAAGACAACAATCTTCTCTTAAGACTATAAACTTCTCGAAAGAACAATATATTCTCTTTGGACAAGAATCTTATCCCTGGATGAGAACCTTATCTTGGTAGTAAATCCTTCTCTAGGGACTAAAATCTTCTCTCAGGACCAGAATCATCATTTGGGATAAGAACAGTACTGTGAAACTCCAACCTTCTCTCAGGACTAGGACATTCACTTGGGACTAAAATCTCTCAACCAGTTCAATGAAGCGTCTATGTTTTATGTCTATGTGGGCAGACATCCAGAAGTCATGGTGTTGCAACCAGCTGCTTCTACAGGAAAAACAACTTTGACTCAAATTGTTCTTTCCAAAAGATCCGCTAGCCGACTCACAAGTCCGTCAGCAATGTTATTTAGGACTTCAGCAGAACAACTGATTTATTGTTTTCATTTATTGCTTTTCGACTTATGAGCAGTCTGCCTTGAAGGAAGAATGCCTTGTCATAAACAGTAATTGAAAGTCTAGGTCAATAAACATAAAAAACACGTTTTCGGGAACACTGGAGAGGATTCAGTCTTCAACAAAAGTGGCGTAACTATCGTGTGTTTTTTTTTTTTTTTTTTTTTGTCCAGAAATGGTTTTGAGCAACATTATCCTTTTTGTAGGAGATGAAAAGTCGATTCACGCTTTGAGAAGCCGAACATTTTTAGAAACATCATCAAATATTCTTGGATCCTAAATCATGCATTTCCATCCTAAAGTATCCTATGTAAAGCTCGGTCATCTTTTTCCACAAACATCAGAACCGATTAAGTCTTCGCACCTTAAAATGGAGCAAAATTAGGCTTTAAGGAAACCCACCAGACACTTTTTTTTCCCAGACAAACCAGAAATTATTTGAAGTTTTCAGCTAAACTCGTGAACAAGCCGAAAGAAACTTTGCCATGGCTTACCTACGTATTTTCTTAAACATCGAGGACAAATCAGTCGTTAATGAATCTTTTGCCATCATTATCGAGGAGATGATTTAAGCTTCAATGAAACTTAAGTTGCCATTTTTAGTGATATCAGTCACATCAGTGAATTTTTTCCAGAAACATCAAAGATGATTTCATCTTCAGCTAGCGTCCTTCACACAATTGTGTGAACATCGCAGCCAATTCAGTATCCAACGAACCTTTATATAATTTTTTTTATTTACATAAACATTGGGAATGTTTTTGCCCTCAACAAAACTGCATTTTCCCCATAACCTAATACAGTGCATGCGTTTTTGTAAAAACCGAAGTTTATATATAATAATGTTTGATTTTGAATGCAATATCTGGTGTGCACCATGAGAATGATGTCTGAGGAGCACCAAGGTCAGTTGCAATGATGACGAGGATGTTTCTGTTAGACACATAAAAAAAAAAAACCATCCTTGGAGGACAAGATACTGACCTGCGTTTGTCTTGTCTTCCGACTCCCCTTGTCCACCTAAAATTTCACACGCCGTTGATTATCTCTCAGCATTGCGAGGCCAGAATTGCAGAAACTGCATCCCTTCATCTCTTACCCTTGATGACTCTGGTCACCTTGGTTAAGCCGGGCTCCCCGATCACCCTGGTTACCTTGGTAACCGAGGGAACCCTCTCGACGACGCTGGTTACCTCAGTGAGCACAGGCTCACCCTGCACCACCACCCGGGTGACTGTCGGTTCAGTTTCGATCACCTGTGTTACCTCGGTTAAGCTTGGCTTGCCCTCCGCCACGCTCGCGATGGATGGTTGTTCTTCGATAACGCTGATCATTTCGGTTTGCCCGGGGACTGCGGGGGAATTAGTGGTTGCATCAATACCAGCAAAGGCACATTTACATTCTTCAGGGGCCACTTTACTTGTGTCGACTCACTCACTAAGCATGTCCATTTTTTCAGTCCTTTTCGGGTGACTGTACCGCCCAAAATAAATCTAATCATAGGGTGTTGAGACACTGTCGGGGTTTTAGTTCAGGCTTTTCAGCAGGGTAGTAGTTTCAAAATAGGGTTTCAATTCTGGGTAAGCGTTTCATTCAAGTATTTGCCTTTTAAATTAGGGTTTCAGGACAAGGTTTTGCGTTTTAAATTGGGGTTTTTCCTCCGGGGCTTACGGTTTCAAATTTGGGCTTCATTACAGAGTTTGTGTTTCAAAGTAGGGTTTCAAATCAGGGTAAGGGTTTCAATTTCAAGTGGGATTTCAAGAAATAGTTCCAAGATTCTTTTTCACGCCATGGTTCGTGTTCCAAACTGGAGTTTCGGTTCAGAGATAAAGTTTCAACGTTGGGTTTCAAGCAGGACTAGAGTTTCAAGACAGGGTTAGGATGTTAAAAATTGGGCTTTCCAAAAAGGATTGCCACATGACTGTATTTTTTCTTCACACACAAAAACATCGTATAATCATTTTTATATAATGATCATAAAAATTTCCTGGATCCTGTAAGGAGCTCCTACTTTAGCTCTTCTATGTTACTCAATACGCAGAGGCATGCATCTATCTAAGGAGAAGTTCACTCCAGGACTGACAAGCTAATGAGCTCATTGCGAAATGCCAGGATTTGGTATGCCGACAGCTCCCGACGGAATTTAAGAGCGGATGATGACAGGAAGCATGTACATAATCAGGGTCTGGAACCTTGGAAGTTGGGAGGATTGCATTAATGATTACTTCCAAAAATTCCACTTAGGATCTTCCAAGATCACAACGCAAATCCAATAAGAGCCCGTTAAGGAAATGTGCTAAGACCTTAACGTCACTTTTGGGTATACACATTAACAGTGAGAGATCTGACCAAGAATGAAAAAGTTCAGCCGACAATGTAGCTTGCACTCTTCTGGGGCAACTTTGGGCTGTGTCTGTGAGAATTTTGCCTATTCATACAATTTTTGTTCATGCCAAAGTTTGCTCTGGAAAAAAAGGCCATCAAACATTGTCTTTTTCTTCCACATCAAACTCATCCTTTCATCCCCTTAAAGACCTGCGCCACAAACAGGTGGATCCAAGCGTGTCTTCACCTCAAATTGTTTAACACAATCACTTCTTCACTTCAAACGGGTCCATTAAACTCTCTCATCCTAAATCGACGGAGCCGAGAACGGCAAACTGGTTGATCGAAATACTTCTTTATGTGAAACAGATCCCTACGAGAACTTAGTCACCACAACAAGACCCGTCCAAGCTCTCATTCATCACAAACAGATGGATCTGACCACTCATTTACCCCAAATAGGTCATTACAAGTACGCGTTTATCACAAACAGATCCATCTCAGCACATCCCTGCCTCAAACCAATCCACAATTCTCTATCCAAGCAATAATTGATCATAACCCGATGCACCAGAGCACACTTTCCCCGCAAACATATCCATCCAAAACACTTTTTTTTTTTTAAAGTGACATCCTAACAAAATGTTTGATCCAAACAAAAAGATTGAACCAAGCATAGATCGACCTCTACCCGATCCACCTTGGCTCTTTTACGTCACAAACGGATGCATCCAAGCTTACCATTCTCAGTGTACTTTGTCGTCGTGATGGTCCTTCCTACGGGCAAAAAATCAGCTTTAGCTTTAGCATATTTGGTACATGAAGTTCAGTATCAGGAAACGAAAGAGACTTACTGACAAAAGTGAGCGGGATCTCGGCGTAAGAGAATCCTGACACAAACTGTGGAACACAAAACCAGAACAAGGGTCACAAAGAATCCCTGAACCGGAATCTAACGATGGCGGTTTAGTTCCCAGTCTGTCCCTTTAAAATGAGCTACTAGACCACCAGGGAGTCTCGCAATCTTCTCCGTACAACTATCTATGGCATCCACTCAATTTTTCCTCTATAACTTGGATTTTTTTTTTTTTTTTTTTTTATTCAGAACTTGAAAAAAAAAACCTCGAGCATTTGGGATATATCTAGTGTGGTGACACCAAAAATAAGTTCTCGTCGTTGTTTCAGTTGGGTTCAGCATTGTTCTGCCACCTGGAAGTATCCTGGTGATTCTCGTTTGCAAACATGATCAAATGGTTTCTCTCTGCTGGGTGAGTTTTCCCCTACCTTGATCTTGATGTACTTGATGATCTTCCTGAGGAGGAGCAGCAGGTCCTGGCGTCCCACAGGGAGATCTGCAAGGAAACATCAGGGAACATCACATTGGGACACCGGCAAAAAACAAGGCTGTACATTTTTTTTATTTCTAGAAGAGTGCCAACCTGCTGGATAGAGAAGGTTGTTGACTACATGGATTACGCCATTGGTGGCCATGAGGTCACTGTCAGGTACATTGACGGAGTTGACATGAATGGAGTTGTTCACCTGGACAAACACACAGGAAGACTCTTTGGTAACGTCGAGTGACTATGACAACGATCGCGTTGACACCAGAGCAACGGTAAACCCCTCATTCGAAATCCTAAATCTCTCCATTTACGTCAAATCCTGACCCTAAAACCTAACCTTAACCTCGGTCCTAAATCACAGTCCCCCAATTCCCTAATCTTAACAAGCTAAAAGCCTGACCCTAACTAAACAATAACAACAATCTTCACCCATAGCCATAGCATTTCTTTGTAGACGTTCTGATTGATTCCCCAGCCTGCGCTGACCCATTGCTTGAAGTTTGGGTTTAAAATCTATCTTTTGTAACACCTTTGTGACACACCTCATGAAGTATGTTTTATGCCCATATTTAGTCATGACTCCATCATTTCCTCATGTCCTCATTGGGGCTCTGCTCTGCAGCCAGATTTGTCCTTGAGCGCATCTCTGCACGTAGGCTAACCTTGATGGACTGCATACTGGACGCTTTGTAATAATCCATTCCCAGCTAGAACCGGTTGAGACACAAACCCTTTGTGTAAGTGGAAAGCTCCGATGCCATGCCACAGTTTTGATACCGCCCTTCTGACAAGATAAAGGATGTGTGCTTTCTCTGTACCTTCGCACTTGCGATCTGCTCTTACAGCCATTATCTGTAACTCATAAGTGCCCGGAATATTCTGTAATAATATTCTTCGAAGGAAATGTTCATCATCTCCATAACCAACATACTCACTACCCGAAATCAAACGAACACGCGGAAGAAAAAAAAAAGCATCCTCCAACACTCATAAGCCAACAATTTGTAGATATCAGTGAAAAGAAAGTCAAGATGTCAGCCATGAGAATGATATTTAACGCCGCTGCCCACTAAGAAAATCATTGAAATCTCGTGTTTGTTACCATATTTGGACAAGACAAGAAGTTACTTCCTGGAGTTAACTTTGAACTTTGAGACTTTCTCGAGAAAGGAAGCCCATCTGCTTGATGACGGCGCTTCCTGCAATCAAGAAGCCCGGCTGAGTCACTTGGGGGGATCGGTTTCCCCTCCTCCACAGCACTTTGTGTCTGACGCTTCCAGAACCCACGCTAAATGTCATCGCACGCGGTAGCCTGGTGGGCTGAGTGGGAGCTCGGGTGTCGCAAGAGAGCCGTACTTGATGGAAATGACGGCGGCCGGCTCCTTCATATGTCTGGAACGCCTCCAGAGATCATATCCGGGCGTCCGGTTGGGGGCTGTTGCTCAAGGGGCATATTTGATTAAAAAAAAAAAAAAAAAGACTGGCCAGGTCATTCACAGACGAAAAATGTTTTGTTTGGTTCAACTAAAAAAGTTTTTAATAATGTAACTGGGGTTTTTCATATAAAATAATGCATTCATGTTTTAATTTTACTTTTTGTAATTAATTCATTACTGCGAATAAACAAATATATGTATGTAATGTGAATGTAAAATACCTAATAATAAAATAATTCTAAATTACTATTTATAATACATTCAATTGTGACTACAAATTATTTAATGCATTTTTATAATAAGTTACATGTAAATTAATTCTTTGATGCCAAAGCTAAGCAAGAACGTCTGGTTGCCGTGTGTTCACGGTCACGTGGTACAGGTAGAGGTGAATTTTACAGCTGGATGGATGGATGGATGGATGGACAGACTTACAGACAGAACTTGCAGGTTCCTGCCCTGCAGGGTCTTCAGGAGATTGGTCACGCCCCCTTCCAGGCCGCCATTGATAAAAACGCCCTGGCCGACGTGGTAGAGCAGGATGGTCCTCAGCGCGGTCAGGTCGCCTGCAAGAAGGCAAACCGATTCGGCGTTGGGATATCGGCAACTCCGTCGAGCGGTACTAACGAAGCGGCGCTCAGGTGCGGCCTGGCGACGGACTTTTCAGCAGCCTCATGTCGTCTTTGTCAAGGTCGGAGAAGGCTTCGTCCGACGGCGCGAAGATGGTGAACGAGCCCTCCTGCTTCAGCAGGTCGGTCAGACTGGCCGTCTCCATCAGTGACAGGAAAATTCTGGATTGGGGACAAGCGGAACACTTGTTACACACTTGGCCAATAAAGCTGATTCTAAAAACAGATCATTTTGGGTGGTTGGACGTGAGAAGCATTCTTAGTCGATGCCAAAATCGTGTTCTTGTTGAAAATACAGCAATAATCAGCAAAAGAACGGCAAATTTGGCAGACTTGTGAACAAAAATCGCACACGGATCTCAAATTTACGCGACGTTTTTGGCTTCATCTTAGCGCGCCTTTCAAAGGCCTCACTTGAAGCGCCCGTCAGCCTTGAGGATGTCGTAGGTGGTCCGCTCCGAGGGTCTGATGATGGTTCTGATGAGGTGGAGGACGCCGTTGCTCCCTTGCTTGCTGCCGCGGACCATGCAGGCGTTCTCGATGCACACCGCCTAAAAGGCGCCACACACCTTAAAGCCTTCCAATGTATTTTCTTTAAAATAAAAATTGAACTTCGTTATCGTAACTGAGTTCTTTTTTCCCTTGAAAATAGGCAACGTTTTAATTCCTAAGGCAACATGAGGTGCACGTGGTACAGGGCTAGCTTGACAACACCAACTCACAAGTTTTCTGGTACAAAACGCCGCTCAGTCGATTTTTGAAGGGTTTTGAAGGCACAAGTGACCTTCAGGTACACAGTAAATTCCGGAAAACCACGGCGCTGTCCCACAATTTTAGTGTCAATTTTAATTTCGCATTGGAAAATGGATGGATTATGAAGTGGTCCTGAGAAAAACGTCTCCCCTGTGAAGTCTTCCCCGAACCCGAATAGTTCGACAACGCCTGCTTTGGAAATCAGGGCGCCAAGTCTTTCTGCTCGTCACGTTTGATTGCAATCAACAGCAATTCAGTTAGGCAAAGCAAACCCAGATGATATTCTCACAAAAAGAGGGAACAACACGGATCGTCCGCCAGGGTTTTATGGAATTTGAAAAGAATTTGGCGGATAAGTGTAATTCATTTGTACTTTCCCGGACAGCCCTCGTCCGACGGCGTTCTCACCGTGCGGTAGATGAAGACTCGCAGAAGCTTTCCGGCCAGCGTCTCCAGCAGCTGGCCGTTGTAGAGCTCGTTCAGCGTGACCTTCAGCTTCAAGATGTGGTTTTCCAGGAGGTACCTCAGCAGCGTCTGGTCGGTCGCCATCACCTCGTCTGACAAACGCAATCAGCAAAACGGAGAGGAATGGTGGAGGCTTCGGATGCGTGAGCGAGGTCAGGTTTTTTCTCCCCCCCCCGCCCATCAGTTTCTGACTCGTTTGTAAAACGCTGGGAGGTGCGCCAGTCGGAAGATTTAATATGAGGATTCAGAGTGTGGAGGAAATTGTGATGTCAAGAGTTGATTTATTGCAGCCTGGTCACGCTCTGACTTCAATTTACGAGAACACGCAATGACGGACTGTCAGGTTCTTCGCAATTGAACGCCGTCCATCTTTCTCATATATGAGGTTCAAATCTGGTTTAAAAAAAATGGATAAATAAATAAACCACAGACTCTTTAGGACAATGACTGTTGAAAAAGAGCCAAATTGAGAGTCTAAAATGGCAGACTTCCCGTGTTTTTAACAGGGATTAATTTTTGCGACTTTTTTATGGGTCTACTCGCGATATACAAGCCTACCAAAGCTCATTTTGGCAGATAAAACTGCCTTCGGGGGCTGATTGCTTTATTGCCTGGTAAAAACCCTCGAGTTCAATTTCTTTTGGCACGAGAAACACGAGGACTTTCAAAGCTTTCGCACGTTTTCTAACGAGCGTCGCAAAAAGGGCGGATGGACTCACTGGTGAAGGCGGAGTTGAGGGGAGCCAGGAGGGTGTACTCGGTCTTGGGGCCCAAGGCGGAGGCCAGGCCCAGTTCTGACACCATGTCGCGGAAAGTGCTCTGGTCCTTGCCCATCAGTTCCATCACGTCCTTGGCTGAAAAACACAGAACGTGGCCGCAGATATCAGAATATTTATTTTTTTTCCAACACTTAAAATTGCTGAGTAAGAGCCGACTGATTGGCCGGGATACTTTTGTCCAGCAGCGGCGCTCGGTCTTACCCGAATTGGGCACCAGAACCTGGTCAATGAGGTGGATGACCCCATTGGTGGTGACGATGTCCTTCTTGAGCACCATCTTGACGCCGTTGACCGTCAGACTGTCGCCGTCGCAGCCGACCTCCACGCTGCTGCCTTCCTCCGTCTCGTACGACGAGCCCGCCATGATGGCCTCCGAGCACTGGACGCTCTTCAGCAGGTGGTAGTTCACCAGGGCTGCGACACACCCACGAAGTAAGCAACTGAGCGCAGTTTATGTGACAATTATAACCACATATAAGTTTTTGCCACCAACCACCACCACTAAAAAAATTTATTTTTGTTATTATTCTGCCAATTTTCGGAATTCCATTCCGTTTTCAAGCCTCTCATTTGACGTTTTCAACAATTCAATCCACTGAATTTCAATTCACTCTATGTAATATTATGGGATGGGGGACTATGAATCATATTTTTCAATATTTTCACCATTAAAATAATCTTTTCACATATTGTAGTCACATTGAAACTTTTTTTAATCACACTTCTTAAACATTTCACTGCTAAAGAATTACACATAAAAAAGTATTCAAGATTTCTAATATGTATTTGAACCCATCTATCCATTTTCTTCGCCACTTATCCTCACAAGGATCACATGAGTGCCGTAGCCTATTCCACCTGTCAACGGGCAGGAGGCGGGGTGGACCCTGGACTGGTCGCCAGCCAAATCGAAGGGCACATCGAGACAGACACAATCACACCTACGAGCAATTTCGAGTGTCAAATGAATGCGTGTTTTTTTTTGGGATGTGGGTGGAAAGCGGAGTGCCCGGAAAAAACCCACACAGGCATGGAGAGAACATGCAAACTCCACACAGGCGGGGGCCGGGATCGAACCCGGATCCTTGAAAATGTGAGACCAACGCTTTGCAGCTGCTCCACCGTGCCTACTAATTTTAACTCGTAATAATTGCTAATATCGTTCTCACAAACTTTTGTGCGATCGCATAATGACTGCTACATGCTTCATTGGGATGTCCAGCTTGAGGAGTTTACAAAAGGTGGACCGCAAAGAATGTCATAATGGGACCATTGTTCAGTATTTATGTATAAAATGACATCAGCGGTCGTACAAGTAAGCAAAGCAAAGAGGCTTCTCGTCACAGAAGTGTTCACATCATAAAAACCACGTTCCACATCCGAGGTTACTTTTTGGCCAGAAGCGAGCGAATGGTCCGCAGAGGACCGGCAGAACTTGGGCTCCGGCTTGCTTGGCTGACCGACGACCGCGTGACTAAAGTCGTTGGTCGTCCGCCACCGCGGACTAAGCTCATAAATCTGCCTCCTTCGGCCCACTTCGTCCACGCTTGCGCGACATTGTACGTACTGAACACTTTCCCACGGCAAAACAAAGCGACGGGTCGCTGGCGCGTCACCCAGTGACTGTCGTGGGGAGCGGCCACCGGCCCAACGGACCGCAAACCCGTCCGTGGTTTCCGGAAGTCCTAACAATTCAGTCTGTCGCCGCTACGGCGTCGTACCTGCGATGACGTCCTTGTCGCCCATGAGGCGCTCCAGGTGGCCCGGCCCCAGCCGGTCGAAGGCGGCATTGGTGGGGGCGAACAACGTGTAGTGCCCCGGCCGGTCCAGCTTGTCCATCACACCCGAGGCCAGCGCCGCCGCCTGGTAGCGGCGAGGTCACAATAGTTTGGCATTTTTTAACAATGCGATATTTTGCTCGCTGTCATTAACTTTGACAACTATAATCAGTGCAGAGTTGTTTTTTTTTTAAAACACATTTTGTGACTGAACAACACTGTTGACATAAGTTAGGTCGATATTTTTTTCTTTCAATTATTGTTTTTGTATTTATTTCAGGTCTTTTTCTCCCAATCGTAGTTATTCATTCACTGTCGTGGTTAGGCCAGAGCGCGTCGCTCGTTGATCTTTTGCCATTAGCCTGCGCTAAGGAAGTTAGCATTATGGCGGCCTCGCGAGATGAGAGCGCTTACGCTGAACGAGGAGAGCTCGTCCTCCACGTCCAGGACGCCTTTGAGGGTGTTGGTGACGGCGCCGATGACGCGGTCGATGACGTGGACCACGCCGTTGGTGGCCACCTGGTTGGCGTGGACGATCCTGGCGCAGTTCACCGTCACCACCTTCAAAACGGCCACACGGGTTTTACATGCCCTTCAAGGCTGCAGGTTATTGTTATACTTGTTATTATTTTAAATGTGTGCAGTCGTTTGAGATCGAGGGGCAACAGTTTTATTTTTGTGGGTTAAGTCAATCATGTTGCAGAAGCGCTCGTTATCTCGTCGCGTGCGCATCATATCATGACAATAAAGGCTTTTGATTTGATACATGAAGTAAAAATAAATGAACACATTCATCAAATAATAACATAATAATATTAATGTCCAATTAATTACAATTGTTATCCTAATAGAGTAATAATTAATCAATTAATAACTCCATTTAATTGTAATAAAAATGTTTAGAAAAAAATACACGTACTCTTAATTTACAATTATGTCATCATTTTTGCACTACCCTTTTAATATTCGCATTTAACTCTTGTCAATATTTTTTTATTTTATTGTGTCTAATTTATTTTATTATGTATAATTGTTTAATTAACTAAATGAGTTCATAAAATAGAATCAAAGCTAATTCTTCTTATTTTGTTCATGTAAGTAATTTCATTTTTTCTGTTAAAAAACTCCTTTTACTTCGCTTTTTCCATTTTATGCAAAATTGCTTATTTTGATAATACAATACCTCATTCTGTTTTTAGAAATGGATTATATCCCATTAATTTTATTACACTTCATTAACCATTTACTGAATACAATAAAAATGATATAAAATCGTTTATTTGAAGAATATTTTTTATACTGTATGCAAAATATATATAAAAAAATAAATTGTCATTTAAAATAAAAAAAAAACCTTTTTTTTACTTAACAAAACAAAAATACAAAACATGTTTGGTTTATTTTAACACTTTTGCATTTTATGCCAGTTGGGGTTTTTTTTTCCATTATGATGACTCAATACACAAATTATTCATATAGATAAACGAATAACAAATAAATAAAAAGGGTACTTAGATTTTAAGGATGCAATTTTAGGGGAGGGCGGCAAAGTGAACGCAAGCGCTGTTTGCGGGACTCAGAAAAAAAAGCCTAAATGGATTTTGTGGAGGGGGTTGAGGGTGGGGGCGACTCACCCCGTTGGAGTAGTGGTTGATGTGCAGGCCCATGTCGTCGTACATGGACGTGACCGTCATGCCGTCCTTCATGTCCTTGGTCAGCAGGCGCGAGTCGAGCATGTGGAAGCGCAAAGCGTTGTACAGCTCCTTGTTGACGTTGTTCACCAGCGCCGAGCGGATGCTCTGCCAAAAGAAAACAACCGTTAAGGCGCCGCTTCTCTTTTTTTGGGGGGGTCGGGTGCATTTGTGCGATCTCACGTCGTCCAGCTGGTCCCAGGCGTCATTGCTGGGAGCGAAGACGGTGAAGGAGCCCCTGCCCTCGACCTCCTCCCTCAGCTTGGCGATGTCGGCGTATCGCTGCGTCTGCGTCGCCTTCACCAGGCCCAGCGTGCCGTAAACGTGGTCGATCGGAGCCACTTTGGTTGGTTTTGTTTTTGACCGAAGGTAGAAAACAAACACTTGAACGGGGTGAACGGGCAAACCGTGTAAAGTAGGGCTTCTTAAACTTTTGGGGTGCACGAAGAAGATAAACACAGACCTGCAGGACATCCTTTCATGCCTTCCAGGCGCATGTAGCCGGGGCAGCACTCGTACACCACCATGCTGCGATGGAGGCCCGGGGGGGGGGGGGGGGGGTTACAGACGGAGAGGAAGGAGAAAAAAACAACAACTTATCAGACTGTAGACGTCTTTCAGGCCCGCACGAACATCTTTAACAAACACCTCGACCTGCCGAGACTGCCGGTAAAAGGCCGCTGTTGTCGCATATATTGAACTCTCGGCATTCATGGTGTAAACGATCGATTCTCAGCATCCCTCCAATCAATAGTGTTAATTGGCAACGAGTCTCACATCTCTCAGCATCTGCACCAGGGGTGTCAAACTCATTTTTGTCGCGGGCCACATTGTACTTGCGGTTTCCCCACAGAGGGCCGCTGTGCCTCTGAAACCATAAAAAATCTTTAATAACTGCCTCATCGTATTTACACATTAAATTTATCAACTAGTTTTGCAATCAGAAATCCATGGTAATGGCTGGTAATTTCTCAACGTTTAGCATTTATGATGGGACAATTTGAAATTTCGGTATAGATTTGAACAAAAAAAAAAAAAAAATCATGGGCCACATAAAATCATGCCGGATCTGGCCCCGGGGCCTTGATTTTGACACCGGTGCTCCACATGGGTCCCTCACGGCGGGCAAACAATTGAACGCGACACTCTTTCAGCATCGAAACGCTCAAAGTTGGAGCGTTCCAAACCATTTGGTCGTCCCTCGCGGTGCGTTCATGTCTAACGGGTCGGGCCGAGTAATACACGGCAGAACTTGTTGACCTGTTTGTGTTGTTTCTCTCCATAACAACTTTCCCTCACTCACACTCACACACACGCGGTGTCGAGTTTGTGAATAATCCGCACGCGCAGCTGGACATCGGGACGCCATGATGTCATCACCTGCTGACGGGATAACAGATGCGCTCCACATGTGCGCAAATGAAACGCACCTGGCCAAAGTCATGGGTCTCGTGGTTTTTTTTTTTTTTGAGGGGGGGGTCCCAAAAGCCGCTCAGCGGCGCCCCCTGGAAAATTGGAGGAAATGAATTCGCCCCAGCAAAAAAAAAAAAAAACAGCTTCCACAAGCTTCCAGAAGTCAGTTACATTGACCAACACAAAATAAAGTAGACATGTAATCATATCATATATCAACATATCATAACAGAACAGATGAAAAAATTTCCGACTCAGACATTTCAGGCAAATTCCGTAGCAACAAAGTTACATGATCATTTAGAGCAGGGGCGTCAAAATCATTTTTGTCGCGGGCCACATTGTACTTGCGGTTTCCCCCAAAGGACCGTTATGGTTGTGAAATGATAAGAATCGTGAACCGCCTCATCATATTTACACGTGAAATTTATGAACTACTTTTGGAATCAGAAATCAAGGGTAATGTGTTTTTCCAAGTATTATTGTTTGGTAACACAAGAATGATTGTAATAGATTATCATTTATGATAAGACAATTTGAAATTTTTGTACAGATTTGAACAAAAAAAATCACAGAAGTTGAGACTCATGATTTGCCGCCACGGGCCGGATATGGCCCCCGGGCCTTGAGTTTGACACCTGTGATTTAGAGAATTTGTTTCCTGTAACATCCATTCATTTTAATAGCCGCTTATCCTCACGAGGGTCGCGGGGAGTGCCGGAGCCTTTCCCAGCTGTCAATGGGCAGGAGGCGGGCGGGGTACACCCTGAACTGGTCGCCAGCCAATCGCAGGGCACCTATGGGCAATTTAGAGTGTCCAATTAATGTTGCATGTTTTTGGGATGTGGGAGCGGCCACCTGGAGAAAACCCAGACACGCAGACACGGGGAGAACATGCAAACTCCACACAGGCGAGGCCCGGATTCAACCCTGGACCCCTGAACTGTGAGCCCAATGCTTTCCAACTGACCCACTGTGCTGCCATGAAACCTTCCAATTTTCTGGAAAGGTATCCCCGGAAGCTGCTTCCGTCCATCGACCGCAAAATTAGGCTCGAGGATCCGTACGAGAAACTGAACGGAAGCTCAGCCATTTTGGACCAAGTCCGCAGCTTCGGAGTTTGACGATCGTTTTGAGGATGTGCCGAGAGAAATGCGTCGAATTGTGGGAAAGGTGACGGAAGTTTCGATTTGGAATATAAAATTGTGTCGACGAGTTCGTCGTGAGCTCAAATAGCAGCCTTAAAAAAATAAATACATAAATAAATAAATTGAGCACGGAGGTCGCTGGATGCGTTGAAAGGAAAAGGAAGGCGGCCATTTTGCTTTGAAGCAGCTGCATCATGCTGACAGCTGTTGCTAATATTTTGACAACTTTACAAGTCAACATATATGACACACGCACACGCAAAAAGTGTCTGGCAGCAGTTAAGTATCCCCAGCATGCGAAGTACGTAATGGAGAAGCTCCCCCGTGGCCTCATCAAGCCGCAATTTGCGTTTTCCTTCCTGCGTTTATGTTCAAAGGTAACGCTCAAGTTTGTCGTTTCTTTTGCGTTATTGTCGGATTGTTAGCTTGTCCGCAAACGAACGCACGTGTTTGTCTCCGAGGCCTTTTGTCTTTGCTGTAAATGACTTCCATGCCGGCGTCGCTCCTTTGTTGTCAAAACAAGGCAGAAACGGTACCGGCGGATCCTCGGGCTGCCTTTTAGTTACACGTTTGGATTCTCATCGGGTGAGTTTGTTTATTTTAAAAACAAATGGAATGTATTTCACGGTCGTGACCCACCAAAGGTTGGCGAGGTCACGCTCGCTGGAGAATTCGGTACCAGGAGCCCGTTTTTGTCAGCAACTCGCCCAGTTTGGTGGACATGTCCACCCGCAAAAAATGTCTCCAAAAAGTCGTGCCAGAAAATGGACAGGAAATCTGCCGTCGTGCCTTGAATGAATTCTTTTCCTGGCAAAATCCTGGATGGACCTTTTTAAAAACCAGTTTCATTTTCCATCATGGAAATTGGAATATGTGTCTATCATGAGTTGACCCACCAAAAAAGACGTGTCGGTTTTCAAGCAACCATCAAGCCATCCATTTTCTTAGCCGCTTATCCTCACAAGGGTCACGTGGCGTGCTGGAGCCTATCGCAGCTGTCAACGGGCAGCAGGTGGAGTACACCCTGAACTGGTCGCCAGCCAATCGCAGGGCACATAGAGACAAACAGCCGCACTCACAATCACACCTAGGGGCAGTTTAGAGAGTCCAATTAATGTTGCACGTTTTTGGGATGCGGGAGGAAAGCGGAGTGCCCGCCCGGAGAAAAGCCACACAGGCACGAGGAGAAAATGAAACCTCTACACAGGCGGGACCGGAATTTGAATCCCGTTCCCTAACCATCCATTTTCCAGCATTTTTCATGAAAAAAAGAACTCTACTTTTCAACTGCTTTAAAAGGCACACGTGTACCTAATATTGTGTGTGACAGTTCTTGTCAGAGTTTAAAAAAAAAAGGAGGGGGGGGGCTGGGGGGGGGGTCGTGACACTTACGCCTTCTTTCCGCAGATGGCGCCTTTATACCAGTTCCTGCACGTGCTGAAGTATTTCTTCTTGGTGCCCAGAACCTGCTGCAGGGCACACACGTTGGGCCTTGGGGGGGGGGGGGGGGGGGGTCAGAAAAGGGAGAAAGTGTTGAGTGATGGGACACAACGTGCAGAAACATGGCGGCTCGTCACACTGAAGGAGACGCGCACACGTCAAAACATTTTGTCTGACTGATGACAGATTTTTGGATTTTGAGGAAGAAAACCGATCGCTTAAATCAATGCCGCGTCTATTTCCTTTTTAACCTTAAAAACATACATTCAAAATGAAATCAAAATCTTTTTATATGTAAAAAAACATCTTATTGGAAGCATTTGATTTCATTGTTAAAAGTATAGCAACACATAATATAATAAACAATAAAATAAAACAGAATTAAAATTTGATAAATTGAGGTCATTGAAATGTACATAAAAACTCCACAACATGCACTCTTTCAACATTGATTTTGTATTTTTGTATTGAATGAAAAGTTTTTTTTTTTAAATATACACCTAAAGACATATTTCATCTACTCTATTTTAAAATAGTACACACAAAAATACAGACCCAAAACCCCTGTCGTTGGTAAAAATCAATAATATACATTTTTTTATGAATGGGATGCATTTAAAACAAATAAAACATTTGTTTTAAATATTTACAAGTTTAACATATTGAGATAAAATATGAATACACATGAAACATGCTTTGCAGTAAAAATGTAAATATCTGTTTAGATATTTTTTTTCCTGCTAAAATATGCAATATTGTATTTCATGAATTTTCATGTATTTCATCCCAGAAAATATGTCAGACTTTTTTTCTCAAATAATCCCCCAACCCCAAACATTTTTTCAATATTTTAAATGATTTAAAAAAATACTCATCTCTTAAATAAAATTTTATCTCATAAAGTTACCACCATTTTTTTTCCAAATACATGCCTGTATATTCTATATATATTTTCCCCATAACAATAACTTGCCTTTTTATCAAAAATTGATGTATTTTTCCTTTAAATTGTACACGTTTACCCACCCCCCACCCCTAAAATAGATTTTTAAAAATGGGGTAGAATGACTTGAAAATCTTTTTGTGGTTTTTTGTCTTTTCTATTTCTTTGCTTTTGTGTTCACAATGCACCCCAAAACAAAACAAAAAAATAAATAAATAAATTATATATATATATATATATATATATATATATATATATATATATATATATAATTATTATATTATTAATTATACAATTATTTAAAAAAATATATATATTTTTTTAAATAATTGTTTGTTTGTTTTTTTTCCTTACCCCTCGTTTCTGGCCCGGATGCGGCTGTGGCTGACGATTTTGTCGTAGGCCGACGCGTCCACGGCGGTCAGCGAGCACAGCGCCGCCAACAGGAAGGTCGCCGTCATCACCTGATGCATCCTGGGAGTTGCGGCGGTCCACATGCGTGTGCACTTCAAGTCGGAGCGGAACACACTTGTTGAGCTGTGTGAGCCCCACCGGGCCGGGCCACTCTTTTATACCGACACACACACACACACACACACAGCCGAGCCCCCCCCTCGACCCCCACCCCCAGCTCCCCGGCCCCCCCTCCCGGAGGCCCCCACCCATCAACCCCCCCCCCCCCCCCCAACTAACTAATGACTCAGCTCCAGCGGGTCGCCGCCCCACCCTCGCCGGTTCACACCTCCATCCCATCCCGGAGCACCCGAGACGCCCTCGCCGGTTACGAGCGCTCGGAAAAGACGCGCAACAAGCGCAAGATTCGAACACGCGCGCGCAAACGCGACTTTCAAGGAAAGTTCCGCGTCATTACGGCGTCCCCGGAGTTCGCAGGTGTCAAACTCAAGGCCCGGGGGCAGATCCGGGGCCCGCCGGATGATTTTAGGTGGCCCGTGGCGGCAACTCATGTGGACCAAAATTTCAAATTGTCTTATCATAAATGACAACGCTGAGATATTACAAGCATTTTTGTGTTACCAAACCACAATAGTTGGAAAAAACCATTACCCTTGAGTTCTGATTGATTCAAAAACTATTTTTAGATTTTTATCGTTTGACAACCATAACAGCCGTTCGAGGGAAACCACAAGGCCACAAAAATGAGTTTCACGCCCCTGCCGTAGGTGCTCTAACGTGTGTTCAGCAGTCCTCTTTCTGTGCATTTAGGGAGGGAGGGAGCAGTTCTCTGCCATATTTTATATTAAATACAGAGCATTATGTCCATAAATGTGACCCACAAATCCCATTGAATGGCTTTTTTTTTTTTTTTCCAATCCGAATGATTACTGCCAGGCTCGGCTGGTAAAGCGTTGGCCTCACATTTCTGAGGACCCGCGTTCGATCCCGGCCCCGCCTGTGTGGAGTTTGCATGTTCTCCCCCGTGCCTGCGTGGCTTTTCTCCGGGTGGGCACTCCGGTTTCCTCCCACATCCCCAAAACATGCAAAACTAATTATTAGACACTCTAAAATTGCCCAAAGGTGTGATTGTGAGTGCTTGTCTTGATGTGCCCTGCGATTGGCTGGCGACTAGTTCCGGGTGTACCCCGCCCGCCTCCTGCCCTTTGACAGCTGGGATAAACTCCCTTGTGAGGATAAGCGGTAAGACAATGGATGGATAATGTGATAATTATGTGCATCATATCGTACTGAGGCATTAGTCGGCCGTTCAAGATCATTGATGATTGATTTTCGAGAGCACACACGCACACACACTTTGAGGTGTGAAATAAAAGCGAATAAATGTTATACAATATAAAAAATTACAAGCGTTTGGCACTTGAGTGCATTTTTATGATTTGGTGCCTTCAGGGCACCGATCATCTGCTCATTACTTGGACTTTATGACTTTTATCTTTCCCTTTTATGACCTTTTTATCCTTGGACTTTTATGACTTGAAAAAAAAAAGATGTATATTTTGCCCTTAGACTTTTATGAGCAGGATCTATCATTTCTATATTCTCCTGAAAACTTAAAAGTCTCCCAAGCAATTATAATGGAGAATGGATATATTTGGGGGATAAATACTTTTTGTGACGGTCAATCCAAATAAGTTTTTCTGTTAAGTACACGACTTTATGGTTGAAAACCATTTGCGTGACCTTTGCTTGGCCTTCCTGCTACGACGTCACCCCCTAGAGGCGAATAGTTGTCAGTGCAATTCCCTGGGAAGTCCAAAAATTCCATTCAAAGATGGGAGTCATTGTGTATTTGAGAGAATAACTTTAAGGATTAAAAATATAGATAGATAGATAGATAGATAGATAGATAGATAGATAGATAGATAGATAGATAGATAGATAGATAGATAGATAGATAGATAGATAGATAGATAGATAGATAGATAGATAGATAGATAGATAGATAGATAGATAGATAGATAGATAGATAGATAGATAAAACATTACAAACTATCAGATTTTGGGGCTTCCCAAATATATTTCTTTCTATAAATATTTTTGAAATTTTCTAGTGTGTGACTTTTTTTTCCATCTTAAAAATTTCCCTTTTTAGGGGAAATATTTTTTATGAAAAATATAAAATATATAATCGATACAAAGAACAAAACAAAAATTATTTTTTTAAAATACAAACTGAAATGTCTGACTAAAATATTAGTTTTTCTTAAAAAACATTTTATTGAAAACGTGCATTTTCTGAAAAAATGTTTGTATGTTTTAATTGGAAACAATACACCTTTTTTCTTTTATAAACGTGTTGCTTTTTATCTCGGATATATAAATTTTTTTCTCACCCCAAAAAATCTTTGAAAATATACAGCTGTATTCCTCCAAAATTCAAAATTTATTAATGACAATTATATATATATATATATATATATATATATATATTATATATATATACACACAACTAGAATGTGTGGCATTTTTAGGGTGGAGAATGCATTTTTTGACTGAAATATTTAACTTAAATGCCTGAATATTTTAATCCAAAAAATGAAAAAAAAACTCCCCCACAAAAAATATATATATATAATTTTTTGGGTGGGGGAGTATATATCTTTTCTTCAAATTAAATTTTTTTCTTGAAATATTGTTTTCCTTGAAAAGATAACATTTTCTCCTAAATACACATTTTTGTTTTCTTTCCCAAAGAAGTATTTTTTGCCTGAAAATGATATTTTTTCTCTCTAAAATTTGAAGATTTTCTGCAAATTAAACTTTTTCATTTTTTATTTCCAAAGTTAAAGTAGGAGCCCCCGCAACCCCTCAGAAATATTTAAAGTTTTTTGCTGAAAGTTTCACAGGAATGTCCTTTTCTTCAAACACCAGTGCGTGGCTTTTATTGTTCTCTCAAAAGTACATGTATTTTACTCCCTCTGAAATATTTTGGGGGATCCTTGCCTTTTTTTTTTTCATTTTATTTTCCAGGTCAGGACATTGATCATCCGGAAGATGATGGAGAGGAGCCAGATTTGAGGCGGCCGGGGTCTCGGATTCAGTGGCCTCCCGGATTATCCTCGCTAATCAGGTGTTCCGGGCCCGTCCAACCGGTAGGAGACCCCGGCGGATGTCACAGGACACACAGGACACACGGGAAAGACTCCGTCTCTCGGGTGGCCCGGGAACGCCTCGGGATCTCCCTGGAAGAGGTGGATGAAGTGGCTGGGGGAATGGAAGTCTGGGCGACCCTGCTAAAGCTACCGCCCCCGTGGTCTGACTGTAGAAATTTGCCGTGACATTTTTCTTGAAAATGTAAATTTTGCCATTTGTAAATGTTCCTTTTTATTGACTTTTCACCAAGGAGTCCGAACAAAAATCAATAATCGTCTTTGCGTCACGTTTGTGAAAGGTCGCCCCCCCGTGTGGAGGGCGTGGAAACCTTTGATCTTTTTGTTGCATAGAAACCAGCGATGGACAATGATCGGCGTCACTGCAGTAAAGTGCACAAAAAACGAAGCGCGACGGGATAACTTTTAAGCCTCTCTAGCGCCGTGTTAGCATTTTAGCTAACGCTTGCTTCACTGGAGTTTAAAAACGATGTGGCCGGCCGCACAGCTTCAACTGTAGCTCGGCGCGTACGCCAGCGTTAGTTTTGCGTTTTTGGGAATGTCGCAAACAGATAACCACGTGGCGCCTGATTGAGAATCGAGAATAGAGATTGGACATTTCCGAGCGTCGCAAATGGCCGCCGCGTCCTCGAGGCTCTCGCTGAAGGTCAATCCACTTCGATTGACAACGGGTCAAAGTTCAGGCGACGCTCTCGTCTTCCTTATCGCCTTTGACATCCGGAGCGGTTCCACCCTGTTCTTCCTCCTCCGCCTCCTCCGATAAAGAGTACATTTGTCTGGAAAGTTCTGCAGGTCCGGCCCGGTGGGCGCCGCACTCCCGGCGGTGGGCGCCCCCGCAGTGGTGGCATTTGTGAAACAGAGCAAAGTCGCCGCCGTCTTTAGGGAAGGGGGGTACGTCGCCGCCACCCGGCGAGGGGGCCGTGCCGTTGGGGAGCCCGTTGGAGGCTTCAGGGGTCCTGGTCCCCAACGCCACCCGGTGGAGGAGGGAGGCCGCCATCTTGAAGCGATTGACCTTGCACTTGGGAGGAGAACAGGCGGCCACCTTGAGAGACGCGTTGGGGTAAGCCAGGGCGGACTCCGACGGGGCGACGGCGCCCCAGGCCACGGCGCCGTCCGCCCCGCTCGGCAGGACGGGTCTCGCCGTCTTCATCATGCCCATGACCTCGTAGCGGAAGCTCGAGATGTCCTGTTTCAGCTCCTGTCACACAAGCATTTTTGGGTTTTGGGTCAGACAATTTCGTAGCCCACTTCTCTTCTGCTCTGTGTTTTATTTTCAGGCTACTGCGCCTCTTTGTCAGATTGTTGTTCAGGACATTTTGTCCCAAGATCTTGGATCTCTCCCTCTCTGACTTTTCCAGAAGGTCAACATCGTGCTTCTTCTTCTTCAGCCTTTTGTGCAGCGCGCTACTGCGACTCTCTTTCCGTATTTCTTTATAAGACCTCTTGTGACGTGATCTCCACCTTTACCTATTTTTCAAGTATTTGAGTCGCAGACTCCGAGTCTGTGCCTCTCTATCGGACTTTTGAGTCACACGGAATCTGCCGACCTAACCCGACTCCTGTTCGATATTAGCGGCCGTTCTCGTTCACCTTAAAGTTGTCTTCCGTCAGGCCCTCCTCCGTCTTGGCGTCTCGGATCATGGCGGCGACGTAGCGCTTGACCAGGTTCCTCAGCACCTCCTGCGCGCGCGCACACACACCCGTCGGAGAGGCAATCAGCAACTTTTCAACTCGGCGCCGCTCGTCTCCGTGGAAACGTCACGGCCCGTTGAGCGGGAGAGCAACGGCGAGGGAGAAGAAAACGATGAGTCCCCCCCCACGGAAATGCACAAATAGAAGTGCGTACCCCACTGAGCGGCGCCATGACTCATCACTAATGTCTTCCAGCGGCAGATGGAAACGCACAAATATAGACACGCACATACAGTACGCACAAATAGTGCAGGGCTCACCTGGTACTGATGGTTTATTCTCAGGTTCTCCGCAGCTCGTTTCTGCACAGGAGACAAACACATTTCCTTTTGTATTGACATCACAAGCGGCGCCTGGAGGTACGAGTGACCCCACTTGGGAGTTATTCCAGATGCGAGCTGTCATTCGGCCAATTCCTTGCTTCGATTGACAAAGGAGAATTTGAAAAGACAATGGATAGGTTTCCGATCACCCGTCACGCCTTGTGACGGGTGCCGAACGTAGGTGTACGGTGACACGTGAATTTTATTTTCTATCGTTAATTTTTCCGTTTGGTGTAAAAGTTACGACGTCGTTTAAAGCAAATGCAAACGTAGCGGACAAAAGCACGTTTGACGCTTTAAGCAGAGCCAGATACTCAGAGAAATTGAAGGACGTCGGCGGGAAAGATCCATCGCGACTGGACTGACGATGCGGAAGGCTACCCTGACGTTACACATCCGATATCGTTAATTATGACGTGAATTCTGGAGCGCATGTCTCCTTGATGAACTATCGGCTTATAAGTCTCTGGAAGCCGGCAATGACTTTGTAAGTGGGTGGGTTCAATATCTACGGCGACGGGTGATCGGTAATCGGTGTGTAATGGCGGCTCGAGTAAGACATTCTCAGAGGTCTACCGATCCACTACTGCGTCCCCGGATCATATCCCGAAAAGATGGCTGCGTTCTCTCCGGTCTTTGCACCTGCATGACCGGTCTTGGAGAAGTGTGGTCACGCGTGGCTGCCCTTCTTTTTGCAGTAAAATTACGGGATAGCAAGACACTTCTAGAAGGGAAGTCTTACTGGTTACCGCCCGCTGCAGTTAAAAATGTAAGTCGATTTTTTTCCTCTTAAAGATTTCTCCGTCATACCTTTGTGTAGAATACACACATTTATTCATTCCCCGTCGCCTCAAGTATTTAATTGAAAACGTTACGTGGTAAGAAGTTATCCGATGAAAATTTATCGTGTCTCTTTGTTGGATCAGGAAGAAATCCTGCTCGGTTGATCGTCGAGAACCATACGTTCCGTCTATCTGTCGACAGTCGCTTAGTTTTACTTCCCCGGTTGACGAGCTTTGGAATATCAAAATACTAGACCTCGTTTGGCCAGATTCAGGGCGGTTAGTACAGCCCCAAACTACGCATGTGTGGCCCATGTCGTCAGACGAAAGGGGCTTTCTTGCTTTGTTGACATAGACGCTAGCTTGCTTCAGACACTCAAAATGGCAGACAAGGGACTCCTGGGACTGTGGTGACGTCATCGGAAACCTATCCATAGAACAGCATCCGTAGCTGCGTTGTTGTAACGCTTTAAGCAACCGATTTTTGAACTACAAACAAAATGTGACTTTTACTTTTCTGGATAACAGTCCTGAAAAACATTTGCGGGCAGTCAAGAGTTGCCACCGGTGGCCATCATCGGATTCCCAGTCGAGCCGTCGGTTACCCCGAGCGTGCCGATGGTGTCGCGGCGCGCGTCGCCGTCCGGCCGGCACACCCGCGTCTTGACCCAGCGGACGAGGTACCAGAAGGACTTGGGGCTGGGGATGATGTTGAAGGGCGGGGGCAGGGTGGCCCCCTCCTCGAAGTAACTCATCCACAGCTTCGTCCTGGCGAACTTCCACTCGATGTCGGCGTGGTCCTGCCGGAAAACGTTTGCGTGGATTTTTTTTTTTTTAACTCTGGGAATGACTTCGCGAGTGGTTCGTTTTTTGTTTCTCACCGCGATGTGCTGGTAGGAGTTGTTCATCATGGCGATCAGCATGTTGAGCAGAACCACCAGAGAGATGATGTTGTACGTGCCGAACATGGTGGCGCCCACGAACTCGGTGAACTGGTGGTCGGGGTCCACGTTGGTCACGTACAAGCTGATCAGGCCGAAGATGGACCAGAACAGAGACTGGAGAGTCTCGAAAAGGCTGAACGAGATGTTTGAAATTATGAAGTCGGGTTGTGACGGGGACGCAGGTCGAAGTTTCTCAACTCACGTGGAGAAGGCGTTGTTCTGCTCCACGCACCGGATGCCCTTGCACTTGTCCCTCTCGTCCGAGGCTTTGGTTTCGTAGTAGAAGTAGAGCTGGTTGAGGCCATTGGCGAAGGCCAGCAGGACCTGTAAGGAGGGGGGTCAGATTTCGCTACTTAATCTGTCTCCGTAATCTACGAGCGGGACAGTGGCGCTACCAGGCAGTAGATGAAGAGGAACTTGAGGATGTCCAGCAGCATACGGCCCAGGGAGATCTGCAGGGGTCCGAGGTGGGAGTTGGCCGTGAAGAGCGAGATGAGACGCAGGGAGCTGAAGATGTTGGCGATGGCGAACACGGCCTCGGCGACCAGCGTGGGGTGCCACATTTCCCACTGGTTCCGTGGCTTACTGCCGCTGTACTGAAAGAAGAAGCGGGACGAGATGCCATCAACCGATGAGAGGAACCTCAACCGTGGACCTGGGCGAGCGCGTACCTTGGTGTAGGCTACGATCTTGAGGGAGATGGTGGCCAGGTACAAAGAGTTCATGACAAAGTCCATCAGGTTCCACCAGTCATGGACGTAATCCTGCAAACCGCCGTCCCACATTTGCTTGATTTCGGCCCAGATGAAGCCTTCAAAAATGCACGGAAAAACGGCGGATGAGGTCATGAGATGAGGGGACGGCTTTGAGCTCGTCATGTTAGGAGGATTTGAAGTTGGAGATGATAATTCCATGAGGTTATGCTGCTGATTATGAAGAGTTTGTCAAATTCGGATATTCTGTGGTTGATTCTCCGTAGTTTGGGGGGTAATGATATAAAACCACAAATTCCGGTTATGAGGTCATGAGATGATGAGGATACAACATCGGATGATGGCAATGGGAGATTTGACATTTGTGATGCTGTGGTGTGAAGATCTCATAAGGTTATGAGGCTGTACTCATGCTAGTTGATGTTAAATTATGAGATTATGAGTTTGTATTCTGAGACTGTGAGGTTGTCATGATTTCATGAAATTATTTAGTCATTTTATTTAGTCATTTTAGGGTATGAGTTCGTGTGATTCTGAGGTGACGGCGTCAACAACAGGATTTTGTGAGGTTGAGAGTTTGTGAGATTAAGACAACATGAGAAAATGAGATTAGGAGTTGTGAGATGGAGTTTATGAAGTATGAAGAATGTGAAGTCACATCATACTTTGTGAAGATATAACATGGGATTATGGCATCATGGGTTATCATACGAGCCTCTCCCAACGTTATCCCGGACTCACCCAGCACCCAAGGCAGGATCATCCACTCCACGGTAGTGGGCGCCGGGCCCTGACGGTCCTGCTCGGTTGTGACGATGTGCTGCGAGGCGAGCAGCAGCAGGAACAAGAAAGTCAGGTAGGACGCGGTGTGGCAGATGAACTTGATGAAGGGTTTGCGGATGAAGAGCCCGTAGCGGCTCTTGGGGGCCGTGAGGTAGCACAGGGCGAACGCCGGGTACAGGAACCCGATGAAGACGCACGTCAGGAACTTGCCGGCCCAGTGGCGCCGCCGCCAGCCTGGGAATTCGTCATACCAGCGCGACGCCAACAGCTGCTGGCAGTTTGGCTGAGCTACAAACTGAAAACACATCAGGACACCGTAACGTTCAATCTGCTGTTTGGCGACCCCTATAGGACTGGAGAGGAACAGTAATGGCCAACACGTAATTTTCAACCAAACCAGTCGATTTTAGTTCAGATCTAGTGGGTGGGAACTTTGTTTATTGCCACCTACTGGACTGGAGTCAAACATTGTGACCCAGCAGGTTGAGATTTTTGCAACCAAACCATCAAGAGTAAGAATAAACCTCAATGCCAATCTCTCCAAGATTGGGAGTAGAGCAGGATAACGTGGTACTTTTTTCCCCACCAGTCAATTTGAGTGCAATTCAGGTGGAAAAACTGTTGTTTTCTGCCCCCTACAGGACTGGAGTGGAAAAGCATCGCCCGGCAGGTTGTGATTTTTCAACCAGTTTGTGCGTTATAGTCCACTTGCACGGCGGCCAAGTGGTGGGTGCACTGACCCGCCAGATCCGGGCTGTGGTGACAAAACCTCAGATGTTTACCGCCACCCACAGGACCGGAGTGGAACACCGCGACTTGGAACGTCGCAATTTGGACGCCTTGGCGGAGGTCTGCTCTTGCCCGAGTAACGTCGTGCTTCGAGATGGCAGAAGGTTGAGAAATGTGCACAAGCACACACAGTGAAGTTGAGCCACAAGATCAGAGCCACAAAGCGTCCACCCGCATCGTCTGGAGCCAGCTCTACAGCCCGGTTACCATGGCAACAAGGGCTCCTAATTCGTGTGTGCGTGAACGCAAGTGGAGTGACTCACATTTCTAGACGTAAAAAAGTCAAAGGAACACAAAAAAAGTCGTGAAGTGAAAAGCCAAAATGTCTCAGCGGTGCCGCGGAAAAAAAAGTGTTTGAAGCGCGACATGTCAGTCACCACGTTTACTCAAAAATTAGGATGGGCTCGAATTATGCGGCGATGATAAAAGGTTATGTTGCGTGAAGTTATGACGACACGTTGTTGGTTTGTGAAATTGGGTGGCTGTTGCTTCACGTTACGGAGTCCTGTTACTATTTTTGATGCCATAAAGATGTGAGATGATGAGGTCACATTGTGGGATTATGAGACCATGGAAGTTGCATATGTATTTATGAGACTTGGTGATGATTTTTGTGCGAGAATATGAGATTCTAATCATGAGAGAGAGGCGCGTGATGCGAATTTACAATCACGTTGTAAAATCCTGACGGGGTTATGAGATCATGAGCGTGTACATTTATGAGGTTGGGACGTTATGACAATATTAGGCGACGCTTAAAATGAGAATATGAGATTAGCATTTAAATTCTGTGCGGTTTGGAAAACGGATGGATGTGCACTGCATGCACTAAAAAGACCGCAAGGCTTTGTTACTGCCCAAAGATGAAAGAGGAAATGTGACAAGTTTGCTGTGACGTCACACCGAAAACTCCCTTTAGTGGTCATCTTCCGCATACATAACAAAATGGACTAGAATAATTAATAATAGAATGAGGTTCCCCAGGTTCTGCTGCGGTAAAAACGGTAGCAGAACATGAGAAAAGATAATGTAAGGCCGGGTTGTCCGCACAGACGTGTGTGCACTTGGCGGAAGCAGTGAAAAAAAAAAAAGATCAAATCAGCGTAAAAAGAGCAGATTATCGCTTGTCTCGTCCCTCGGGGGGCCTCGCTGGGATTGCTTCCATTTGCGTTTGATGGAGTGCAGATGTGCGCCGCATGCGGATGTTGGCGATGGCTCCGTTTTGGGACGTTTCCCTCTTTTTTTTTTAAGGAGCCCTGCAAGGTTGTCGCTTTGATATTCCGTTGCTCTTTTGCGCCCTCACGAATCCGGAGGAGTTGCGCACCCGCTGATGACACGTCGTCGTGAACTCGGAACCTCATAAGCACTTACTTAAGGCTCATATTCTCATATTCTCAAATGGTTTTAACCACACAAATATCGTCAGGACTTTGCGGTGATGGTGGAAAAATGGGGAAGGAAACCGGGGCGGGGGGAAGCAAGGCGGGATTCATCTCAACAAAAGCATTTCTTTAAAAAAAAAAAAAAAACGGAAAAATGCAACACAGCCACACGAAGAAATTTAAATAAAATGAAGTTCTAGAAGGCGGCACGGTGATGTAGGTGGTAAAGCGTTGGCCTCGCAGTTCTGAGGACCCGGGTTCGATCGATTTGATTACTTTGCATAAACTCCCCGTCTCTATGTGCCTAGCTGTGATTGGCTGGCAACCAGTTAGGAGTGTACCCCGCCTGCTGCCCGTTGACACCTGGGATGGGCTCCAGCACTACCCGTGATCCTCCTGAGGATAAGCGGCAAAGAAACTGGATGGATGGAAGCTCCAGAAATACACGTTCAAGGAAAAAAAAAAACGAAAGGCGACTTGCAAAAAATGTGATCCAGACCGGACTGAACAAACCCCGGGAACGAAAACCAGACAACGAGGCACACCTGGACAAGACGTGAGTAACTGGAGAGAGCTGATTGGTTGATACAAGATATTGCGCTCTGATGAGACCAATCAAAAGAGCAGAAGAGACATTACAAAACATGAAAAAAACCAAAAACGATTAGAATCCAAAAGTCCAGAATCCAAGTCAATGAAAAAACAGATTATGATCATAAATAATCAATTTGTATCATCAACCTCATGGCGTCATCATCTCAGATTTTGTAATCTCAATCTCATGAGCTCATAACATGAACGCCTGAAACTGTCATAACAAGACCTCATAATTTTGAAAAATAAAAACCTAAAACTTTGATACACTCAATCTAATGATGTCATAACATCATGAAATGAGAACTTCATGGATTTGTAATAAAACCCCAAACGCACCTGCGCTCACAGCGTCCTCATCTCATATTCTCATGTCGCTTCGACCATACGAAATATTCACTTCATAAAATCAACCTCACGGCATCATAAACTGAGAACTCATCGAATCAATCGCATCACTTGATCTCTCTCGTGATCATAGAAGTGCGAGATTATTTTACAACTCATTATTTCATATTCTCATATCATCCATCATCTCATAAAATCATAACCTCAAAATCTCATCGATAGCAATGGGAATCAATAGCCTTAATCTCATATTGTCATCCGAGCCGTTTCCATTTCCTGCATGCACCCTCAACACAATTTTGTCTCTTTCTGTTTACTTCCTGCACGTGGGGTAAAAATGAATATGAGTATGAATTGAAGTATTTTGAGTTCAGTACGTCGCGGCGGCCTTCACCGGCTTTGCGTTTTAGGTCACGTTTCTCATTGCGCGACATCGGCACGAAACGTTCCACAGCGACGATCCGAGTAATCAATTTGTCTCGCTTCTCCGCCATTTGAGTGTTTTCCAGAAGGTCATCAGCGATCTCCTCGTGACTCACTTTGACATTTTCAATTCTGGCCCAGGCAAAAAGTGTACGCGACTGAGAAAATGCTTTTTATTTGCCCCTGCGAGAGTCCCGGATGATTTACCGCAGAGCAGACCTCAGCGTGCGTCCAGAGACTTTCGCCGTGGCGACGCGTTTTTCGCTTGTGCAGTGGAAGTTTGCGAAATGAATGATGAGGTTATGAGGAAATGAGTTGCTATCATGAGGTGCGAGTTGATGACATCACGAGGCTGTCGTCGTACCTCTTTTTGGTGGTACTTGATGGCCAACTTGAGTCTGGCCAGGTCTCCGTTGCCCTCCTCCTCCAGCAGGTTGACGTCATCTCTGTAGTTGAGGATCATCTCCAGTTCTCGAGAGCTTCTGGTCTGATCCAGGAGGTCCTTGGCGAACTCCTTACACTGCTGAGACAGCTCCTCGTACTCGGACTTGAACTCGTTCTCCACCTGAAACCGGAAAGCCCGCCATTGCTAAAGGCGGTACCTCGGGCTTTCCCTTCTGGCTGTAAAAGCGGGACTCGGACGCGTTCCAGATTGCGGCGGTTACCTTGCTGAGCTCCTGCAGTTCCCAGCTGAGCCTGAAAGCGGTGAGGAAGGGGTCCTCGCTGGAGAGAGCGATGAGGGACGGGCTGGACAGCGCCTTGTAGATGTTGAGACGCGAACGCGAGTGCCGCAGGCTGTCCACGTCCGAGCTGGACACGCACTCCACGCAGTTGCAGCGCACCTACACACACACGTGCAGATTCAAACGTCCAACTTCCATTCCAAGGGTTACCTGTCAATGGACTTTTCCGACACGTCAGTCACTCGTAGAATAATAGCCAATCAGACGGCCGCATTGCCTTAACCCCAGGCTTGCCACGCCCCTGCCGCCATGTTGTCCCACGAGCAATGCTGGTTGTCAGTAGTGTGCGCTTGGAAAAGTTCACCATTGTTTAAATGCACTTGTAGAAAACCGAAGCTAACTCATTTGTTAAGATTACAATGATATTACTCGTGATCTATCCAAGTAAAAAGTACTCACCCTGCTTTACACGCGCAGTACGATTCCACTATTTTATCCCGTCGGATTTTAAAAAGAAGTTTGTCAGGCGTCAAACGTTTTGGCATCGATGGCCACCGTCCTGCAGCCGTCCAAAATCTTAATTCTGTGCACATATCTTTGCGTGAAATAGTTGAGACCTCCCCGTAGAACTCCCTCGAACAAGTCTGACGCATTTGGCAAAAAAACATACTGCAATATTAATCGACTTCAAACATGTTCTTCAGAAGCTTGTGGGACATGGCTAAGGGGGCGGAGCTTAAAATCGCCATCGGAAAGGTCCATTGACCGCCGACGTACTAGAACGGCTCCAGCTACCGCAGACAAATTCCTCGCGTGTTCTGGACATGCTGACCAAATCAAAATGATTCTGATCCTTACCAATGGTTTGACTTGATTTTGCTTTTGATTCAAAGTATTTGCGACTCAAATCCAGCATATCCATAAAACAATTTGATGATTATTTATTGGCTTGTGCAAACTGATGGCAAAAACGTGTTGCCCGCGAGCAACTTTTCCAGCCGTTTGAGCAAATCGAAATGGAAACAGTTCAAGTTACGCCGGGCTCTAAATCGAATCGAAGGTGGGCCAAAGTGCTGACTCCGGGGAGAGGGGGCATGCGGGGGGGGGGGGGGGGGGTTTACACACACCGGCCCCCACCTCGTGCGGTTGCGGCATGGATACGCCCTTCTGCACCAGAAGTTTGATGATCTCGTAGTTGTTGGTGTGCGCTGCCAGGATGATGGGCGTGATGTCGGGCGTGAAGTCCGAGAACTGCTTGTCCAGGAGGATGGGGGGAACCTTTCGGGGACGAGTCGTAACAGGACACTTCATTAGGTACACTTGGGGGGATTTTTTTTTTTTTTTTTTTTTGTTTTTCCCAATTGCTCGCCATCGACCAGGAACTGACAGAATTTCTTCTGGGTTTTAATGATCCCATTCTGAAAACCTTAATTAGCGAGCCCGTTGCTTGCAGCGAGTTCGAGATTGCAATCATAGTTTGTTCTTGCAAAAACTTTTCTCGGGGGTGGGGGAGCTTGTCACATTTTGCTGCATCACCAAAAATTTCCATTGCAAAGCAGGGCCTTTTTCATTATTTTTTCCCCGATCCATAATGCATGAACGCTGATGACAAAATGCCGGCAGTCAGAAGGTGCGAAGCCCACAAAAAGCAGACAATTTGGTCCCGGTCCAAACGATCGACCGCTCTAACGAGCAGGATCCCAATTATTATCTTTGTTAAGGCAGCATTTGTTTTTGCATTCGATCTCATCAGATGGCGTCCCTGGTAAATGGCTCTGCGGATTTAACTTTTAAATACACATGTTGTAGAACTGAAAATGAATCCGTTGCATTTTTCACGCAGTTGTTCCGGTTTTGTGATAAAAATGTCTGAAACGCTTTTTCAAAAAGTGTTTTTTAGACCGTCTTCACACCTCGCCGGCGGGGTCAATACGGCCGTTATTCCCGCGACATCTGGCAAGAACACACGTCCGCTCGCCGCCGCCGCGGCAGGACCACTTAAGCGGCGTTTTATCAGATGGAAGGTGAAAAGGGGGCGAGCGGGAAAGCGTCGGTGAGCTTAATCTGTGCGGCGGATACAAGTGTAAGTTGAGATCGTGACCGAGAGCGACGACGCGGCGGAGGATAGACGACCTGAACCGGCTTTTAGACAACTTTTAAAGGCGGAGTCGGCGCTTCCATCCGCTGCCCCCGCAGGGAAATTTGCTCCTGCGGCTACGTTGAGTTCGCATCATTGAAAAAGCGCCAGCCAAAGTGCATTTTTTCATTATTTATTCATTTTTTTTAATTCATCTGTGCATTTGAGGTCATGACATTTTGCTTGTAACCTTTTTATCTTGTGCGACTTAATAAATACATTTTATATGAGAAAGAAATCATACAAGTTTTCATCAAATGTGACCATTATTTTTATGAAATATTTCGTCGGGTTGAGAATAATGCATTTTATATTCACTAACCTTTTTCCTTTGTGCAATAAAATCTACACTTATAGAAAACAATAATGGGGATGTATAAATAAAAAAAATATATATTTTTTTCAGGTAAGTATTATGTAGGAATTATTCATGCTCTAAATTTTTATTCCCTGGAAATAATTACACTTGAAAAACAAACAACTAGATTGAATAAATATAGTTTTTATTTGAAGTTTTGATTTGGAAAAATTTCCTCATGGTGGAATAAATAATAATAATAATATAATTATAATAATAATAATAAATAAATATATATATATATATATATATATATATTTACAAATAGTCAAATATTACATTTTACATTTTAAAAAGTTCTATTTGGCAAAGCATTATTTTTAACTATTAAATTACACGTGGAGAAAATGTTTACATAGCAATAAGATACAAATATTATTTTACAAAGAATAACAATAGCTGGGATTGGCTTAAACACTCTAGCATCATTTGTGAGGATAAGTGACTGAGAAAATGGATGGATGGATGGATGGACAAAAAGAATTATTTTCATGAAATGTAACCATTATTTTTATAAAATATTTCATCGGGGTGAGAATACTACATTTTATATTCACTAACCTATTTCCTACACGGAAAAAAAATCTACACTTATAGAAAACAATAATGGGGATGTATAAAGAAATGTTTTTTTAGGTAATATATAGGAATTATTATTCATGTTCAAAATTTTTATTCACTGCAAATAATTACACTTGAAAAACAAACAACTAGGATGAATAAATGTAGCTTTTATTCAAAGTTTTGATTTTGAAATATTTCCTCATGGTGGAATTAATAAATAATAATAAATAATAATTATTTATTATATATATATTATTTTTTAACAAATTGTTAAATGTTACATTTTACATTTGAAAAAAATCCCATTTGTCAAAGCATTATTTTTAACTATTAAATTACACATGGAGAAAATGTTTACATAGCAAGAAGATACAAATATTATTTTACGGAGAAAAAAGATAGCTGGGATTGGTTTAAGCACTCTTGCAAGATTTGTGAGGATAAGTGACTCAGAAAATGGAAAGATGGATGGATGGACAAAGAAAAGAATGACACTCAGGGTGAAAACAATACAAATATATTATTATTAATGGTGGGATATATTTCATGAGAATTCTTTGTTATGAAAACACTTCCCTTTTAATTGCTTTGTATCCCGAGCATGAAATACCTCAGCCTCTTTTTTTTTCTGTCAGCCTGCTTTTTATAAGAAATTTAAAATGAAAAATGGCACGCATCCCACCATTGAATGAAAAGAATGTTTTTCCTTTTTTCCCCCCAATGACCCAATTTAGTGTGGAAATGTTTCCCTTACGATGAAATTTATGACGGCCGGCGGCGCTTTTAAAATGGAAAAACTGGTCCGCTACCAGCCACTTAGCAGGCGGATAAGCAGGAAAAACGTGGCATGATTAAATCATAAGTCAAACAGACAGCAAACAAATATTTGGTGATTCATCTCAAAAGTCTTGGCAGGCACTTGTTGCCGGGCAGAATTGGCGGAGGCCATTCATTGGGCAGAGCTGCAAAGCCCAGAAAGGGCTGGAAAGCGTTGGCCTCACAGTTCTTAGGTCCCTGGTTTGATCCCGAACAAGCCTGTGTATTGTTTGCATGTTCTCCCCGTGTCTGCGTGGCGTTTTCTCCAGGTAGGCACTCCGGTTTTCTCCCACATCCCAAAAACACGCAACGTTAATTGGACACTCTAAATTGCCCGTAGGTGTGATTGGAAGTGCCCTCTGATTGGCTGGTAACCAGTTCAGGGTGTACCCGATGACAGCCGGGATAGGCTTTAGCACCCCCACCCCCAGCCCTCGTGAGGATAAGCGGCTAAGAAAATGGATGGATGGATCTACAATCCCATTTGGTCATTTTATCCCTTTTCAACCGGATCCGGCACAAGGTGGTTGCAGCAGCAAACGTCCCGAAAATTCTCAAGAGGTCTTCCTCAAAACCAGCGGCCCTTACTGCGTCGTGTCAGGACAAGAACCTGACTTATTTGGAACGTGGCAAGGTGCTGACAACTTTTCAAAACTCTCTGCAATCCTATTCAGTTTTTGACTGAATCCAGCACAAAGTGGCCGAGGAAGCAAACGTCAGCAGCCGTTTCCACCGACCGTGTCCGGGGGAAAGAACCAAAACTACTCTTTTGAGCGCGTTCGTTTCCATGGGCTGTTTTTAAGCGCTCAATTCCCAGCCTGCGCGATATGAATCCGGCGCAAACAAACGGCTTGACATCTTGCTAATAAAGCAAAAACAACAGAAGCGGCAGATGGTTGCAGAGACAGACGTCGACTCTCATCAATGCGGCGGGCCAGGACCGCGTTGATCTATTTTACTGGCGCGCACGCCTGTTTAGCGTCCAGAGGAAATGTTCTGGCGGGGAGATCACACGGCAAATGTCTGGCCGCCTCAAAGCCGAGCGCGCTCTCTTTTGTCTCTGCGTTCTTTTTTTTTTTTTAATTCCATTCAGGACCACAATGCTTCAAAAAGAACATTTAGAGCTGAAATGGGTCTCCGCCGACGACGGAGGGATTGAGAGACGGAAAAACGTGCGAGCGGCACACGTGCGGCAGATAAGAAACACGCATGGGATATTTTTTTTTTTTTTTGGAAAGCATGACGATACCTCATACGCCGCCAGCTGTTTTTCAAAGCCGAATAACCTGCTTTTCTAATCGTTTTATAACGTTTTGACTGATCTCTTGAGACCGACGCAAGATTCTGTTCTGCGAATATAAGCAGTGAAGCCACCAAAAGAAAGAATAGACTTTCCGCTTTCACCCAAAAAATATTGTTTTTTTTTTTTTTAGTTTTGAGGGTGCCTCCATTGTCCCTCTTGCCAGAGACCCCCATGGGTTCTAGAAACCCTTCTGCATCCGAACCTAGCGCCAACCATTGAATTAAAGCCTCAAATCCCGATACCGTTCAAATTCTTTTGATTCTATTTCGTGGCGTCCGCGGTCGGGATCGACGCCCACCTGCATGCCGCCGCTGGGCTTCTTGTGGTTGAGCAGCAGCTCGACGGCGCCCACCACCTCCTTGCGGATGGCGTGCAGCAGGGCGTCGCCCACGTAGACGCTGAAGCTCAGCAGCAGCTCGATGATCTCCAGGTTCTCGTTCTCGATGGCGATGAGCAGCGCCGTGCGACCCAGCGGGTCGATGCAGTTGATGTTGATCTTGAAGTAGATCTCGGCCTCCTGGAAGGCGACCGATAGTGTACTGGGTTAGGACCACTCTGATTTTTAATAGGCTGCACGACCGGAAAGGTTCAAGGTAGCTGAGATTGTAAAAATGGCCCCTCAAACTGTCATGAGGAAGACCCTTGTGCCTCACCTGGAGGGCCTGCTTGACGCTGGCATAATCTCCCTTCTCCACGGCTCCCAGGTAGGCCTTCTCCAATGCCGACAGCTCCGACTCGGCCCGCACTATCCTCAGCGGGATGCGGTCGCGAAACGACGAGCTGTCCGAGCGCCGGTAGTACAGCTGGGACATGGCCCCGTTCCGGGACCCTCGCCGACACCCGCTAACGGATGCTAACAGCTGGTGCCAGGCCGGAGAGTGTCTACCTAAGGCCAAATAAAAAACAATAACTGATTGATCGCATTTGACTGTTGTGATAAACCTCAAGCTACAGGGAACCAAGCGTCCCAGTCCCATCTAAAGTTCTAGGAAATATTAGTTCTTGACACCTAGCAGTTCTGGGAAATGAAAGGGTCAGAACAACAAAAGTTTGTTTTGATTGTGCCAGTTCCACAAAACAGTTCTTGGAACTTTAGGCGGAAATGCATCAAATGCATCAATTGAAACCGAACACATCGTACTCCAAGAACCAGATAAAAAAACTGAAAGTTCATAAAACTTTGGGTGGATGAGATTGTTGTCAAAATCCTTGAAATTTTAAATGGAAATACATACATGAGAGAAAAGGGGTCCACGGATCAAGTTAAAGAAGTTAAAGTTTCAGGAAACTGTCATTCATAGTTGCTGGAAATAATTGGATTCAAGAATCAAACACAAGATCTCAAAGAACTATCACAAAAAAAGTCAGTAATTTTTCTCTGTTGATGTTTGTACTTCCTGAAAATAAACATCCAAAAGTCTGATAAAATAATGAAATGATCCAGGAACATTTGCTAGAAATGCTAGCGAATAGCTTAGCGGCGCAAAGTCCAACCAGGAAATACAAAATGGGGGAAGACAATAAAGGTTAGCTTAAAAAAAAAAAAGAAAAGTCAAATTGTGCAGAAAAAGAAGTGAACAAACTTTTAAAATATCATAATAAGAAAACACGTTGGATTGTATTTGCTACATCGATATCCAGAAATTTGCCATAAGAAGGCAGTCCCACAAAGCCGAGTGCTTCCTCTTAATCCTTTTTGGTCCATGTCAACAATTGAACTGGCAAGCTAATTCCAATTAGAGGCGCTAGTAATGGCATTAGCGTTAGCCGCCGGAGGCCGCGGGGCAGGGCGCTGATTGACAGCCGGGCCCAGTTCGGCCCGACGTAAACGTCGTTAAGTTTGTTAATTGACTGACAGCGGCTGCGGTTGCCTGGCGACCGCCGCTAAAAAAGCAAAGTTGCTTCGAGCACGTTTGGGTCGTCGCTGCTGCCGTCGTCGTTGTTGCCCTCCCCGGTGGCAAAGTGTCCTAACAAGGAAATGTCTGCGAGGGTAATAAAAGTCTCGGAATCGACAACATCTAGAAAACAAGCGAGTGCATTGCGGGCGCCTTAAACGGCAACAAAAGTGCCACTGTTTTTGTGTTTTGCGTGTGTGTGAGAAGCCTCCTGTCTCTGAAACAGGATTTGTGTCGACAGAAACGTATCTTTTGCTAAAAAAATCAATCCGTGTGGATTGTTCTCAGAAGAACAACATCAATTGACCCCTAATTGGAATCCGATTGGAAACCACCAGTGTCATTTTCAGCTAAAGCTTCTAAAAACCTAGAGTTCTTGAGTCTTGTGTTTCCAGTTAATAAAAAAAAAAAAAACAAAAAAAACTTTTGTTTTAGCTCCCTTGAATAGCACCAAGAAGTAAATCTGCATGAAATATTTGGTGGAAACTGGCATTGGTTAGCTTTAGGGCTATGATTACTTCCTGGAACTAAGAGGTATTGTTTTTTCAGCTCTAATCCCTTTTTTACTTCTCTGATTCTTTGACCGATCCCACCCCACAGAAACTACAAGTGTTGAATCCTGAACAGTCCAGTGAACTTTTGGTGGGAATGATTTGTTTTGATTCTTTCCCTTTGTTTTTTTTTTTTTTTTTTTTTTTCAGGGAGTCCAAATGTTAAGACCTAAAGATCCCTGGAACTTGAATTGGAAATGTGAACTTTTAGCGTTGGTTTACCAAATCTGTAAAGTTGCAGGGACTTGTACCTCTTCGCCTTTGTAGAGTTTTATGAAATAACAAAAAAGAATCAGATGACCGATGTAAAAGTTCCTTGAACTTTTGTTGGTGGTGGTGGAAATACGACTGTCGTAAACAGACTCAGACCAGAGACGCACAGTCGATTGTCTTTGTTAGTTCCAACAACTTTTACAGCTTGACGCTTGTAATTCCTGAAGGGGGGGGTCTGTGGATCTCATTTTTGCTACTGTTAGCTGTCAGTAAAAAATACCACAAAGGTGCCAGGAAGCAATTGTGACTTCAGTCTACTCTTAATCTAATTGAATACCATGAATTTACTGGATTTATTTCTCATCATTCTTGAAAAGTGTGCTGACTCCACATCGGATTCAAAATTTGTCCAAAACGATCGATGCAAATGCTGCGTGTGCAATTGGACACAGCCGACCTTTTCCCCGTAGCATAATGATATTAATGCACTTATGGCAGACACGCTGTGGAGAAACGGCGCTGCGCGTTACCGCAGTATCTGCATTGTTTCATCCTGCAGACCCCCCCCCCCCCCCCAATCCATCCCTCTGGTGGAAAGGGTCTACCTCCACAAATAATCATGACACTTTACTGGGCTCACTGTGGAATTATGCAAACAGCTGCTGCAGTCAAGATGGAAGAAAAACACAAATCATAAAAATGCCCATTTTTTTTTTATTTGTCAAAGTTGTCCACGCGTGCGCGTGTGCCACTTTGTTTATGCGCATTTTTTTTTTTTTTTTAATGGCACGTGTCACCATGAGAGTAAATTAAGCAGAATCGTAGCCACGAGAAGGAGATGGATGAGGAGGGGGGGGCACCCACCGTGAAGATGTTGCACATGGAAACTTCGTCCAGGAGCAGATCTATAGCCACTGCGAGGACGTCTTTTAACGCGGCGTCGCTCACGCGCCCGCGCATCGCCGCCTCGTCCTCATGGTCTTCAGGCACTTGGACGGGAGTAGCGAACACGTTCGCCGACGCGTCCGCCAACTCCGCCGGACCTCCGCGCCTCGATCGCGGACGACTTTGGATGGGGAAGCGCAGGGGAAACGCAGAGAGCTGGAGAGAGAGAGAGAGAGAGAGAGAGAGAGAGAGACAGAGAGATAGAGAGAGAGAGAGAGAGAGAGAGACAGAGAGAGAGAGAGAGAGAGAGAGAGAGAGAGAGAGAGAGAGAGAGACGCAGTGCCCACCTCAACCCTCTCTAAGTGCGCCTGTCAGCGTCGCAGCCACTTGTTGCCAGGAAGAAGGCAACGATTGGAACACTTTGTGATGATCTGCTCTTGAGTACTCACCAATACCAAGACCGGGTACTGATACTGCGGTGAACGAAAACCCTTCTGATGATGACGACGATGATGAATTCAATTGATATTGCGCTCCTCCCTCTGGGGTGGGCTCCTTTCTCACCGGGGGGACCGTGTGATGTCATTAAAAAGTCATTGGTCGTCCTTTTTTGTTTGTTTGTTTGTTTGTTTTTTTGTTGTTTCAGTAGTCGATAGGGGTGTCTGAAAAGTCAGTCTGTTGAAAAAAAGTGACTCGGCTTTCGCGAACTACCTCCGCTTTGTTCACATTTGCAAAAACGAGCCAAAATAATTGGCAGAGGTCTTGAGGAGAGATGCTAAAACGGATGCCTGTTCGATGTGACCTCGGGCAAGGCGTCAAATCAATCGGATTGCTTGTTGTGGGGAGCCTGAAGGGAACAGCAATCGTTCCAGTTCCCTTGGGATCCTCGGGCATCGTTTGAACTGGGGTTTAAAATAGTGCTGTTGATGCTCGTGGAAAAGTACAGAGAAGGTCAGAAGGAGCTACATTGTGTTTTTGTAGATCGAGAGAAGGCTAATGAGAGAGTACCAAGAGATGAACTGTGGTACTGCATGCGTAATTCGGGTGTGGCGGAGAAATATGTTAGAATAGTAGAAGACGTGTATGTGGGCAGCAGAAGAGCGGTGAGATGTGCTGTAGGTGTGTCAGAAGAATTTAAGGTGGAGGTGGGACTGCATCAGGGATCCGCTCTGAGCCCCTTCCTGTTTGCGGTGGTAATGGATAGGCTGACAGATGAGGTTAGACTGGAATCCCCTTGGACCATGATGTTCGCAGATGATATTGTGATCTGCAGTGAAAGCAGAGAGCAGGCGGAGGAACAATTAGAAAGATGGAGGTACGCACTGGAAAGGAGAGGAAGGAAGATTAGCCGAAGTAAAACGGAATATATGTGCGTGAATGAGAGGGGCAGAGGAGGAAGAGTGAAGCTCCAGGGAGAAGAGATGGCGAGGGTGGGTGACTTCAAATACTTGGGGACAACAATACAGAGCGATGGTGACTGTGGTAAGGAAGTGACGAAACGGGTCCAAGCGGGGTGGAGCAGTCAGCGGAAGGTGTCTGGTGTTTTATGTGACAGAAGAGAATCCACCAGGATGACGGGCAAAGTTTATAAAACAGTGGTGAGGCTGGTCATGATGGACGGATTAGAGACCGTGGCAAGCAGAACTTGAGGTAGCAGAAATGAAGATGTTGAGGTTCTCGCTCGGCGTGAGCAGGTCGGATAGGATTAGAAATGAGCTCATTAGAGGGACGGCATAAATTGGATGTTTTGGAGACAAGGTTCGAGAGAGCAGACTCCGGTGGCTTGGACATGTCCAGAGGTGAGAGAGTGAGGAAATTGGTAGGAGGGTGGTAAGGGATGGAGCTACCGGGGAAGAGACCAAAGAAAAGGTTGATGGATGTTGTGAGGGAGGACATGAGGACCGTGGGTGTTAGAGAGGAGGATCTACGAGATAGGCTTAGATGGGAAAAGATGACATGCTATGGCGACCCCTAAATGGACAAGCCGAAAGAAAAAGAAGAAGTTGTTATGGTGGTGACACATTTTTTTTTTTATATAAAGAGCTATGGATACTCTTTGACCAGTCAGGTAGTTTTTCAATATCAGTAGTATTGAGCAATAATCCTTCTGAATTGCTTTGGCCATCTTTGTGTCCCAATTTGACCATCTTGTGATGTTTATCGATACAGCAGAGTAGCTTGTCAGATCGCATATAAAAATTTCCAAAATGCTTGTATTGATATTAAAAAAAAAAAAAACAATCCTGTAAAAGTCTGCAAAAGTCCTGGTTTGCTCACGCTCATCCATCACTGAAAAGAAAGCGTTCTTGCTCCCACTCTGTCAAATTCCAATCATCGCTCAACACCAAATGTCATCCTCGCGCCCATTTGTTGTCAGTGATTTATTTTGGCGCGGGATTCACCGTCCGCCTGGCACGCAACGACGCATTCGCTGTCGCCTGCCGTGTTTACAGTCTGCGGGCGGACCAGACCAGAGGATGAGAGTAAAACAGTTCAAGATCAAAACTTTGCAGCGGAGTTCGGAGAGCTTCGCGTTTTGCGTGTCGAGCGCTGCCCGCTTGCCGTGCCAAAAACCCGCAAATTTCATAGCCTTTCATCGCACGTTTATCCATCTAGAACGGTGCTGCCTTGAGATATGAGTTTAATGTGTTCCAAAACCACGCTCACGACTCAAAACACTCAAATCATACTTCCCCCATGGACACGAACGGAAATGGCGTTAATCCCTTTCAGCGTCCCCAAAACTAAAATAGCGTTCCGTAATATTCTTTATAAAAACATACTGTAACGGAATAATTAATTATTGAGGTGGTCTGGATGAGCCATCGTCTTTATGGTTGGTTACAGGAGTAAGTCTGCCGGAACATGCAAAAGACGGACAGTGAACGATAAAGTGCCGAGCATCAATCCCTGCGTAACGCTGTAGTTGGCATTAACAACGCTCAAAGGTCACATCGCCACGAATTACGCAATTTTTCTTGCGTAGGTAAGTTGTAAACTAGGAAAATGCAAAGCCTTTCCCAGTAATACATATTTCAAAGCGTTCTCGCAGTATAGGCGATAACACCATTAGCGAAGTTTTTGTGTCCATCATCGGTCACATTTGTGAGGATGGTCTCAGTAGGGGGATCTGCCCAGATTTTGGACTAAAATAGATCAAATGGATTGCAAGAGGCATTTTCTTGCGGACCCCTCAAAGAAGTTGAGTGAGTAAGAACCAACAAAGCGGCTTCAGTGGACTCAAGGAAATGAATCATGTCAGAAAAAAAGTCATTTGTGAACTCCTGATTGCTCCTAGCGGTGAATCACGTCCATGATAATCAATAGTCAATTATGTTAAACTTATATCAATAATACACAAGCAGCTTTGCATAAGGTCGCTCGCCTCATGGGAGTTATTTGCGTTCTCATAACAGCCGATATGTGTGCGCACGTGTGTGTAGCTGGAAGAAGAAAAAAAAAATCACGATTGATTCTAAAAATAGCCCCGAAGCTAATTCTTCTCCCGTAAAAGGCGATTGATCGCGGCGCAAATTTAAACAAGCGACGTTGTTTGCTCGACCCGCTTTTTGTGACGCTGCCTCGAAAAATTGAGCTCGGGCGTCGGGGTGGGACGGGATTTTCCAGGGAATCGGTACCGCACGCTTCATTTCAAAACGTGGATTTATCATGACTACTGATTAACCCAACCATCCATTTTCTTGGCCGCTTATCCTCACCAGGGTTCGTGCTGGAGACTATGCAAGCTGTCAACGGGCAGGAGGCAGGCCGGGTACACCCTGAACTGGTCGCCAGCCAATCGCAGGGCACATAGAGACAGACAACAGTCGCACTCGCAATCACACCTTGGGGCAATTTAGAGTGTCCGATTAATGTTGCATGTTTTTGGGATGTGGGAGGAAAGCGGAGTGCCCACCTGGAGAAAACCCACGCAGGCACGGTGAGAACATGCAAACTCCACCCTCCACCTCAGAACTGTGAGATAGAACAGAGCTTTATCTTTAAAACTATTAGCTGACAACTAGTTGAGGGTGTACCCCACCTCTTGCCCGGAGATAGCCAGGACAGGCTCCAGCACTCCAGTGATCCTTATGAGGATAAGCGGCCCATAAAACGGATGGATAGTTGAGAAGTAATACGTGCTGTACTGAATTGGACATTTTTTTTAAAGCATTGTAACATCACGAATAATTTTGAATATTGCACAATTTTTTTTAAAACTACCTTATTAAAAATTCTATTAAAATGTATTACACATAAATTATAGCTCCATTAATATTTTAAAATGAAACAGTACAGTATAGTACTTGAAATGTTGAAAAAAAAATGTAAAAATGAAAATAAATGAATAGTGAAAACAGAACAGTGAACGAGAACAGCAGCAAGAATATTCAGCAACATGATTTTCACACCAAAAATACAAAATCATCACTAAATAAATCCATATGCTGTAGAAGCAGTTTACAAGCGTCTTTTCTTTGGGGCGGGGGCAAGCAGTGGGGGTGGGGCTGGGGGGGTCTTATCTGCGTCCTTCGCTCTCACTGTCGCAGGTTGAAGCCCCTCACGTTGAAAGAGTTGACGTCCTGAGGTTGCGCTCTGACCCAGTCGGGTTGCCTCATCGCCATGGCAACATAGCCACCCCCCCCCTCCCCCCCAGCATGATGAAGCTCCTCAAGAGGTAATATTGTGAATATATAACGTGTGTTTAATTGGGGGGAGTGAGGGGGGGGGGGAAATCAGCCCCCCCCCCCACCCTTTAGTCGCTACACCATGAGACGCAACAGGCTAATTAAAATTGATCGGCCGGCGTCCTCTGGAGAACCGCAGAAGTGGGCCGAGACCACCGCGAGCCGCAATGAGCGGGCGGCTTTTCTTTCCCGCCGAGGCGCATAAAGCAATACGCGGATGGCGCTAGTGGTCGCCGTGACAACCACCAGAGGAGGACACGCCGCGAGGGCACGACGGCGCTGCGCTCTCAGGCGGGGAAATTCACGCCATGCTGTCCAACTCGTCACCAACTGACTCACGGACGACTGACAAAGATCCAACGAGCATCGCGGGTTAGGGAGTGACTTTTATTACCGTAATTTCCGGCCTTTAAACCGCGACTTTTTTCCCCCCACACACGCTTTCAACCCTGCGCTTTATGCGGTGATGCGGCTAATTTGTGTATTTTTTTCTAACGGCCGCAAGCGAGCGGAAAAGGTAAAAGTGAGACCGATGGAATATATGTGCCGAGGAAGTGACTTTTACCGGCCTGCTTCTTTTTTTTTTTTTAACCGCCCCTGTTAGCGCTGCGGTAGCATTAGCGCTGTGCTAGCGCGTTGCTGCTGTGTTACTGCCGTGTCTCCGTGATTTTTACCATTATGTTTTTTTTAACCGGCCCTGTTAGCACCGCGGTAGCATTAGCACCACGTTCGCGTTAGTGCCGCGCAAGCGATAGGGTTAGCGTCTTGCTGCTGTGTTACTGCCTTGTCTCCGTGATTATTACCAGTATGTTTTTTTTAACCGGCCCTGTTAGCACCGCGCTAGCGTTAGCACCACGCTAGCGTTAGTGCCGCACTAGCGTCAGTGTGTTGCTGCTGTGTTACTGCCGTGCCTCCATGATTTTTACCAGTATGTTTTTTTAAACCAGCCCTATTAGCACGGCACTAGCGTTGCTGCTGTGCTAGCGTCGCGATAGCGTTAGCGTGTTGCTGCTGGGTCCCAGTGATTTAGGTATGTTTTTTTTCAAACCAGCCTTGCTAGTGCTGTGTTACCGTGTGGCTACTGTGTAGTTACCGTGGCTGTTTTTTTTTTTTTTTTTTTACTGGTATGTTGTTGTTTTTTTCACCAGCCCTATTCGTGCTAACATGTTGTTGCTATGTTAAGCTAAGCTAAGGTATTAAAACATTGAAAATTCTTTCTGCGTATAGTCTTTCTTTGTAAACATCTCGCATTTCAATGTGGGCACTTGCGGCTTTTAGACAGGCGCGGCTTATGTGTGTACCAAATGGTATTTCCTTTACAAATGTAGCAGGCGAGGCTTGTAAACAGGTACGCTCGGTAGGCCCGGAAATTGCAGTACAAGTGACAATTGACTAAGTGGGTTAGTCGATTAGATTCATTGCGCGTGGTCTGACAGCCAGTCCAATCAGGATGTAAGCGCAAGCTAATAGAAGCCACTCGAGACCAGTCGAGCTCTTTAGCTTCCTCTTTGTTTCTGCCCAAACCCACAAGAGCCAATAGAATCCAATTAGACTATTAGCCACAAATGCATCGATTGTGTCCTTTTCCTCCGGGCCCGTTAAAATAGAAGGCGGGCGGGAGTTACCACCGAAGGCCGTCCGCACCTTTTCATTACGTTCGTCGTACGGGCGTGAAACGGCGAATCGCCGCGCGAGCGTGCGGGTCGCGCTCAGCGATAACAAGACTCCTCTCGAAAAGGACTGACAGAGAAATCCAATGAATGAAAAATGTCAAACACGCGTGTGCTGGATGACAGTCGTTGCATTATGGCCCGACGGCTGCTTGTCTCATTCAGGGTGGCCCATAAGTCGCCATATATTGGAAAAGTGTGAGTGGGGCGTCTTGAGTGTCGGTGGCATAATCCACAACCAATTATTTACAGTGAGGCTTAATACATAATACGGGGTGTTAACGTTTTGGGGAAAAGAAAAAGGATGTTGGATATCGCACACACACACATTTCAATCTCAAGGTCTGCCGGCAGAAAACGAGAAGAAAAGAAAAATATGTACTGTAGACCAAATTCGATTGTCGATGTTGGTTGAGTTGAAATAAAGTCTGGGAAGTCAGGGAAGAAGATTCGTATTTTTCAAGGTTTTCGACGACGAAGTAGGTCAGGTCGAGTGTATGATTTATTGATCTTGAGTTATGGAATGAACCAGTTAAGTAACTTCTTTGCCAATGGCCGACCGAACAGGGTTGGAAAGGTACTTGAGTCATATCGAAGAAAATTCTGAATATTAACGAACAGACAATTAACTGATGACGACAGTAATTGGTGACTGCCAACACGCTCATGACCAACTAGCCAACGACTAACTGACTATGAATTGTCAACAATCTGACAACTATTGACTAGTTGTCAACTAAATCGATAAACTGACGAACCAACTAACTGAATAACCGAGTACTAGCTAACTACTAGCTGAAGACTGACGAAACTGACTGACTGAATGACAACTGATTGATCGCTAAGTTAAAATATTGACTTCCTACCTAACTAACTCATGGTAAGAGACAGGTATGGAAGGTTAGGGATAGGAAGATACTCTATTGATGCCAAAGAAAATTCTGGAAACTTAAACCAACGCTTTACTGACTCAAAAGGAACAAAGTTTCCGGAAATTTCCCGTGAAATCTCCACCCCCTTTGAGTCCCCGTTTTCAACTGAACTGTGGTCATCCGAATAGGACCGAGAAGGTATGTTGTGGTTCTCCTTTCATCTCGAGTGCCCGCTAACCGGATTATCCCACCCCAGATGAAGGACGGCAAGAAACCCGAGCCCCAACGTGTCCGAGCCGGGAATTAGATCAGACACGGCGTCGTCTTTTGCCAGTATCACAGGAAGTCCAGACGTCAACTCCGACGCCAAGGCGGTGAACGAAGAAATTTCCTTGAATTTTTGGAAATGTTAAACCAAAACAAATCAGCCTCTGTGCTAATGGACATGCTGAGGCAGAGAATGAGACCTGCTGGCAACGTTTGCATCCGAACAGACGCTGAGGTGGAGGACGTTGACACCAAATGTCCCCTCGGTGCCTGGTGAGCATCCTGCAGGGCGGGGGCACACACCCTGCCTCGCCGAGCATCAAAATGACGACGCCGCAGCTCACGCTCCTTCCCCTCGGAACTCATCACCGGGAAAATGAATGTGGCTCTCCATCATTGGACTCGCTTTCTCGCTAACGTGCTAAGGAGAATGGCCGCACGGTTAGGATTGGGTCCTCAATTGTATTTAATTATTTTCTCCCCAGAATGCTGTTGACAATTTACTTTTGATGGGCTTGGGGTTGCGCCCCCTGAAATGAAAATGCGACCCTAGAAGGCCGTTTCTTTCATTCAGCAACCTAAATTTTCAAAGTGTCACCATTTTGACCGGACTTTAACTGAGTGCTGACTCCCCGGGACAGGTTGCTTCTTTGCCCCCCGGGGCATCGAAAGAAACATCACTGCAGACTCTTCACCGATCCGTCCGTCGATCGCCCGCTCCATTCTTCCCTCACTCGTGACCAAGACCCCGAGATACTTGAACTCCTCCACTTACGGCAGGATCTGATCCCCGACCCGGAGAGGGCACATCACCCTTATTCCGACTGAGGACCACGGTCTCAGATCTCAGAGAGTTTGAGGATTCGCCAAGTCAACTTCACTAGATAGCCAAGGTGTACCTAATGAAGTGACGAAGAAAATGTGTTCACGACAGTACTCACTGCAGTCCAGCTGGATCCTGTCGCATTGCTCCCTTAATGTTCTTTTCAAAATTAATGTCCCACGTGTCCCCCCCGCCCCACCCGCATCCCCACGTAGAAAATAGAAAAATGCTTACAGCAAAAAACTCACTTCAATAACTGCATGCAGTTCCTTTGAGTAACTTTAAGATTGTTAGTCAGGCTTACTTTGGGCAAAATCCGCCGTGCCGAGTCCCGCTTTGTGTGATTCTGGGCAGCCAATGAAAGGCCCCCCGCGCGTCGCGCGTCGCGCATCGATTCCCCATCAAGTTCATCTGCTTCAACGGGAAGCAAAACAAAACAGCGGTTGCAAACTTTGCTCCGCTATCGATCCTGCACGCTGCCTTCAATCATGAGAAATGATTGCGTGCGAGGCGCCTGCCGCGGTTCAAATGCGCCCGCTCTTCTTTTATCAAATATAATCACGAAAAACATCCACCTGTGTCACATTCGCACTTTTCAAATACGAAATAGATGGCCGCTAGAACCCATTTTGGATGCCCGCGCCCCAGGTGGATGCCCCTCGCCCACTTTTCTACACCACTCTACTGTGTGCTAAGGATTCAAAACTGTCCCCACAGTTAAATGAGACAATAGAGTGGCTTCAATAAGATACAGTAACTCTATTATTACCGTAATTCCCGGCCTACAGAGCGCACCTGGTCATAAGCCTCGGTACACAGAAAGAGTTTAATGATAGCGCCGCGCTAACGCTAGCGTCCCCTAACGCTAACGCGGCACCGCATAAACCGCAGGGTTGAAAGCTTGTGGGAAAAAAGTCGCGGCTTTTAGGCCGGGAATTACGGTATTCTGTTTTATTTAGGCATAGAACAATATAAAACATACTAATATTATTTCATTTGCACTGTATGGTCCTTTTAAGTCTTAACTTTACCTTTTTTTAAAAAAAACTTAACTTGAACTTTTAATTCCCATCTGTTTACCTACAGCGTGTTTCTTTAAAATTTAAAAATAGGTATTTTTTTAAATTCTTTTTCACCAATGTATTGGTAATAAATGTTTCTTTCAAAAATGTTGGGCTTTATAGGTAATGTGTATTTATTAATTAACCCGAATACACATTAAATTCTTTTAATTATTTTATCATAATTCATTATTTTAATTTATTCTAAATGAATATTTTAAATGGTAGCTTTAATTTGAAATCTAATTTGAACGTACCTTTTATTCATTTTGAACTAAACTTACAACGTTAACTGCGATTCAAATTATCACAATTCTGAATGTTATTGTCGTTTTTCATTGCATCTTTTACATTTTACTCCATTTCATTTACTTTTCTCCACGTCCGAGGAGAGGGCGATTTGGTCCCGCAGCGCAAAAGACGTAGCGCTAACTTTCAAAAATCCATCAAACGAGTGGGGCGTGGAACGCCAAACGACTGTTCTGTACTCACTGCTGCTGTTGTTGTTGTTGTTTTTGTTGTTGTTCTCCTTGCCGTGTTTTGCGGTCGACAGAAACCAGCGTGTTCCTCCGTCCTCGGGCGTTAAAAATATGCGCGAGGAAAATGATCTTCTGGCTAATTGCGGCCGTGGGCCTCGTTTGCAGGCACGTGTGAGCTTGACCTTTACGTGGATAACGAGACGGATGCGAGGGTGAGGAGGGTGACGGTTAGATGGAGGAAGACGAATGGGAAAATGAAAGTTGTTAAAGTGAGAAAGTGTTTGTTTGTTTTTTTTGCTCTAATTGGACACGCCCACTTCGCCTGGCCTCAGCCAATCGTTATCCAGCCTGTCTTCAAGTGAATACCAGTCTACCAATCAACTGAGCAACCTAGCTACACCTAGCAATGCGTCATAAACGTTTATGTCTTACTTATAACAACATCCACCTCCCTGCTTTCTGATCGGCCAATTTATGGAGCTTTCCGACTGGTGATCTTAAGCCCCGCCCCCTTTTCTACAGTTACCATGTCCCACAAGTTTCCAAAATGGCGACCGAACAGAACAGGTTTGAAGTCGATACTCCATCGGGTATTCCAGATAATATTGCAGCATTGCTTGTGGGACAACATGGCGAAAGAGGCGTGTCAAGACAATGCGGCTATCTGATTGGCTATTATTGTACGAGTGATTGACAGGTCGGAAAGGTCCATTACCGACTGTACTTAGATATACTCCTACCCGTCCTACATACATAAATACTATACTGTACCTGCCTACATGCCAATGATTCCAATGTCACCGCCAAAAGAGAGAAAGACGGACTCTACTTGTGAGCCTTTTTGTCATACGGTCAACGGGGAGGGTTGGGGATGGGGGGGGGCGGTTTATCAGCTAAGCCTTAAATCCGGCCTTATCTCTAACCTTCATGCTCTCTCTTCAGTAGCGGAAAGGTAATGAGTTCCCTGGTTTAGCATTCATTATAAAAACGCGTCGGCTCCATCCAGCGACTCGCGACTGCATAACATTTGAAGGAGACTCAAATATGTTTTATGATTGGGGGCCGGGAGGGGGGGGGTGCTGTCAGCGGTGATGATTATCAATTAAATTACAGAAAGGCATTCGCGGCACTTCATTTTTTCAACCTTTTTGGTTGACTGCCTCGTTCCAAAATGAATCAAATTCATGTTTTGTTTTGTTTTTTTAAAATTGGTAAATTATCAAAAAGTGAAATGTTGCAAATACAATCCAGACGCAATATGTGCAAGTCTGCTTTGAAAACAACTGCCAGTGAAGGAGTTCATTGGCCCAGTGTTGCAGTACAGAAGAGTAATTGGTTTATTACAACCTCATATGTGGCTATGCACTTTATGAAATGATGTAACTACATAAGCTCCAGGGGTCCGCTGCTGTAAATAGATTTCGGAAGTCCCTGGTCCAAGCAGGGCTGCTTGAGTCCACGTCCGCGCAATGTCAGCATTTGCTGTAATTACCATATTTTCCCCGATGGATGGGCACCGTGGCGACGGAAGGGCGTGACTAAGCGTTTGTGTCAATATGAGCGTTAATCTATATAATATAATCTGGCTGCAAGTGTTCGGAAGCCCAACAAGTGCACACGCGCACATCAGCTTTGCGTTGGCACTGACTGCAGTGGCCACGACGAAAGTGACATTTTTCCCTCACTGCGAAAGCTTTCGCCGTGCTAATGAGCTCTTTTTCACTGAGCGCCATATTTAGCATCCCAAACGGCCGCACACACACACACACACACACTGGCAGGATGAAAGCAGCCCGTTTCATCATTTCCGATTTGTTTGGGTGGTTTTTTTGTGCTAACTTTATTTACTTGTAAGCTCCTTATGACGCCAGCCACCGCCCACACATCCCCCTCTTTTCATCAAAAAGTGAACGCGTGTTTTCTGTTTTTTTTTTTTTCTTTATGAGTTGGGCTTCACTCGGCGGCTTTTTCAGGGCCAAAGCTTGCAGAAAATGCGCTTTAGCGTCTGCGTCGAAACTCTGAGTCATCAAATGTCCGTCAGTCCGCTCCCGTTTCGCTTTCTTTGCCGCTGCGGCTGATGGCAAGAAGACTTTCGTAGATGCTCAAATGCTTGCGGGCCATATATTGGAGCGGGTCGTTCTTTTTTTTTTAATTGAATCTTTCCATCCATCCATTTTCTGACCGCTTATCCTCATGAGGGTCGTAGAAGTGCTGGAGCCAATCCCACATGTCATTAGGCAGGAGGCCGGTTGCAGCCTGAACTGGTCGCCAGCCAATCGCAGGGCACATAGAGACAAACAGTCGCACTCATAATCACACCTGGGGGGCAATTTAGAGTGTCCGATTAATGTTGCATGTTTTGGGGATGTGGGAGGAACCCGGAGTGCCCACCCGGAGAAAAGCCACGCAGCCACGGGGAGAACGTGCAAACTCCACACAGGCGGGGCTGGGATTTGAACCCCAGTCCTCAGAACTGTGCCACCAACACTTTACAGCTGGCAACCAGTTCAGGGTTTACCCCGCCTCCTGCCCTTTGACTGCTGGGATAGGCTCTAAGCGCTCCTCGCAACCCTTGTGAGGATAAGCGGCTAAGAAAATGGATGGATGGATATACCAAAAGACGGTAGCAAAGCATTTTTTCTTCTATTAGAAAAATCTGACCTGATTAAATGGAGCTCCTCCACACAGGTCAACATAGGTACTTGGCACCAAAATGCCACCAGATGGCGCCAAAATATTTTCTATAATCAGTATTAATAAGGGAAGACTGGGTATCCCTCCTGAAGCTCCCTCGAACCGACCCGGAGAAGCGGTAGAAGATGGATGGATGGATGGATGGATGGATGGAGTAGTCATAATAATAGTTGTCACAGAGGATAAAGAATACATGCCTAGATATATATGCCTTATATCTTCTGTGTGCTGTCTATATGTGTTCAAATATCCACTGCTCAAAGGGTGATAAAACCGCAACTATTGATGATGAGTACACGTACAGCATTTTGTATTGCTTGTTAGCATAATGCTAAACAGCCAACGCTATCTGCTATATCTGGATGTTTGAAATGCACAGGATGCAATTCTCCTTATTGCATGCTTAGTTTGACAGTAAATGCAACCGTAAGGGAACAAGCGCTAGCGTCTATTACACTGTTATTCTCCAAAATTAGCAAACCGGGGTCATAACCGGAGGTGCGCAGTTTATCCGGCCGTGCCTTTCACACGTGGCGCACCCGGCGGCCCGAGCGCTCAATAATGCGACGCTTTACGATCGAAGTTGGCAGATGAAAGAAGAGCCCGCAGATGTCGCGCGGAAAACAACCCATTTGTGTCACATTGAAATAGACTAAATAATGGATGGAGGAGAAGTCAGACGAGAGGAGATGTCAGATGCACAAAGAGGAGTGCCGCAGTCACGCGGCATTTTCCACAAATGTGGTGCCAATCCAATAATTAATAGCTGTCAGAATTGAACTTACATTTGACAATAAACTGGATCAAATTATTGACTTCAATAAATTCTCATTGGATGTATTTATTATGCATTTTATTTTTAGAGAAATACATGCATATTCTAAAATCATATTTTAAATGCAATATCTTTGAGCTCAGCAAAAAAATCAAATATAGTAAAAATATTTTCGCAAAATGGTAAACATGTTTAATGTAAATACATTTTGACAAACAAAAATTTCGATAGGAAATACAGTGATGAATTAATTTGAATCCACATTTTTTAATTTAAAACGTTATCTTTTAATTTTAAGGAAGCCAGATAAGGGGGACAACATTGAACCTGCTGTGATCAAAAGGTTTGAAAAAAAAAAAAAGATAAAAATCTGAATTTTGATTGACAATAGGCGGCACAGTGGCTCAGCTGGTCAAGCGTTGGCCTCACAGTTCTGAGGTCCCAAGTTTGATCCCGGACCCCCCTGTGTTGAGTTTCCATGTTCTCCCCGTCCCTGCGTGGGTTTATTCCGGTTTCCTCCCACATCCCAAAAACATGCAACATTAATTGGACACTTTAAATTGCCCATAGGTGTGATTGTGAGTGCGATTGTTGTCTGTCTCGATGTGGCTGGCAACCAGTTCAGGGTGTACCCCGCCCGCCTCCTGCCCGATGACAGCTGGGATAGGCTCCAGCACTCCCCGCCACCCTTGTGAGGATAAGGGCCAAAGAAAATGGATCGAAGGATGGATTGACAATGTGCAACTGTAGTTGGTTTTGCAAGTGTACCTAATGTTCTGGAAAGTACTTAACGATTGCTGTCTAACCCTCTGCTGCCCCCTGTTGTCCACCACGTGAATACTCATAAAATGGCTTGTCCAATTCAATTGACCCCTCCGTACAGGGCACTTAACCACGCCTCCTGAAGTGACGTCACGCCACGTGCGCTGACGTAAGACAAACAGTAAAAATGGCAAATACAATACAATACATTCTGAACTGAGACAGACTCCATGCTTCTGATTTCATTCAAATCAACGATATATTATAGATTCTAAATACAATACATTCTTAACTGAGAGAGACGCCATGCTTCTGATTTCATTCAATCATTCACACGTAGCAATGTTATGCTAGCGCAGAACGTTTCATTCATTTATAGGAGACGTGTATTAAAAATCTAATTTAGGGCATATCTTCGTGCAAACACAGTCTGGTTAACTTTCGGCCGCGAGCCAGCAAGAAATCAATATTTTTGTGCAGTCCGATCATCGCTAAATATCGCTCAACAAAGAATAAGTGTGGCAATCGTTCGCACGCAGCAATGTTATGCTAGCGAAGAACTTCGAATTCATTTATACGAGACATGTATTGAAAATCAAATATAGGGCATACCTTCGTGCAAACATATGTGTTCCGGTTGATATTAGATTGATTAAGTTGATGATGCGGTCTTCCACAAAGTTTGATCCATCGAAGGCATTTTTCGTACTGGGTCTTCGGTTTTGGAAAGGGTACGAATCGAACTCCACCAAACTAGCGTTTCAGGATACCTGTCGTCACTATTGCAAAGTCCGTGACTACACCTCTTAACCATATTTTTTGTTAAATAACCCAAATACGCGATAAAACGCTAACTAAACCTATACTGGACCATTCAATGTTGTCAGAGAAAATGGCGGGAGCAAAAACGGGCTTTGGTCTATGCAGATCTCTGGCCTCTGATTGGTCAGTGATGCGGATTGCGCAATATCCACGGAGGGGTCAATTGAAGACATAGTGATATACATGCGTATTAATAATATTTATCACAGATTGTAATCATAAACAGAAAAAGACCAAGAGAGTTTTTTAACTGCTGCAAGTTGTCTGGGATGATGTTTTCCCCTGCCGACAGAGCGCCAAATAGCACAAATTTGCTCTTTTTCCACCCCCTCAATCACCGGCCGAGTCTGATGTTGCACTGTCGTGGGCGTGAAATGTTATTTTGATCGAGCAGGTGCGCGGCGGCGGCGTTTCATTTGCACGGGCGACGAGTCGGAAAGATTATTTTTCTCCACCTCGACAGGGGCTTAACGGTGACAGGCGTAGATACAGGTACAAATCATTTTCAAGTACTACCAGGACAAAATTGTTGTTGTTTTTTACTTGGGGGGGGGTGTATTTGAATCAACTTGGCAGGATATCTTTCATCAGAATTGCACACATCTGAGGACCATTTTCTTCGTAACATGAACTTTTCCAAGCGCACGCTACTGACAACCAGCGTTGCTTGTGGGACAATACGGAGAGAGGGGCGTGTCAAGACAATGCGGCTATCTGATTGGCTATTATTGTACGAGTGATTGGCAGGTCGGAAAGGTCCATTGAAAGCAATGTTGGTAGGTTGCTTAATACCACTGCAGTCCTGTATTTATATTAATTATAAATGGTAGTTACGTTTATGATTTTCTTTTGCTATAAATGCATTTTCTTTCATTCGTATTTTATATTTTCTCGCAAAGAAAAAAAGGATTACTTTATTTTTATTTTTATTTTATTTTTTTAACTTTATTTATTTATTATCTCTGATTGGTCAATTGTGACCACGCGGCAAGGTCGACTCGGGTGACATGTGACTTGAGATTTACGGAAATACTTCGCACTGTTCCGTGGCAGTCTTTTCACCGTAAATGACGTCACAAATAGTTTTTGGCTTATTTTGGAACGAATCGTTAACTGTTTATCATATTTCGCGGGGAGATTGTCTTATTTGTGGGTTTTAATTTGATATGATGAAGTGTGTCTCAACAAAAACGCTCCAGAGCGGGGCGATAGCAAAATTATGTTTTATTTTGAAGGAAGCTCACATACTTAGTCTTAGTGAATTTGTGCAAGATTTTGCACGCTGCCATCAAATTACTTATTTGTACTGCACCAAACCAAACAATGTTTTTTTTTTTATTTGCAAGTTAACCTTCGAGCTGCGATCTAGTTAAGCGATGTCAACGTGGCGCAGCTTGGGTGCAAATGTGCGGACGCTGCGGGTTCTGCTCACCTTCAGACGGGTCGCACCTGACCACGGACGGCCGCGTGGACACGGAGCGTCATGCCGGAGCCTGAGCGCCGGGACACCGCTCCGGAATGACTTCTTTAAAGGTGGGGGGCACCGCCGAAAGCTCCGAGGCGATCGTTGACACTAACTGGAGAAAAATAAAGCGGGTTTGGGGTTAACATAGGAACGTTAGTTGACTTAAACCTGCGCCGAATTTTACAGCACGTTCAAAACATTCAGCAGAACGACCGAAAATGAATGCTTAAGTTTTGTAATTGTAACTTAAAACAAGGTTTTGCTAAAATGTCGCCATTTCCCCCCGGAGATCTGGAGGCCCAGCTGGCCGCCTCGAGGAAGAAGGCGGCGGACGCCCTGCCGGGCAGCGACTGGTTCCCCTTGTACATCAACCCCGGCTTGCCTCCGGAGAGGACCGACATCGTGATTATCGGGGGCGGCGTGGTGGGCTGGTCCGTTGCCTACTGGCTCAAGAAGAAGGAGGGCATCCGCGGGGGGCTCCAAATCGTCGTGGTCGAGAAGGACATGACGGTCAGTAGCAGAAGCCCAACGACCGGTGACACTGCTGCAGACTGCACTTTGTTGTTCGAACTGGTGGATGCACGGTTTATTACACCAACTATACATTATTCATATTTACATTTAATTTTTTTAAAGAAAAACTACAACTGCAAACATATGATATCATTATAGTATAGTCTTAAAAATCCCAAATTACTAAAATAACGATGGTGCTCCACCAGACAGGTAACAACAACAGATGATAATTTGAGGATCAGGGGAAAAAAAAAAAAGAAATATTGACAAATAAATGGATTTCCCGGTATACAGATGTTTTTGAATGCTCCTCCCATAGCCCAAACGTAAAGTCAAGTGAAAATATTCCTGATGATTTGAAGGGGACTGTGCAAAAAAAAAAAGACAGTTTTACCTCTACCTTATTCTCAAGCACTATTTATTGTTTAATTGTTTTTTTAAAATTCAATTAAATGATAATCAGTTGTGAAATCTTTTTTATATAATTCAAAAAAAAAATTAAACCTTATTTTGAAATATGAAAGTAAAATGTGCTTTACACTTGATTGATAATTCATTTTTACATCAGGAATAAAACAAGTTATTTAACTAATTTGCACAATTCCTTTTTTAAAATTTATCATCATCATCATGATCATCAGTACTCGCGGGCGTCCACGGTGCTGTCCGCCGGTGGGATCCGCCAGCAGTTCTCCCTGCCGGAAAACATCAGCCTGTCCATGGCGTCCGCCGACTTCCTGAGGAACATCAACGTAGGTCCGCAATCGCAGTGGCCGATCGAGTGAGTCAATGAGTGAAGGACAAAGCGGGTTCCGTTCATCAGGACCACTTGGGGGTGCTGAACGAGGACGCGGTGGACCTGCAGTTCAACCAGGCGGGATATTTGTTCCTGGCCGGCGACAAGGCGGCGCACATCATGGAGGACAACTACCGCACCCAGCGGTTCGTTCTTGTGTTTGCCGTCCGCGCTAAAAGACGACCCAAAGTCACGCAAATGTTCATCCGCCTTTTTTTTTTTTTTTTTTGTGTTTCTGAAGGGCGGCCGGAGCCCAAGTTTCACTTCTGTCGCCGACGCAACTAAAAGAGAAATTTCCCTGGATGAACACCGAAGATGTAGCGCTTGCTTCCTACGGTGAGGATATTGCTTTTGGAATAGATTTAATCGTTTTTGACATAAAAATTACTTTTATCGGTATAACAGCAACGGCAGCACACTGAGTGGCTGCTTAGCACATCTGCCCCGCAGTTCTGAGGGGTTCAAATCCGGCGTTTGCGTGTTCTCCCGGTGTCCGCGTTGGTTTCCTCCGGGTATTCCGTTTTTCGACCAGTTCAGGGTGTTTGTATTTATCTGCGCAACTAAGAGCGCCTATCGGCGCCGATGTCCGTCCAGGTTTGGAAAATGAGGGCTGGTTCGACCCGTGGATGTTGCTGAACGCCTTTCGGAGGAAGGCCATGTCCATGGGCGTCATCCAGTGCTGCGGAGAAGTCACCGGTGGTTACGCGTTCGTCTGCCCGCCGCAATATTTCAACATCACGTTAATATGTCACGGAACGGCGTCGTGTCTCGTCGTCAGGTTTTAAATATTCGTCCAACGAGGTCGTGACGGAGGACGGCGAACCTTTGGAGCTGAGGAGGATCAAATCCGTGAAGGTAAATGGGAGCGGGAGACCTTGAACCCTTTCAACGCCGTTTTAACCGGAGGAAAACACACTTTAACCGGTTGAAGGACTTTTAAAAGTATCGTGTTGTCTGTACACGCACAGATATTTTCTCTTCATATTTTACTGCTCAAGTCGAAACAATAAAAGTAACGTGATTGAAAGTATTGCTCTGGTACCGAGGAGCTATGTTCAAGGGATATGTGGCGCTTCATTTAGACAAAAGTAAGGCTTTGGTGCACAGGTGTCAAACTCAAGGTCCGGGGGGCCAGATCCGGCCCGCCACGTGATTTTGTGTGGCCCGCGAAGGCAAGTCGTGTACGTCGACCTCCGTGATTTTTGTTCAAATTTCAAATTGTTACATCCAAAATCATAATGCGGAGGTATTGCAAGCGTTTTTATGTTAGCAAACATCAACAATAGTTGAAAAACCCGTCACCCTTGATTTCTGGTTCCAAAAGTAATTCATAAATTTCACGTGTCAATATGATGAGGCATTAAACGATTTCACAGTCATAACGGCCCTCTGAGGGAAACCGGAACTACAATGTGGCCCGCGACAAAAATGAGTTCAACACCCCTGCGTTAGTGTCTTCTAGCGGCATCTCGGTCTCAAGGAACTACGTGGAATTGAGTTGAGAAGCTTCAATTAGACAAAAGTAGTGCTTCAGTGACGGCGCGAAACTGTAAATTTGGACTTGCCTTTGCGCTGTAAGAACCTGGAAACAAAAGATTGCCGAGAAATGAGTACAAAAGCTCAACGGCAACGTCGAAATGGCTTCACTGTACCGTTGGGTTTTCTATCGGTGGGCTCAGGTGCAGATGCCCAGCAGTTTGGAGTACCAGCCCGTGGAGTGCGCCGTGGTGGTGAACGCGGCCGGGGCCTTCTCGGCAAAACTGGCCCACATGCTGGGAGCGGGACTCGGACCCGAGGACACCCTGGCCGGAATCCCGATCCCTGTCGAGCCGAGGAAAAGGTAAAAAGAAAATCATAATAATAATAATCAAGTTTCATACAGTTGTCAAGTAGTTTTTCTTCACCAGTGACATGGAATTGTCCTCGCTGGATCCTTCAGTTGTCATCCATGTCATGCAGTGTGATCGTGTTTCAGGTTCATCTACGTTTTCCACTGTCCCGACGGACCCGGTCTGGACACGCCCTTCCTTATCGACCACTCGGGCGTGTACTTCAGGAGGGAGGGCCTCGGAGGGAACTACATTGCGGGCAGGTCGCCGGACCAGGTTTGGATAAGACCGTTATCAGACCGTCTATCGTGACGTGAAAAAGTCTCAAGGACTGAAGCCCAAAAGTGCACAGGAAGTGGGCCATTTGGGTTTGAAGTCACCATGTCCCAAATTGTTGTGCCAGGGAGAGGAGCCAGATGCGGCCAATCTGGATGTGGACCACCAGTTTTTCCAGGACAAGATTTGGCCCGAGCTGGCGCACCGTGTTCCCGCATTTGAAAAACTGAAGGTAAGTTTAGCTCGACGCGGAACGCGTTCCGCTGACGCCGGAACGACCGCCGGGTGTGGTTTCGCGGCAGGTGACGAGCGCCTGGGCGGGCTATTACGACTACAACACGCTGGACCAGAACGGCATCGTGGGCGCGCACCCGCTGGTCAGCAACATGTACTTCGCCACGGGCTTCAGCGGCCACGGCCTGCAGCACTCACCCGCCGTGGGCCGCGCGACCGCCGAGCTCATCCTAGACGGCGGTTTCACCACGCTGGACCTGAGCCGGCTCGGCTTCCGCCGCATCGCCGACCACGAGCCCATGCTGGAGAGGATCATTCTGTAGACGCCGGAACCTTCTTTTCCTCCTCGCTGGGATTCGGGAAAGACGGCAAATCGGTTCGCTTCAGAAACTGAGAAATGTGACTCCAATCTGTTTTTTTTCTGTGATTTACTGACTGGGATCCAACTCAGTACTTCAGTTTTTATGTAGAACTGCGAGCAATATCATCAGAATGAATATCCAACATCCCAAAGTCAGACAATAACCGTTTTGGTAAAAACGAGTACAGTGTTCCCTCGCTACAATGTGGTTCACTTTACGCTGATTCGCTATTACACAGATTTGTATGTGTGTATTTTTTTTTTAATACGGTTTAGTGGGCTTTTAAAAAAAAAATTGCAGCATATGAATGCGCAATGTGTTCTGAATCCTGATTCAATTCGGGGAAACCCTGCATCGTGTTCTGGATCCCGTTTCTCTAAGGGACTGCAGACCATTGTCAACCACCCGAAGTACCGGACCACCACTGCGACTCTTTTTCATTTGATATGAAAACACTTAAGTGAAAGAAAATGGATGGAGGGGTGTGCATATATTTCTCAAATGTTTTGGGCTCAAAAAGGTTTTAATCTTTGGCTTCATTCTTCGAAGGTTTGAAATTGGTTTAAATGGGAAATGTGAGAAAATGTTAATGCCTGTCTGAGAAAAGTTTGTAAAGTGTGCTGTCAGACGTTTAACAGCCTTAAAAACCTAAAAAAAAATGGCATGGGGGGGACGTTGTAAACAAAAAAAATGTCCACTGTAAACAAAATAAAAAATATCTTGGAAAAATATATTATGAAGGGAAAAAAGAGAGAAAAACTTCTGCTACACGGGTTTCACGGGGCAATGTAACTTTTGTGTTAACCGAGGGAACACTGTTTCCAGATGAAGTAGCAATTGAAATACATTTCCCAAAAATCAATATTGCAGCCAAACACTTTGGTAATCCCTCTCGTGCAAAATGACAAAAACGGAGTTGGGCCACCGGAGTTCGCCTTGGCTCGATTCCAAATAGCAGCTCCTTTTGTTTTGTTGTTGTTGTCATGCTAATGTGGGGGGGGGGGCAGACTTGTCGAGGAGACTCAAAGGGGGCGTGTCCGTGGCGCAATTGAGGGGTTTCTTTTATGACGTCCTCCATGCAAAACCGCCAATTAAAGCCATTTGGGGGTCCCTTGTATGGGAAAAGGGGGTCGGGTGACCTTGAATTTATTAAAATATTTTAAAACGGATCCACCGTTTCTATGACATTACATTATTTTAAGTGATAATTATTGGCATGATTGATGATGCGGCAGGGGAAGGGCGGGAGGATGATGGTGGATGGGTAGGAGGGACACGCCCCCCCCCCCCCCCCCCTCCGCCACTGGGACTGTTGTGCGTCTACTGGGTCCAGTATACACGCTGCTGGCATGTGGCTGGGATTAGGACATTTCACTGTGGATTAAACTCTTTGCCCAGTGGCCATTTGTTGGATGAAACGCAGTCAGGCCGCCAGAACCAGCAGAAGAGTGACTCTGGACCCAGGTACTCGGAGCCGAACTTTTTCTGTACGCAAAAGTGTTTTTTTTTTTTTTTTCATCTTCCATATTTGCTAAATTTGATTTTAGCCACAGTACAGTACAGTACCGCATCAAGTACAATTTATAATTAGAGGGAACTCGCTCAATTGTTGTCATTTATAGACTGTATCACGTCTTTAATAATCGGTAATATATTAATCACATTTTCTTTTTTAAGATAATTCACCAATGAAATATACGTCAGGGTTTTGTTTGTGACGTTCTGATAAACGTAATTTTCATATAAAGCTGCTCCAAAACGTCATATTATTGCGTTCCAAACACGTTTAGCAACAATTGGTTGATCATAATTTCTTTTTGGGAAAGGGGAGCCCCCCCCCCGAAAAAAAAAACTGCGCGGTGCATTCAGGGAACCTCGCCGTTCTTAGAACTTCATAAAATTTGGGCGCTACGTTGCGTTTTTTTTTTAAACATTATCCGTGACGCGGATACATGAAAGTCAAACAAAGCCGCAAAGCCGTCGACACTTTCAAGTCGTCTTTCATATTTTTGCAATGAAAGTGACCCGCTTTCTGTGTATGACTCCCAGTCCAGGGCCTCCGTACTCGGATCAAGGAAGGTCGCATTCGAGGTAAACTTGTGTTTTCCCATTCTATTCTGAACTTCACTTGAGCAATGATAACTGTAAATTTCACAGAAATAATAACAAAGCTGTCGTTCACACCTTAAAAACACCCATTAAAAATTTCCCGCACGCGTCCCAAAACCATTCGGTCATGTTCTGAGCTACTTATCCTCACGAGGGTCGCGGGGGTGCCGGAGCCAATCCCAGCTATCTTGCGAACTCCACTCGGACGTCTGCAGAACAGCGAAGCCAACACTCCAGAACCAGTTGATCCACTGTGCCGCCAGGAAAAAATAAATATTTGTAACATTATCCAGGAGTTGAACATTAACACTGTGCTTAAATATTGGATATATTTTTTTAAAAAATTGGTTTCAATTGTGATTTGGGTGTGCATGTACCAGAGGTATCGGGCCAGTATCGTCGTCCTTCAAGGTACCAGGAACTTGTGACGGCTGCACGATATCGGCGACCGATACCTAATAAAACTAGACGTACCGTTTCGAATTTCCGTCATTTATACTTGCGAACTAAGACCGCCGCCGTCCTCAGTTGTTCCAGGATGTTCCAGGATGTTTCCGTGCAGCCGAAGGGCCACGCGGGTTCCAAAAGCCGCCTGGTGACCAAAGACGGGCGCTGCAACATCGAGTTCGGCAACGTGGAGTCGGGCAACCACCTGGCCTACCTGGTGGACGTGTGGACCACCTTCGTGGAGATCCGCTGGCGCTTCGTGCTGCTCCTGTTCGTGGTGTCCTTCACGGGGAGCTGGTTCATCTTCAGCCTGCTGTGGTACTGGATCGCCAGGAGCAACGGCGACATGTCGGCGCGCAACCGTACCGAGGCTCACGTCATGTGCATCGCCAACGTCAACAGCCTGACCACGGCCTTCCTCTACTCCCTGGAGACGCAGACCACCATCGGCTACGGCGGCCGAGCCCCGACCGGCCAGTGCGGCGGGACGGTGGCCATCCTCATCCTCCAGTCCATGGCGGGCGTCTTCATCAACAGCTTCATGTGCGGCGTCATCCTGGCCAAAATCTCCCTCCCCAAGCGGCGGGCCAAGACGGTGAGCTTCAGCGACACGGCCGTCATCTGCTTGCAGAACAGCAAACTCTGCCTCCTGATCCGCGTGGCCAACCTGCGCAAGACGCTCCTGATCGGGAGCCAGATCTACGGAAAGCTGATGAAGACCACCACCACCCCGGACGGCGAGACCTTGATCCTGGACCAGCTGGACATTCATTTCACGGTGGACTCGGGGAAGGATAACCTGTTCTTTGTTTGCCCGCTGACGCTCTACCACGTGATCAACCGGGCCAGCCCCTTCTACGAAATCTCCGCCGACACGCTGCCCCAGCAGGACTTCGAGCTGGTGGTCTTCCTGGACGGCACGGCCGAGTCCACCAGCTCCTCCTGCCAAGTGCGGACTTCCTACATTCCCCAGGAGATCCAGTGGGGGCGCAGCTTCCTTCCGATCATCTCGCGGACCAAGACGGGCAAGTACAGCGTGGACTTCTCCAACTTTTCCAAAAGCGTGCGGGTGGCCACGCCGCACTGCGCCCGTTGCTTCGAGGGCACCGTGGACCCCGGCCACCAGAACCGGCACGAGAAGAAAGACAACCAGAAGAACCAGAAGAAGATGGGGATCCGGAACTTGGCTTTCCAAGTCACTGACATTCACGACATCATGGACGTCACCAAGATGTGAACCGAGATGTTTCTCGTCCACTACGGTGCAACCGCCAAAAGGTCCAAAACCATCCGTCAGTAGACCAAATGTTCAGATTTAGAATCCGGGGTTTGAACGTGCCGCGACCGTTTTGTAGAAATATTTAAACATTCTCAAGTGTGACATAAACGTTCAGTGAAATTCATAACCAGAATCGACAATGTAGAAGTCGCGTGAGAGTTAACAGCGAAGTCTTTCCAGATTGGTCGTTATTTTGTTTTGTTCCGATTTGGAAATCGAGGCCAGAACTGAACGAAACTGGGAAAAGTTTAAAGTAGAGAAGCTACAAATATAAACGTCAACTACGATCAAGTCACACAAGACTTGCGGTGGCATAACCTAATTAAAAAATATATTTTTTTTTTAAATGAAAGTTGTCAATCTTAACTTTTGATATCGAGGGATGTAACATTTCATGCTCAACCTCCCGTTTTGTTTTCCTCAAAAGTTTTAAATTTTGGACATTTTCTATCATGCAAGACAACAGAATGACTTTTTTTTGTCAGTTCGAGGTCACGAAAGAGATTTCGTGTGACTTTGAAGGCGCAACCCCCCCCAAATAAATCTGCGGTGGACTTGGCGAGCGGCCCATTTTAGTGTCCCGACTGTACTCCGAAGGACGTTTCAAGTGCGTTGCAATGAAAAGGGGCATTAACAGTGAATGGCACAGCGGGTACCTCTTGAGAAGATTAACGTCTGAGTCTGATTTAATGAAAAACTACACTCTGTGGGGGTGGGGGGCTGGGGGGGGGTCTCTTTACTGCCACTACAATACTAACTCATACTGATAGAAACACTCGTATGCCTTCGTGATGTGCAAGAAGGTGCTAAATGTTAGCTTGTCCCACTGAATGGAACTCAGGGAAGTTTCCCAAGTCTTTATTGCCACAATGAAATGTATTTTTTTTTTAATGTGGAAACTGGTTCGAGCGTTGGCCTCACAGTTCTGAGGACCGGGGTTCAAATCCCGGTGCATGTCCTCACTGTGCCTGCGTGGGTTTTCTCCGGGCACTCCGGTTTCCTCCCACATCCCCAAAAGCACGCTTGCATTCATTTGAGATGCTAAATTGCCCATCGGTGTGATTGTGAGTGCGACTGTCTGTCTCACTGTGCCCAGCGATTGGCTGGCGACCAGTTCAGGGTGTACCCCGCTTCATGCACGTTAACAGCTGGGATAGGCTCCGGCACTCCCGCGATCCTTGTGAGGATAAGCGGCTAAGAATATGTATGGATGGATGAACTAACCAATTATTTCTTTAGGTAAATAAATACAGAGTACAAATACATTTAAGCAGTTTTAGTGGGGTAAAACTGCTAAATTAACACAGTAAATGGAGGACTAGGTGGCCCATACGTACTTTGCGTACTCATGATCACTAAATATGAAAATATAAAAACATTAAAGTCCGTACAGTAGTCGGAACATGTTGGAGTGGTGGCCGCTAGGGAGCAGCAGAGTGCTGTTATGACTTCACACGACTCGCCAGCTAACATAATAAACAAAATTCTTTCCTCCAGCTGCTGCCTCATATTGGCGCGTTATCCTACTTCTGCGGGCTGTGCAAATAAATGATATTTAATTGTCGTGCATTGTTTTTGAATGACAACTAGTGGGAAGTGTTGCAGCCCCCAAAAATTTAAAAGATAAAAAATAAAAAAACAGAATCAGTGGCGTATCAACCCGTCGTTTGCATTTGGAGTCCAAGTAACAAATGTGCTTTATTGACAACTCTTTGAGAGGCAGATGGAAAAATGAGGTCACCTGTAAACATGTTTTGTGTAAGGTCACTTGAATCGCGTGTTGATAGGAGAAAAGATTCCAACGATGAATTTTGGCGGGTTTTTTTTTTCTTTGTACATTTTGACTCCGGCATACACAATTTTCCCCAGCAGCCTTCATTTTAAAACTCCGCAAGTGTGTTTTGCACGTTCGCTGGCTGGTCGTAAAAGAGGGAAGCGAGTCATGGTAGACGTGTTATGAAAGATGGTTTCTCGCTACAATGACGGCAATACAGCGAAGAGAAAAATGGCATACTAAAAGGAATCTTGAGAAATATTTTAAAACTTTCACGCAAGAAATAGCTCAGCTTCCAAAGGCAGAGAAAAACCCCTCAGCCTCTATTTCAAGTATTATTGTATTTTTAAGTTTAAAAAAATACTCATTTTAAATAACACTACAATAGTATAATAATTACTTTGTATTTCTGCTCATTTACATTTTTACAAATATTTTATTAATACAAATAAAACCGTTTTTTTTTCAATAAAATGCTGATGCTAATTAAAGTGGGGATGTCACCAATGTTTTATTTTTACTACAGTAGTTATTATTATAATTAAAGACTTCAGCCTTTTAATATGTTAAATATATGTATATTTTCACAAATATTTAATATTATTACATTGTGCTGTATAACAACAATAACTCTCTCTTTTGTTATATTTTTACAAATATTTTTCAATTTTTTGGGTGTGCGCGTGCATATGTTTCAAATAAAAATGAACCACAGATGCTACCGCTAAGGGCTAACAATAGCGTGACCGTGACAGTGACCTGAACCAGATTCCCGCTTCCTTTTGTTTTTACTTCAGAGGCAGAGTAAATTTACCGAATTCAGATAAGTACCGAGTTTACGTAGCCATTTCCATTTATTTCCTGTAATTTAGCTTTACGCCAAAAAGCGCTTCCTCGTCTTATCAGTCAAGGACAACAATGACCGTCCTATGCTAGCTGCACCATTTTATTATTAGCGCTGTGGATTGGGATCCACATGATGCGGAGAGACAGCCCGCCTGCCATCTCAGCTCCCGACGTTCACTCGCAACGCGAGATTGATGTCGACTTGACACGCGACGTGCGCTCAAGTGGCCGTGCTAACGTCCTGCAGAGTCCAAACTCTTTTGAAAAGACTGCTGGGGAAGTGTTTGTCCTAAGATCCGGGTTCTAGTAGGCTCTTTGTTCGGAGTAGGAAGACAAACCAGCACAAAAGTAGTACAACTAAGATGGACCAGTAGAAAGACTTGTCTTGACATTTTTACCACTGCTGTATGACAAGGAGCACTAGTTAACTAGTAGAATGTCATAATAGAACTAGTTCTTACTACGTCAATTAGAGAACGCATTTGCCTCACGAGTAACATAGTTGTCCTATTAATATGCCAAACGTGTCCTACTAGTTTCAACAGTGTGCTGGTACGTAACCTTTTGCTGGATGTCAAGGATTGATTTTTTTTTTTAAATTATTTGTGTGATAACAGCTGCAAATAAGTATTTGAACACCGGAGAAAACCAATGTTAATATTTGGTACAATAGACTTTGTTTGCAATTACAGAAGTCAAATGTTTCCTGTAGTTGTTCACCAGGTTTGCACACACTGCAGGAGGGATTTTGGCCCACTCCTGCGCACAGGTCTTCTCTAGATCAGTCTGGTTTCTGGGCTGTCGCTGGGAAACACGAAGTTTCAGCTCCCTCCAAAGATTTTCTATTGGGTTTAGGTCTGCCAGAACCTTGATATGCTTCTTACGGAGCCACTCTTTGGTTTTCCTGGCTGTGTGCGTGGGGTCATTGTCATGTTGAAAGACCCAGCCATGACCCATCTTCAATGCTCTGACAGAGGGAAAGAGGTCGTTTCCCAAAATCCCCCAATACATGGCCGCAGTCATCCTCTCCTTAATACACTACAGTCGTCTTGTCCCATGTGGAGAAAAACACCCCCAAAGCATGATGCTACCACCCCCATTCTCCAAAGTAGGGACGGTGTTCTTGGGATGAAACTCATCATTCGTCTTCCTCCAAACACGGTTAGTGGAATTATGACCAAAAAGTTCAATTTTTGGTCTCATCTGACCACAAAGCTTTCTCCCGTGACTCCTCTCTTATCATCCAAATGGTCATTGGCAAACTCAAGACGGGCCTTGACATGTGCTGGTTCAAGCAGGGCAACCTTCCGTGCCATGCATGATTTCAAACCATGACGTCTTAGTGAATTACCAACCATGGTCCCAGCTCTTTTCAGGTCACTGACCATGTCCTGTCGTGTAGTCCTGGGCTGATTCCTCACCTTTCTAAGGATCACTGAGACCCCACGAGGTGATATCTCGCACGGGGCTCCGCTCCGATTTGAGATTGACCGTCATGTTTAGCTTCTTCCATTTTCTAATGATTGCGCCAACAGTGGACCTTTTTTTCACCAAGCTGCTTGGCAATTTCTCCGTAGCCCTTTCCAGGCGTGTGGAGTTGTACAATTTTGTCTCTGGTGTCTTGGGACAGCTCTTTGGTCTTGGTCACGTTACAAGTTTGAGTCTTACTGATTGTATGGGGCGGACGGGTGTCTTTATGCAGCTAACAACCCCACACGGGTGCATCTTGATTCATGATAATACATGGAGTGGAGGTGGACTTTTAAAGGCGGACTAACAGGTCTTTGAGGGTCAGAATTCTAGCTGATAGACAGGTGTTCAAATACTTATTTGCAGCTGTATCACACAAATAAATCGTTGCAAAATCATACATTGTGATTTCTGGATTTTTTCTTTTTAAATGATCTCTTGCAGTGGACATGCACCTACGATAAAAATTTCAGACCCATCCATGATTTATAAGTGGGAGAACTTGCAGTATACGTAGCAGGGTGTTCAAATACTTATTTGCTTCACTGTACTAGCGGGCATTTTGGTGCTACCGGTAGAGTCTAGGAGGCTACTAACGTATGACACATGCCTACTAGTAGGCCCGCATGGCATTACTAGTACAGTAATGCCAATTGTGCAATTGTGTAATGCAATTGTGGTCCAAAGTGGCACTAGTGCACTGAATCATCTTACTAGTGAGGACAAAGTGTACTAGTACATGAACCTTCAGCTGAATAGCAAGAATATGGATTAAATGCTCAAATGGCTTTTTAGAAGCATCAAGTATTAGAGGGGCAAAAAAAAAAAACTCATACTTATTTGTCACTTGAGATACTTCAACCAAACAAATGCATGTGTTGTAGCCGCACGTGATCTCAAATACTGCAGACAAAAATTGAGCTTTTCGTTTTCTGAGCGGACACGAAAGTGCATGTCCGGCCACCAGCGCTCGTCGGAGGCGTCGCCTTCATGTCGACTTGTTCTAGTACCTCTTGGAAACCCACAAAGATCAGGAAAAAGGCCCATTTCCTCAAATCGTGGCCACGCAACTACAGTAAACATGCAGTACGAGTACAAGTTAACAAGTTACAAGTACGAGACATTTCTCATCAAGGGTACATCCAGAAATCCGTTGCTTTCCCATTCTTTTTCAAACATATTTTTACAACAAAAACTCCCGCGTTATTATAGAAGACCTTTATTTTTAAGTTATTAAAAATGTATCAAGAAATGGAAAAAAAAAACATCTTTTCAAAGATTAAAAAAATATGACTGCAGATTGCGTCCTAACAATTATATGATTGTCTAATAAAAAACCCAATTTTTTAATTGCACCCTTCTTTTTTAATCATGTTTCAAAGACCCTTTCAAAAATATTACAATGTATATAGTTTAAAAAAAAATAATATATATATATATATATATATATACAAATATATATATATATATATATATATAATAATTGTTGACACTTTGTGGGGGACTGCAAGAAATATATAAAAATGACAATGGGCAAATTACATTATTAGGCAAATGATATGAGGTGATATTTTTAAAATACACTGATATCAATTTGGAAAAAAAAAGAAGAGAAACGAAACATCACCTTTTCCAATGGAAAATATTTTTTTGAAGTCAGCCATGTCAACTGAGGAACGCCATCTATTAAGAGCAGAGGCCACTATTTGAGGAAATACCATATTAGATATTAAATTGAAGTTAGACAGTGTGGGTCTATTGGTCCTGATCCTTTAATCGTCTGCAGATTTGAGCGTCTTTTGCCACAATATGAAATAATATTTCCCTTGTTAAGCACGGTGAGAATCCACCGCTTGAGTATCTCGGTCGCATTTTTTGTGCAGTATTAATTTTTGAGGGCATTTTCAAGAGGGTCTAAAATAACACGAGGAACTCTTCTGCAGCGGCATTCGCTCCTGCGGGGACTCATAAGAAGGAGACGACGACGACTCACAATTAAGAGAGCTGACGGATCCGACTGGGCACTGGCCGCCGAAAGGCACCCCCCCCCCCAATGCAGTAGTTCGTCAAAAAAACGTAAACATTCTCTGATCGCTTGCTGGTCTAGGGGCGTAATAATTACAGAATTATTATAATTCCAACAAAGCGAGGACGGCGTCTCCTCCCGTCGCGCTTAAATCCTCCAGCGCTGCGGTCAGTCTGAGAACTATTCTGAACGTGAAGCCAGCCATTCAAAAAACAGGATTTACGCAAATAAATACACACACACAGAACAAAAAAAAAGGACACTGGAGATGAAATCCACAAGTACGTACTTGAGAATTTTCCATCCATTTTTTATACTTATGGAAGCGAAAGAGGTCCCGGCTGAGTTTGTTGGAAAGAACTGGGGCACATCCTTGGACTGATCGCGCGACAAACAAGCATCCATACTCACATTCTCGGCTCAGGACAATTTTGAGTCTTCAATTAATCCAACACGCGTGCTTTGCAAGTTTGGGTGGGAATCTCGAGTACCCGCAGAACAGAGATTCACACCGGGATGTCTTTGAGTGTGAGGCAAACAGGCTAATCACTAGTCTTCCGTGCCCTTGAGAGAATTTTCTTCTGTTAAATCAAAATTTCTACCAAGTTAAAACATCCGGCCATCTTGGGAGGGATGCTGCGCTGTCTTGCCGTCGAGTCCATTTTCCCGGAACACCCCGAGCTGAGAACTTTTGCCCCGCCTACTTCCTATTCCCGACCTATCGGAAGGGCGGCTGGGGCTGTTGGGGGTTGGGCCTGTAGAGCTGCTGGAGTCGGACCGGCCGCCCGTTAGCCGGCCAGCCCCCGGGCAGCTGTCCAATCACCCTGAGTCCCACGGGGTGGAGGGGCGCGCTTGGCCCGAGGACGTGTCCCTGCGGGTGGGGTTCGGGAGGAGGAGTCCTGGCCTGATGGGCCGGGCCTGAGGCCGAGGGGGAAATGGGGTAATGCGGCAACAGGATGGCCGGCGTGAGGCCGTAGCGTACCTGGAAGACCCGGAGGGGCCCCTGCGCCAGGTAGCCGTTGGGGCGCGAGGGATCCGTGTGGCGCTCGGAATCCGCTTTCCCCTCCTCGGGGACTTTGCCGATCGTGTCCTTGCCGTCTCCGCCTACTTTGCCGGCGTGCCTTTTGCTCAAGTCCTGCATCTTCTCTACCTGCGCTCGCCGGATGTGGTAAGTCCTCCTGGAGCTGTGGAAGGAGTCCAAGAAGTCCTCCAGGCTCACGTTCCCCTCCATGAACTTGTCCAGCAGCTCCTGTGAAGACGACGCCAAAAGACTTAACGGTTGCAACGTTTCTGGAACATTCCCGTGAGAAACTTAAGAGGGGAGTTTGCAATCACTTTTTTTTGGTCACATTTGTTAAAACTGTCAGTACGATCTACCAGTAGTATATGAGGAAAATTATCTGTAAATTAATAAGCAGGCAACATATAGGCCCTGTATCAGATTCTAACAGTATGAAAACAAATGCACAATCTGGCAATTACAGCTATAAAATGTGTGTATTATTGTGAAATCATCGGGTATCCCCCCCCCCCCATAAAACACACTTCATATCTACATTAGTTAACAAGAAAAAACTAAATTGTTTTTTTAAATAAAATCCAAATCTGGCGCTAAAATATTCCCTAACTATATTTAAGTTGCCCTATTAAGAGTGAATTCTGTACATTCCTGATATATTCTCATAAATTCCTGTGGTTTCTAACTGGTTTCCAAATTTCTAACCGTGAAAAATACCTCGACTTCTCCAAGCCTACAGTGGACAAAGACGGTCGCACAAGTGGACGTGGATCCCGCCCGTCAAACAAAGGAGGAGAAAGAAATTAAGTGCAGAGGATGTTTACGTGTGAACTTTGGCCCGCTTTGTCAGATGGAATAATTGACTGTACGGAACTCGTAGACGGCGAACAAAAGGTCCCCGAGCGCGGCAAGTGTTGCGTTTGGCACCGTGTGAAAGCCCAGCGCTCCCCGTCCGGACGGTGTTCCCAGGATGGGAGTTTGAGTCCCATCAAGTCGCCATCTGTCACGGGTTTGCATCAAATGCTTACGAGTCCTCCGACATGAGATGCCGCTGAATGTTTTGACGGCTCTCACGGGGTACGATTTAAGAAATGCTCAAAACGAAAACGACAGAGCGAGAGAAAGAGATTATGAGTTTTCCGAACTGGCTGGCATGGATGTGAACTCGGCAACGGGAGAAGTATGTGGGAAGATTGCCGCGGCCATTATGCAGCTTTAATAACAGCGCGAGCCGCTTCATCTCGCACAGCTGAGATCAGACCAAATAGCCACAGGACACAAGATATTAACATCCACAGCATCCGTTCTAGCCACGGAATCCTCCGGAAAATGAAGAAAAGGCGCGGGGAGAACAGTGTGTTATTTGCTGCCCGGCTTGCAGCAATCAATCAGGAAGTGATTCCGGATTGATCAGAGCGTCGCTTGGGGGGGGTTGAAGGATGTGGCGTGTGTAAATCACTCCTTTTGTTCGTAAAAAGAATCTTCAACTCAATTTTTTTTTACCTCGGAATTCTCCTCGGCACGTTCCACCTCTTCTTGCAGGAGGTTCTGGGCGCTCTGCAAGGTGTGCTTCTGGACTCGAGTTCCTGCCGGGGTAAAGACGGAGTGAAAATGAAGGCCCGGGGCACGATGACTTGGCCCCACCCTCCCCTCGCCGACTCACAGGGAAACCCAAAAGAGGGGAAAATTTGTTCTTCACATCACAGTGGAGTGGGGAGTCACTTTCATGCCATCTGTTCATTGACACCCCCGCCCCACCTCCCCCCAACCACGTAAGCATGCATGCACAGTAAACACCGTAAAAAGTTAGTTTTACATTATGTTCCCTTTGCAATGATTGAAAACAGTAGTCTCTAAAAATGTCTTCAATTGTAAAAAATATTTCCATCTTCTCACTAGAATACACCAGTGAAAATTTCCATCCAAATTTCTGACCGCAATAGGAAACAAATGCTCGTCTTTAATCGGGTAAAATGACCCGATAAAATTTGAAATACAAATTAGAGGTTTTAATGATGGGGAGTCGCTCACCACAGGGGAGGCAGGCTTTGTGTTGTGTTAGAGTCGATTAAAGTGACCTTTATTTGCACTCCCCCGCCTCGAAAGATCCCTCCCCCGGTCGGCGATGATCCCAGTCTGACCCGCGGGACTTAAACGTGGACGTCACGACGCCCCTTCGAGGGACAAGAGACGTCTTCCGCTCAGCTGGGCCGCGTGTGTTCACGTCAAGCAATCCGGTACCGCGTCTCATCAGGATGAGTCATATTATTGTGTACCGATTGGAAGACATTTTGATGCAAAAAAAATATATATATATCAAACTGTGTGTGCGAACGTCCAGGAAACCACACCCCGAAAAGCTCCAAAGGCCGCCCCCGCCGCTCTGCCCAGTGACGCGACGGACAAACTGTTTTCAGGGCGAGCGTGATTTGTGAGCAGATGCCTTGCTTGTCTTTTAGCTGTGGCTCACTGCATATTTACTGTATTAGAGATGAACATAAATTATTCACATTTATAGTACTATGGGTGTGAGGGACTGAGCGCGCATGAACACAAAGCTGTCAGGCCTCGTCAACCGGCCAGACCTCGAAATTCAAAATACTATAACAATAATATTAATATCAAGCTTGTAACTCAACTCATACAGTTGACCCCCAGAATTTGCAGAGAATAATTCGAATTAATGTCCCCCACCCATCCAAATATTTCTTAAATAAATGAGAATAAAAGTGCCAATTGGAGCTTTTAGGGTTGCTTTACCCCAATTAAAAGAATAAAAAAAATACTTAAAAAAAAAAATCTGGGGACGGATAAATCTCTCTCTCAATCTTTATCTGTATTTTATATATATATATATATATATATACACACACATATATAATTAATATATAATATAATTCCTCTTTACCCCAATAAAATGAAAAAAAGTACTCAAAAAAGTACGCAAAAAACTGGGGACAGATCTCTCTCTCTCTCTCTCTATCGAGAGAGAGAGAGAGAGCGAGAGAGAGAGAGAGCGAGAGAGAGAGAGAGCGAGAGAGAGAGAGAGAGAGAGAGGAGAGAGAGGAGAGAGAGAGAGAGAGAGAGAGAGAGAGAGAGAGAGAGAGAGAGAGGAGAGAGAGAGAGAGATCTCTCTCTCTCTCTCGCTCTCTCTCTCTCTCTCTCTTCTCTCTCTCTCTCTATCTCTCTCTCTCTCTCTCTCTCTCTATATATATATATATATATATAATTAATATCTAATAATATAATTCCTCTTACCCCAATAAAAAGAGTGAATACAATACTTTTAAAAAATCTGGGGACAGATAAATCTCTCTATCTCCAGCACTCCCTGCGACCCTCGTGAGGATAAGCGGCAAAGAGAATGGATATATATATCTGTAAATGCACAGTAGCTCAGCTGTAAAGTGTTGGCCTCACAATTCTGTGGTCCAGGGTTCGATCCCGGCACTGCTTGTTAGTCTGTTCTTCTACATCTTCTTCATCCCACTTCCTTTGAAAATGTGTTCTGCGCAACGGTCGCGCTCTCTCTTAACACCCTCGCCTCTGAATAATCCATGGTGTCACATCACATCCACCGTAGGTCGGAAAAGCGAGCAGGCGTGCATGAAAACGGTAGCACCCTTGTCCAACAACCGTACGTTGCGGACGTTTCATTTCGAAACAAAAGATGTAAATGCGAGTTGGCAGCCGGGGAAAACAAACACTCCTACGGCAGCTGGAAAGTGACCTACATTCGGCACGGGAAGGGAATTGGACCTGGGGGGAGGCCGGTGCGCGCATCATGGTGTCACACTTAGCTATTTGTTTGCGGTCCTGATGAAGTCTTTCTGTCAGGAAAATGATATCAAGCAAATTTGAGAAATGAAATAGAGAAATGGAGGGGGGTGGGGGGGTTGTGTGAAATGCGGAGGCAGCGTTCAATGAGCAGGTAGGCTTAAAGCTGCCAGAAAAAGCTCCCTTTATCTTTCACTCTCACAACCAACACAATCACAAATAGCAAGAAGACTACGATGAACTTATGAAGCTGGCGATATATACTTCTGTACAATTGACAGCCACATTAAGCGTAATTTAAAATCATTAAGAATTTTGTTTACAGTAAGAAATTTGACAGTTTGCATACAAATACGGAGGTGCCTTTTGATACAAGTTGAATCCGTCACATCACGCTTCCCCGTTGAACAGGATGGCCTTTGTCAATCAATAAAAAAAATTGGTCATGTGTTTTGAATAAGAAAAATAGCACTCTGTAATACTGTAATCTATAAAACCATACATAAAAGACGAATAAAAAGATTTTTTCTTTGCTTCAATTGACTATGCATTACACACCTTCATGATCTAGGGGTTAGGATATTACAAACACAGACACGAACAAAAGAAGAGTTTCACCATTTAGTCAGTCAGCAGCAGTGATATAGTAATTCTGTCTGCCTATATGTTTTGCTTCACCGTTTGTGTACATGTATTCATTGCCTAAATGGTTATTAGGTAGATGCATTTTGTTCCCTTTCCATGGCCTTGTTTTTAATCATAGAGCTAAACGAACTAATTTTGTTTAGTTAGGATAGATAACTAGAAGCCTCTGGTGAACTTTGGCCTTTGCGAAGGTAGTTAGCTGACTCAAATTTTTGCTTGCAAGTCAAAGAAAAAAATGAGGCCTTGTATCTTAAAAAAAAAAAAAACAACTACTAACCAGGGTCACTCGTAATCTCGAGGTACCACTGTTGTTAGGTCTCTGGAGTGGCCATATATGGTTGCATTAGCAGGTGATGGAGTTTCACAAGGTAAGCAGAGCTGCACTGAGTTTTGCTGGATGCTAATGTTAGCTTCGAATCAGCTACAATTTACATGGGGTGGGGTATACGGTCACTCGCTTACATGAGACGTGCGCGTCGCAGGTAGGAGTAACACTGTAATAACGGATCGAGTTATGTCAGCGTCTTCTCTTTCAACACAAAAGTGGAAAAAAAAGTGGATGTGATTTCATGATATTTTATGACGTTGTGAAATCGTGCCAGCTGGAAACTGCATGAGACAGAAACGCCTCCATTTTAATGACACATACAATTCTCCCATTGCCCCATAAAAGCTGACAACTTTACTGTAGCGTCTGAGAGGAATCAAGAAATAATTGAACATTCCGGTGATGGAGCTGAAGCGGATTCTCCACAAATAGGTGATGAGAAATACCGCTACACATAATCAATGATCAGAATTTGCCGAGCACGGGAATGACTGACTTAAATGGTTTAAAAAAAAAAAAAAAGACTATGGAAACCCTGACAATTTTGCACACTAGTAGATGTGTCTCTCCAAATGTTTTGTTCCACGACTACTGCATGACATTTCTGAACACTTAAAACGAATAACAACGATAGGGAATATATTCTCAAACGACCGAATGAAAAGCATTTGTTCGATATGAAAGTTATCCAACTTGATGTCATACAAGTAGGGAAAAAGTGGCACTAGTAGTAGTCACCAAGACGGTTGTTGTGCTACTGTGCTGAACTGTCATAATAGTGAGGACAAAGAGCATACAAGTAGTCTGTGGATCTTGAGAAGGACATCAAGGAAATGAAATAAATGATCATTCCATATATGACAGTAATCCGGCAGTGATTTCCACGTCTGAAGCGTTGCCGCCGCATGTTCATTGCTGCCTTCAAGAAAAGCAACAGTCTGCTGCTTTGAGTCATTCTCATATGAATGCCGCACTGGAAAAATAATGTTGAAAATGTCACGCCGTCTTGTTTTTTTCCCCCCTTCTCAACCAACATCTGTTCTCTAGCTACGCCTCATCCTCTCAATCAAACAATGAGAGCGATGCCATGACATCCACGTTTCAGCCGATCTTTCAGCCACGTTGGACTGGTGGAATGCTTGACAGAATAATGACGACTCGACTGGTGGCTTCAAGTTGTGCTTGCGCCGCAACAACCAAGTAACAAGCGAATGAAACAATTAATGTACACAGTAACGTTGTCAGAGCAATATACCGTTTTGACTTGAAAAGCTTGTATTATGCATGCCTGGCAAGTCGTATTATGCTGCTTTGGTGTCGTCGCCTTAAAATACACACGACATAAAAAATAAAAATAAAAAAACCCACGTCCAAACAAGTAAAAAAATAGACATTTATAAAGTTCATGCTGAAACAATTAAACATGGCAGACATTAAAACAGGTTTCTATCCGGGCATGACGGGATATTTTTAGAATCAATTAATCAAAACAGATAAAAACGGGCTCCTTGGAGGAGGTAACAACGATTTGTAATTGCTACTACCAACAGTGTTAAGGCTAAAACGGTGCCTTAAGTCAACGAGCTAAAATTCTTAACAGCAAAAGGGGGGCAAGGGCTGATAAGGCAAGGTGGGGAAGATTGATTATTGTCAGACGTGTATTTCCATAGCGCTTACTTCCTCTGGCTCTCGTCAGCTTCCTGTTGCTGCACAAAGCTCTCAACTCAAGACTTGGGGGGTGTTTCTGAATGTGTTGAGGAAATCAATTTTCTGACACTAGCAATTTGTCTCTACAAGACTGAAATATTGTAATTGGGAGCAAACTCTCCAGTGAATAGCAAAAAATAATTCTAATAGCCTAGATTGCTTAATCCATCCAAACCAGGACCCCAACACACTTTAATGTCATTTTAAACTCGTTCTCATGAAATTCTTCTGAAATATAAATGGCTTACAGATAATTTGATTTGAAAAAAATAATAATAATTTGCCATCCCTGCAGGTTGTGAAAACTCTCAATAACAACCCTGGTTAAATTTACTTCCTCCTTGACATACAAGGCCCATCTTGCAGTTGAGACTTCTAAGTAAGTATTAACATACTTCCTTGATACTGTTTACTGTACAGTGTGGCTCCAGTGGCTAGTATATAACCCACGGGTCATCCCAGGGCTTTTCGACACTGTGACAACAAGGCGCTCGATACTGCGCCCATGGAAGCCCACAGTCCCTATTCACTCTATGGCTATCACGTTGGGCCTTAAAACAAAACAAAAAATGCTGACATATCTCACTATGATTACATCCCGCTCAAGCAACCTCCTGGCAAACACTGAACCACTTCATTAGTGGACATCTTGAATTTGTTAACATTTGCATCAGAGTGTATGAAGCTGTTGTGAAATCGAGAAAGTCCTGAACAATATGTAACACTGTACTGCGGTCACAAGAATTCTTGTTTCTCAGAAGCAACAACCAGGAAAAAAAAAATAAAAAAATAAAAAAATTCAATGACGTGTGTGATGATGGTTCCAAACAGATCACCACATCCAGCTTCACAAGTCCAGTTGATGGCTGTTTTAGATCTTTTGGTCTAGTTAGCTTTGCGCTAACCTAATTGCGACCGCATTGTTTCTGTCACGAGGAGATCATTTGCTCCTATTGAGCGGCTGGGAGACATTGGCACGGGGATTAAAGGAGATTAAAAGGAAAGCTGGAAACGATGTGCCGACTCGCTGTCATCGCGAGGCTGCAGTCGTCACGCAGCCGAAAACATTTCAAACATATCAAACGTTAGTACAGTCCACCGACAAAACGTAACGCTGCCGAGCTTCCAGTAACTAAAGATAAATAAGTAACAAGCGAAGGATGATTCAGCTCAAATTGGCTCAGCGATCTTGTTATATCATAGAAAAAAATGTCAAGGCGAATTTATTGAAGTGGAGGTGACTTAAGCCTGGATCCATGTGCGGCAGCTGTGCGTGGAACAGCAAACAGAGACTGAAAGACAGAAGACGCTACAGACACATGAGTCACAGGACCAAAAGCAAGAGTCTTATCTGACAAGCTCCCAGTGTTTCGCTCCAGGCACACAAAAAAACTGATACCTGATCTTGAAAATGACAATTCAGGGGTATCGTGCTTGTGTTTGATGACCACTTCTTGAAAGGCTTTGCTGTCTAAAGCAGTGTTTCCCAACCTTTATTGCGCCTAGAAACCCGTTTTACATTTGAAAATTCTCACGGGACAGCAACAAAGAAAAATGTGACAAAACGTATGAATGCTCTCTGTACTGATGAGGATCTGGTCTCAATTTACGTACAAATTTGGATCGGTTCAACTGAACATAAAGTTGGTATGAGGCCAAGATTGATCAAAACTGACAAAAGGCCTAAATGTCTGATGTCTGGGAAAGATTATCCCGAGAGAAAAGCCTTTGGTGTGGGGTGTGTTATGAGTGGTTCTTCCTCTAGGATCTCCTCGGAAAACCGTCAAGGAGGATGATCGTAAATGTTAAAATCCTGAGCGATTATCCTGTGGGGTGGGATGTAAGACAGATTGTTTTACTCCTGATCTGCTCAGAAAACAATGCTAGTCAGGAAAATCTTCCAGAAACATGACACATGCATGCATCCATTTTCTGAGCTGCTTATCCTCAGAATGGTCGCGGTAGTGATGGAGCCAATTCAACCTATCATCGGACAGGAGACGGGGTACACCCTGAACTGGTTGCCAGCCAATCGCAGGGCACATGAGAGACAAACAACAGTCGCAATCACGCCTAGGGGCAATTTCGAGTCGTGTTTTATGCATGTATTTGGGATGTGGGAAGAAACCGCAGTGCCCGGAGAAAACCCACGCAGGCACGGGGAGAACGTGCAAACTTCGCAGAGGCGGGGCCGGGATTTGAATCCCTGTCCTCTGAACCATGAGGCCAAAGTTTGAACCAGTTGCAATCTAAAGTCAAATTCAGCCTAATTCTCATCTTCCCATGAAAGTCAGAATTTTGGACATCCACAGCATCATATCACTAGCCCAGATTTCCTTGTCCTTCTCCAGTCTGACACCCTTTTTCCGCAAATTAGATTCAGATGTTTTGCAGAGGAAGGATGGACCCTTCTCTCATATTGCCAGGTGGGACTGTGTCTACATAATGAACTCTCTCTCTCTCACACATAGATACACATCGGAAGCTCAAGAAATCTGCCAAACTTTTCATTATTGGCTGGAAGATATGAAAATAATATTTTCATGAGAGAAGTAAAAAAAATTAAAAAAACTTTGTGCGGATTTTTCAAGGCTAATACATAAATAGAATTGAAAAGTTCCACTGCAAAAGAAGCAGTAAGGATTTAGTTTATCAACTGCTGTTAGCGTGGTTCCTACACTGACGAGATTTTCTCCGGTGTTTCCACAAGGCTTAGAATTTAGGAATGAAGCTGGAGGAGCACATCATCTGGAGCTGCCCCGGCAAAAGTGAAATGAGGCCCCTTTTCACCTTGTAAATTCCTTGACAACTGTGGCAGGCTCCCCCGCTGGTTATTTGATATGCACCATTTGGTTCCCATGACCAAAATCCAGAGTCACGCTGAGGCTTTTTGACCGGCTATTGACGACTCATCGCAAAGTCCGAGCTTTTCTCAAAGGCTGACGAGAGACTTCCACTTTTGCCAAATGCACAGTCAGGGTGTCACGGTCCCACGTCAAAAGGGATTCCATTCAACTTTGTCATATGCAGGTGCGTAAAACACAAGTCACAAATGTACAGCAGTTAAATTGTAGCTAACGTTAACCCTGTGCTTTTTGCAGTCACGGAAGCTCCAAATTCGTTAGTCGCTATAGGACATTACACCAGGACGTCAGTTACCGAAAGCGCCGCTGACTCACCGTGCGCCACGAACTGAACATGAGGGGCTTTTTTTTTTTTAATTTGCCGTTCAACATTCAGTCTATGAACTGCATCATCCTTACTCACAATCACAAACCACACCTTTTCCGACATAGTGCAACACATAGTGTTTGTAAGAAACAGACGTGTGTACTCTGTAAGGTCCCTAAATTGGTCTGGCATTTCTCTCCCTCATTATTGACATGACATGACATTCGCATCTCTAATCTTTATCGTCTACTAACAAATTGTGCTGATCTAAAATGCAAAGAAATGTAACACCAACATCGGTAAGGAACTGTTACTCAATACAGTGGTTTACAAACAGGCAAGTTGGGCAAGACCCTTTTTCAATTCTTCTACCCATTGAAAAATGTACAGTAGTTGCTGAATATTTTAATTATGGGAATAAGCAGCTAGATTCCATCTGACGGACATTGATCTCCACGGCAGTGGATGTGTTGGAAACATTTTGGGTTGTCTGAATAAAATGCATAGAACTCCTTTAGCATCCATTTTTACCAGAATTGCACATTTAATGAACTCCACAGCATTCATATTGTTTTTCAATTGTCATTTTAGCTTACAACTTCAAGCATATTTGCCCATTCCGTCCTGGGACTTCAACCCACGTCCTGTCTGTCTGTCATTGGTCTCTGGGCCCCGGGTTAAACTCACCAAGCTGACTCTGTTTTTCCCAGCACATCGTTGCCAGGTTGGACAGCTCGCGATATTTCTCCGCCAACTGGAGTCTGCCGTTATCGAGGCGGGGCTGCTGGGCCAGGCTGTCCTCGGCCAGGCTGCGATTGGCGGCCAGCATCATCTCCCGATCCACTTGAAGCTCCTGAAACTAGAAGCACGGCACAAGTGGTCGTCGTCGTTACGGTTTTGTTTCACGACAGGTTCTAGCTTCATAACTGAGAATGTGTAAAAAATACAAAATAAAAATGGAATTTCCCTAGATTGAACTCAATTTAAATGGCTTTCACGACAATGAATTGAAGTGTCTTACATGGAAAGCTTAGTACTAGTACATGGACCTCGCATTGGACATGAATACGGAATCATGGCTCAGAGAGCCTTCCATAAATAAGGCGCACGTTTTCTTGTGTGCGTGTCAGAGTCACCGGGAGCTGCCTGAACTGATCACTGTTACCAGTGGGATTACCTTGGTTGGCCGCGAGTACCCACAACGCCGTGACAATATTTTCGTGAGGTCAACGCCGCCCTGGGTGATATTTGTTTCCCCACACCCCAGAGAATCGCACGCCATATTATTACTTCCAGCAAATTTATAACCTTTTTATTAGGCTGGATAACAGCAATCCTAAAAAGATGGGTTGTACTTTGGTGCTGGCTTTATTTTGACCAACTGGGCTCGCCGGCTTTGCGCTTCACGTCAGGCAGGAGATGGAAATGGTGTTTTGACCAAAGGACACGCGTGACGTATGGGAAGGAGGGCTTTGATGTCTTCCAAAATAGTCAGGACATTCCATGTCATGCTGTTTGCTAAAATGAAAGGAGACGTTTTGTCAGGAAACAAGCGGCATCCATTTGTTCGTCAGAGCTTGGAACAAAGGAAACCGACGACAAAGGCCACTGACTGCAATACTTTCTTGTAGCAACATCCGGCACCCTGATTGCTCCATGAAGTGACACTCCAGCGCACCAAGTATTTAAATGGTCAAGAGTCCGGCCCCATTTGTTGTTGTTGTTTAATGTAGCTGTATTTTGTCAGTATTCTCTCTTTCCTCCTGGTTTGCCAACCTCTTTCTCTTCAGTCTGGTACGTCAAATTCTTCAAGTTTTTCGATTAATCGTTGCAGCACTAGCGCATACTAGCGCGTTAATGGATATCTGGGGGTTTATCTCTGCAAGGCAACAGCATGAATTATTAAAACGCATTCACTTTATGGTGGTACAATGCAGTCCTGAATGCCGTTATAATAAAACTACTTAGTGTCTAACTCATTATATCAGTCTCACACGATTTCTTTCCGAAGAGTCACAAGAACGCCGTAGGCAGTTTCTGGAGAGACACAGCACATCTGCCATGTGTTGTTTTTTTGTTGTTGTTTTTTTTTTTTTTTTTTAAACAGGTCACCAAAAGGGTGAATGAAATAATTTCAAAAGCTGCAGAATTCAGACAACATTTTGGAGTTTCTTCTCAACTTCCCCAACGTGGAGAAAGATAAACGCATCTCGGTTCATCACGCAATTCATGCTGGGGCTTATCTGACTATAACTGCCTGTGGAGTTTTGTTTGGATTTAGCAAACTCTGAAAGATGACACCCAGAGGGATCCTGGCAGCCTACCGGGATGATAACGACGAGGCCGCATTGCTGCAGTCCGTGGACATTTAAGTAGTCCGTCTTGTCTTTGAAACAACCATAGATAATCGTCTCTGAAAATTGTCTCGAGGAGATAAAGAGCTTCTTTTTGAAAATGTTTACCCGCAGCACCCACCTGCTTGTCTAGAAGTCAATCTTTCAAGCCTCAGTGAGACACAAAAAAAAAAAAAAGACTTGAACACAATATAATTTCAGACAATTACCAGACTGGACGAATTTATCGCACCAAAGTTGGGTACACACAAGGGCTGAAGCTATCAAATATTATTATTACTTATTAATATTATTAGCCACCAGTGAATCACTCGAAAAACACTCGCAGTTATTTATTTGGTCCATTTTGGGTCGCCATTACCACTTTGTCTATTGTAGTATCTGTAATATTGAGTGTGTGTGGCTTTAAAAGGCGGGGCATGCCCTGGTGAGTGACGTGTAGGTCAGCGAATGAGAGTGCAGGTAGTTGTTGTTGGCTCAGGTTAGCACTTAGACGTGAACTGGCTAACTGTTAGGCCAGTCCGCGTGTTGAATGCCTTGGTGGAAGTTGCGGTTGTAGCAGCTTGTGTGTGGATTGCTTATTACATGTTTATTTTGGACTGGTCATTAAAGCGATTGAAAGTGCAACAGCGACTGTGTCAATGTTTGACGACTTGCGGGAGCATTTCAAGACGTTCTAACTAGCATTGGTAGGCTATATTAAATTAGCTAACGGCAAAACCTTGTGCTGGTGATCATAGACTCAAATTTTGGACTTGATCTTTTACAAACTCTTAGTTCCTGGCTGGCAGCCAGCGTGCCAAATTTAACTCAACATAGAGTGATGCAAGAGTATGCGGTAACATCAGTCCACGTGGAAAAATTATCCCTGCATAATTTATTCATCTTATTCCATGAATCATTTCCTCCCTGCTGATCATCAGGAGTACACCACAATAAGAGTAGTGAGCATGATTTTTCCCATCAGGATTACTCATATTTTAAAAATCAGTAGGGGTGTTCAAATGGTGGGGGTAGCGGGCTTAAGGGGGGGACCATACTTAATAAAAGCAGCCTCTTTCTTGAGGTTTGTAGCTAGTCCATTGGGGCTTCACATAATTAAAGATTTGGGTTATTATATAACAGCACAGTTGGTTTTCAATACAGCTAAAAGAAAAAAAAGGAGGCAATGATTCATCATCGTGAATCATAATGACCGAGTCACTTTGCATAATGCTATTATCTGCAGATAAACGAAGCGTGCCACTTGCCTAGATCAAGTGGATTTGAAATTAGTCGTAGAAAACTTGTACTTTTAGCCTGTTTGTGCTCAAATGTCAAATAGATGGGGAAAGAAATACAGCAGCTCAGTTACTGAGGACTTTGCTTTCAGGACTTTGTCTTTTGGGATCAAGAAAAAGGCAGGTTCAATTGCAGTTATTTAATCAAACAAAGCAGAAAAACACTTGTGTCACGATAAATTGCTCTAAAATCACAGGCAATATGGGTAACTCTGCTTTTAAAGCCACCGGTTGGATTAAAATTGTTCCCCCCACCACTTCATTCGAGCACTGCTGTATGTTGAACACCTAAAACAAAAAAAAAAATAAAAAATAAAGCAGCCACTCATAGTTTGAAAAACTTTTGAGGCACCACAGTACTAATATAACCAGAGCTGCTCAGTCATTAAGCACTTGGCTTAAAGCATTTAGTCCTGGGAAACAGAAGAGGTGCAATAAAAAAAAAAAACGAATGAAGAAGAATTTGTGTTTTGAGTAACTGTCGGACAAGTTGGACCTAGAAGCAAGCACGCAAGTCGAGCTCTTCAAAAGAAGCCCAAGAAGCTCCGCAGATGAACCCATGCATGCTTGTGGCTTCGCCTGCCAGACCACACACAAAGACGCAACATGGTGGAAGGGCACCATTAACGTGTACTTGTTATCCGGGGCCGGTCCAACTGGTGCTGCTGTATGCCGACAAAAGGCTAGCGGGTCACGCCAAACACCCTGGGGGGGGGTGTAGGACTAAATTTACATCACAGGCATCTATCTCGCTGACTTTTGCGTGTTTGGACGGACACCAACAATGTCTGAGGTCCACATTCACTGGAATCCTCTTGGCGGCCTGGTGTCAAATGTCACATCCGTTCAGTAAAAAAAGGCCAAGGATTTAACAAACAAATGACAGCTTTTGCGGTAAACTCGGCACTTTGGTCTTAATTATTAATGCGTCTTCGGGGCTAAATCGATTTAATCCACCCAAAAGACCTGTGGAGTGAATTCAAAGATTTGCTTCTAAATACAGTCTACGTTTGAATAATGGCTAGAAAGTGTAAAGGCTGATAACTGCGCAATATTGAATTGTGGAGATGCAGTATTTTACCATTTCAGTTTTCCTGATTTTGGGACTTGACTAAAATGACGCACTGGAGTCATCCCTGCCCCACGATGTAAAAATCAAGCGCCTTTATTCATATCAGCGGTTATCCAGAGCAATGTCAGCGTTCAGACATTTTATGTTTACATCATAAAAATGCAACTTTCGTTTGGATATTCCGGCAGTGTGGCCGCTTTTGAGTGTGCGAGAAGGTGGGAGAGCCAAGGGGAAAAATAATCTCTTTCATGACAGCCAGCGTGTGAATTGGTGCGGCCACTAAAGTGACAGCACCTCGTTGTTGTGGCGTGCGAATCTGGCGTGATATATATTTTAGCCACCAGACTTTGAGCAGATACATTTTCACACCAAGTTCACACATGTAGTTCTGTGCAGCCATAAGAAAGATGCTAGATGAAGTCGCATCCATTTTCTGCGTTGTAACAGTGATAGTTGACAGCTATCAAGTAAGCGGGAAAAGGTTTCCCCTCGTTCGAGAGCAGAGACAACACCCTGATTTTCAACGTTCAGGGTGTTCATGTGACCTGCGACCCCAGTGAGGATAGGTGGGATGCAAAAATGAATAAATGGAGTTGTAACAGTGTTCTCAGGGGAGGTCGATACAATCATGAGAACTGCGTATAATTCCACCACATTTGCGTAGCTTTGCAGAAACATGCACCTGGTCTCCAAAACTGTCAATATAGTTGAACATAATACAAAAAAATACACTTTCCCTTTTCTGAAACATTGATCAAGGATTAATCACTCATCAGACCGGATATTAAAACATTTGAAAAAAGACGTGTTTACAATTTCAAATACAGACAATTTTGAGGATACTCTTGGAACATGAACTGTATGCAGTCGTCACCTTGGTGAAATAATGCAGTGTGTACATGACAAAGAGATCCGTGGACGCCAGTAAGGTCATCAAAAACCAGCCCGCTCTCTGGCATGTGCCGCAATGCGCGCCGCACTCCGTTGACAAACTGTACGTTTTGTTAATTAATCGCATTAGGCTGCAAAGCTACGCAAAGGCTTTCATCCAAATAAGGGGAGATGTAAACAGTTCAAACAACGCTGTTTAATTCGGCATGGGTGCGATGCATCATGACGAGACACAACGCCGACTAAGCACACTTTTAAAGCGTTTCCTTACACCGCTCTGGGTCATGTATGAGGGGGCCAGCGTGCATCTCTGAAAGTTGAAATTTCGATCGAAATCAAACGTATGAAAGATTTGAAACAATGCCGAATTGTATAATAGATCCCAAAAGGCGCGTTTCTTGAAATGTGTGTCATATTTGTCGAAAGGACATACGAGAAATAAAGGGGTCCAAAATGTAGAGACGTTCGAAACAGTGTTAGGCATTAAGTCACAAAGACGAGGTAAAGGGGTTACCACCAATGCAACATACAACATGGGGGTTTCCAGGTAGGTGTGATAAATCAACAAGAATGCTCGGGGGGGACACGGAAATCCGATTAATCATATCTGCTAATTCATTACTTCATTTGGTGTGTACGTTATTGAAAATAAATTTTTTTAAAAAACGACCGCCCGCCACGCAGACAATCATCGACGAGCCGTGTAAAGCGGTTTGCTGCAACAAAACGTTTAGGGGGAAAGAAAAAAAAATAATCATACTTGTTGTCAAAAACAAATAACGCAAAAAAAAAAAAAAAAAAAACATTGGTGGAGCTACTTTTAGTAGGGAAGCTGTGACTGATATGTACCCACCTTCTCATTGAGTCGAATGATTTGCTCCATTTTGTCGTCGCTTTGTAAAAGCTCCCTCAGCTCGCCGGTGCTGAGAGCCCTATACCCATCAGGGGAAGCCATAAACTCCATCTCGGAGGTTATTCTTTTTTTTTTTCCAAGTCTTTCAAAATGTGACTAAAGGCGTTTTTTTTGGGAAGGCAGAAAGTCCCCCGCGCGCGGCCGGCTCACATCTCGCTGTTGACTCAGGTTGGAATGCGAACGCGACACCCGAAACATGTCATCCCAGAAAAGTTAGCGCGGATGGAAGGCAGGGTGCACCACTTCCGGTTAGCTTCCGCCAAAGTAAGTTCGCGCGGCGGAAATGTGTACTCGGAAAAATAAAAGGTTTATTTCTTGTTGAAAGTGTGATTATGGATGTGATTTAAGACCCTTTTCAATTTTTACAATTAAAAAAAAAGACCATTAATGTGTTCAATTCAATTCAGACTCATTTTTGCTACATTTGAATCGTTGCACACACACATACTTGTAGATTAAAAAAATGTTTGCATCTTTTATTTTATGTTATTTTCTTCTTTTATTTGGATTCTATATGTCTCTGAATTTATTGGACTATTGGACCATGTTGTGTAGACGTGTCTCGTTATGACAAATAAATTCCTTGAATCCTCGAAAGTTAATCTGATAAATTTCATTTGTGCCACGCTCATAACTCGCCCGCTCATAACTCATTTCTCAAATTATTGTTTAGCAGAGAAATGAATCAACTAACACCAACAAAAATGTCAACTTTTTTTTTTCAATGCCACAAATAGTGCTCTATGCCAGCGTAATCAAAACATAAAATAATAACATATTTTACCGGAACAGCTTGTGCATTGTGATATCTCAATGGGCATTGTGCTGCTCATTCTGGTGTTCACCACTAGGCCACCACGCCACGATATAATATTTACAGAAAATAGACATGAAGATTTGATGATTAAAACAGACAACTGTCTCAATTAAACTTGCTATAATCGAAAGAAATACATCCATACAAGAATGGATAAATAATATAGACAATAACACAAAAGTAGAGACAAATTCCTTGTGTGTCTTGTAATAAACTCGCCCAAAGCTGATTCTGATATGTGTGTGAGTAATATTGAGTGCGCTGCATTTATGGGTTGCTACTGCTTGTGCTAAATTTAGAAGGTGTGAAAAGGTTTATGATTATCCCAACATCGATGACTGTTTAATGTATGTTATCATTAAGCTGGCTGACTTCCAATAAGTTACCACCTTTTGGTTTTATGCACAATTCAACTCACCTCAAATGTATTTATAAAGCATTCAAAATATCAGTTTTTGTTTTGTTTTCATATATATATATTTTTTTAAATAATTGTTGCCTATCTGGCAAACATCTGCTTGTTGTAAAGTTTGCTGCGACTTTGTAACTAGATTTTTGTTCACGACTCAAGACAGAAAAAAAAATTGTCCAAGCAATGGTTCATATCTAGAAAAAAAGTCAGGTGGGTCACTTGTAAATTGCGGTACCGCTGTAAAAATTATGCCCACCGCTGCTCTTCATGCTAGACCCAAATTTCTTTTGCATGTCTTGCATTTTTCTCTCGAAATGTCATTTACAGCCTCAGTTCAGCCGCGTTTAATAATACTGCAAAGCCGCCACTCGCATCCATTAAAGCTCTTAAGTCCCAGCGAAGGACTGACTACAGTATTATGATGAGGCGGTTAGCGCAAGAGATATGTTTTCCTTCTTTCAGCTGTGCCGTCACCGTGCGGAAAGAGGCAGCCTGAGGCAAGCAGTTTGCCACTGCGAAGACAGCTCAGATCCCCGTTGTCACAACGGAGGACCTGCTCACAATTTGTCTTTTACTTTTTGTCATCATTTCATATTTAGCCTTCACATACAAGCTGCAGAGCTCATGCACCTACGTCATAAAATCACGTGACTTTGGTGTACGTCGCCATACTGCCGGTCTAACAAAGCATTGTTCAATGCTAAGTCAGTTGGAGACGACACGAAAATATGTCTTATAGCACGACGTCCAGAGTCTTGTCCGATACCGTTGGACATTTGGAAGGTGAAAATAAATGACGGTACTTGGAAAAACTACATAAACTCGGCATAGAGGACACGGATTTAATCCCAAAGTCGATGTTTTCGCCGATAAGAAATCGGACTATTAATTTGCTTCTTGGACAATTGTTTCTGCACGTGGATCTGGTGAGTAAATCGTTAAGATTTACAGGGAAGAGTTTGAAGGTGTAGAAAAATCTGGATGCGTACAAATACTTTGTTTCTGGATCTGTTCTCAATCAGGAATAGATCCCACATAGTGACGGGTTTCACAGCTTGTGAACACGGAAGCGTTCGGCCACCACACATTAACCTTAGCCGGAATCCATCGATCTTTTCAGCTAGTATGAAATGAAGCGATCGCTACACAGGCGTGGGTGTATTTTGGTTGGTCTTTGAATATCTGTCTCGTCTGTTGTGATAACCAACAGCACAACAGGTCTCGGGTATTGTAAATATTCTCCTCCGGTTCAATGTCTCCCACAGTGTCGATCAGCTGTGTTTGACCGGCAAATATGGCGCCGTGAAAATGATGACATCACGTGCACGAGCTTTATAGGGGAACCTCCGAGGTCAAACACAATCCATAACGTATCATTAAAAGTTAAGCATAAAAAGAAAGGAATGACTAACGTACCGCTAACAGATGATGTTAGTGGTCAGCCACACAAATCAGACTCCTCGTAAAGCTCCCGACGTTGCATTGTCTCACAACTGAGCAAACAAAATTGCCTCACCTCCCTGAAACGCCACCTTTAAAGAAATACCAAGTGGCAAACTCTATTGAGGTTTCTTGGATTTATAGTATTAGCCTAGCATTCGCCCCTGAACGAAACCCAACAGAGTGAATAGTTTAATACGTCCAGAATAGACTCAAACAACGTCATCATAGCACTCCTCATCCTGGTCTTTTTCGTCGATGTCGTCATAATCCTCTGTGTCTTCTGACAGATCAAGGGTTTTTTCATGCGACAGAACCAGGGGTAAGACTTCTTCCTCTTGGTCCTCTAGCTCCACGTAGTCTGACTGCTCATCTGGAATCTCCTCGTAGTCAGTGTCTTGGTCGTGGAGGGTGCCCAGATTCTGCTCTTGGTTAGTGAGATTGCTCAGGTAGTGGTCTTGGATACCCAAGCGGGTCAAGGACTGATCTCGGTTATGGAGGTTCAAATTTTGGTTGTGGTGGTTGGTCAGCTTCTGATCTTGGTTGTGGAGGTTGGAAGAGGTCGGATCTTTGTACAGGTTCTGGTCACGCCAAAACTGCTGATCCCGGATCTGCGTATGTCCAGGAAGAGCAGCCTCGTTCTTCCGATTGTTATGTAGGTCATGGGACATTGTTTTTGGTTCGTCGTCGGGAAGCTTTGCAAAGTTCTCATAGCTCTGGGCCTCTATTTAGAAGAAAAATAAATATAGTACATTTTTAGAAGAAATCTGTATGATAATAATGCATTTTACTGGTTAAATATGTTGTTTGTATAAAACCGTGGGTATTTTGACAACTGAGAACAGAAGGAAGATTCATTGAAAGTAAAGTATTTCACCTGCGTACAGGAACTGGGTGCGAGGAGGTAAGGGCGGAGTATCCTGCGCCCACTCTTGGGGTTTCCTTTCCCTTACAGATGCGGTGGACCAAAAAAAGATGAAGTAAATATTTTGTAGTCAAGAAAATGTCATTCAAAGGAATATGTCTGGAAGTTTTTCTGAAAAATATTTGGGGACAATGTCGGTGACTTCTAGGTGGCAGTTAGCTGCGTTAGCGTACATAATCAGCTAGAAATGCTACTCAAACAAATATCTATAAAGATTGCGATTCCTTGAAAATAGTTCTACCCATCCATTTTCCAAGCCGCTTATCCTGACAAGGTTCGCGGGAGTGCTGGAGCCTATCCCAGTCAACTTCGGGTAAAAGGCGGACTACACCCTGAACTTGTCACCACTTGATCGCAGGGCAGATATCAACGCAGTCACTTAACGGGAATTGAACCCACACTGTCTGCACCAAAGTCAGCCATGTTTACCCCTACACCATCAGTGACTCATAAACATTTGGAATTATTATAATTTAAAATATGTGTTTATATCTTGAAGTAATTTTCTACATAGAATATCAGTTTTCCCCTTAAATACGAGGCAGCTAGCTGCTACGTAGCAAGATTAGCATCAAAAATTAGCAAGCACTGCTTTCTAAAAAAAAAAACTCATATAATTTTGACAATTTTCTCAAAAATATTTAACTAAGATGTCATGAAAATTTTGCCATTTTATGAAAAATCTACCTATAATAATACAATTGTTTTTAATCCAACAATTTATGACAAACAAACATGACATCTTTATTACTTGTCTTCGGAGTCTCTGTGATCCTGTAAGATTCGGTGTTTTCCTGTGAAAACAAACACAAACAAACAAAAAAACACACAATAATAAGCAAGCAAAAGAAGAATTAAAAACTAAATCAGCATTTGAATAACTTTATTATTCTTTTTCTCAGTTCTGGGTGACCAAGTACAGACGCCGCTGTGACAACATTGTGTCGCTCGGTTTGCCCAAAGCGATCGTTAAACTTTCATCTGAGTGAATCAAATGCAGACGTTAATAATAGAAATCGAAGTATGATAATAATGTACTGGTGTCGAGTCAAAGTGAAAAAGACACCCTTTGTGTTTCCTTCCTGTTTTGCTCTGCGGTTGCATGAAACAGTCAGTAACTCATAATGAGGAATAAAATTCTACTGATTTCATTCCATTAGATGCTACTATGATTCCAATAAAATGACGATCATGTCATTATTCTTTATTTCTATCGTTAGCCAGGCGTGCTCTCTTTGTCCTCGTTTTTATTGGCATTCGCCACTGAATGATTCTGCCGAGAAATTTTGCCGCCCTACGTCGGCGTTCCTACTGGCGAGTTAAGATTTTCTTTTAGTTTTGACGGAGTATATTATAATGCATCGCAAATGATTTATGTTGTGGCTGAGGTTCAGTACATTCAATTTGTAAGATATATTGGGTTTAAAAACTTTTGGGCAGCAACCATGAAGAGGGAGTAGGACAGTTCGCCACCATTTTCTTTCTTAGAAAAACATCACGCAGATATTGAAACTAAAATAGACGCTGAATTGAGAAATAAACCCAGGGCGGATTTTTGGTGGGGAAAATAACTTGCAGAAAAGTGCGGTGTCATGATGTCTGAAAATGGCCATCAGAGTTTAGCTTGGAACGTGAGACGGTGTTTGGATGTGGAACCAGAATTCCTGGGAAAAAACTCAATTGAGGTCTGTGGGTTTTTTTTTTTCACGCTAACCGGGTCATGTTTTCGGTGGGGTTCACCGCACTATGTATTAAATACAGCGGCCGCTTTCAGCACATTTCAGTAAAACAACTCTCCAAAATCAAGTTTCTATTCATACAGTGCTGTCATACTGTTCATACTGATATTTACATTTTGAATGTTTTTTTTTCTTTTTTTTGTGGTGAGTCAAAGTACAGACAACCTGTCACTATAATATCACACTGTTTTAATTACGTTTTGCAATTTTAATTACATTTTTATCATTAAATGAAATCATCAACTAACACTTAAAAGTACATTTACTTTAAAAACAAGATTGATTGAGATTGTTAACAATAAAATAAAAAATAAATTAAATTATGCATTACTTTTGTGAAAAGGAATAATATTTTCAAAATACTGAACATTGTAAATAATAATCAAAATGTAACTGTATTATGGTAAAAAATTAAAGTAAATTACATTTTACATTTCATTTTAATGTAAATTATTTATAACATTTTATTGTATCTTAGAAATAGTTATTCAATAAAAGATTCTTTTAAAATGAATGAAAACAATAATAATAAATACTAAAAGTTTAAAAGAATATTGATTGAGATGGTTAACAATAAAATAAAAACTAAGCTAAGTTATGCATTACTTTTGGAAAACAAATGGAATAAATATTTTTAAAATACTGAACATTGTAAATAATAATCAAAATTAAACTGTATTATGTTAAAAGAAATTAAAGTCAATTACATTTTGCATTTCATTTTAATGTAAATTATTCACGACATTTTATTGTAGCTTGGGAATAGTTATTCAATAAGATATTATTTTAAAATGAATGAATACAATGATAATAAATGTGAAAACATTGAACCAAGCAAATATAATATACATCAGAACATTAAAAAAAATCATCTCCAATACTAAATGTCATTAAAATCCATAGTTGTTAGTTGAGATCATAAAAGAAAACCAAAAAAAAACCAACAGAAATGTCACTTGCACAGTGCCTTTGCTAATATTTAAATAAGAAGTTGAATGTTGTCAAAAATGTGTTTGTCGGACCAACCTTTCTTCAGGATGCACATGTTGATGAAGACGAAAATGACGGCAATGAGCAAACACACAAAAATGATCACGACAATCAGCCCCAGCCAGAAGTACTGCTGGAGAAGAGCCATTGGAAATCAAATGGTTGAAGAAGAAGAAGAAGAGCCACTGCTGTTTTGCGTGAGAAAAAAAAAAAAGTAGCAAAGTTCACTGGAAAGAAGAGCATCAGCCTCTTCCCCTTTTTTTTAAAAAACTTTGACTCATGTGGCGCAGCAGACAAGCAAATGTGGCATCTCTTGGGACTTGTGACGAAGTGAAGTTCCTGCAGTGGCAAGCAGCACAAATGACGCTGGTTTCGAGCTTTTACTGTCCAGAAATATAGTTTGGGGAAAATATGGACAGAAGAAGATGCACATATCTATGCTAACTCTCCCGTGAGCCTAATAAATAGACAAGAATACATATTTATCTTTATCTCCAATTCGCAGCTTCCCTTCAGCTTCCCACTGACAATGACACATCATGTGGTCTATTCTTAGAATTGGCGACATGAAACATGACTTTTATCTCCAGTATTTAGTATAATAGGCAAACTGAAAATGATTACATTTTATTTGTAATTTAGCTAATAACTACATTTTAAAATGTGTTTTTAAATACTGACGACTGCAAATAAAATGCACTTGAATTTAAATGAAAAATGATGAATTAAAAAATTCATACAATTAGGAATGACATTAAAACATGTCTTTTGCATTAATTTAAGAATATTTTTAAATCTTAAATAAATTACAAATGAAATGATAAATATACCCATTGATCTTCTGAGACACTTATCCTCACAAGGGTTGCGGGAGTGCCGGAACCAATCCCAGGGGTCGTCGGGCAAGAGGCAGGGTACACCTCTGGTACTGGTCGCCAGCCAATCGCAGGGCACATAGAAACGAGCAACCAATCGCACTCACAATCACACCTATGGGCAATTTAGTGTCCAATTAATGTTGCATGTTTTTGGGATGTGGGAGGAAGCCCAAGTGCCCGGAGAAAACCCACACAGGGGCGAGGAGAACATGCAGACTACACCCTGGCTGGGCCGGGATTTGAACCCTGGTCCTCAGAACTGCGAGACCAATGCTCTGAAGCTCCTCCACCCTGCTTGCACACAACAAACTATTATTTATTATTATCATTATTCCAGATTAATTCATAAAGTGATGGTTTTGCTAACAAGGCTCTCATTTGAAAAGTGATGGTTTGCCTACGGGGCTCGCATGTGAACTGTATTTTGAAAGGAAAAGCAGGAACTCTCGAAATAGTTTGCTTAAACGCCCCAATTAGCCAAAAAAGAGGGCTTCAGGAAGTAAAAAAATATTTATTATTATTATTTTGAAGTACTATGTATTTACTGTACCTTCATTTAATGCACACAATACGGCTAAAGGCGCTGTATACATATTTACTTTGAAGCCTCAACCGGAGGTGCTTTTTTTGTTTTGTTTTTTCGCACCGCAATCTTGACAATTAGCTGTCATGTTGTTAGCCAGTTTTTTGGAACACTCCTAGCTCGGATCCCACTCCCCATCGTCAGGTCCCCCCCACCCGACGAAACCATGGCCGAACAGGCCGCCGGACCCCCACCGTCGTCCCAGCATGACGGTAACATTACATCTGTGCTTTTGTCTCGTTTTATGGCGCTTTTGTGTTGGAACGCTGGCCGAAGCTCCAACCCTCACCCTGAAGATGAGTTAGCGGCCTCGGCATCTTTTTTTTTTGACAACATTAGCTTGTTAGCGGCTACGTGACACGCACACACACAAAGAAGATGTCATGTCGTTGCTATATATTGAAGTTAACTGTTACAAAAAAAAAAAAAAAAAAAAAACAAGTGACAGCCCTGCATTACTCGTTCGTCTGCATTATTTTTTATTGGCTAAGGTGGCTAAACGGAGCGTGTTGTGCTAACTTGCTAATAAGTGTCTTATATGTAGCGTAAAGGGCATAAACGTCTAATTATAGCTAATTATTATCAGTATTGTTACACACATAAACGGGAATGTCCTTATGCACCGAATATAAATAGTGTTAATATAATTCCGCTAGTTATCACATCACCAAAATCTCCATTTTATTCAAATTTAATTGAAAAATATTGAACTCATTCATTTTGAGAATTATTGGTCATGGTCCCGATATTTTCACAAAATTCCAAATGGAGTCTTTTGACATATTTACTGCCTTCTTTCAAACCATTTCAATTTCATAATATTTACCTAATTAATTTAAAAATCTACCTTTTCCCCTCATTTTTACAATGAGCATTTTAGAGCATTTCATTTTTACAAGCATTTTAGAGGATTTACCATTCTGAAATTATCTTTCTTCCGTTGTATTTTTTAAAACAAATTTAGCTTCCTTGTTTTTAATTATTTTTAAAATATACCTTCATTTTCTGTACTTTGTTTTGTCTTTTTCCGTTTTTAAAAAATGTTTTTAATTTTGTAAAGCACATTGCGTTATATGTGAAATGCGCTATTAAAATAACACTTCCAGGCCTATCATAAAAAGAGGTGATATATTCCAAAATTCAAATTTAACTCATCTCGACATATTTTACAAATAATTCAACCGGTGGAAGCCATTTCAACTTCAAAGTTTCCAATGACAAACTTTATTACCTAATAACATCTTCCTTTCACATTTCTTGACTGGTTTAACCAATTTCAATTTCACAATACAGTTTTCCTCTCATTTTTGACTTCTAGTGATCTATTTATCACATTCCCCAAACTCCCAAAAGTTCACAATAAATATTTTCACGCATTCTGACGTAATGTCAAAGCCTCAAACAGTAAATGGTTGTGCCCATAGCTGTCTTAAAGCCTTTTTAAAGCCACCATTTTTCCATTTTTTTTTTTCCGTCATTGTTCTCTAAAAACAACACTGACTCAAAATTTAATGTGGATGGTTCCTTCTTCTGAGATTGCGTCAGATCTCGACGTTTTGTTTTGCGTTTTCAGATGCGCTCCAGCAGCGGGTGGAGGCTCTGGAGCGGGAGAGGGCCGAGTTCGGCAAAATCAAGCAGCAGTTGGAGGCTGAGTTCAACCAGAAGCGAGCCAAATTCAAAGACCTCTATTTGGCCAAAGAGGGTAAGAGGGCTATATCTAAATCTGAAAAAAAATCTAAATCTAAAATCTACATCTAAAGCTTGACTTACCGGTATGTCCCCCCCCCCCCACCCCCCTTCCATTTTCCACCCATCTCCCTTTAATCCAGAGGATCTGAAGAGGCAGTCGTCAGCACTGGAATCGTCTCAGGCGGAGCTGAGCTCTGTCCAGCTCCAACTGGCCCAGGCCCGCTCCGAGATCGAGACCATTAAAGCGGTGGCCACCGTGTCGGAGAACACCAAGCAGGAGGCCATCGACCAGGTCCGTGGCCAATGGCAGGAGGAGGTGGCCTCGCTGCAGGCCATCATGAAAGGTACGTCTTGAATAAACTTGTAATAACACTTTATTCCCAAGAGAATACAGAATCATGTAAATGTTCACATAACATTAAAACTGACATAAAACAGTGGATCAGATGGAAAGTGTTGGCCTCACAATTCTGAGGTCTCGGGTTCAATCCCGGACCCGCCTGTGTGGGGTTTGCATGTTCTCCCCGTGCCTGTGTGGGTTTCCTACCACATCCCAAAAACATGCAACATTAATTGGACACTCTGAATTGCCCCTAGGTGTGATTGTGAGTGCAGTTGTTGTCTGTCTCCATGTGCCCTGTGATTGGCTGGCAACTGTTGACAGCTGGGATGGGCTCCAGCACTCCCGCGACCCTCGTGAGGATAAGCAGCTAAGAAAATAGATGGACGGATGTTCCCTTACATGCTTGTTTTGTACTACGTACGTCGCGTCCTGCCTCAGAAACGGTTCGCGAGTACGAGGTCCAGTTCCACCAGCGTCTGGAGCAGGAGCGAGCCCAGTGGGGGCAGTACCGTGAGGCCATGGAGAGGGAGGTGGGAGACCTCCGGCGGCGTCTCACCGAAGGCCAAGAGGAGCAAAACCTGGAGGACGATATGAAAAAGGTGCGTTGCGTGCTGCCAGCCTTGCTTGTTAAAATGCATATTTCGCATACATAGCTGTCAGTGGCTGCACTTGAGGACCACAAAAACTGCAAAAATGTGACACACAGATCAAACGAAATTCGTTACTTTATAAATTCTTGATTCAAAGGCTCAGGAGGATGCGGAGAAGCTCCGTTCGGTGGTGATGCCCATGGAGCAGGAGATTTCCTCGCTCAAAGCCAAACTGTCCGTGGCCGAGGACAGGGTCAAAGAACTTGAGGCATCCAAGGTAGCTTTTGACAGTCAAAAACATTTTTTAAAACATTAGAAAAGTAACTTTATTCAACATGGAATTCAACTAACATGTTGTCATATTACAACAAAAAGTAGTAAGGCTACCATCATTGGGACATAGAAATGCTTTTATTTAACTAAATAAAGTTATCGTGTCGCGGGGAAAAGTCAATTTTGCAATAATAAAATTGAACTACAAGGGGACGAAAAGTCCCAACATTTTACACGAATCCAATAGAAATATTTCCAGGGAAAAAATGACTTTGGACTGATGACTACTTTTTTATCAATCCTGTAATAAATGAATCGATACAAAACCAGAATAAAATCAGGTCCTCTGACAGGTGAAGGAGCTCAATCATGTTCTGGAGGCCGAGAAGTCGTGTCGCACCGACTTGGAAATGTACGTTGCCGTGCTCAACACGCAGAAATCCGTCCTTCAGGAGGATGCTGAGAAACTACGCAGGGAGCTTCACGAAGGTACTTACTCATCAAGTAAAAAAAATCATTGATATGGTAGGTGTTTTATTCAGTTATTCAAATCGCATAAAGCAACCAGACCCTTTCATTTAAAATAATTCAGTTTGTGGAAAAAAGTACGAATACTCGAGTAAAAAGGTTTAATGTCATAAGTTGTAAGGTAGAATATCACCAGGAAAGCTATAAGGTAGTAACATATAAGAACATCGTACAAGAAACCTTCACCCTTCAAAAAAAGTTGTAATATTACAATATTGAAGTCATAATATTCCCAATAAATTAGTCGTAATATAACAAAAATCTTAATTTTGCACGAATGAAGTTGTTAATAGTACAAGAAAGAACACAAAATATTATGAGAAAAGAATAAGGTCACAATTGTACAAGAATACATTTCTAATGCGACAAGAATAACTTGTAGTATTACAAACAAGTTAATTTTACAAGAAAAAAAGTGATTTTACAAAGGTAACACACACACTGCAAAAATAAAGTTGAAATATTAGTTAAAAGGTCATACTATTGGTATGGAATAATTTGAGACTTGAACCATAGTCTCCTTCCTTTTTTGTTGTTGTTTTGTTTTGTTTTTGTTTTTTTAAACAAACTTTGGTTGCATCCAGTCTGTCACAAACTGGAGCTGGAGCGGCAGCAGCACAACCAGCTGAAGCACACGTGGCAGCGAGCCAACGACCAATTCCTGGAGTCTCAGCGCCTCCTCATGAGGGACATGCAGAGGATCGAGAGTGTGCTCTCCTCCGAGCAGCTGCGGCAGGTGGAGGAGATGAAGAAGAAAGACCAGGTGAACACCCATCCATCCATTTTCTGAGCCGCTTGTCCTCACAAGGGAGTGCCGGAGCCTATCCCACTTCTCTTTGGGCAGGAGGCGGGGTACACTCTTACCTGGTTGCCAGCCAATCGCAGGGCACATCGAGACAAACCGAAGCACTCACAATCACACCTAGGGGCAATTTAGAGTGGCCAATTAATGGTGCATGTTTTTGGAATGTGGGAGGAAACCGGAGTGCCCGGAGAAAACCCACACAGGAACACTGATAAGATTAACATTCAAAAAACTGTGTGAAATAAATGACTAATGAGAAATTGATAAATGAACATGACGCATTGCCCACCAGTCTGCTGGCGACCAGTTCAGGGCGCACCCCGCCTCCTGCACGATGGCAGCTGGAATAGGCTCAAGCAACTCAAGCAACCCTTGTGAGGATAAGCGGCTCAGAAAACGGATGCCTGGAACGTTTTAGAATGTCTTAGTTGGAACATGTAAGAAGCATAAATGTACCAAATTTGAAGATTGGCCCTTGGGGATGGATTTTAGCACAGTCTCCACTCATGCAAGCAATTTTTGTTTTTATATAATGTTGCAACTTTATTCTTGTAACAGCACCACCTTGTACCAGCAGAATGTTGTTATATCCTGACTTTATTCTATTAATAGCTTTTTAAAATTATTTTATGACACAGTAAATACTGAGCATCATTCCTGTGTAATTTTGCGCTTACCTCAAATATTACTTTTGGCTTCCAGGAGGAGGACGAGAAGGAGAGGTTGAGTCAAGTGAAGGATCTGCACGAGGAAGACAGCGCAGACAACACTGAGCCCTTGGAAGACATTTTCCTGGGGCTGAGCATCGAGGAGGTACGGCGGACGCGTTTAGGGGGATTGGACACCAGATTGACGTCATTCAATTTTGCCTCGGAGTCGTGTCGTCGTCAAACAGGCGGCGTGTCGTTCATTATCTCTGATCGCTCATACATTTTTAGGCGGCACAGTGGATCAGCCGGTAAATTGTTGGCCTCACAGTTCTGAGGACCCGGGTTCGATCCTGGCCCTGCCTGTGTGGAGTTTGCATGTTCTCCCCTTACCTGCGTGGGTTTCCGCCGGGCGCTCCGGTTTCCTCCCACATCCCAAAAACAACATTAATTGGACACTCTAAATTGCCCCTAGGTGTGATTGTGAGTGCGGCTGTTTGTCTCCATGTGCCCTGCGATTGGCTGGCGACCTGTTCAGGGTGTACCCCACCTCCTGCCCGTTGACGGCTGGGATAGGCTCCGGCACTCCCGCGACTCTCGTGAGGATAAGCGGCTAAGAAAATGGATGTAAATAGCATTTAACACTCACATTTTTAGTGGTACTAGAAAAAGTTACAATATTGTGACTTTATCACAATGTTACGAAGTTGTAATATTTGAATTTTGTTTTGTTTTGTTCTGATTTAAATTGTGAAGTTACAATAATTTGTCCTAATGTTAGCCGGAATAGTATAAGACTTTTCTTGTAATATTACAAAAAAATGTGATCGTATTCTCACGGATAATTTTGGGATTATTATGTATTATTGAAGGTTTCTTTTGTCCTAATATTAGTCTTTTTCCTCCCCAGCCGCCGACCAACCACAGCGCCCACGGCTCCATACACTCCCTGGACACCGACGTGGTGACGGGCGGCTCGTCGGACCCCTACAAGGAGAACCTGCGGAGGGTCCAGTCCACGGACAGCCTGGGCTCCTCTCTGTCCGTCCAGCAGGGCTTGAACCACAAGGCCAAGTCGGCCGGCTACTTGGACGAGTCGGACTTTGGGCCCCTGGTGGGGGCCGACTGTGGCGCGGCGGACGCCAGCTTGGGGGAGGCGTGGTCCGTCAACTCAATCAAGCTGACGGCCAGCCACTTCCTGCTCACCAAAGACCAGGAGAAGGCCATTAAAGCCATGACGCCTGAGCAGGAGGAGACGGCGTCGCTGCTGTCCAGCATCTCGCAAGCTCCCGACACCGCTTACTTACCCCCAGCGGGCTACCGACTGGTTAGTGACAGCGAATGGAACCTGCTGCAACAGGAGGTATAGTAATAGGGACAGAACAGTGGAAAAACATTTTTTTTAATTGTGTCTTGAGAAATGGGTTTCATACCTCAGCAATTGATTGTTCCTTGTGGCGTTAGCCACCTGGGGGCACCATAAGACAGACGGGGATATAACTGTTAAGGAGCAGTTATTATAATCCCCTCCTGCATCACTACATGCAACATCACTGTACTCATTCATATATTCTTTATCTTTTGCGTGTCATGAAAAATTTTATCTGTGCTGTAGTGATAATCTGATGAGGTGACACTCGTCACACAGCTCATCAGTGCGCCGCTAATATTCAGAGTTCTATGCAAAGGCTAACAATTGTAGCACTTTGATTGTGATATTGACTCCACACGCTGTTGCTGCGTTTTTCCATCGACGCCCGAGCTGAGTGAGAGTTGGGAGCATTTCTCACGGGCTTGTTCCCGACCTCAGGTGAAGAACGCGGGCAGGAAGCTGGGTCGCCGCTGTGACATGTGCTCCAATTACGAGAAGCAGCTACAGGCCATCCAGGGACAGGAGGCCGACACTCGAGATCAGGTCCCCGCCTTCCCGTTGTCGTATTTCTCGTACGTTTCGGACAGTTGAACTCGTGCAGTGTTGACTTTCCGGTTTGGTCCGCAGCTGAAGAAACTGCAGGCGATGTTGCGTCAGGCCAATGATCACATGGAGAAGACCACGGCGGAGAAGCTAAATCTGGAAGATTCCATCAAGCTGGGCAATGAGGAAACTGCTGCTAAGGTAAATTCATTTTTTTGCAGAAATACAAACGTTTGACCTCAAAGGAGGTCACACGTGTCTTGTTATATGTTTGCATATATTAGTAAATAAGTGGAACCTCCACAAGTCACTTCCAGAAATCGCAAAGTTCTGCTGATGTAATGTGAGCCAAATTTTTCTTGAACATTTTGTTTGGAATGTAAGTTGTGCTGCTCGTATCGGTGTTCATTAAATGCTCTTCAACTTCTGGAGGTTCCACAGTTTAACTTAAAATGAACAAATATTGAGAACCTTCAGAATTTGAAGCTAAATGGTACATTGAGAATAGTTATCTAATATTTCGCGGTAACAACTTCATTTACGTTTTGCGCGGCAGGTGTCGGCTCTAATTCAACGCGTCCAGGAGTCGGAAACGCTGCTCGGCGTGCTCCAGGAGGCCTTCGGTGAAGCGAAGAGGAACACGCAGGCACAGATGGTGAGCATTGGTCACGGCATCAGACCGAGAGGAGGAGGCCTTCCTAATGTTTTTGTTTCGGCGTTAAGGCTATACTGGTTCATTCACGGGAACAAGTTGCAGACGAGCTGAGCCGACTCCAGCGGGACAACGAGAGCCTGCAGGGGAAGCACCGTCTGCACACAGAACTGCTGCAGCAAGAGGGCTTCACCATGCCCGACACTGCAGAAGTATGTGCTCCCCATTACCTGCGTAATATATTTGGACCATTCATCTCACGATGCAGGAGCCAATCATATTGCAGCGGGGTGTCCTACCCACAAGATGGGTGTGGAGGGGTCCAAAAAACACGTTTGGGACTGTCACCACCTCGTCTTCTTGCGCTTAATTACACCGAATGTCTTCCAGTAAAGCTCAGTCCTGCTTGGCGTATTGTGGCACACACCATGTGCAACTCTCAAGTCAGACTTGCGTATGTATTTTAATAGCCCATAAGAAAGTATTACTTTAAATCCCTCTATCAGTGTTAATTTTTTTTGTACAGTCGCTACGCCTTCACACAGGTTTTTTTTACCCTCCAACATTGCGGGCCTGTGTTTTTGTGGAGGAGGTACCTTGGATGGTATTTTCAACTCATCGGGGGTTAAACAAGCTGCTGAGAAACATCCTTTTGAAATCCCAGCTGAAGTACTGACACTGTTCACCTCTTTAGCATTGTGAAAGTGTGAAACGGACCACGTTTATAACTCATTTATTCCTCTCAAAATTTAAAAAAAATTCTAAGTCGTCTTTAAAAGGGAACTAATTTGAATCATTTGGAAAGTATTCCCATCATTTCACTTTTCCCACATTAGATCATTTTACAGCCTCAATCCCAAACTTTTTTTTTTTAGGATCAAAATTCTACTCAGCTCTCTGCTGCAAACGTTTCCATATTGTAATGAAGCAAAGTATATAATTCATAACATTCTATTTATTATTACTATATGTTTTTATAAATTACAGTATTATAGACTGCTGTCAACATACCAGATACGTGTGCTCTCACAAGTTGGTCTTCTTCACGGAGGCGACCAGTCAGCGGAGACGGGGGAGGTCTGAGCTAAATATGGACAAAGGAGATTAAAAACTGGGGCAAAACTATTTGCTCTCAGAGGGGCTTTTCTTTTTTTTTTTTTTTTTTTAATGAAAATGACACTTATATATTAATTATTGTATATTCATCGTGGGCAGCATGGTGGGTCAGCTGGAAAGTGTTTGCTTCACAGTGCTGAGGTCCCGGGTTTGATCCCAGACCCGCCTGTGTGGAGTTTGCATGTTCTCCCCATGCTTGTGTGGTTTTTTTATCCGGGCACTCCGGTTTCCTCCCACATTACAAAATCGTGCAACATTAATTGGACACTCTAAATTACCCCTAGGTGTGATTGCGGGTGTGAATGGTGGTCTGGCTCCATGTGCCCCGCGATTGGCTGGCGACCAATTCAGGGTGTACCCCGCCTCCTGCCTGTTGACAGCTTGGATAGCCTCCGGCACTCCCCCGTGACCCTCGTGAGGATAAGCGGCTAAGAAAATGGATGGATGGATGGCTGGATCTAGTCATCGTCATATACGTTGTGGGTCTGCTCAGGAGCTCCAGGCGACAGTATTGCAGCTGCGAGAGAGCACGGTGGAGCTACGGACGTCTGCAGAGCACATGGAGGAGAAGCTCAAGGCGGAGATCCTTTTCCTCAAGGAGCAGATCCAAGCAGAGCAGTGCCTCAAGGAGAACCTGGAGGACACCCTGCAGATGGAGATCGAGGGCTGCAAGGAGGAGATCGGTAAGACTCCTCCGCACTTCCACACTTTGAACGTTACATGTGGGTGTGTGAGTGTGAGTATACGTAGTACGCTTGAGCATATACGAGTGTGTGTGTGTGTGTCCCTTTAACTGCACTAAGACAGTGAAACAAGTCATCCATTTTCCAAGCCCCTTATCCTCACAAGGATCGCAGGAGTGCTGGAGCCAATCCCAGCTCAATTCAACCCAAAAGTCAAAAGCATTAAAACGTGTCCTGTGCCGTCAATGAAGTTTTAAACCCTGCGGCCAATTAATAGACGTTACATAATTTCCTATGTTTTTTTTTTTTGCATTTAGAAGAAATTGTAAGTCCACAAATGTCACAGATTGGATTGTGCGCCACTGCACTAATGTGCTTGGATGTAATCTCGAAATCTTGATTTTACACCACTTTTATCGATCAGATCGGAACTGGCCGATAATTTTATCCTGATGGGCTGATATATATTGCAATTAAGTACACGAGTATATTATAAGTCATTTTTCATCGAAATCCAATTCCTGATTTCAATCAGATTTTTTTTTTTTTAATTCGCCTTGATTCAAAATGAGTTTGGTTTCAAGACGAATGTCATGATTTTGTGTCACATTTTATTGATGGATTTTGGACTCACAGTCTCACCTAGGGCTCATCCATGTGGCTGTACGATAAATCAGATTTTTTTTTTTAAAACCCTATTTCATCAAATTGGTTCCCCCCCTTCTGCGATTTCCTTTATTTCTCCTGATTCCACATCCCCTTGTTAACTCTTTTCGAGGGTGTAATGAGTCTCACTTAAGAGTTATGAATGCCGAAATTGCATTCTCTTGTAATCTTTACAGAATTTGCTGCTTTACTTTGCTGCTCACATTGCCCGACATGGCTTCTTGTTTAATATTAGCATCAGAGTCAATGAACTATTTATCTGTTTTCTTTTCAGTCCCCCCCACAGTTTAGTGTGAGAAACATATGTTTCGTGGCATTAGTCACGGATTAATCACACCGGTGTTTTGACACCAGGATGAGTCATTATTCATTTTGGAAGCCTTTTCATATTCCTCTGATCTTGTCATACTTTCTCTTCTCAAACAGCTTCTTTCTCCAGTTTGAAGACGGAACTGGAACGGATGAAGGCTGAGAAGGATCAGGTTTGTGGATCAAATCACGCTTTGGGCATAAAGAGGTAGAATAGTATTACTGATGCACTAGATGTTAACTTGTAGTATTTTATATTGTCACTACATTTATGCCAAACGTGTCCTACTTGTGTGCAGAATTGTTATACAGTAGAGGAAGGCAGAAATGGAAAAAAACATTACTAGTATAACATTCTACTTGTGCGCCTTAGTTCTGCCACAGAACAAAGTGTATACTAAGGCTGTATCGATCAAATATTTAAGTACTTTAACATGAGTATCAAGGATATTCAATAAATACCGAAATGACTTTCCATAAAGCTATTTTGGAATTTATTTGATGAAGCTACTAGCGCATGACACATTGGTGTTACTGGTGCAGCACAGTAGTTTACTAGTGAGGTTTAATTGCAAACTAGAATGCTGAATGTGACACTTGAATTGGGAGAAAAATATTATTAGTAAGACTTAGTTGTCCGACTAGCACTCTGAAAGGTCTCTCTAGTGAGGCAAAAGAGTTTAGTAGTGCATGGACCTGAAGCTGGACGTCAAGAATGTGTTTACCCATTGTTGTTGTACTGTACGCTTGTGTGTGTAGTTGCAGAGCAGTTTAACACAAAAGACGGAGACACTGGAAAGCATCCAGTCCTTGAGGATCAGTCTGGAGCAGCAGCTAAAAGAGCTCAACGCAACCAAGGTTGTTTTCGTGCATGCAAATGTAGAGCACCATATCATGCAATGCACTTTGGTTTAGTATCGGGGACCTAGCAACATATCATGCACTCTCATTTCTTATTAAAGGTTTAAAACTCTACAATGGAGTCTCGTTTAGTATTAGTAGCATTGCAGCATATCATGCGCTGTCATTTATTATGAAATTAATGTCAGCTGACGCAGCACTCTTGTTTGGAGTTGGAGAACCGGCAGCCTATCATGCCCTCTTGTTAAGTGTCGCAGAATGTCACGAAATATCATTTAGAAGTGGAAATGTGGCAGTATATCGTGCGTTCTCATTTAGTCCGTATAGTTGTAATTATTCCTCGTTCAATGTATTTCTCCCACTCCGTCTATGTCTGTGCTCTAGAGTGCGCTAGAGAGTCAGGTGTTGGAAGAGAAAGACAAAGCCCAGCGCTTGCAAACAGAATTGGACGTCAGCGAGCAGGTCCAGAAGGACTTTGTCAAGCTTTCGCAGACACTTCAGGTAACAACTCATTCCAATAGTTACTATACATTGTTTTTTTTGTTTTTTTTTTACTTTTTTTAAGAACACAAATGTCCTTCAGCTGAAGTGTTGAAAATACGGAAGCAATTCACATTTTCTCATTTCAAGAGACAATATTCAGGACAAAAACTCCCACTTCTGCCTCAAGTGCCCCACACAAGTTTGATTACAGAAGTTTTAATTTTTTTTTTTTTTTTAAACACACTGAACGTGCATTTGCTTCATTCGTGGCACATTGATACGCTCCTCAGCAGAAGACGCAGTTAACCACAGGGGAGCAATACAGTTGAGAATGATCACATTATACGCTCATGTTACTTTCGAGCACAATTGCAACTATATTAGCAACAAGTTTATGAAGAATCCAGACGCAGACATGTTTGAGGACAAGTGTGCCGACCTAAATACGTATGACATACACGTTGACTTGAAAGATGTCATCGACCTCTGCAATAAAATGGAAGTTGTCAGTTTCTGAAATAAAACATTTATTTTCAGTTAGTTTTATGAGTTAGGAAATACAACGTCCAACAATACAATCATAATCTATTTGAAAGCTGGGGCTCTATTTTTTTTTCTCCTAAATGACCTTTGTCGGCTTTCGCGTTAGAACTTGTCTATGTATCACATTTCCTTGAATGTACATATTTCAACCATCACTCTCACATTCTACTATTCAACAATTCAGTTATTAAATTCTACAACATTTCAGGGCAGTGGCGGTTTCTAAACAAATTCCATTCTGTAGCCGACTGGTGTTTTTGTCGACAGGTGCAGCTGGAGCGAATACGGCAGGCGGACTCTTTGGAGCGAATCAGACTTATTCTCAACGACACCAACTTGACTGACATCAACCAGCTTCCGGATACATGATAGAGTGCCCGTGGAGAAAAGTGCCTCCTTCCTTCTTTCTCCATCCCTGTAACATTATCGGTCCCCCTCGTCCTCCTCATAACCGTCACGGAAGAAGGGAAGGCAGGTCAGGTAGGAAGGAGCAGCGGCCTTTTCGTCTCCATTCAGTTGTGGAACCGTGATGAAGAACACTACTAAAAACATGACAAATGTGCATACGGATAGATTATGGTGGGGAAATCCCATCTTGCCTGTGGATGTCTTGTTCCTACTGTAGATAGAACTGTATTAATTCCATTTGGAAAAAAAAGTCTAATTAGCTTTAAACACCTATAAAAAGGTTTGTTGTGGTCTCCAAGCACTTTTTCCTTACCAGGTAACAACTTGGATGCTTCCCTCCTCCCCCACCCAAAGATTGGTCACTAATTCTCCATCCCACGTGTTGGTTGTCCCGCCCATTCTGTCTTTTATTTTTTTTTTTTTTTACAACAAGGTTTCTCAAACTGAAGTCTAGGTCTCAGGGGTACACGTAATAATTTGCAAATAAAAATTGTCCTACCTCATATAACCGATCAATCCATAAAACTAATAGAATAAACCAATTACTCTTGACCTACCTTAGCTTTGGGCCAATTAAAGGTTCTGTTATGATTGTGACATCATCATGTCAATCTTATTTCTCTGCAAGAATAAAAAAAATTAGTCCCAATTTTTCGAGATGAAGGTGAGTTTTCCAAAATAAAATGCGTAATATTACGAGATTTACGACTGCATATTCTTTCTTCGTTGACCATTGACTTGAATTTCTGAATATAAAAAAAAATATCTTAACAAAAATACTTCAAAATCTAGTCAAAACCTTTCTTGTGAAGATTAAACGTTATTTTCTTGAAGGACTTTATTCTCTTTACAATAAAAGTAATTTCTTTCAATTATCGTAACATTGAAAACTCCCCCCACTCCTCCCCATATAGGGGTACATATAGCAGTTATGTTTAATTGGCATTAGGATTACGAAAGGTTCGGGAAAAATGTGTCCCCGATAATGCCAACAGGTTTGAGAACCCTTGTATTTTTTTGCACCCTACAACAAAGACATGAGATGAAGGAATTCGTAGAATTTTTGCACATCAATCCAATCCAAAAGCCAACGCGACTTTGTCTCCATTTTTATTTTATTTTTTTTAATATGCAGAAGTTCAGTGAAGAAATGTATGCGATGTGGGTTTTATTATTGTCCACAGGTAAGTGTGTGCGTGTGTGTGTCGATGCAGTGGAACGTCCAATGTGAAACCCCATCCAAAATGGGTTTTCATTTAAAAACCCATAAGAAAATTCATGTGTTCCTTGACAAACTTATTCACTGCCGTGGATCTTTTAAATCCGTCAATTTGAATCCAACCGTTACGTGCCACCGACAAATCTATACGCCAAGCAAGATTTTCAACAGGTCGGCGTGGATGAGTGTCTGGTCCCAAGCTTGCCTGTGAAATGAAGGTTTGTAAATCACTAATGACTAACAGATCCCCGCAGACAGCGGCGTCGCATTGGATTTGATCAGCACAGCTGTTGGGTCGTGGACAAAAGATTTGGCAGGGAGTCTCATCCCGTCACGTCAATTATGGGGGAGAAAAATGCTAACACGTTGCACGTTAGGGGTGCCAGGAAGTAATAGAAAATGCGTGTCACGATCATGGGGGAAAATGATGCAGTTCAGGAAGTTAAAGAGAAACAAAAGCCACTGATGTTCGATTTGAGCCATGCGGTAAGTCAGTTTTCCTCACAACGTGTTTCTTACTTGTTTCTGTAAATAAATTGTTTTACCATCAAAAGCCCTCACAATCTTGTATTTTGTTTGTTTATGTAGTTTGAGGTGTCACAAAATTGAGACACAGTTCTGCCTGGGGGGAGGGCAGGGGTGCTTTTTGGTCATCCTTCTGGCTAAACCAGCCCAAGTTTTACTGTTGATGAATAAATATTGGGAAAACAATTGAAACTTTGTTTTTTTTCTGATGATGAGAGTCTTTTAGCAGGTTCAGTGCCATATGATATGGGTCGAGGGGGGAAAAACTGTCAAAATGCCATAAAACGGGCTGCAATGTGGGAAATATTGGAAAATGGTTGACAGTTAATGAGTGCTGCATATTAAAATGAAGTAAAACTCAACATTTGAAGATGCAGGAGATGTAATGGTATAGGGTTAAGTTAGTCAGGAAGGTCTTTAGTATGTTAAGAAAAAAAATCCAAAATATAAACAAATATAGAGTAAAATTGATGATGATGCACTTTTTGAGTGGAACTCCAGAATTTTTGGAGTGTTCTGCTTTGGGCTTTTCATAATTTTTTTTTTTTTTTTTAAAGAGTTGGCGGAACTATTCATTTGAAAGCTTCCAGTCAATAAAAAAAAGACTTAAAAGCTGTTGCTCATCATCAAAATCCCAGTGTAGATGTTATTAAAATATGACTATAAATTGGTGTGCACTAATGCTTCCTGTGATTGAACACGGTTGTCTGTGTGTTTGTGTATATATTTATACATAGGTACACGCACACATTAATTGCATTATCTGGTCATTAATGTGTGCATAAAAGCCTCATTAGGTCATTAAAAATAACTAAGTGTGCAAAACGTTCAATGTTTGTACTGTTTGCGAAGACATTCACGCAAAATATTGTAATGTTTTTCACAGGTATTGAATTTGTTTTTCTTTAAACGTTAACACGACTAAAGTGGAGCATTTAACAATATTATAAATGGGTATAATGTACTGTATTATATATTCACCAATTTTCTGAGCCGCATATCCTCACAAGGGTCGTGGGAGTGCTGCACCCTCAACTGGTTGCCAAGTTACTGTCAGTTATTTAGTCAGTCTATTTTTTTGAGGGGGGGGTGATAAACAAGCTGTTAAGGGTTAAATTTATTTTTTTTTTCTTCAGTGGTTTAACATTGAGATCTTTCCTGTGATATTAATAAATCAAAGGACTTGATCTGTTTTGGAGCGAGCTTGTCTTTGAGGATTTTTATTACAAAAACAAAGACGTATTTGCAAAGAGAGGAAAAGGTACAAGTCTTATGAGTTGTCACCCTTTGGAAGCCCATGCACAAAGTTGACGTACTTTGTTACTATAGTTAAATCGATTTTTTTAGGTGGTTTCAAACTTTAATTTTACTCCATACAGTTGAAAACGTGTCTTTTCGTCTTTTTTTATTTTAATGGTTTTGTATTTTTGTCTTTTTTATATGAATAGATTTTATTCGTGTAAGTAATAGACGTTTACATGTATAAATAAGTGTTTGAGTGGGTGTGGGTAGATGAAGGCTGCTTTCATATTTCATATTTTCTACCGTGGAGGCAAGGCGGGCTTGTTGTTTACTGGTGCAATACATACGTTGGCCGACAGGGAGGCGACAGCGTGCGAGTCGTCCCTCGCGCGACCGTCTCAACTAAGTCGCGAAGAAGACGACACATCTTTGATGAGGGTGGGGAAACAAAAAATCACTAACTGCCCTTTTTTGAAACACCACAATGGATTACAAACGACACGCTAATCTTCCCACGCGTGTTTTACTAGCTGGGTTTGTGGTGCTCATTCTTTCAGGTGAGTGCAATTTGATTTGGAAATTATTTTTTTTTCACCCCCGACCCCGAGTGGGTTGTGATTTCAGGACACTCGACGACGTTGTCTCAAGTGTCACGTACGGGCATCGTAAACCCTTTTCGCTCGACACCTTTCCAATTTCGCTGATTTATTTCCCCTTTTTTTCTGCTCACACCCCCCCACAGCCGAACGCCCCCCTTTCCCCGGAGCCGGTTCGCTTTCGTCGAGTCATCGTATCCACCCGACGTGGGCTAGTTGAAGGTTACGGAGAAAAGCAAAGTAAAACACAAACAAGCGAAGCGCCGTTGGCCGATCCTCACCGACACCGTCGGGCCGCACAATTCGACCACACCGCTCGAAATTCCCGATTTAAAACAACATTTGCTGGTGTTTTAGTTGAGTTGGTAACCTTAGAGAAACATTGTGGTTGGGGAAAAAAACGGAAGTAAGACCAGAAAAAGAAGACAGCTCTGTTGCGAGTGGTAGCTTGTCGAGCAGCTCCTTGTTGTGCGTGATAGTTTTCAACTGTAGTTTTTGTTGATACCGTGAACAGTAAATATTAATTTACTGCTTTTCTGTACTATAGTAGTAAATATCCCATGTTGATGACTGAAGTATCAGAAACGAACGATTGTTTACGAACACGTTCATCTTATTCTTGTTTGAATTGTCCTTTAAACATCGCAATGGCACATTGCCATGACAAAATGTTGTGTATACTTTTTTTTTATAAAAGGCTCACTTCCTATTTTTTTTTTTTTTTAGCTGAGCATCGACATCCTGAAATCTCTCGCCTCTCCCAACAACCTGACACCATAGTCTTCATCTCGATACGTCTTGTTCGACAATTTGACTATGAGATCTATTGACACAAAACCAATCAATCAAAAGCCTTTGTCATTATATGACACTCAACAAGGTGCTTGAAACAAATAAAATAGATCATCTTAAATATGAGGTAAAATAACTGAAATATTTACAATCTGCATCCGGCGTAAAAATTGTGCCAAAAAATATAAGTGCGTTCATCTGAGATGACACGCTGTGGCGACCCCGAAAGGGACAAGCCGAAAGAAGCAACAACAAGCCGCAGTTATTGCTACAAGAACTTTAGAAATTAGTCTCATAAAAACTGTATTTTTTCTGTATTATTCCCCATGTCCAAACATTGGTAATATTATTACACATTTGTACTCCACCGTTGCTTAGAGAATTTATGTATTTATGACAATATTGTAGATTAAGGCTCCGTATTAAAGAGTTGGGAACGGCAATACAATATTATCCCAACTGTACCGTTAAGCTGTAGATTTCGACATTGGAATCTCAGAATACGGCACGGTATGAAATTATGTTTTTAACAATACAAGGTACTGTAGTACCACAGAGATCGTGATCGGCATAGTGTTTCTATCCTTGATATCGTCACATCTGTATAGCGATATTTTATATAGATTTCTGAAAAGCACGACAAATTCAACAAATGAGGAGTCCGGTTTTCTCGATTCCATCTTAGCGTATTTTCATGACCTCAAAATTGTGAAATCACAATGACGCCGAAAGAAAAACGGTGCGCTGTTGTGTTGAAAGCAGTTGTAATCGCAAATCTGCTGTAGTATGGTATTCCCTTACAGGTCTGTGTTTCACTACTTCTAAATGCACCCGTTCATTTTTTTTTTGAGGGGGTGTGTCTGAATTTATCCTCCATAAACTTTGCTCCTTCCTGACATACAAATTTGAGATGAATCAGTTCAACATACTTCATTGACACCATTTGGTGCTGCTTTAAGTCTCTGATGCCACTTTGTGGCATCTTCGTGTGACAAAAAAGGGCATTAAAATGGTAATGTTTTATGTATTTATTTATTTTTTACAATTAAATCTGCCCCATCTTTCAGCCTCGACGCTGGCCGTCGAAATCTTCACTAAGTCTGAGGTAGTGGTGGAGAACGGGACGGCCTGCGTGCTCCCTTGCACCTTCAAGTCCAGCCAGGTGGTCAGCAGCCACATCACCGTTGCCTGGAGCTTCCATTCCAGTCAGCCTGACACGCAGTTCTCCAAGGCGCCGGATGGGGTGAGTCGGGTGGACCTACCCAAAAGTCCTTCCCACAAGTTCAGACGAGTGCTACCGACAGACGCCTTGTATGGTGCTGTGCGCCGCAAAGCAATTCTCTTTGTGGGTGAATGAGCAACAGGACGCAGGTTCTGCATTTTGCCTCGGCCACGTGCTTCAAGCCGGCCGGGTGGGTCAAGAAACTGTCGTTTGCAGAGATCAGTCATGTCAGCCGTGGGAAAAGATCGCCGGTTTCTGTTTGTCCTTAAGACGACAGGAGGAATGTTTTGCAGCCTCGTTCAACCGTGACGGTTGCTTATCCAGGTTAGGCAGTTGGCAACAGATTATTTGATATATAAAATTAAAGACAATTCAGTATAGTATATTTACTTATCACCAACATTTTCATCGAATGAATGTCTTTTTGAAAAGTCGAAGTACCACTTTATATGCATCTAGAAAATAGAGTATCTATATATCTGTCAATGACAATTGTAAAAGTAGTAATTGGTACATGATGCAATCATCCATTTTTTTGTGAAACAAATTATCGTGGGTAATTCTGTAATATGAGTTTGATGTGATAAACTGGGATTTTATTTTCATCTTTTTGTGAATTATAGTTCCTGTTTAAACTAATACAGGCGAGCGGCACGGTGGATCAGCTGGTAAAACGTTGACCTCACAGTTCTGAGTTCCCGGGTTCAATCCCGGACCTGCCTGTGTGGTTTCTCCACCGGGCACTCCGGTTTCCTCCGACATCCCAAAAACATGCAACATTAATTGGACCCTTTAAATTGCCCCTAGCTGTGATTGTTTGTCTATATGTGCCCTGAGATTGGCTGGCAACCAGTTCAGGGTGCACCCGCGTTGACAGCTGGGATCGGCTCCAGCATGCCCAGCCACCCTTGTGAGGATAAGTGGCAAAGAAAATGTATGGATGATGGACTAATACAGGCAATTATAAAATCAGGAAACTAGGTTTCCACCACGGCATTGGCGGTACCAAGCGGATTGGTTCAGTTTGAAACAGTAAATATGTAGGTGGGGGACCAAAAAAATTGCGTTGCATCTTGTTTCTTCTAAGAAACAATGTTGATGTGAAGTGAGGCGCTTCAGTACGACGAAAGTAATGCTTGCCCACCACCTTGTGGCATCTTTTTGCCGAGTAACTGTTGGAGGTGAATTGAAGAGCTTCATTGAGACCGGAATTCTTGTTTCATGTTTCCAGGGATGTATGTTGAAGTAAATTGAGGCGCTTCACTTAGACAGTAGTAGCGCATTGCTGCCATCTTGTGGCATCTTGGTGCCAAGCATTTATGTGTAAGTGAGTTGAGGAGATTGGGACACATTTGGTTCTTTGCCACCGTTTTCTTGTGGCCTCTTGCCAAGGAGCAAAAAAAATAAAACGTACACTTCTTTGGGGGCTGTCAGCAAATAGCGAGGCAGTGCTGCGGATGATGAAATATCCTCAACTTTTCCTTCCTTCCTTTCGTCCTTCTTTGTTTCTTTCCTGTTGTGGCAGATTTTTTACTTTTACAACGGGAAGCTGGCCCCGGTTGTGGAAGAGTTCAAAGACCGCTTGGAGTTCATCGGTGACATCAACAAGAGGGACGTGTCCATAAGACTCAACCCGGCACATTTCAGCGACAACGGCACCTACTTTTGCGACGTGAAGAATCCGCCCGACTTCAAGGGCACGTCGGCTCGAACGGAATTGCGCGTGGTCTTGAGAGGTAAAATTGCCTTTTTTTGTGTGTGTGTGTGTGTGTGTGTGTGTGGGGGGGGTCAACTATTCAAAAGTGTGTGGTTGCATGTGGGGGCTTGCTTGCTTCACCATTCAACATTAAAACCATCCAATCATACCTAATCGGAAGTTGACAGAATCCACTTTTGATTTATTTTGCTCTCTACAATAATGGTGCCACAAGATGGCCCTTAGGAGAGAAATGATCATAAAATACCAAAACCATCCATCGATCATGCACACAGTCATGAACCCATGTGACATAAATGACTGTATTCAATTATTTAACAAAACCAGATCACCTTCAGTTGAGGCTGTATTATTGTATTATTATCAGATGTATTAGCTCGTATATGAGGCTAAATAACGTGTTCGCACAAACTGACATGACCTCTGTGGGCAAACAAATGTGCGTGCTAGCACGTAAAAAACAAAAAAAAAACTTAAATTATGTTGAAGTAAATTGAGGAGCTTCACTTAGACAGTAGTAGTGCATTGACGCCACCTTCACCAACCTTAAGACATTACTAATTTTTGTATTATTTATAATATATATGATATATAATATAATATCATAATTGTTATTTTATAACTATTAAAACATTGAGCTCACCTTTTGGCGTTTTCCTAGAGTAATAAATACAGTAGAGGTTGAAGTGATTAGTTGACGAAGGGTTGACTTTTCTATTATCTGTATTATAATTATTTTTTTTTATTCATTTTGATGCCGCTCTGTCAAAATGTCTACAGGAAATTGGTCCATGGCGCAAAAAAAAGTCAGGGACAGATGTACCCTCTGGAAAAAAAATGATTAATTGACTTCAACTCGACTTTTATCACATTATAGTCCATCTATCCACCCATCCATTTTATTAGCCGCTTATCCTCATGAGGCTCAGGGGAGCGCCGGAGCCGATCGCAGCTGTCAATGGGCAGGCGGCAGGGTACACCCTGAACTGGTCGCCAGCCAATCGCAGGGCACATAGAGACAAACAGCCGCACTCACAGTCACACCTAGGGGCAATTTAGAGTGTCCAATTAATGTTGCGTGTTTTTTGGGATGTGGGAGGAAACCAGAGAAAACCCACGCAGGCACAGGGAGAACATGCAAACTCCACACAGGCGGGGCCGGGATTGAACCCGGGACCTCAGAACTGTGAGGCCAACGCTTTCCAGCTGATACACTGTGCCGCCCACATTTTCGTCGACTTGAAAAAAATTCTTCAGTTGTTCAGCACCACTTACATAAGAACTGTATTCGGGAGTTGAATGAGTCAATACAAACAAACCATCTCAACACGCGGCTCATAAATAGTACAAAACGCAAATAGGTCCAAATTATTGTTGAATAAACTGCACAATAGCATTCCACAAGATAGCACAGAAATGATCATTTATTGCTTTGATTTGATCTTTGGAATGAAGGAACGGTTCTTCTATCTGCGCAGGATCTCTTCCTCGGGACAGCACGACTGTCATCGTGGGAGCCGTTTGCGGCGTTTTGGCCCTGCTGGTGCTCATCCTCGTGGGCGTCTGTGTTGTCATGAAGGTGCTTCATAACCGCCACGATTACGAAGGGTAGGTCGCCCGTCTTCTCGCCCCATCCATTACAATCCGTACCTTCACTACCGACCACATTCATACTACGTTTGACACGTATTTCATTGACCCCCGTTTGGATTTTGCACAAATGAGCTGCCCCTTACCGCAACCGCCTGGACGCTACGTACGCCAAAAATGACGAAAATTGGGCTTTACAGTGAAGTTATAGGAAACGATTTAACTCCACTTAAACTTTTACAAGTGAACGTAATTTCCGTCTGTGCTTATGATGGTGGTCGAAACTCCGAGAGAACAGCAAGTTGTGCGAAACTACAACTCCAACGTGTTCACTCAAAAGTTTCAAAGAAGGTCAAATTAAGTGAGCGCGTGAAGTTTATGAGCGCTTTATATGTGACGTGATTCATGATTAATACAGCTGTTTTAACAGTCTATGTAAGTGTTTTGTATGCCTTTTAACACATTGCATGGCTGCTGGGTTCCATTTTTTTTTAATCATTAACATTTTTCTCCGGGTTAACCCATCCAAACCGAACCGAACCGAACTGAACTGAACTGGACGGTGACTTGAAATCTTTGACGGAATTTAATCTGCAAGTTTGAGAAGTGCGTCACGATCATCCAAAGTTGTTGTTCTTGTTTATCTTTGGGGTTGCTGTTTGCCCTGGTGCCGCTTGCTTTCATCAATTTTTTTTTTTTTTGTTTGTTTTGGTGTCACGGCGTCATTGTTTGTCCCCCCTTTTTCCGCAGCACTAACCCGCTTGCACACTAACTTGAGCTAACCGGGCAGGGAAACATGTTGTCGTTGCTTTTAAATCAAAGCTCTTTTAAGTGAGCTCCACTCATACCGACCGCAACTTTTTTTTTTTTTTTTTTCACACCACATAATAAATATGTCAGGGCCGCGGTTCACAGAGTTTGGTCGGGTGTTTGACAGCAGCCTCGGGAGGCGGCGGGGTGGCCGTGTGCGCTGATTACGTTGTGTGTGAAGCTGTTTTTCACGCCACTTGTTGCCAGATCGTTGTGTGTTCACGAGCGTCAGCTAGCGTAACTGCCTCGTCCTGTGTCGCAGCGTTACTGAGTCATATCAATTCAAGTTTTCATGTTTTGCCACGTTCGATTTTTGACAGTTACATGTTTTTTGTACCGTCGCCGTTTCGGACTGCCTTGACATCTGCCTGGCAATAAACCTTCGTAAAATCCACACTTATTCCTCGACTTACTGCATCTGGGTCCTAACCTCCGCCATGTTCGTGACACAATCAAGTTTATTTATCATCTTTGCTAATATTCCGGTGTTTCGCAATGCGAGACGCCATCATGAGTTTTGATCTCGTTGTGCACGAGAGAGCCACTGACCTAAAAAAAAAAAAAAAAAAAAAAAAGACTGCATAGCGGATACACATCGAGCGGTGTGTTGATTGGTTGAAGCCAGTTGGCCGCCATCTTGGTACTCCCAAAACGTGTGGAGGACATGGTTTACAGGTTGGATTATGGCGGGGTTTTTCTCAAAGTTTAGCATTTACCATTAAAACAGGTTGTTTGAGCTTGACATTTTTTCTGGTACCATGAAGGATTTTTATTTCGATTTGGTCAGCCAAAAAAGGTGAAGTGCAAAGGAATGACATAGAACACCGTGACTAGCAAGAAACCTTCCGATTTCCGTGACATGTTAACTTTTCCCAAAATACGCTGTGAAGCACTATCATCATAACATAGCAAAAAAACTAAGCATTTTTTGTCCTAAAATCATGAAATTTTAAGTCAATCAGTTCGATATATTTTTGGAAATGAGGACTGGCAATGGGAAAATACATGATATACGCATTGTTCATTTGTTGTCTCTGCGAGGTCCAATTTCAGACAGAAAATTTCAACTTGTTGGCTCGCATTTGAAGATCAAATTCAATTCGCAGAGTTCTGTACTGTGAAATTCATCAAAAATTTCACAGAAAATGTGTTTTCTTGCTTATCCACTGATGAAGTTTGGGAAAATATTTACATCGCTTTTTCGCAAAAAACCGTCGGCCTATAAAGGTGAAGCAGGTAGTGAACATCAACAACCATGAACAAAACTTTGTTCAAGTCCATTAAATTCATCAGAAAATTAAAAAAATTTACAAACAAACTTTAACAGTTTCAAAGTAAATCTTTCTGACTTACCTGTGGAATGTTTTCTCACAGCCACGAAACTGGCGATTAACGCGCAGGTCGGCGTGGTTGCTTTGGGAGTATCAAGATGGCGACTTCAATTTTGGTGGAAAAATAAGCCATCCAGTCTTTTTTTTTTTTTTTAAGGTCAGTGGCGAGAGCGTGCATAATGAAAACTGACAAGAAAATGGCGGAACCACGTGCTGGAGATGGAGTAAAATATATTTTGTAAAAAAAAAAAAAATAATAATAAAAAATGCCTACCGACCCTAGTTTTCAAATGTAGGAACCACAATTTTTTTTCTTTTCTGATTAATCATTAAAAAAAAGCTTTGAAAACCAGGAAGGTCTATCCATCTGTAAATTATTTTTATGTATCGTTTAACCTCGTTTGGGAACATTAGAAAAGGGAATACTGTACAGCGAACATCCACTTCTCTGAAAACATTTGCGATATTTCACTTTTAGGTGCAAAAATGGCAGTACTTTATGAAGTGCACAAAATGTATTTATTGTGTGTCTGCTCACCTGCTCATCACTCATTCTCATTTGTCTCTGTTTTTCTTTTTGTGTCATTATTTTTTTTGTGTGTGTGTGTGTGTGTGTCCATCTTGCGTCGGTCTCATCATTGTGTGGCGACACCACGGCAAAACCGTAACCCCAAACGCCCGTAAAGCTGTATAAACTTGGAAAACGCGCGCGCCCCGCCTCCCCAGCCCATAAAGAAGCCGGAGCCCAAGGCCGAGGCCCCCACGAGTACCAGCCCCCCGGGCCAAGTGCAGGTAGGCGGCGAGGAGCCCCCCCCACCCGGCGTACCCGAGGGAACAAAGTGATTTGCGAGCGTCGGGCTTTGCGGCGGCGTCTGCGGCGGTGTGATGACGTCAGCTGTTGTGTTTGCGGCAGGGCCCGGTGATATACGTCCAGCTGGACCACTCGGGCAGCAAAAACTCCTTCCACAAGATGGAGCCCGTGGTCTACGCCGACATCCGCAAAAACTGACACGGACCGACGGGGGGAGCCGCACACAACAACAAAAGAAAAAAAACTCTCAAACACGCAAGAAGTGTAAAGTATCAGACCTCTCATATCAGCTGCTCTCGGGAACGCTGGCTTCTTTTTACAGGGACGGACGGACGGACGGACGCTTTTCCTTTATTTATTTTTTGCTTCTCAGCCATCACGTCCACACTTACAAGGTAAATATTGGATCCTTCGCAACAGCCTCGCATCAACTCAAAACATAGGCAGAAATTTCCAGAAGCTTTTGACATTCCTTCCTCGGCTACCGAGATTTATAATTATTATTATTATTATTATTAAAAGTGACTACAGTTTAAATACTGACAAATAACATCTGGTGAACCTTTGGGGTCGATCTCATCGGGGTGGCTTTTTGAGCAAATTCAAATTAATTTTACAATGACTGTATAGGGGAAAAAAAATCCCCAATCACGTCTTTTTACAATTTTTCCACAAAGAAGGAATTTTTTTTCCTGCAATTCCCCACAATAAAAAAAAAAATCAAACGGGCTTTTAAAAAAAATCTAATTATTAACATTTTGAGATTCTTGCTGTAAAATTAGCAATCTTTTTTTTAATTATTATTTAATTGGGGAAATAATGACAAAAATCTGATAAAATCGTAAAATGCCTGATGTGAAGTATGAAAATAAAATGAAGCAAAACTATTCACTCTATGACAAAAAAAAAAAAGAAAATTATTTTGTTGCCATCATAAATGTTTTACCATATTGTACGGGTAAGAGATCTGTTTTTGTAGTAATGATGCAACAATACTACGCAAATACTACAATGCCTTTTTTGCAAAATGAAAATAGAGTATTACCACAACACAAGACTTCAATTTTGTCTATTTCCAAAGCCACTTATCCTCACAAGGGCCGCTGGAGCCTATCCCAGCTAACTCCGGCCACAAAGTGGGCCTCACCCTGAACTGGTCGCCAAATTAGGATGCAACTTCTCCATCAGAAATTGTCCATTTTTTTTTTTTTTTTTTTCATTATAAAATATGTAGAAAATGTGCAGATGGTATTTTACATAACATTTGGAAATCCTCAACTGGTGTAAAATTGGAAAAACACGTAAACTTACAAAGTAAGTAAAGTGCTCACCCTTTGACGGGCATGATGACGTGAAATACATTTTGCTTAAAAAAATTTAAGCAATATCACTTTTTTTTTTTCAATCTGAAAAAAATATTTTGTCACTCCTTTTTCATTTTAAATGACGCAATTTTTCAGTAGGTTATGCAAATGAATTTGTGTCAAACGTTTTACATTGGAAAAATGTCAAAGTAAAATAGAGCGTAACATGGCTGCTGACTTTTTGGGGAGGTTCCACGATGTTGTTTTTGTCAGACGGGGTGCCCCCCCCCCCCTCCACTCACCCCATTTTGCATGAAGCCTCGCTGCTAACGGCGGACTGGCTAACTAACGTGACTGTGAAAGCATGTTGGTGTCGTCCTTCTGCTCCTCACCAGAACATTTGACAACAAAAAGCATCTGCAAAATTCTACATGCAATTTTTTTTTTTTTTTTTGGACATAAGCGACCCTCCGCCCCCTCCGGCATGTTCCGGAAAAAAAAAAAGACTATAAAAAAATGTCCTTCTGAGGTGGAACACTGTTTGCATGCGATCTACTAACGTGAATCCTATTACAGAAAAAAAAATACTTGTTGAAGTGTTTAAATTTATTTAACAGTGAAATAATGGGCCAAATATCATTGTCATCATCATCATCATCTGTGTTTTAGCTTTAAAATGCATTTTTCTTTGTCAAAACCTTCGGGCCAAATTGAGTTTGTGAAAGTTGTCATCCCCTCCCCCACTACAGTTTGTATTTGTATAGAATAATACAGACGTGTACGTATGTGCGTACTTTAATGTGTGGTGCTGTTTACTGTAAGTGCATTCCAGTGTAATAAGCGCTTTACTTTTTTTTTTCATACTCTTAATTATTTTTTGTGGCGAGCAATGTGCCTGCAGGAGTGATATGTAGTGACTAAAATTAGTCACCAGTGGTCAGTAGAGGCCACCAATACCAATTAAGCTAGCTAGCTAACAAGAAGACTTACCTCCAAGACTTTGTAATGTTCCATTCTTTAAAACGACGACCTAAGACTTGAATCATTGTCATTTTGTGAAATGTTTTCCTTAAGCTAAATTGACAATTCACCATCGTATGTTCCCCAAAATATTTATGTAGCCACTTAACATGCTATCTAATCAGTTAAAAAAAGTTTGAAAAAATATTTGGGTTCTTTCCAGGAAAATTTTTTTTGTTTTTTTTTTTAACGTCAATTTGGAAAAAAAAATTAAAAGCATTCTACTTTTGCGCGGTTTCTACATTGAGTAAAAATCTATGAATCTGATATTCAACGCGATGTCCTACGTTTGTTCGCCGAGCATGTTAGCACTCGGTTGTAGGCACGGCGCTCGCCCGGCTCGCTTTTGTTTGAACGCGTTCACGGCAAGCTAAAAGTCTTGACCAAAAAAAATACCAAACTTGTACGATAGCTAGCCGCTTTTCTTGTTTGTTTTTTTTTTTTTCTTTTTTAAATCAGTTGTGGTTTTGAGCTGCTGGGGGCTGCGTGAATGTGCGCACGCGCATGTGTATTGCTGTCGTCCACACGGTGATGTAAAGTATAAAACACGATCCTAGCTGCGCTTTTCGGCTTTCTCTGTGTGCTAAATAGTTGTTCTATTCGATAGCGTCTTGTAAAAAGGAAAAAAAAAGTGCACTACGTCTTGACTAAGGAAGACAAAAACTTGCCCTGTGATTTTTTTTTTAATTTTATTATTATTACTCATCTCTGAATGACTTTGGCCTCGTTTTATGAAAAGAAAAAACATAAAAACTGGAATGTTGTACATTTAGTGCCTTTTACATTTCATCAGCTAAGTTGAACATCTGCTGAAGAAAGAAAAGATTCATTTATTTTTTTCCCTTTTATTGTATGTATTTTTTTATATGCATAATAGCCTGTTCTGTATCCACTTGTTCAAATTTTATATATATAAAAAACTTATTTCTGGCCAAATGCTGTCTGCATCTTCATTTTAAAGATGTTTTAGCGAGTTTCTCAATGGAATCATTATTTTTATTTTTTTTTTTAACGCCTGCACATTTAAGCATGAATGAAATATATTGGGAGTACTGTCACCACAAATTAAATTTTTCTCTCGTTACCACAAAAAAATAGAAATATTGTAATTCAACATTTTGAGACAATTTGAGAACTACATTACCAGCAATCACAAATTTAAACACTTTACGGACATTAATTCACATCAAAAGCACAATTATCTAACTATTTTAAAATTCTCTGAAAAATGTATTCTTAGCATTTTAGCTCAGGAAAATATATATTTTTTTACTTTGTACAGTTATGATTACATTCTTTGAATACAAAAAAGTGATATTACTATTGTTTTAATTTGATTTTTTTTCTGAAATCAGGGATGAGAATTTTCCCGTGAAATGAGTCACAGCTGTGATAGCGGAAAACGGCATTGCTACGTGTTTTACGGCATTGCTACCTGTTTGCATTAAATTTGGTGTTTAGAATAACGACAACATTCCGATTTCCGGCAGCATTTTGGCGGTATTTCGTCGGTATTTTCACGCCGATATTAATATTTCTTAAGAGAAGTATTCAGTTTAATACGGCATAGATATACATTATAGACATACGTACGCATATGTTATCGAGCGGTCTGCACGTTTGGTGCGAAAAGATGAAGAACGTGCCAGGGAAATAGATAAAAACCACGACTTGAAAAAAGGATCGAAAACTGGTATCAACATGTCGAACCGAAAACATGAAAAAAGTGGACGTCCCGGCAAAGTTCTGTGCGCTTATCCAGGACTATCTCCAAAACCAGGAAACACAAAGGTAAGCTGGACGTCAATTATTCAAATATTATATAATTAACGTTTCACAGGATTGTGTAACGTTTCCAAAAGATAATGTAACATTTCTATTTAAAAAAAAAAAAAAAAGCTCGTAATAATTGTGTGGCATTTAACAAAATGCAATAATTTGAGTGATCCTGACTGACCTGAAACAGCAACGATTTCATCTTCTGATCAGACAGTGAGACAAAAAATAAGAATATAAAAGATATTAGTGCACAGTGAATGACAAATGTAGACCTCTGCCATCAACTGCCACTCATACATCCTTTATCCTTTCTTCTGGCCTCATTCATCCGTCATTTCTTGCCTTCCCTCCATCCTTTCCCCCTTGTCTTCCTCCTTTCATTTATTATGCACTTTCCTGCTGCTTAATATCCCTTTCACTTCCATTTCCCATCCATCCTTCCTTTCCTGACCACATCTATCCCACTTCAATTCTTTATTCCTACTCTTCATTTCTTCCATCTTTCCTTCCTTCCCTCCCTCCCTTTTCATCCACCCGTCTTTCCTTTAGTTCATCCTTCCCTTTCTGAACTTTTGAGCACCATTCCTGCCATTTATCCTTTCTTCCTGCCTTGCACCCTTTTGTCTTTTCTTCCATTGCTGTATTCGCCCTCTTTTCTTAACTCTACTTTTTACCCCATTATCCTTTCCTTCTTTTTCATGCCATCCTGTTTTTTTATTCCTTCCATTTCCATCCTTCCTACCTACCGTGCTCACACCCCTTTCCTTCCAGCCTCCTTTTTTTCATTCATTTCACACTTCATTCTTTCCATCCTTTTCTTTTAGTTGAGACTTCCCCCCTTTCTTCCTTCTTTCCTCACCATCTTCTCTCCCTTTTCATCCTTTCCCTTCATTTTCTACTCTTTTCTTAATTTAATACCTTTTCCCCATTATCCTTTCCTTCTTTCATTTCTTCCATCTTTCTTTCCTTCCCTTTTGATCCACCCATCTTTCCTTTAGTTCATCCTTCCCTTTCTCAACTTTCATCCTTTCTTCCTGCCTTGCACCCTGTCTTGTTTTCTTCCATTGCTGTATTCACCCTCTTTCTTTTCTTTTCTCTTTTCTTAATTTTTCACTTCCTCCCCTTCATCCTTTCCTTCTTTTTTATGCCTACTCTTCTCTTCCATCCTGTTTTTATTCCTTTATCTCCATCCTTCCTACCTACCATGCTCGCACCCCTTTCCTTCCATTTAGCCAGAGCCTCCTTTTTGCATTCATTTTACACTTCTTCCTTTCCATCCTTTTAATTCAGACTTCCACCGTTCTTTCCTCACTATCTTCTCTCCCTTTTCATCCTTTCCCTTCATGGACCCCATTGAGGAATTCTAGTTTCACATAATTATGTGTAACGTGACCTTTTTTTTCCTGGTGTGGCAGTAATACGCTTCCGTATTTAACAGTGTGATTTATAAAAAAAAAATCACCCCCCCCTCCCCACAGGCTGACATTTTCGGTGTTTTTCTCATCCCTGTGAAATTCATGTATTAACTTTTTGGGGGAACTTCTTTTTCTAAAAAGAAAATCCTGTAATATTGCAGCTTTTTTTTTTAACTGAGTAATTTGTACCCCAAAAAACAGAACATGATTCATATAATACTAACTAAACGATCAGATTCTTTCCCCAAACATTTAAATGTTCAGTACTGAAGAATCAAGAGCCAAAAAAAATATCCTTGTCTTTTTATTTAACAGGAGATGATTTACATTGCACAGAGAAAAATAAATATGACATGATAAACAACTAAAAGATGATTAATACTGCGTGTCTTATTAGCGTCTTTTTGCGTTACAATATGAATACCTGATAGAAAAAATTCTCATCTTAAGTTAATTTACAAGATTTAACCACAATTTTGTTCAAAGGTTTACATGTTTTTTTTTTTTTTCGTCACATGCAGTCTTACAGCTTGTTAGTTTTATTTTTAATAGCAATAATGTACCCAAAGCTAGAGAAAAATTTAGCATGGAGTTGCATCCGCGAGGTTTTGTACTTGGCAAGTGTCCAGTGTAAGAAAAATAAAAAATAATAAAAGAACTGCAGTGGTATTGTCCACAGTGAATATTATCACGTGACTTCAGTGTTTGGTAGCTTGACAGCAGTGAGAGAGGGAAAATAAAAAATAAAAAAATATTGCATTCAGGACCCAAAAAGTGGCAGAAAAACAGCAAGGTTGTCCTTAATGAAGCCCGTCTGAAAAGCATTCACAAAGCGTTAAAGATGAAAAACGTGACGTTTAAAGGGTGTCAAGTGAAACGCACCGTTGTCCGAGTCCGTCGGCGTGTCAGTCGGTGTCCCTTTCACCTCTTTGTACTTCAGCTCCACTTCCTGGAAGGACAGCTTAAATTAGATTTAGAAGCGTCCGTTAACATCCAAAAGAAAAAGTTTCTCGTGTTATGAACGCGACTTCACATCCGATCCACAAACTAAGGGCGCATCTTATTTCTAGATTTCAAAATTCCTTAGTTCGGAGTGTACCCCGCCCCGCCTCCTGCCCGGCGACAGCCGGGGATAGGCTGCGGCCCTCCGCGCCCTTCGTGAGGATAAGCGGCTCAGAAAATGGACGGACGGATGACGAAAACAGAAGATTAGCTTTAACTCGAAGTTCTGCTCTGTTCACGATCCATCTGGTCGACCGCCCATTTTCAAACGTCGGCATCGGGGAGCTAACGGACTTCGTCCCTGGATGTAAGATGGCTCCTCGACGCTCCTTCTTCGCCCCTCGGTTGGCGTTGACGACACTTGAGGTGCTCCTTAATGTAGCACCGAGACAACAACTTCCTCAGTGTTTTGCGGCGACTTTTTAAGAGACTTGAGATATTTTATTTTGCCTACATTCCATAAAATCACTAATTTGTCATGCTCTGTTCAAATCACAAATTTGACTTTCTTCGTCCCAAAACACATTTGATGGTTTCTTGAAGTCCCAAACATTTGAAAGTACCTTCATGTGGACACCAACAATTTGGCAGCGGTGTTCCAAATCCAAATCCAAGGGTGCCTAATCACGTACCTTGAGGTACTGCAGGTCAGCCTGGAGGAGGCGCAGGTGCGTCATGAGGCGTCTGCTGAGGTTGGGTCTGCCGCCGTTCTCTGACGACAGGAGCTTGCTCATGTCCATCCCGTCAGCGCTGTCCTCCGCCTCGCCCTCCTCGCAACCCCCGCCCGGATTGAGAGCCCCTGCGGTACAAGATGCGGTTTCAAACCAAAAACTACTAAAGCTACTGCACCGTCATTCAAATTTGGAGTACTCACAAATTGTACTTTGGGTTTAAATAAACACATTTGTAGTTTTTCGAATGCCACTTTCAAAAAAAAAAATTCAACACGACCTACTCGAAAGCCTTACCGTTACGTTCGGATTGGCTGTCGTACTTTGGGAAGCTTTGGCACGAGCCGCCGTCGACGCGAGCGTCGGGCCGACACGGGGGCGGCGTCTTTTTCGTCACCTCCTTGTCCGAGTCGTCCATCATGTGGTTGAAAAGCAGCTGCTTCAGCATCACCACTGGCACAACACATATAACACTCAAAAACACATTTGGAGCATTCTTCAAAGGAAAGGAAAGTTGAAAGTTGGTCGTAAGCGACGGCCCTGAAGCTGCAAACGTTCTCAACTTACACGTCCTGAGAGCTTCTTCAGCCTTGGACAACGAGGACGATGCGTCTGCCTCTGCCTCCTCGTCCTCATCCTCTTCCAGCTGAGCATCCAGGAAGGCCTCCAGCTCTTCCTCATCCACCTCTCCCTCCTCCCGTCTTTCCGCTCCAGATTCCGCGGCCTCCTCCGGCTCCCGCTCCGCCTCCTCTTCGGCCTCCTCCTCGTCCTCCGACTTGCTGCGTTAAACGGGTTTGTCGCGGGCTTGGCCAGAATGTCCGACGATTCTGAAAAGACGGGTTTGCGTTTTTGTTTTCACGCCGTGGAACTAGTAGCCATTCGGGTGTGTAAAAGGTCAAGTGTCATCCCTATAAACATTCTAAAATAGATAGTGTAATGAAAAATACACGTGACATTATTCACTTCAATGTCTCTACGAAAAAATAAATATGAGCGGAGAGATTAAAAATAATAATGTATCGTATGAAAGTCGTGGAATGTAAAATGAAGTCCGCTACCTGAAATGTCGCCGTCTTTGCTGGGCTTGTCCATCTCACAATTTATGATTTCAATGGCATCCTGGTCACCTCTGGGCGGGAGGGGGGTGGGGTGTAATTTGTCATTTGAACACAAAAAACTAAACATACAGACTTATTGTAAATGCGCACACACGTAAAAAAAAAAAAAGACAACAAAGAGACTAAAAGTATTGTCCCGCTCACTGGCTTGGCGTCGTCGGCAGGTCGCTGCTCTGAGAATTGGCCTTGATGGCGTCGGCGCATTGCGTGATCAGACACTGCCACCTGCGGGGGTAAGAAAGCGGGATGAGGCCGTCGTTACGGCAACGCGGCGGCCGGAACTCACGTCCTCTGGTCGGACACGCTCTGAGCCGTCAGCTCGTAGATCTGCGCCCCGTTTTCTGACATGGACAGCACGAAGAAGGACTTTTTGTCTGAAGACACGGAAAGAGGACACCGAGAGGATCGTACGGCACCGATAGCGCGCATCCAGCATGTACACGCTCATGTTACATAAATGACGATTTGCTAGTTGGGTTATTCCAGAATATTCTCATCTGAGGCTCAGGATCAGTGAACATATTTGTGCCAAAATAAGAAAAATGTCCTTCATAGGTAGGTCAATAAATATGTGGGTCGATTACTGGTGGCGACGGGTCGGACGAGCACGGTGCTGAGTCTGATGACGGGGCTGAAGCTGAGCTTGGAGTCGGCGGCGCTGGTCGCCACATTCTTGCTGTGGAACTTGAGCAGCAGACGCTCGTCCTGCTTCTGCAGCAGCACCAGAATGTCCTCCAGCAGGAGCGTGTACAGATCTGCGCACGCCCCCCCCAAAAAATGAACCCTCAAAGTGAAGGCATCCGGAAAATAGAACACGTCGCTTCACTTTGAAAGGTTTTTACGTTCACGAGCGCTTGACTTCTCGAGACTTAATTCGATCCAGTGTAAATCTCCCCGTACCGATTCTCTTGTCTTTGTTGACTTTCCATGAAAGCGGTCCCTCGTGGACCATCTTCCTCTTGGTCAGGTCCAGATTCTAGAGGATGAGCAGCAGTTCGTCAGTCGTAGAAATGGAAACGTTGTCGGTGTTTCATTTCCGAGCGCTTTTCCTACCCGCAGCTCCAAGATCAGCGGGTTCTCGTTGGGTTTTAGTGACGAGATGTCCAACCTTTTCTGATAGTCCACCAGCCTCTGTTGTAGTGGTTGGAGAGAGTGCATGTTTACACATAACTTAATAATATCCATCCATCCATCCATTTTCTTCGCCGCTGATCCTCACGAGGGTCATGGGAGTGCTGGAGCCTATCCCAGCTGTCAACGGGCAGGAGGCGGCGTACACCCTGAACTGGTTCCCGGCCAATTACAGGGAACATGGAGACAAACAGCCACACTCACAATCACACCTATGGGCAATTTAGAGTGTCCAATGAATGTTGCATGTTTTTCGGGATGTGGGAGGAAATCGGAGTGCCCACCCGGAGAAAAGCCTCACAGGCACGGGGAGAACATGCAACCTCCACACAGGCGGGGCCGGGATCGAACCCGGGACCTCCGAACTGTGAGGCCAACGCTTTCCAGTTGTTCCACCGCCCTAACATATACCGTAATTTCCGGCCTATAAGCCGCGACTTTGTTCACACGCTTTCAACCCTGCGGTTTATCCGGTGATGTGGGTAATTTGTGCATTTTTTTTCTAATGGCCACAAGGGGGCACTTGAGCGGAAAAGGTAAGAGTAAAACCGGTGGAATATATGTGCCGAAGAGGTGACTTTAACCGGTCCAGCCCTGTTAGCGCTGCGCTAGCGTGTTACTGCGGTGTGTCTCAGTTATTTTTAAAGGTATGTTTTTATTTTTTTTTTTTTTAACCGGCCCTGTTCGCATTAGCATTAAACTCTCTGTGTACCGTCTTTCTTTGTAAATATCTCATGTTTCAATGTGGGCACTTGCGGCTTCCTTTACAATGTACTGGGTGAGGCTTCTATCTGTAGGCCGGGAATTACGGTATAAAAATATTTTGCTGCCAACTTGAAAATATTTGGCAGTAAAAGGCAAATGTCTGCACACCCTACCTGCTTGTTCTCAGCCTCTTTGACTGCCTGGTTGACATGGTTGAGGATTTGCCTGCAGCATTCTCCCGCTTTTTTCACCTTCTCTGCCTCCTCCTCATCCTCTGAAGACATTTCCCAAAGTTGCGCAAGGAAAAAAAGACGACATTTGATCCTCCAAAAGTTGGAAAAGGTGTGTGTCAAAAGAACAGGAGCAAAATTAACCCAAAATGTGTCGAGGCTAAAATCCTCCAAAAGTGGCAACTGTTAAAAGTTAGCATGAATGATAACATAAGCCAAGGGTCTCAAACAGGTGGCCCGCGGGCCATTTGCGACAATATTTTGTGGCCCCCACCTTGAAATGGCAGTGCGGCCCTCGAGTTGTATATGGATGGCACTTTTACAGTGTTGTGTGCAAAGCTCATGAACCAACCAATCACGGCGGGGTTGATGGCTATCGTGCGCTATCGACGGGCTTGATGCTAGCAGAGAAACAATTTTCAATGAGGAAGTTACAGCGGCGTTGCCATGGAGTTTTTTTTTTCTTTTTTTGTAGTTGTAAACCCTAGGGTTTTTCTTCATCTTATTTCGAGTTTAAAAAAAAAGTATATATGTTTGAGAAGATGGAATTGTTTTCAACTCTACATAAGTCCATGTGGGCCCGGGCTCAGCCAGACTCCGTCTCCAGCGGCCCCAAGGTAAATTGAGTTTGAGACCCCTTATGCCATAAGCTGTCCCAAATTGAGCGTCTGTCTGTAGCCCCTTCAAGTTGTACAGACTACCTGTGTACTTGGCAATCTTCTCCAAGAGGAGCGGGTACTTGGTGGCTCGCTGCATTTCCACGGGAATGATGTCCTTCAGCTGCAGACGACGACACAGGCGGTTGCTCTCGGCCGCCTGGACGGAAACGAAAAGCCGACGCGGCGGCCGTGCGTGACGCAGTTGAAAATTCGCGCTGTCGTGTGCGCGTCCATCTGTCTCTGACCTGCATGAACAAAGTGAATCTCTGGTCCTTCTTCTTCTTGCTCTTGATGAGCTCCAGCGCAGACGGTTGGTTGCTGCAAAAAGTTGCCACCGCACGTCTTATCTTCTCCTCTTCCTCGCCGCTGAACTGCAATTTACACAAATGTAACAGTTTCTGTCACGATTACGGCGTATATTAGAATGATCCGGATGTATCTTAGTGTTATTTTTCATTTCATATTTGTTTGATTTGTGTCTTATCTTTGGAAGGCTGTACATGAGCTCCCCTTTTGCTCTCATTACCCAGGCCAAGAGATCCTCTCCGATGTGACCAATGACGGACGTCTCGCTCCTCTTCCTGATCGCCGCCATTTGCTCCGTGAAGGAAACTGAGGAAAAAACAGCAGAGGTCAGCCAGGTTTCGCTTTTTAACATGCACCACGTGTACCCTGTGCGTTATGAAGTTTATTATACATCATAAAACTTAAACTGTGTAAAAGCCGCAAGTGCCCACATTGAAACACGAGGTATTTACAAACAAAGACGGTACACACAGACTTTAACGCTAGTGCAAGCACTTTAAGGCTAATGCTAGTGGTACTGAGCTAACGCTAGCGCCACGCTAACAGAACCGGTTAAAAAAAAAAACATACTGGTAAAAATCACTGAGACACGGCAGTCACGCGTTAGCGCAGCGCTAACAGGCTGAACCGATAAAAGTCACTTCGTTGGCACATGCATTCCACTGGTCTCACCCTTACCTTTTCTGCTCGAGTGCCCCCTTGTGGCCGATAGAAAAAAAATGCCCAAATTAGCCTCATCACCGCATAAAACCGTGTGGAAAATAGTCGAGGCTTATCGGCCGGAAATTACGGTATGTTGATTGTGTTCGTTTAGCATTCTCACAAAAAAAAAAATAATAACTCAATACAGTTATGAAGAATAAGCATTTAAACAAACTATTCGACGTGCACATTTCAACTGCAACAAAAGGCCGAGGTTTGCCCTCCCAAGTCTCGGGTGTGTCGAGTCACCGTGCAGCTGAATGATGTCGTCGAGGTTGGCGAAGATGCTCTTTACGTCGTCCGGGGGTAGGATGGCGTCCCTGCTCAGCCGCTGATAGAACACGCCGTCCAAAACCTTCAGCATGCGCAAGTGGGCCCGCTCCGTGTAGAACAACTCTTCAGAAGGAAAATTAGAAAACTGAAAACTCACTCCAGGGGCATATCATATTGTTCTGTCATAATCTGGAGTGTTCCCTCACTTTCTGCGGTCCCGCTGTTACACAGAATTTTTCTTTTTTTTTTTGTGTACATCATTTTTACAGTGTAGCAGGCTTTTCTTTTTACAGCGTTATGCACATTTGTGTTCTGTATCCTGATTCGCTAAGAGAAAAAGCCTTCTGCGTCCCGATTGGCCAAGGCACAGGTGTCAAAGTCAAGGCCCAGGGGCCAGATACGGCCCACCGCATGATTTTATGTGGCCCGCAAAGTCAAATCATGGTGAAATCTGATGAAAATCTGTACTAAAATTTCAAATTGTCATATCATAAATGAAAATGTTAAGATATTGCAAGCATGTTGGTGTTACCAACATGAACGACGGTTGAAAACCCCATTAGCCTTGACTTCTGATTTACAAACGAGTTAATAAATTTCACACGTAAATATGATGAGGCGATTTTTATGGTTTCAGTCATAACGGCCCACTTAGGGGAAACCGTAACTACAATGTGGCCCGCGACAAAAAATGATTTTGACAACCAAGGGCTAAGGGAAAATCGACCATTGTCAACAGTCTTCTCCACGCCAAGTATCTTGTACAGTACAAAATGCGTTAAGCTTGCCCAATTTACATCATTTGCCCGATTACAAGACGATACGAGTATTGAGAAAGAGGAGGAGGATGCACAAACAGCTTGACAACTGTGGGAATTGAACTTCAGCCAACTGCACAAGAATGGGAAACGTTGTTTCGTTTATTACCGTCCTAAAACATACTCCAAGCTGGCATGTAACGAAAAAAATAAACATTGAACAAAAACGCAAAAAAAATGAAGATTTTTTTTTTTTCCCCGGAAGGTAACCATCACGTTAAACGATTGCACGAGAGCTAACCGCAGACGCCTCACCGTTGATGACTTCCTGCCGCTTGATCTCCTGCGGCGTGAGCACGGCCAGCAGGTCGTGGCTCACCAGGCGCTGCCAGTTGAGCGGGTCGTCCTCGCCCGCCGCCTCGCACGTCTGCTCGTCCTCGCTCGGGACGTCCGCCGCGCTCGCCGCGCACTGCACTTCCATCCTATTAAAAAAATCAGTTTGGGCCGGTAAAAAAAGGAATTCAATTATTTTATGTATCAGCACCAAACAGTCTGCTAGCTGCATGCTAACATACAATGCGGAAATACCATACATGGCTGAATGGGGATTAGAATACTTTTTTTTTTTTTGCGTTGTTAGTATTAACTAAATTTAAGTGAGTTAAGTTCGCTCCCGTTATACAGCACTTGTATCATTTTGGGTTTTTTTGCTCACAACTCAAAGCAAAAACAATGTACAAAAGTACAAAAAAAAGTACAGTCACTGGTATCTGAAGTCACCATTTCTACCTGTAGGCGTCATGGTCTCCCTCCTCCTGTAAGTGCTCCAGGTTGGAAGGGCTGAAGTCAAACTGCATTGTGGCGGGGCTGCAGACGCCATCTTGGTTGTCGCCGCACGCCAAAACCTCGCCCAATCGGGGTTGGGTGCAGAACGGGGACACATCTGGAGGGGAGTCGGAAAACGGGGGGGGGGGGGGGGGGGTTTAGTCATCATCGGCGAGGATCCAGAACGCCTCCGGGTGTTTCTTACTGGTGTCCGAGTCTTGCCCGCTGGTGTCCGAGGTCAACGTGGTGGGCGAGCTGTGAGTGGACGAGGCGCTCAAAACGTCGGAACCCTCGCCGGGTTGATTGGCGCGGATCCTTCCGGAGTTTGAGGGGGACGAGTCGGGCGGATCGGGAATGCCGAAAGCTGCTTGTGAGAGGAGCTTTGGGGAACGCTGCCTGTTCACCTCCATGGCTTTGCCCACTGCCAACACAAAACACACTTTAATATGAAATCCATCCATCCATTTTCCCAGTCGCTTATCCTCACGAGGGTCACGGCACACGTTAATATTTCCTTTTTAAATAGTTGTATAATTTGTAACAATTTTCACCCCAAAATTGCAAACATGGAATTGTTGTGTAATGTTGATTAATACACTTTACGTTTGCAAACGTTCTTGTTTTTGAACAAGTCGGTTTTCGAATGAAAGTTTTTGGGGTTTTTTTTTTTTTTTGCTTTTCGAATGAAAATCGGTACACGAACACCCCCGACAAAACCTGGAAATAACCTTTTGCGCCTAGCGAGACAAGCTGACCCACGAGTTTGAAAAACAATAAAAATAACTTCGTTTGTATTGTGAATTTCCGACAGCCCAGTTTATTTTACATAAAATATCATTTGACAACATACGCGCACGTTCAGACAAATAAGTGAAGATGTAAACACCCCCCCCCCCCCCCCCCCATGAAAGGATCCACTGACGGCGGATTTTCGCTCCTCACCTGAAGTGGAGTCGACTCTGCTCAGACGACGTTGCGGCACGAGTATGTTGGGAAAACGAGGCTTTTTCACCTTCTCTTCACCTTCCTTGTCGGCCTTGATGCTCTTCTAATCGTAGAAGGGGGGAAAAAAAAACAACACATTTTGGGTGACTCCGTCGGTCGTATGAGGGTCACGGAGGTTCGTGCGCACACCTTAATCTTGGGCAGGAAGTTGATGCGCGCTCGTTTCTGTTCCAGGCCGCGAGGCTCCTTGACTTTCACACCCAGATGTTTCATGTAGGTGAGGATGACGTACTGCATCGTTTGGCTGCGACAAACGCACAAAACATTCAGAAAGGGACACTCTTCACAAAGAAGTGCGGAAAACGTACCATTTTTCCTCCTCGGTGGGCTGAGATGTTAACCTGCAAGAGGCAACTCGGCGTGAGCATCATGATGATCACAATATGACAACTTTAAAAAAAAAAAAATTAAAATCCGAATAGGATTCAGCATTAACAATTTTTAAATATTTGCCCATTTCTTATTTTAAATACTTATATTATTAGTATTTTACTCTCGATAGATTCAAATTTGATCATTGTGCAGTAGGTTTACTTTTATTTTAAAGTGTTTGTAAAAATAAAATAAATGAATTCTAAATGACTTTCAAAAATAGCAAAATGTGACACCATTTCCAAAATATTTTATGAATGTTTTTAAAAAGTTATATGAATGTAATTAGAACATTGTACATGATTGTAAAACATTTGAATTAATTTATTTTTAAATACTTGCATAAATTACAAAAATAAAACCCTGATTAAAATATTTTTAAAAAACCTCTGTGAAATGAATGCGACAGTATTTTTATTATTATAAAATGAACCTTTTTTAAAAAAAATACAATTACGATTGCTCCACAAGCCTTGGCATGTTTGAGCAAAAGTTTAAAAAAGGTTAACCAGAAAGTGCAAGACTATATTTTTCCCTACAAGACTGAAAATAGTAATTGTGGCGTTTGCGTGCGTGCGCGTCTCACAGGATGTCCTCAATCTTGGAGAGAATGTGCTCGGCACACGAGCATTCCCTCTCCCAGCACAGCGGCTCTTTCCCGACGTCCGCGTCCAGCCTGGAGAGCTCGTCCTCGGCCAGCGTAAGCCCCATGCTGCGCTTCTGCCTGCGGCCCCAAGCGATGTGTTCATCACATCACATCACATCACGTCACGTCACATCGGGCGGCGGCGTCTTCTTTCTACGCGGCGTTGACACCGACCTGAAGTCGTCCAGGTTCTTGTGCAAGTCCGGCATCAGCGAGTCCTGTAAGGTTTGCGTGCACTGTCTGCACACCTCTTCTGGAATTAAGTCCAATCTGCGCTTCTCTGTTCATAACACGCACACACACGGACACTTTTATTCACTACTAATGCATTACACACACTGGACAGTTCATTCGACACACTTGCAGAACAGTGCCGGCAGGTCAGTTGCATTTTTAATAAATAAATTAATTATTTTTTTTACCAAGCTCTGCTGCGACTGTGTCTGGCATTGGGACTTTAAGATTCTAGAAAGAAAGCACATACAGAGGGATAATTTAAATTTTAATCATAATAAATAAAAACTAAATATATATATATATATATATATATATATATATATATATATATATATATATATATATATATATATATATGGAGAGAGAGAGATTTATCTGTCCCTAGATTTTTTTCAAGTATTTTTTTTCCATTCTTTTTATTGGGGTAAAGAGGAATTATATACATATATATAATACATCATAAACAAAGAGAGATAAAAGTGCAATTACAAAAAAGTATTTGAATAAAACTAACAATAAAATTACAAGATGATAAAATAAGCCCCAAAATAAAATTACAAAAAAATTTAAAATGCTTAACATTTTACAGAATGCAAACCAAGCACATTTTGATAAATGCAATTTATCATTTTTAAATTAAGAATATAAAATCAAATTCATTGATAAATAATAAATTACAAATAAAATAAAATGGGATATTCATCCATCCATCCATTTTCTGTGCTGCTTATCCTCGCGAGGGTCGCGGGGTACACCCTGAACTGGTCGCCAGCCAATCGCAGGGCACATGGAGACAAACAGTCGCACTCATAATCACACCTAGGGACAATTTAGAGTGTCCAATTAATGTTGCGTGTTTTTGGGATGTGGGAGAAAACCCACGTAGCCACGGGGAGAACATGCAAGCTCTACACAGGCGGATCCGGGATTGAACACGGGACCTCAGAACTGTGATGCCAGCGCTTTACCAGCTGCTCCACCGTGCCAAAATGGGATATTACCACAAAAAAAAGAAATTAAACACGTACACCTAAGGTAAAGCTAAAATGCACTTACTGCTGTGCGATCAAGAAAGAGGGAGTGAAATTCCATGAAGAATCGTCGGCTTTCTTTGGCGCTGGTTTGCTTGTGGATGTCGGCGTACAGGAAACACAGCTAAGAATATATAAGCAACTATTAAGAAAAATGAGCGTGGCATCCACAGGGCCTTCCCTCAAAAGTGTCCCGTCAACGCGTCACTACCAAGGGAGCGGGGTCAAACTGCGAGACGACGTGATGGAGGAACACGGCGAGGTGCGCAGGCCGACACTTGAGCGCGTCGATGCTCTGGAAGCAACTGCACTGCCCGCTGATCTGAAACAAATATCCACACGTGTATTTTGTGTACCGTAAAAGCAGAATAAAAGCAAAACACTTTTCTGAGTACCTGCTCCTGTTGCGAGTCAAAGTAGTCGTCTTCTGCCCCGATGATCTGTCGGTTGAGGAGATACGGTGGGCTACCCACAATGCACGGGGGGCTGGCGTCCTGAGTTATGCGCGGTCAAAGTGAAATCACGAAATGCAGAAAGAAATTTTCTAAATAATAATCAGATAGTAGTGTCATTTTTGAATAATTTGCGATTATGTTTAAGTGAAGTGACAGCTTTTAAAGCCATCCATTTTCTTAGCCGCTCATCTTCGAAGGTGCAAACTCCACACAGGCAGGGGGGCTGGGATTGAACCCGGGACTTCAGAACTGTGAGGCCAACGTTTTCCAGCTCACCCACCGTGCCGGCTTTTAAATATGTAACATTTAAAAAATACTAAAAACAAAAAGTGGTTAAAAAAAAACAGAAGTAATGTTCAGAAAAATAAAATTTTTGGGCAATAAATAGTAAAAATTAACCATGTAAAGAAACAACCATGCTTTATGAAGCGTAATTAATGTATGTACTGTAATATTTGTGCACCTTTAAGGGGCGGGGCCTAGTCAATGACATTTGGGGCAGGTGTAGGTCGGGTTAGCCGGTTAATCCATGCGTGAGTGGACGACTGTCAGTCGAGGGTTCCATGATTTTGTAACTTCGATACATGTGCACCCGCACGTGTTAAGCGCATCGGGGGCATCGTTGGGTGGCAAACGGGCGTCGGTGGCATGCTGGGGCGCGGTCTTTCTCACCCCCCCCCGAGTGAGGCGGCGGCCGCTCAGCTAATCCAAACACAGACGGGACACGGCGCAACAATTAACCTAAATTGATTGTTTAGTCTAGGAGGGGAAATCCGGGGATTTTTCAAAGCGGGGGCGTTCGGCGGCTATTTAAAGACGGTAGCGATGAGAACATTGTTACTAAAGAGCAGCGGGTGCAGACACTTCCTGTTTTGATCTGATGAGATATTAGTTACTCTTTGTCCTTAGTCGCGGGACAACTCTATATTACTAGTGTGGAAACAAACTCGGCACTCGTTGACAACTCTGCTCAAGGTACTACTCTTAAAATGACAAAATTATACTAGTGAATAGGGCGGCATGGTGATCAGCTGGTAAAGTGTTGGCCTCACAGTTCTGGAGACCCGGGTTCGATCCCGGCACCGCCTGTGTGGAGTTTGCATGTTCTCCCCGTGCCTGAGTGAGTTTTCTCCGGGCACTCCGGTTTCCTCCCACATGCCAAAAACATGCAACATTAATTGGACACTCTAAATTGCCCCGAGGTGTGATTGGGAGTGTGAATGATTGTTCATCTGTATGTGCCCTGCGATTGGCTGGCAACCAGTTCAGGGTTTTCCCCACCTCCTGCCCGTTGACAGCTGGGCTAGGCTCCAGCACTCCCCGCGACCATTGTGAGGATAAGCGGCAAAGAAAATAGATGGATAGTTAATATCTCATGCTTCACGAGTACTCCTAGCACCACGTAGATATCAATCTGTGCATTATGCAGAAATGTCACATGGGTGGAAGGTAGTATTGGACAATATATGGCAACTACCTACTAGGCGGGACTGGAACTACCGTAATTCCCTGCCTACAGAGCGCACCTGGTGCTAGCGCCGTGCTCGCATTAAACTCATTCTGTGTACCGAGGCTTATAACCAGGTTCGCTAACGCTAGCACCGCGCTAACACTGGCGCCGCATCACCGCATAAACCGCAGGGTTAAAATCGTGTGGAAAAAAGTCACGGCCTGTAGGCCGGAAATTACGGTAGTTCTTCTTTCCATGCGAGTAACGCAAAAGTGGCATGAGTTGTGGAATTTTTTTTTTTTTTTTTTAGTTATAAGAATATCCATCCATCCATTTTCTGGGACACTTATCCTCATGAGGGTCGTGGGAGTGCTGGAGCCAATCCCAGCTTTCATTGGGCAGGAGGCGGGATACACTCTGAATTGGTTCCCAGCCAATCACAGGGCACAGAGACAGAAAAATCACACCTATGGACAATTTAGAATCTCCAATCAATGGTAATAAGAATAATATTAAATAATCGTGAGTATAAAGAGCATTTCGATCGATGGGCCTTAAGCTTTGAAACTGGAAAAAAACGTGCAAATGGCTTCCCATAGCAGGCCGTTTAAAAAAAAAATCAAAAATAAATCCACGCAAATGAGCCTACCGATGTACCGTTGCCACCCATCCTGTCGCCAAAGGCGCCCCCTTGTGAGCACACGGTTCCATCCCGCTCCTCAGCTTCCATGTTCCTGCCGTCCGTTGATCCATCCTGGATGCAAAAAGAAAATAAATACAAAATAAGAGAAAATACAGCCAAGTTTAATTTGTTTAGTGACCACATCTTTAGCTCAGAACAAGTAGTTTTGTTAGCCCGTCTATGGCGTTTCTCTGTGAGCGTTAACACACCTTTCTAAAAAGTTTGCCATTATGACGTTTGCTGCTGCCAAATAGTGATAACTCCAAATTGTGCTGGTGAGAAAGCAATAAAATAAATCAATAAAGTAATAAAGTACCCTGTCAAGGAGGGAGGAGTGGGGGAGCACCACCGGGCTGCAGGAGGCGCAGCCTCGTCGGTCCTCGCCCGGCGAGTTCCGCACCGACTGCCGGCCATCGCCGTCTTCCTCATCCACCGTGTCGTCCTCGTGCTCCTCCAAGTGGATCTGTGGGAGACCGGGAGGCCTCCCCAACACTGTGAGCGCCACGTAGGACCCGGCTAAGTGCGGCAAATACACATATTATTTCATACTTTCATACTTACCGCCTCGACATCAACGCGTGTACTTACATTTGATCAGCTTCACGACTTCCGTGTGGTTTGAATGTGTGACTAAGGTCCCGTTAACCTAAAACACAAGAAATACAAACAGCGGACCCCAACGGAATATGAGTGAATAAATGGTGGATGGCAATCAAATATGTTCAATTTTATTGTACTGTAAATAATTCACCTTAATGATTCTATCTCCAGTCTGGACGCCTGCCCGCATTGCAGCGCCATCTATGAAGCGTTACACGCACACACACACACACACACACACACACACACACATACACACAACGGTGTTTTTCTGCATAAGCGTGTAGATCAATGTGTATGTGTTTGTGTGTGCGCGATAGTGAGAGAGCTCTCCTCACCTTCCTTGACCAGCTGCACAAACACCGGGTTGTCTCCGCTCACCGTCAACCCAAAACCATTTTCATCTCTCTGGATTATCACACACCGCTGGACAAGGCCTGTCATTAACACACGCACGCACATCAGACACTCTGCGCGGTACTCATCCCGATCATAATCGTGATAATGAGGCGAGCTGCAAGCGGAGCACGTGGAAATGATCCCGAGCGCCACTAAACGTTAGGGGCTTCGAAAGCATGCTCATATTTCACAAGCTTTTGCCGCATTGGTGGGAAACATTGTTCACACAGGAAGTGAAGGATCAAGGGGTCCAGAAGAGAAATGGCTTTTCAAAGGCAGTTTGTCCCCAACAATCGACTATATGCAACACAGTTTAAAATTAACAGTCAAACTTCAAAATGCACAATTTGGAATTTGGGGGGAAAAACAAAAATATGGCGTTGCACAAGGTTCTCTACTCAGCCCCGTGGCATTGTGAATGTTACTTTAACGGACATAAGAATGGACAAATGCACAGTCAGGAGTTTGACTTCATCTGTTTCGAATCAGTCACATGATGTTTATCAACTCTTCCACTCCTCTCTCAACACCGCTCGCAATATGAAAAAAAAAATTAGACAGGATAAGTGCCCCCCCCACACTCTTCAATGTCGCTAAAGCCCTCTGACTCACACTTGGCCCCCGTCGCGCCGTTTTCCGACTTCAAACAAATGAACCGAGCAGCTCGTGATTTGGCCTCGAGATTGCGGGGCGAGAGCAAGATGAATCGCCGCAAAAAAAAAAAAAATCAACAAAAGTACAACGTGGCTTACCTCACTCTGAGCCACAAAACCTTTAAGCAAAAAGAATGACTCAACGGGAATTTCTCACCAGTGGGGTCGAACTCGTGTTTGAGCAAGACGCATTTGTCGTTCTTCAGCTTCCTCTCTGGAGGATCCTTGTTGAGAATGCTTGGTGTCCTGAGGAACAAAACAGTTCCCATTATAAGTAAAATAACACGACGGGCAGGGGTTGCAAATTTGCAACAGGTTTAATCGAAAATTTGAAGTCCAGAGTATCATTTTATGAAAGTATCAGATTTTTCTCTCTGCAAAATTTTATTTGGTCCAGAGAGGGTTACAAGTAAAATAACACTAGTGCCTTTTTTGTCGTTACTTTTCATTTGTTTGTGACATGGCCCACCTGTCAAATTTTAAACATCAATATGGCCCCCGAACCAAAAAGTTTGCCCATCCCCTGTGTATCCGATTACATTGAGTATTCAAAGAATAAATGGCGCTGAATCTCGGTCCACTGGTTCAGATTTGGTTTTTGTCTCTGAATTTATACTGCATTAGTCGAGTAAATAACAATGAAATCCCAAAGTATCAATGGTTTTAAAATAGCAACAGATTAAAGGAAAAAATATACGGATAATTGTTTCCAAATACATTCGCTGTTTGAAGAAAATAACAACTATGTGGTGCTCAATTATGGAGGAAAAAAAAAATTTAATGCGACAGCCGGCATAGCAATATGGGAGTCGCGCTCTCTTGACCGCTTTGGAATGCATTGCTGTTGGAGAGGGCCAAAGGTGGGCTATACATATATCCATCCATCCATTTTCTTAGCCGCTTATCCTCACAAGGGTCGCAGGGAGTGCTGGAGCCCATCCCAGCTGTCAACAGGCAGGAGGCGGGGTACACCCTGAACTGGTTGGCAGCCAATCGCAGGGCACATCAAAACAAACAGCCGCACTCTCAACGGGCAATTTACAGGGTCCAATTAATTTTGTGTGTTTTTGGGGGTGTGGGAGGAAACCAGGAAAGAAGGAGTCAACTCTTAAATCCAGGGTCCACTGCATAAACGGTTCCCTAATGACCCCTTGCAACCTCTGCCAAAATCATCTACAGCTAATCGAATTATGCATGCTCTAAAATTCAAGTAATAAAAAAATAAATAGAAAAATGACAGGCTTAAAAGACTTAAAAGTTTGTACATGAACAGCAAAGTTTGACCGCTTCTACGTATTAAGCCGGGACGGGGGGGCTTTGTTTAGACTGCCGTGACAATGGGGAGGCCCTGGGCTTTTCAACAATGGCCACCACGTCACGGGAGGGGGGGCTTGGAGGGGCACATTCCCGGAAAGCGAGAGACAGGAGGAAGCTTTTTTGGCTCCGCTCGAGACTCCCGAATGTGGGAGGAGGCTGGGAAAGGCGCGGAGGAGTTGCACAAGCGTCTTTGAGGGAAGCGAGATGCACTTTATCTGAGGGGAGATTCTTTTAGCGGGACACTAATTAGCGCTTTTGCGTTTTTTAGCCGGAAAAATTGTTGAGATTAAAGATGACCGTCATTACTTTGCAACAAGTAACAGAAAAAAAACTCAGAAAGTAATATCAAGAACAGAGCAATTCCTTATTACTTTGTATTAATAACCACAAGTGTCAGCAAGCCTACAAAAACAAAATAATAAATATACAGCTCATGTGAAGCAAGGCCTCGACGCTGTGTCAAGAATGGAGATGATCGTTGTTACTTTTTCATAAACTAAGTCACAATAACCTTGCCTTGAATGTGAAACTTCAAGCAAATGATGCGTTGAATTATTCTGATATGAGTGCAAAATTGCAAAGCCAATGCTGATTGTTACTATATTAAACCAAGAGTGGACAACCACGGAATTGCCATTATAGTTATTAAAATATACAATTTTGACATTCCTACTGCACCGGCCCAAAAAAACAAATCTTGGTTAAAAGGAAGCGTGCGAGCCTTCGCCATGTTGAGCCGATGCGATGCCCGATGTCAGCCAGGAAGGACATTGTTTGAACGTGACGTCACCCCTTCCCGTCCGGGAGAGGAGGCGGGCTTTTGTCCGGGAGCAAAAGTGCTGGGCAAAGACCAAATGCGCAGGATTGAAGAAGGGGGAGAACCTGCATTATCGAACTGGACCGTGCGTGAGCCATATCTAGTTGTAGAAATGCGACAATCAATGAATCTGGCTTTTTCTGTCTCCACATTTGCAACTATCCCCATCCATCCGTTATCCTCACAAGGGTCACGGGAAAGCCGGAGCCTATCCCAGCTAGCTTCGGGCGAAAGGCAGACTACACCCTCAACTGGCCGCTCGTCAGCCGCACGGGGCAGATATCGACACCATCACTGAGCGGGAATCGATCCCACGCTACCCGCACAGGAGGCAGGCGTTGTGTACCACAACACCATCAGTGACGGAGAAATGATCTCATGATTAATTAAAACATAACCCAGATTACAGGCCAATCGCTTTTCCCCATCAGGAACAAAAACATAGATAACGGGTCAGCTAGTTAACAGCTAACCGACTCTGCATTCTCATTCGCTGACACCGCTGTCATTCACCAGGGCAGGCCCCGCCTCTTAAAGCCATGCACACTCAAAGTCACAGATACTACAGTAGAACGTGACAATGGCGAGCTGTTTTTTTAAAAATGTGTTTTGTTTTGCACATTTGTCACAATTTTCATCAAATAAATGTAATTAGTCAAAGATAAGTAAACACAAAATTGAGTTTTTAAATGAAGTTTTTAGGAAGAAAACAAATCCAAAGCTAATGTGATACACTTTTCCCGCACCATCACAATCAATACTCGGCTCATTTGCTGACTGTCATTGGAACTAATGGAGAAGATTCAAATTTGTCTTTAGATATCAACATAATGTGTAAATCATGTCTGCTTTGTTTCTAGATGTTTTTCCTCTTCATTTAAGTCATTATTATTTTCTTTCAACCATACTTTGGCTTGACACACAGTAAGTGCATCGTGGTATTTGCAGCAATATTGCATAATATTGTCGGAATAGCCGCTATCCTTGAGATTAGAGCGAGAACACTGGACTGAGCTCATGTTTATTTTTCTTCTTTTTCTTGCAGACTATTTTTAGAACAGCTGCCTTGCTTTCCAAATCTCGTCAATTACGTAGCGGCTTGCAGTGTTGTTGCACTGACAGGAGCCTCGGCGGGTCTGCAGTGTGTGTGTGTGTGTGTGTGTGTGTGTGTGTGTGTGTGTGGAGGGCTGGGGGGGGCACTCAAGTGTTTTTGTCAAGTTTGTTCTGGGTCAGTAAAAATATCACAGATGCAGAGTTGGCAAAAGTGCACACCCTCTGTACCCAAGTAGAAGCACAGATATTTGTTTAAAAAACAAACAAAACAAAACAAAAAAAAAGTACAAATCCAACTCGTCGAGTAAAAGTGAAAAATAAGTATTGACTGAATTGTACCGAAGAACAAAAGTAAATATAATGTTGAACTGTCTCATGTCTGCAATATTAATTTTGTCAACTTGGCACAACAATTTAAAAACAAAACAAAAAAAAACCTATTAGCTAATGCACAGATGTCAAACCCAAGGCCCGGGGGGCCAGATCCGGCCTGCCGTATGAATTTATGTGGCCCGCGAAGGCAAGTCATATATATCAACAAATCTCTACCAAAATTTCAAATTCTCACATCATAAATGACAAAGGTGATCTATTGCAATCATTTTCGTGTTACCAAACATGAACACTAGTTGGAAAAACCCATTACGCTTGATTTTTTTTTTTATTCCAAAACTACTTCATCAATTTCACGTTGTGAAAGATTTTCATGGTTTCACAGTCATGACGTCCCCTCTGAGGGAAACCGTAACTACAATGCGGCCCACGACAAAAACGAGTTTGACACCCCTGCGCTAATGGCAAGTAAAAAAGACAAAGCGCAGATGTCTGTTTTAAAATGCAGGCAGTAAAAGTAAAAAAAAATGTTGTCAACAAATACTGAAGTACAGCACAGAAATATGAAAATTCAACTTAAATACAGTCAAGCATTTATACTTGGTTACTTCCCACCACTGCACAGATGTTAGCAACGAGCCGCTGTCCCGGGGCAGATTCTTTCCTCTGAGAAACACTTGGAAAGAAATGAAAAGGGAAGAAAGAAAAAGAAAGAAAGACGTTGGCAGCACCGTTGCCAGGCAACTCAACCTTTTCCTGCTCTTCCTGCTTGAGATAATAGAACACAAATGAGGCCAAACTTCAGCAAGATGTGGAAAAGAAAAAAAAAAATCTACCACATGGAATGCACACAAGGTTGCGGGTAAGAAATGTATTTTTTCCATGTAGACACTTTTCATTTGTTATACAATTTTACCAACAAATGAAAGCACATTTTGTGCTGTTTTTTTTCTGGACTGCTGCCAACACAGATGGGCCCGCCACAGAACAGGAAATGGAACTTAAAACGTGCGCCAAAAACGACTGAGTCACGTCACAACTGGCTGCCCAGTAAAATTTCGCTAAAGCGGTGATATTTAAAGAGTATTACTAATCGTACTATTAACAGTTGTGTATTTTCATACTTTTAAAACAAAGTGTTACTAAAGTTTTGCTTTAATTGTGAATGAAGTTAGTGAAATTAGCTAATGACAGTCGCTAATACGCTCGCTAACCCAACGCTAAAGATAAACTCGAGTGCTTCCATAAGTATACAATGCTAACAAATATGCTAATAATGCTCACGGTTGCCATTGAAGCTAAAAGTAGCCACTGGTGGCTAAGAGTCACCAATAAACATCTAAGTCGCTGTAATATTGATAAAAAAAGATGAACTCACAGCTAACTCGTGCTAACTCATAGCTCACCCACTTCTAAACTTTCAATTTAAGAATGCTGTTAAGTTTTTATGTTGTTACAAAGGCGCGAGGACACAATTGACGGTTAACTTGCGATGGCCAGCTTTTCATGATGTTTGGAACATATTAATTCACTAGATCAGCTCCAGAGAGTTGTTTTGTTATCATGACCTTGTACGACATGAAGCTATTCACTGTTATGAATGTGAGACTGCGGGAAAAAGGTAAAAAAAAATCAAATGAGCGATTGTTTTGATGCTCCATCGCCGTCATGCGTGAGTTTTAGTTCGTTTTTTTTTTTTTTTTTGGGGGGGGGGGTGGTGGTGGTGGGGAGAAACCCTGAAAACTGAGCTTTAAATTGACAGCTTTGACTCTTTGACATCGGTCGTATTTGGATTACTTTCGTGACAGTACAGAGGTGTATGAAGTTCTCAAATGGAACATATTAGACAAGGAGGCATTGTTGAAAGAATCTGTCGAGATTTCCGGCTTCTGCAGGCTGTTTTGCACATGTGATAATGTCCACTTCATACGTCTGGGTGGCAAAACAGAAGCTTTATCTATGTAAAGTCTCACAAAACACGTGGGGACATGTTTTAGGGTCCCACGAACCAACGTTGAAAGTTTATATCTGATGCAAACACACCGCTGCTCATATCCAAAAGAGCATCTAGTGTAAAAGCTATGAAATTGTAATATTTGTAATATTCCAACATTGTACAACTGATGAGTTGATCCTGCCTATGGTTGAGTGAACATCATGCTATATTTTAGTGTTTTAATATATTCAGAACTGTCTTGGAAAAGGGGAATTTAAAGTTTCCCCATCGATCTCGACAAAATGACTCCAACTTTACAGTGTTTTTACTCTTCCTCGGGTCGATAACTACCTTCTCGTTCCATCGGCGTGTACATACATGTGCACAAAACATAAGACATAATCTGATAAATGAACTTTCAAAGTCAGATCGCATGCAAAGACGGCATGTCGGGAGCTTACCTATCAGTGAGCGTTGTCTGTGTCCCACTCATTGGGCTTCCCTTACTATTATTCAACTTTTTTTTTAGCCAAATAACATGATTCTAAATCCTTTTTAGTGTAATTAAAAATAGTCCGTGCTGGATTGCTTTAAAGCATCGACTCAGAGTCTGTTATATTCTCCTTGGGAGTGTTTCCAGAAGGGGGGGTTAAAAAAAAATCACATCTGCCGCTGCTCAGCAAGCTTTTTTTGCATTAAGTATGTTCCATTTTTTCCAAACTCTTTGTGTCCCGTGAAAAAAAAACGCTCCAGCGGAGTGTACTTTCCTTAGGACTCCGAGACGAGTGATATCTTTTTTTTCAATTTTCCGTGGGAAAAGTGTTCAGTCATGACACCGTTGTGTCATGGAAGAGGGGAGAGGGGGGGCTGTGTCAAACTTCAGCCGGATAAAAATCCCGAATCCAAAGTTATCCCTGGTGTCCCTTCGCGTCCGCTGTTATTGGCGTCGTCCCTCTCTCGTTCGGTCGAAGGCGATTGTGTGTGTTGTTTTTTTTTCCCCAGACTTCACATGGATGTAAAATTGAAGGAAATTCTTTCGCTTGTGCCCTCTTTTCCCCTCGCCTCGGTCAGACCCAGTGTAGGGAACAATGTTGCATTCAAATGCTCATCGGAATCCTCTCGACTCACTGATTTAACTCACGATTTATGTTGGGAAATCTGTGTTGTTATTTTTTTAACTCCCTGTTGTTGAGGATTGAAGTGTTATGAAACGATCAACACACCGACTTGTGGTCGCAATAAATTACAATAAAGTCGTGTAGATGTGTTTTCAGCTCGACGTGTGTCTATTTGAACGGCGCACGCCATGATTGTTTGAATTGAAAAAAAATGCACTGTGTCGTCGATAGGTGGCAGCACTGAAATAAATCGTGGACGAAAACGTCCTTCCAAAAAATCACGAAGAAGCAAACTCCATCCATCGGGCTAATCTCAGCTAGCAGACAACGTAAACATTAGCTCAACCTTTGACTTTTTAGCTGCTTTATCGGGTGTTTTGTTTGTCTCGTTCATCAGGGGATCCTACCGCCATGCAGTGGATTAAATAAAAAATAACCGTCAACCATGGGTGTTTGGGTTTGTGCATTTTTAACGCTGCCGAGGCCTTGAGTTTGTCCTGCTAACGGAAGGTAAGACAGAACCTTAGCAGAGCTTATATCGTCAGTCATTTCAGGGGTTTTTCCACCCCTCCCAAATATCGCTTTCAGTATATGGGGCAATGCTGCAAAACTGTCACCTTTATCGATACGTTGTCGTTTTCGAACCTGAACGGGGGACGTTTGTGTTTCGAAAAAAGATCCGATAATGTGCACACCCGTTGTCCACAAGCTATTTCCCGTTATTTTCTTGGAGCAGAAGCCTTAACAAACGAGACAAGCGCAGCCGAATACTAGATATTTTCATCGTGTTACTTTTATTCTCAAGCTTCAATATTATGTATTACTTGTGGAAAAAAATACACTTTTTTTTTTTTTTTAGGGCGGTGCACTGCACAATGCATTTTGAGGACTGTAATGTTGCTATTATTCTTGTGATTTTAGCTCATGATTCAGCTGGAGAAACCGGTGCTGACTGGGACCATGCCGGTGGTCTGGCCCACCATCCTTGACCTGGGCAGAGATGAGTGCAAAAGGATACTCCGCAAACTGGGTGTGCTTTAAGTTGGTATCGCTTGTCAAAACAGCTGTGTGAAAATCAAACTAAGATTTTCAAAATACTCTTAAAAGTCATTCACTGCCATTGACTGCTTTCGAAGTCATATATCCATGTTAACTGGGAGGGCTGGCAATAAATTAATGAAAAATAAGACAAATAATACTACACAATGTGGTCCTGTGTTCCACAACAGTTGACTGATAAATGGTGTACAGTAAAACCTTAAAACGTAAGACGAACAGAGGAGTCAACATGAAATCCAAGTCACGGAAGATTAATTTCAAAGTAGTTTGTTCATAAAAAACTGATTTCAAATAACTCACTGATGAAAAGATTAAAGTGGAACGGTAGAAGACTGCTAATAGCGTCTGGCTCACAGGCCTGAGGATCGGGGTGCAAATCCAAGTCTCTCCTGTGTGGAGTTTGCATGTTCTCCCGTACCTGCGTGGGTTTTCTCCAGGCACTCCGCTTTCCTCCCACATTCCCAAAACCTGCAACATTAATTGGACACTCTAAATTGCCCCTAGGTGTCATTGTGACTGCGAATGTTTGTCTCCGTGTGCCCTGCGATTGGCTGGTAACCAGGGTGTGCCCTATCACCCGAGATAGCTAGGATAGGCTCCAGCACCCCGTGACCCTTGTGAGGATAAGCGGCTCAGTTAATGAGAAGCTGTTCGAAAAGTTAAAGTAGCAGTTTTTGTCATGTTGAAGTTTGTTCATTTAAAAAAAAAATGCCTGATACTGACTTACTCACTTTGACTGGAATTTAGGAGGATGCCAACCTAGCTTATTGCGCTACAGCTACATGTGTGATTTAAAACAAAAAAAAAGTTTTGTATGTGTGCTGTGGTTTATTTTACAATAGTATTTTGCACAAAAAAAAAGCTATTTAATATGAGCACTGCCTAAGAGTCCCATCAAAACTGTAAATGAGAACAAAACCAGGGTTCATCTATCCCTCCTGGCTGAAAGAAGGTCGAGGGTCAATTTATAGGATACTTTTAACTTTACGGAGTAAAGTGATGCTTTCGTCACATTGTTCCAGAAAGTTCAGGTCAAGGTGCTTTTGTGGTGTTGGAGCTCCCACAACATCAACATGCATGTTCTCTTGTCTCCAGAGCTGGAGGCGTACGCCAGCGTCATCAGCGCCTTACGGGCCCAAGGAGACCTGACCAAGGACAAGAAGGATCTCCTGGGAGAGCTCACCAAAATCCTCGGGTAATGCTAGCGTGCGCCCCCTTTTCTGTAAAGCCCGAACCCTTTTCTGTCCGACATTGACAAAATTCCCCCTTTTCCCATAATTTGAAATTTTCCATGAAGAAAACTTCTTCTTATTCATGATACATTGGAAATGATTTTTACATCCGATTCCGTTTTTGTTGGTAGTATTTAAATTTTTTGAGGACAACATTCCTGAATTATTGGCAAAATTCGACTTCAAACTATTTCTCATCAGTCATTAAGTGTTGTACACGCAGTAAGTCCGCTCGCCTGTTTTCCAGGTTTGGTCACGTGACGTTCCACATACATCGCTTTGTTCATCTTGTAGAGATCTGTTTCCCATTTTGTGATTACTGATTTGCTGTTATGTTAGCAAACCTGCGATGAGGATGTTAGGATTATGAAAATTCCCAGTAGGAGTAGGACATAAAATACCAAGCAAGATCAATCGCTATAAATCTGTGCAGTTGTCATTATATTTGTATTGTAATTCTGCAAATAAATAATTCTCCACACATATTCCATATATATTTTCAGACAATTTCTACAGAAATTGCATTCTACAATTTTCTTATGTCACTTTTAGACGGCTGAAATTTTTTGCTACTTTATTTTGATGTCATAATTTGGGCTCCGAGAAAGACATTTACCCTGCCTCGCAGTCGTGCACATACATCCATTCATTTTCTTTGCTGCTTATCCTCACAAGGGTCACGGGAAGTGCTGGAGCCTATCCCAGCTGTCAACGGGCAGTAGGCGGGGTACACCCAGAAGTGGTCGCCAGCCAATCGCAGGGCACATCGAGACAGACAGCCACACTCACAACCACACACCTAGGGGCAATTTAGTGTAGCCAATTAATGTTGCATGTTTGTGGGATGTGGGAGGAAACCGGAGTGCCTGGAGAAAACCCACGCAGGCACGGGGAGATCATGCAAACTCCACACAGGCGGGGCCGGGATCGAACCCAGGTCCTCAGAACTGTGAGGCCAACGCTAGTTTATTTTAAAGAATGGTTGTGGGTGTGGCTGTTGTCTGTCTCCATGTGCCCTGCGATTGGCTGGCAACCAGTTCAGGGTCTACCCTCCCTTCTGCCCGATGATAGCTGGGATAGGCTCCAGCACACTGGTGACCCTCGTGAGGATAAGCTGATCAGAAAATGGATGGATGGTGTTCATATAGTTTTTTGTGTCTTTTGATGTATCGGTGTAAATATAAGATGCCCAATAAAGTTATTTAAAAAAAAAAAAAAAGTTGCATTGAGAGAGACAAGGCGGATGCGTGACAAGATTTATTGCGTGGATCTGACTATAAGACAAATTTGCTCTTTCACAATTGCACTACGCCAGACTACTGCAGTCAAAAGCTGTATTCCAATACCGCCGCATCATCTTTTTTATGATCATTGGGCTTTATCTTGTCAAGCAAGGTACGACATGACTCCACTTGTTACCGTGGGGACGACAACACGTGAATCGCGTTGATTGCGTTTCAAGAAAATGAGAGAAACAAAACGTGCGTTGGTAGTCACAGAACTTCTTTGTGTAAGGCTTGCTTGTGGTTTAAAACAACGCGGCTTGCAAGCCATCGAAACGTTACGTAACCTAGCGAGCTAATTCACGGTCGTTTGTAACGATGTGGTCGTTCCGTTGAACGCGTGATACTGACCAGAGCAGCCAATTCCAACCTTTTTGGAGCCGAGGTAGATCCATTAAAATAGAAAAATCTCAGGGCACACCAGCATACCAAAATGTCAAAAAAAGTCTATTCCATCGTCCATTTTCCAAGCCGCTTACCCGGACAAGGGAGATTAATTATTGTATGTACTTACTGCCATTTAATAATAGACAATTAATTTGTTCTGTCACTTTGCCTCACTGGCATAAATAGATGAAAAAAAGCAAATATCTGTACATTAAATGAATATTTCATTTAAATAGACTTATCACTCCATCTTGCAATCGGATCGGTGATCTTTTTTTTAAACTCCCTAATGGGTGATCGGCCACAAAAATCCTGATCGCGTAAAGCCGACTTCGCTTCCTCTCCTCAGCATCTCAACTGAGCGCCACCGCGCCGAAGTCCGTCGCGCGGTCAATGACGAACGCCTCTGCACCATCGCCTACCAGTGAGTAGTTCACCGTTTGGCGAGCAGTTCGCTTGAAATCAAGTTCGCCTCACCTTTCGTGTCCCCGCAGCATGGCCGGTCAGAACAGCTCGTCCGAGTGGTCCATCGAAGGCCGCCGTCTGGTCCCGCTGATGCCGAGGCTGGTCCCGCAAACGGCGTTCACCGCTACGGCCAACGCGGTCGCCAGCGCCGCTGCCACTCACAATGCCACCTTGCTGTTGCCGGCTGAGACGGGGAACAAGGAAGGTGTGTGTGGGGAGAGAAGGTTGACGGGCGCGGCGAAGGAAGACGAGGGCGGTCGGCGTTCGAGAGGAGGATGCAGACGTTGGGCTTACGTGGAAATGGACGATGTGTTGTGGCGGCCTCCAATGGGACGAACGTGATTCACGCGCCATTTATATGGCGGCCTATGACTTTCGGCATTGAACTGCGTGAAATTTGCCACCTTCTTAGCCACCACACCTCAATGATCTCTATTTTTAGATCAGTCCGTTTCATCGGTAGCTGAAATGAACGAAAACCATCCGGCGTTAAATTTTCAAGAGAAAGAACCATAATAATGCTGTTGTGACACAAAGCTGACCACATACCCAAAGCTCCACTCGGCTATTCCTCCTTCAGTTTTCGCTTGCGTGTTCTCACTGAAGTCTCAACTAACACCAAAGAGAACAGAGGAGGACTTTATACTCTGTGACATCACTTTTCAAGGCTCTTTGATCCGGGTTTGCAGTCGTGACATGGGGTCGCAATAGTGTCACAACAAAGGGAAGTACAGTGGCATTTTTAAAAAGTTCTTTTGCTCAGAAATACAATCAAATTGCCATTATGATAAAATGTATGGTAGTGATGACAAGTAATTCAAATCTAGGCTCTGGCCTTCCCTTGTGGAGTTTGAATGTTCGGCGTAGGCCAAATTGCTATTTGTTGTGAACCTCACCGCCACCACTGCAGTGCTCAACGCACAAATTTTCTGCCACAACTGAAATACATAAAATTGACCACACGATGGCGCTAAACTAAATAAACCGATAAGTCAGATGACTCACATTGAAGTACTGAAGCTATGACGTAAGATCAGATTTCACTTCAAACTTCGTACTCTTGAAAATAAGTGCTTTACAGATTATTTGATTTTCAAGAAAAAAATGCACCCCAAATGCACATGCAGAGAAAAGTTTCCACAACAACCCAAGCTAAATTAATCTTCTGCCAGTTATTCAAAGCTTGTTTCTCCGTTGAGAAGCATCGCTACGACAGTAGTGGTGCTAGTTTATTTAGGCGTGACTTTGGCACCATCTCGTTGCATGTTATGCCATTTTTTTTTTTTTTTTTTTTTTTTTTTTTTTTTTAAGGAAGAGCAAGAAAAAAAAACGTGAATTTGTGAATCGTGGACCAAGAGTGAATAGTGGGCTGTCTGCACGCATTTAGTAAGGAAAACTCTCCCCCTCTTCATGGCAGTGGTGGTGTGTTATTCCTACACAAGCACGACGGGGACGTCCACCAGCTCCACGGCGACAAGCTGCGCCGTGGGAACGGCCACCAAGTCCCCGCGGCCGCCAAGCCCGTCGTCCAGCGTGGTGGTGTTGCCCAGCGGGAGCACTGTCTACGTGAAAAGTCGGTGAAATCGCACCAAGTCGAGCACTTTGCGAGTCCTCGTTATGGAAAGGGTGAGATGCGTAAAATTCACTTGACTTTCTCCCCCCGCAGGCGTGAGCTGCTCCGACGAGGACGAGAAGCCACGCAAGCGACGGCGTACCAACTCGTCCAGCTCGTCGCCGGTGTTGCTGAAGGAGGTGGCCAAATTGTCGCCACCTGTGGCCAAGCACATGGCGGCGGCGGCGGCGCCAATGGTGAGCGGCAGCCCCAAGATGAGCAACATCATGCAGAGCATCGCCAACTCGCTGCCGCCGCACCTGTCGCCTGTCAAGATTACCTTCACCAAACCCACCATCCAGACCACCAGCACCGCCACCCAAAAGGTGGGCGCCACCTATTCATGTACGTCTGATCCTAATGGTAATAAAATTCCGGCGGGTTCCCTTGCAGGTGATTATCGTGACGACGTCGCCCAGCTCCAACTTTGTGCCCAACATCTTGTCCAAGTCCCACAACAACGCCGGAGTGTCCAAGCAAGCCTCCAGCACCATTCTGACCACGCCCACCCAGAAGCAGACAGTCGTCTTTCCAGCAGCCAATTCCAGCCCCTCGGCCACGCCCGCCGTCACCAACGTGGTCTCCTCGACGCCCTCGGCTGTCATGTCCACTGTGTCCACGTGTAAGTGGCGTCGTCAAGTTCTCCACTTTGTGTGTGTTTGACCTCGATACCGATACTGAAATGGTACCGTGGCAATAATCTAATCAGTCAAAGGCAGCAGACTCATTCGTGACAAAACACGTCCTTGTTTCGCGCTTCAGGCGCCTCCTCGGCAGGCGTCAAGGTTGCCTCTGCCAGGTTGCCCTCTCCGAAGACCCTGGTGGGCTCCCCCACGCAAATCCTGAGCCAGTTTCCTAAGCAGCAGTCGCCCAAACAGCTGCAAGCGTCGACCGTCGGGGTGTCCGGGGTCGGCCAGGCCCAGACCGTCGCTGTCACTGCCGCTGCCAGCTCGCCGGGCCCCAAGCCCACCATTCAGATCAAGCAAGAGTCTGGTGAGAAAAATAGAATAGATAATAATATGTCTATTATAGTAGAGTCAATTATAGTCCCACCTTCCAACAACAACAAAAACGTCCAAATTAAAATTCAAACAAATTTACCTTAAACTTAATATTTGTCAACCGATCCAAATCCCTCCAATGTTGAAATGTTCAGGACATCCTAGGATCTGTTTTTCACATTTTCATAATCACTATTTTTTTTTTTTATTATCCTGCATTTTTCCCCCAAAAAAATCCTTTGACTCGATGGAGAAATGTAATAAATTGACCTCTTCCTTAACCTCTCTCGTCAGATTCAAAACATTGTCATTTATAGAATTTACAACATTCCAAACATTCCTACTTTTTAAAGAATTCCACATTTTCATTGGGGGAAAAAAAAGTCTCCCCCAAAGGTTTAAAAAAATTAACTTCACCTCGAAAATCAACATTTGTGTAAACCAATTTCAATCATTCTGTCAAAATTTTGAACTTATTCAGGAAATCCTGGATTTTTTCCCCTACACACTCAGGATTCCTGCTTAAACCGTAATTCCATTTTTGTTCCCCACAAGAAACGAAGCATTCCACATTTGTTCTAAAATTCCAACATTTTTGACCTTTGTTGAAAAATTGAAAAATCATTCCAACTTGTTCACCGTACCAAACATTTCAAAATTTTTGACAGAGTCCACTTTTTCTATGAGAAAGGTCCCAAATTATTAGAGAAATTCAACATATTCACGCCGCCATTACCAATTTGAGCCATTCCAACATCAAAATATATTCCACTTATTCAGGACCTCCTGGGAATGATCTTGACGTATTCAGCGTTCTTTTTTTTTTTTTTTTTTCCTCGAGATTCCATATTTGTATCAACAGGAAACACACATTTGAATTTGACATTTTTTGGAATGTATCAATTTTACTAATTCACACGATTTTGGCTTCAAAATGGTCACCGTTGCAAGCACATTTTCCATGAAAACATATTGCAAAGTAGCGGAGTAAAATTACATTGTTTCCAAATGTACCTTGAACCTCTGAATCCGCATTTTTCTATATCATATTTCTAATTCCATTTGCAGCAAGTCAGTTCAGCGTCAGCTCTCCGTTTTCCACTCTTTTCGGTCGTGTTGGTCTTTTACGGACGCATTTTGATAAGATGGTGTGTGCGCAGGGGTGAAGATCATCACGCAGCAGGTCCAGCCCAGCAAAATCCTGCCCAAGCCGTCGTCGGTGGCTCTGTCCAGCAGCAGCTCCTCCCCCATCATGGTGGTCAGCAGCAACGGGGGCATCATGACCACCAAGCTGGTCACTCAGCCCACAGGTTGGCAGCCTTTCAAATAAATCCTTCTGGGAAAGAATAAGTTGCTTGGAAAATGGATCGCCTATGAATGGCGACGCATGAAGCTATTCAACTTGCTTCAACATAGTTTCTCGGTAGCAAAGCAATACTTGGACTCTCCGTTATACGAGGGTACTGTGCTTAAGGTCAACGCGCGACATTGTGCTTGCAGCCACCCAGACGACCTACACACGGCCCACCGTCACTCCGAACCTCGGCGCCCGGATCTCGGCCTCGGCCGGGGGCGCCACCTATGTAAAGACCACGAGTGGCAGCATCATCACGGTGGTGCCCAAGTCCTTGGCCACGCTGGGGGGGAAGATCATCAGCAGCAACATTGTGTCCGGTAGGTGTATTTGCGAGTACGTCTTGGGATTGGGGTACGCCAAGAGGAGAGGGACTAAATGGTCGCGTGGGTTTATCTCGCGACACAACCCCAAAACACAAGTTTTTGTCATGGTTTTCAGTTTGGGTCAGGGATGATCATGACATTCTTCTACCCAGAAGTATTGTTTACAAACATTATAAATTGGTGTACAGAATATAATATTGATGGATAACTATGTTGTTGTGTCCACAGGCACCACCACAAAGATCACCACCATTCCCATGTCGTCCAAACCCAATGTGATCGTGGTCCAGAAAACCAGCGGCAAAGGGGCCACCATCCAAGGGCTGCCGGGCAAGAACGTAGTCACCACGCTGTTGAACGCGGGGGTCAGTCGCACGCCATAGAGACCTTTTCGGGGGGGGAGGTGGGGTCAGGGTTCTTGAAGGTGCGAGAACGTGAAGGGCTGCCGCTGAGTTGAACTGAAATCAGGACAAAAACCTTGTTGTGATTTTTCCGAAAAGGTTTGGATTTTTATTTTTTAATTTATTCAATTTTGAATTTGGTCCAGCGAAACCTGTGGGTGAGGAGGAAAGAATGGGCAAGTCCTGTGACATCTTCTTTTGGACTTAAACGTCACACATTTAAATGATGGCTATAATTCATTTAGTATCTCTCGCCGACTCTGACTTGCTCTAGACGTTCACTCGCGGTGCCGTCATGCTGAAATCGTCTGCTCCCACCACGCGCGATGATGACGATACGATGAATCTACTCAATAACTGCTTTCCACTTGCGGTCAGGGTGAGAAGAGCCTGCAGGCCGTCCCGGGGGCCAAGCCGGCCATCATCACCACCACCAGGCCCATCACCAAGATGATCGTCACGCAGCCCAAAGGCCTGAGCGCCGCCTCCCCGTCCGCTGCCACCAAAATCATCCCGACCAAGATTGTTTACGGCCAGCAGGGCAAGACGCAGGTCAGACTCGACTGTGAGCTGGAGCCGATCTCGCCGTTTTTGATATTAGATCAATTAGAATTAAGTTACCAGTTTACTTGAAGCAATAAATATATGTATCCATGTTTTTCATTCGCTATTTACAATAAATTAACCCAATGTAGATTTTTTTTTATAGTATTGATAATAAATTAACCTATAAACACGTTCTTAAAATCCATCCATTTTCTTTGCTGCTTATCCTCACGAGAGTCGCTGGGAGTGCTGGGGCCTATCTCAGCTGTCAACGAGCAGGAGGCGGGGTACACCCTGAACTGGTCACCAGCCAATCGCAGGGCACATTCACACCTATGGGCAATTTAGAGTCTCCAATGAATGCAGGCATGTTTTTGGGATGTGGGAGGAAACCGGAGTGCCCACCCGGCGAAAACCCACGCAGTCACGGGGAGAGCATGCAAACTCCACACAGGCGGGGTCGGGATTTTAACCCGTGTCCTCAGAACTGTGAGGCCAATGAGTTACCCAGATTCACCACCGTGCCGTGCCGGCCATTTTTAAAATGACAAATGTAAAAGTGAAATTCATTTTATTAGTATTTTTCATTTTCTTATTTACAATAAATCACAAACAAATTAATGAGATACAGTGAATGAGTAGTAAAACTGTTTACTTACTAATAAGTTTTTCTCTCTGATTTTAATAAGAACACCTGGTTAAATAAAAGTTAAGATAAGATAACATTTTAAAAATTGCACAACTGTCATGACGACAATTCTGTGCGCGGCACGCTCACTCCGCTTTTCTGCTCCAGGTGCTCATCAAGCCCAAACCGGTGTTCCAAACGGCCGTGGTGAGCGAACAGACCCGGCAGCTGGTCACCGAGACCCTGCAGCAGGTGACCCGCTCGGCCGAGGCGGGCCACGTCGCCGCTCAAGAAGGCTCCGCCAAGGACGAATACGGGGGCGTCCTGGAAACCAGCGCGTCGGCCGGCGAAACATTGCACGGTACGAATGAGCTGGTCCCTACGTGCGCCTCGTTTGTGGTGGAGGGAGAGTACTCACACTCTGTACTCAAGTAGAAGTATAGATACTGCAAAGAGTCCCAAGGTACTTATTTGACTCCTTGGGTAAAATTATTAAAGTACAGACTGTGTTAATGTATTATAAGGGGCGCCCTGGTGTGGTTAATTGATTTCAGAGTCAGCGAATAAGATTGGGGAGATGACTCGTTTCAAGCCCTCATTTTCGACTGCAAGGGAGTAAAATGATCGTTAAACGTTGTCTTCCACTCACCCCCCCAGACCCCCAGCCCGTGATGCACGTGCTGTCCTCCAGGGAGAACGAGTGGACGGAGCAGGAGGTGTCGGTGGAGTCGGCCCCAACTATCATCTACCAGGAGGTGACGGCCGGGGAATCCCAGTCGGCCGCATCCACCATTAAAGCTCTGCTGGAACTGCAGCAGACTTCAGGTCAGGCTCGAGGGGACCTGCTCGTTTGGGGATTTTGATCAATGCGGAACTGAAACATGGTAGGACGCACAGGAATGGAAAAGTCTTCCGAGACACTGAACCACCGTATAGTCCCGGTTGAGTATTTGCAAATTTAACGCTTATTCTGGTTTTGTGCTCAGGCCAAAGCAATAAAAGTACAGTGAATACTCGCTTCTCGAACACATCGGTGCTTCTGTTTACAAACGAAAATCGGTACTCTTAACGCCTGCGACAAAACCCGGAAATAACATATCGTGCGCGGTCCGACCAGCTGACCCGCCAACACGGGTTGGTATTGTGTGTAACGCAGCCTTCTGTACGCAGACGTGGGAAATACCAATTCGGTTTTCGAACAAACTTGTTCTCGAGCGGATTGTGGTCGAGAACTGAGGTGGTACTCTATTGCCTTGCCGCCATGTTGTGGCATCTTTGGGCAATTCCCACTCAACTGACTCCAAAATGCGTACTTGACCCCACGATGCCACTCGATGGCTTTATTGCTTTGGTCTGAGCACAGAACCGGCAGTCAGTTTGTTTCTGTAAAAAAGTTTGTATGCCAAATTGCAAGTATTCTGGGATTTCATCTATATATCATGTGTATACATATATGTATGTAGTGAAGGAGAAGGGTGAGTCCAAACCCGTGCAGCACACCCACATTGACCTGAGCCAGATGGCGGTGCCCATCCAGCTGGCGCAGGAGAAGAAGATCGTCCCGGAATCATCCAGGCCGCCCGCCTCTGAGGGCGAAGCGGTCACCGCCCCCGACGCCCCGGCGACGGGTACGCTCCGGCCGCCACCTCGTCGGACTTGCCGACGTCGCTAACAAAACGGCCGACGTTTCTCTCAAAGGTCAAATGAGCAGAGCAGGCGCGTTGGCAGAGGACAACGCGGCTGCGCCCGTGTCCTCCGCTGACCCCCAGAAAGGTGTCGGCCAGGTCACCGTGGTAACAAAGCAGGTCGCCGCCCCACCTGTAACCGCGGTGGCGCACATCAGCCTCAAGGTGAGGAGAACGCTCAGCACCGGTCCAGTATAAAAATGGACGACACGCAGACGTCATCCTTTGTCAGCGGTTTCACCAACTGAGCCCAAATCGGGCGAACGTGTCGATTGTGACGGGACACCCGACAATTTCTCAATGATTTGTGCCCCGTTTTGGGCCCATTTCTGATGTCCTTCTTTGTGTTGTAGCCTTCTGATGCTAAAACCGAGTCGGCGCTGGAGGTGAGCGAGGTGGAAGGCGACACCCTGGACCCGCAGACGGGCTTGTTCTACCGCTCCACCAGCCAGACGGACGCCCCCAAGCAAGCCCCCTACTCTTCTCCTCAGCCCCCCGCTGCCACCCAATCAGAGACTTCTGCTCCTCCTCCTCCTCCTCCTCCTCCACAACTGCAGAGTAAACCTCAGATCAGCCAGCCTCCTTCATCATCCTCCTCTTCCTCCTCGCCGGCCAAGAAGCTCCCTAAACTACGAGAGCAGAGTCAGGCCAAGCTTCCGGGCGCCACCGCCGCCGCCACATCGCCCGTCACGCCGCAGCTGCCGAAACTGCAGCAGGCGCCCACGTCCCACCACAGGCCGCTGCATGCGCCCATGTCGCACCCGCCGCCGCTGCAGGCGCACCACCCAGTCGGCACGGACAAGGGCGCGCCAGGACAGGTCATTGAGTCAATTTTTGTTGTTTCACAATATATATCCACATTTTTTTTTGTTGCTGTCACAAATGTATAAATATGTCCTAAACACAAACAAAACAACAACAAAAACTACTTCCATTTTTTTTTTTTACCCAAAAGTTTTATTTCCCAAATCCAAAATTAAATTTTAAATAAATTTTTGATTTTTTTTTTAAATTCTTTTTTTTGTATTTTATTCTTATTTTTTATCTTATTCAACAAGAAAACAAAATCCGCTATAATATATATGTATCTGAGTTTGACTTACTTTAGAAATCCAAAATGTCAAAACTGACATTTGGACTACAGGTTGGCTCTGTGACCAACCAGTTACCACATCTGCCTCACAGTTTGCAGGATCCGGGTTCAAATCCGGGCTTGGGCCGTGTGGCAGTGTAGAAAATGGGTGGAAGGCTGAATTTGAGCTCAGGCCACACTGGCCACTTGCACTGAACCTTTTCAAATTAAACTACAGCTAATGATGAAATATTATTTGTCACATAGCAGCCAATCATCACGCAGAGCGCCACCGTCACCAAGATCACCTTCGGCGGCCCCCACCACCAGCCCGCCCACGTCTCGCCCGTCCTGAGCGGCTGTGAGGCCGAGCTGGCGGACGAGTCGGGCTCGGGGCCCCCGGGCGATGAGGCGTCCGTTTCAGACATCCTAAAGATTTCAATGATGGAAGCCCAAATTGACCCCAGCACCGAGCCCATGGTGGTGGACTCGTCGTCCGACCGGCCCCCCCTGGCCCAGTCCCTGGAGGCGCAGGCCGCCGCGGACGCCGATGGCTTCGTCGGCGGCGCCGCGGTCAAGACGCAACAACATTTTGGCAATGAACGCCTGGAGGTCATCGAGGTATGTGACCAAAATGAGTACGACACATCTATGAAATGATCTTGATAGCCGGCGTTGGTGTTTTTGCACGTAGGTGATCCCTCAGTACTCGATCGTGCCGGACTCCAGCCAGTCCAACGTGGTGGTGGAGCCCAGCGGCTTCCTGGAGATCACCAACTACACTAGCCAGCAGCTGGACGACGACGAGGGCGACGGCGCCGCCGACCACGAGGTGGACAGCGGCAACGACGCCGGCCCCCCGACACCGTAGATCGGCCCAAATGGTATGCCCGACACCCGCTTCATGACGGTGCACACCGGACTTTCTGGCCGATCGCTTTTTAAACCTACTCTCACAGACTTTTTATAGGAGGGACAAAAAATAGTATTTCAAAAGAAGGAATAGATAGATGTATATGTTTTGGGATTTCTTATTTTGTAAAATACAATACCACAAATTCATCTGTTTCAATTTTTCCTTTTATACCTTTTTCAAAGTTGTCCACAGGATTGGTGTAATCTCCAGAATAAATGATCTGACTAGAAAGGGTTCTGTGTGTCACTTGAGGGGGAGCAAATCCGTTTTTCAACTTTCGATGACTGAAGCGTCAAAAGCGAGCCCACCTAAAATTTATTCGGATCTTCAATTTACCCGCCAAAGACACGATTTTCAAACTGGGGCCACCATTCTTCTTCCAATCTTTTAATATTGTCACGAACCAAAAAAAAAAGGTTTTTTAAAGGGCTATGCTTTTTTTTTCATTACATTTTTCTATTGGAATGTGTCACCAAATTCTCTTGTATATTTTTAATCCTAAAATTGTTGAGGAAATTGCATCCCTACATTGTTTTGAATTACAGCTATGCAATTATTAAGGAATTTTTTTTATTATAATTTGTAAACATGATTCTCCAAATGTGTAGTTTTTACAAAAGGTATATCCACTCCCCAAAATTTTAGTCAAGGTTACAGTATTTTCCACATTGAAAAAAAATGGATTTCCAAATGGTCTTTCTACAGGAAAAAGTAATTAAAAAAAAAACATTTTGCATTTTGATTGGATCTAAATGGGGAAGGAAAATATGCAATTTCAAATATTGTTTAAATACCCCCCCAAATAACTTTTTTTTTTCCTAAAGGGAAAACGACATTGCAATTTTGTGATACAGCCTTACCCGAACAAATTTATATTCATGATAAATTGAAAAATAAGTAGCGTATTCGTCACGCGCGAGTGTAAAATGAATTTTAACTGCGGGGAGGGGGAACCACTCGTGTCTTTGCGGTGTTGTGCACAAACTCGACAAAATCCTCTTAAACACATTTAAATGTAAATTGATGCACAATCTGGGAAAGTGAAAAATGTACAATTGCATTGATTTATATTATGGCGTGGCGTAATCGACACATTTGCTCTGACGCGTAAAGAAAACTAAGCAACACAAGATTGATGTTAAAGCCTCTTATTCATTTCAAACATTTATCATCATTCTTATTACACATTTATGATGCAAACAACAACACCAGCCTTGCTTTTGGATTGCAGTCAGCACCTGCTGCTGGAATGAAGACACACGCAAAAGAACTGAATGTGTGCGTGTTAATATGGTCTCCCTCCGCCCGTCCCTCCCTCCCCCAAAAAAAGAATTTTGGCATCTCTCTATCTCTGGTCATAATAATCATCAAAACTGTCGTCGTCATAATAAAGGGGTGGTTATAGCTGAAAAAGAACAAGGCATGCATAATAGTGTGTGGTAATGCACATGAAGGATACAACATCAATGTACCATATTTGTTGTACATTTCATACATTATTAATATGGAGCCATTAAGCTACTTTTTTCATGTTACTATCAAAATATGTAAAAATAAAAAGCTAATCGGGATGTTTAATTTTTAGCAAGTTTTTTTTTTTTTGAAGGGTGGGCAAGGCAAGGAAGGGTTGTTGGTCCTTTCGATTTACTAATGAGATCATAAAAATAATGATTGAATAGAAATGCCACGGATAGAATGACGGGGGCGTCGTCGAAGCTCCCGAATGGACGCCGGTGTAAACCCACCCCCACCCCCAAAAAATGAAAAAGACTCGTCCATTTTGAGCTATGACAGAGGGACAAACGTGTGAGTGTGTATATGTGTGTGTGTGTGCGCGTTTGTAAGTGCAGAACCCAAAGAACCAATAAAAGTCTATTGGGATCGAGTTGTTGTTGTCGTCGTCGTCTTGGTGTTGGGTCGGCAAGCCCGCTGTTTCTCCTGCTGTTTTGTCGTTGTTGTTGCTGCCGCAGCGAGGGCGGCGCCGTTTTCAGTCGATGTACTGGGAGAGCCAACGGAATCCCTCGCCGTAGCCTTGGCGCTTGAGCACGCTGCACATGAACACCTCCAGTGGTCTTGTGTTCAGCTCCTTCAGGGGGACGGTGCCCTGAGGAACAAAATAGGCATCGATAATATCGATATATATATATTGGAGACTATCTTGTATCGGCGCACGACTGCTCATCCTCACCTTGCCTGTCGTCTGTCCGTACAACCCAAATATTTCCCTCAGCCGCTCCTCGCTGATGGCCTCCGGTCGGTCGATCTTGTTGCCCAGGATGAGGATGGGCACGTTTCCGATGGTCTCGTCCGTCATTAACCCCTGAACACGAGCCAATGTACTTTGTAAAATCAAATATTGCCACGTTGTTTTTTTCCTTCAATTCATTGAACATTGTGCTGCTCCTCCTGGTGCATACAACTCTTTGATGAGAATAGAATACATTTTGCATGGATTGTTAGCAACTACGTTGCAGTTTGAAATACACTTTTGTGTTTAGTCTGAGAGTAAACTTGAAGGATTGGGTGTCTGTATTTCAAGGGATCACTGGATCTGGATTGGAAGCTATTCAGTTCCAGGACTTCCAAATTACCAAGATGTGAAATTTCCTCAGGTGGAAATGAGAGTCACTCACGTCAAGCTCTGCTTTGGATTCCGCCAATCTGAGGCTGTCCGCACAGTCCACGAGAAAGACGATGCCGTTTATGGCGGGGAGGTAGTGTTTCCACACTCGGCGGGCTGGTGGCAGAACGCACAGCGACGGGTTATTAGGAGGAGGACAATCCCCGCCTCAACATTTCTCCCATTAATACGGCATACCTTGTGCGTGGCCTCCAAGGTCAAAAGTGGTGAATGTCATGCCGGCGATCGTCAGCTCTTCTGAGGCTGTCCGGGGGTGAGAAGAAATCGTAAGTGTCAGTGATCGGGAAGCCAACGCGCTAGAGAAAGTGATTGATTGCGGTACTAACTGGGATGTAAAGTGGGGACATGCTGTCCCAGTCTGTCATCTTTGAGCATGTGCAGTAGCGTGGTTTTGCCGGCATTGTCCAGGCCGAGGAACACGAGTTTGCCCGACTTCTTGTACAGTCCTGAGAAGAAACGAGTCCAAATGATACAGAACACAAATGGAGAAGTCATTCCTGGTGGAGAAACCTCAAAAAAAATAATAATTGCATCATTGTCAGCATTTTATCCCTTGTTGGTTTGAGGGCCACGTGGGGTCAATTTGTGTTACTTTTCCAAGTCCCTTTTATTACCCAGCGGGTTCGTTAAGACTTTTGTGGATGATGACAGTACCATTAAGTGCAGCAAGTTATTGATTTTTTTATTTTTTTTTTAAATCTGACTATCTCTGCAATTCCAGAGTTACTCTATTTATTTTTTTTTTTTTTTTTTTTAGTTAAAAATACTCATACAAAAGATGTGCAGGCCAGGCTTTCTTTTTCCCGTCCACTTGGGGTCGCTATAATCACATTCCACACTAGTAGCTGACTGAATGATAATTAAATGGAATATTCTATTTAATTACATGATTGTTAATCGGACATCTTTACTGAATATGCTTCTTTGAGCCTACACGGGAGTGTGTGTGTGTGTGTCGATGTTCAAAGATACCAATTTGAGTTGGGAAAACCCCCGTAATGGAAATGCCTGCTGACGTCAGCATGATTTTGACCGTTACTGCATATTTTTATTCCGGGGTGGTGACTCAAAAAGACGTCAAAAATAATTTCATGGGAATCGTTACACATTTTTGTCAGGACGCACACCAAAATCTAATGCCACGTTCCGCATAATCATTAACAGAAAATGACTTTTGGTGCTCTTGAATGAGGGCCAGGATGGTGTCACTACAGTCTTTTATAAATCAACCCTGTAAGTGTTTCTTTGGGAACGTGTTGTACTGAAAAAGTCTGTTTACCCTCCCGTGAGTCAGCATGTGGCAACCCACATCACTTCTGACTCATCACTCCTCAACTTGCGGTGGCTTTGACTGACAACATGAGACCTGCACGACAGGGATGACAGGACCGACTGCCCCAACTTTCAAAAAAGATTGGTCGCTAGGTGGCTACGGGTTTTCTACGCGTTCCAAACAAGGAAGTAGTAACGAGGATGCGGAACCGCGTTCCGTCTTTTCAAACAAGGAGTTGTGGAGTAGCTAACACTCGCGTATTGCTCGGTGGTGGGGGTAGTAGCGTAGCAGCAGGGCCTGGTTTTTGATACTCACCTAAAAACTGTAGTACGCTATTGAACCCACTATAAATCCAGTCAAATATGAATGACATATCCAGAGCTCTTTAATCCTGTAAAAGAAAACACGTCAAAGAATTATACTGGATACTGAATAAAATGCATAGTTACATGTGGTACAATTTCACTGGGGGGGCAACAGATGCGATAGTGTTGTACATAGAAAATTAATGTTATTAAATTAACCTATGTCTAAAATAGCTGTGACTTCTTTTAAAGTAAAAATACACTTAGACTATAAGTATATATTTTAGAACTGTCTTAATTAAACATACAATGATGACTCAGTGTAGCCCAAAAAAGTCATCGTTTGCAATCAGTTGGGAACAAGTTTGTTTGTTACAAAATAAATCAGAATTATTAAGACTTCTCATGAGGAAAGTCGTTCAAAAGCATTGCGTTGCTCTGAACTGTGCCCCGGTGCCGCTCGCCCAGCGAGTTGTTTTGCAGCCTGTCACTGCTGCGGTTTGTTTGGCTTTGCAGAGGTTGTATTTTCAGTTTGTAAGCGAACTAATCTCAATTCCAACGGTCACCTTTTTGGTTTTCATATCTGCTCCCCCTCAAATCAGGATAACTAACAACAACAAAAATAAAAATGACACGGAAACACTCAGGCAGCACTTCCCTCGTGTCTTTCGACCAAATTGACAGTCCTAATGTTGGACCACCTGTCGCTTCACCAGCAGCCTGTTAGTGGTCTCCCAGTAAGCTGTGACAAACGCACCCATTCACACCTTTCCGCCTCTTTCTTTGCTCTTTGTGTAATGATCTAACACACCCTCGCTTCTTCCGCGGCATTACGTTAGCGGAGGAATAGCTAGTGGCCAGCCAGCTTGGCTGCGAACGGCAGCGTTATAGGTAATTCCAGCAGTCAACTTTACAATACAATGCAGAGACAGGACAACCTTTCCAGGTTGCGAACTTTGTTTTATATTTATGGCCTACAAATTCAAGTTATGTTAGTGTCGCAATGTAAAAGTTTGGGTGCCCCCCCCCCCCCCCCCAGCCCCGTTCTCGAGCACCTGAGCTCGAGTCGCGACCTCTCCTATACATACATACCTAGTGATGTAACAACTCAGGGGATAAAGTGTAATGGAGCCAAAGGTCACGACCACGTCAACTCAGCTGAGCCACGTGACGCCAAGCCATAGCGCCGGCTCCCTTATTACTGTCACAGCAAGGAACTGGCATCGCATTGTGCTCATAACACCAAACCTTTCTGAGCCGCTTATCCTCACAAGGGAGTGCCGGAGACATATAGCCACATAGAGACAGACAACCAATCGCACTCACAATCACACCTAAGGGCAATTTAGAGTCTCCAATGAATGCAGGTTTTTGGGGACGTGGAAGGAAACCAAATTGCCCAGAGAAAACCCATGCGGGCACGATGAGAGCAGGATTGAACCCCGGTCAAACGCTCTTACCAGTCGCGCCACCGTGCCGCCTAACTGCACCAAAGCAACCCCAAGAGGAGATCTACTGAGGCTAATTAAAATGTGAATTACCTTTTTGTAAGCTGCCAAAACATGCATGATATCAGGAGAGGCAATTACTAGGACTTGAACAAAGTTAGTTGGTCGATACAAATATTTGAGGGGAAATTCTGACAAAGGGGGTTGGTAGTTTACCTTTTACCTTTTCTTTCCCCCAAGGTAGCCAACTGTACCCAGTCAGCTGGTTTATTTTAGGAGTACTAGTTTATTTTAAGAGTACATTTCTTTTTGCAGGTTCACAATCAACCACGCATAATTACAGTAATTATGATATTTTATGGTTAGGAACAACGCGCAATGTAACGTCTTAAAGAGAGGACTCCCTTGAACAAGAGAGATTTTCGAAAAACTGCCATTCACACTGTCACTGAGTGGGATTTGAGCACACATTCGCAGTAGTCAGGCAAGTCTAGTAAATGTAATTAAAAAAGAAAAAAGATTAAATTTGGAAATATACTTGAGTCCCTGAAGGGACATGGAAGAAAAAATAAACTATTCGCATTCTAAAGATTTCTCATTTTAACAAAAACGTTTTGCATTCAAATGAGAACCATCTGAGAGTGGTCGCTTATTCCTACACACACAAACTAGCCAATATATTTCATTTAATGCCACAAAAATGAGAGGGAGTATTTTCATATTTCCTTCCAGGTCAATAGTTTACATGCATTTCCTTTGAGCTGACTGAACTGACAAACATTTTGCGTAACCTTCCACAAGCTTCTGACAGTACTCTGCTGGAATCCTGGCCCATTTCTCCTGACAGAACTAGTGTAACTGAATCGGGTTTGTGGGTTTTTTCCCTCCCACGTGCCTTTTCAGATCTGCCCACAAATTTGAGCGAGGATTCAGATCAGGGCTTTGTGATGGCCACTCCCAAAATATTTGTCATTCTCAAGCGACTTTTAACCATTTTGGCAGAAGGGTATTTGCCCAATTGGAAGACCCATTTGTGCCAGAGTTTTAGCTTCCTGGCCGACGTCTTGTGACGTGACCTTAATATCTCCATTTACGCAATGTTTTCTTCATGACTCCGTCTATTTTATAAAGACCACCAGTTCGTACTGCAGCAAAATAGCCCCGCAACACGATGCTGCCACCTCCATGCTTCACAGTTGGGACGGTGTTCTCAGGTCTACAAGCCTTTTTCCTCCAGATGTAACATTGGTCATTATGGCCAAACAGCTCCTCTTTAGTTTCAACAGACCACACATAGGACATGTCTAATCTGTTTTTTTTTTTTTTTTTTTTTAATGTTTCAGAGTAATGGCTTCATTCTCGGTGAATGGCCTTTCAGCCCATGTCGGTGAAGGATTCGTTTCACTGTGGAGAATGGCACTTTCTTAGTAGCGTCATCCAGCATATTCACAAGGTTTTTAGCATTATCAAACGGTGGTGAGGCCAGCCATGATGTACAGATTAGAGATGGCGGCACTGCAGAAACAACAGGAAGCAGAACTGGAGGAAGCAGAAATGAAAATGCTGAGGTTCGCGCTCAGAGTGAACAGGTTGGATAGGATGAGCTCATTAGAGGGACAAGTTGGATGTTTTGGAGACAAGGGTAGAGAGCAGACTTTGATGGTTTCGACATGTCCAGAGGTGAGAGCGTGAGTATATTGATAGAAGGGTGCTGAGGATGGAGCTGCCAGGCAAAAGAGCGAGAGGAAAACCAAAGAAAAGGTTGATGGATGTTGTGAGGGAGGACAGTGGGTGTTAAGAGAGGAAGATGCACGAGATAGGCTTAGATGAAAAAAGATGACATGTTGTGGCAACCCCTAACGGAACAAGCCCAAAGGAAAAGAAGTAATTTGGGGGTTAATTCCCACATTTTGGACCAAAACACATTAATCTCTGGAACACAGAGACCGTTGCCTTCCTGAGGGGTGTTACGGCTGGAAAAATCCATGTTTATACTTCTGCATAATTGTTTGAACAGATGAACAAGGCACCTTCAACCATCTGGAAATTGCCCCCAAGGATGAGCCAGACTGGTGGAGCTCCAGGATTCTCTCTGATTTCCTGCCTTATTTTGCCATAATTTCAAGCAAGGAAGCAGTGTTTGAGTTGTGCTGTTAATTAACTCACATGTTGTCAGTTAAAGACATCATCAGGGCTTCCCCATTTTCTTTAAGGACATAGTGCTTTTTGCCTACATAAGCGTTTCACCAAAAGAAAAAAAATTCCAAGAAATTCTGTCATTACTGTGGCATTTAACGAAATTAAATAATTTGGGTGATCTTGATTGACCTGATTGTGGATAAACGATCACTGCAAAGCTTTGCATTAGATTATGTGTGTGAAACTATTTTTTTTTGTAATCAATTAATTGAACTCTGTCCAGGACATAGTGTTTGAAAGATGCTTGTTTTCTATTTATTGTGAAGTGTTCATATTTAATCCTCCATCACATTCTCAATGTAAAATGAAAGTGTCAACATTAGCTCTAGAAAACCAATTATGTGTATTTAAAAATTAAGTGACTCAAAGTGGGGTTTACATTCTTTACCTCATCACATTCACGCTTTTATACTCATAGTTGAAATATTTTTTTGACTCATACACATTTCGAAGTATATTATACATGTTTGTATGTGATCGAAGTTACGAACATAACTCGGCAGTTTCCTGTGTGAGGGCCGGAAAAAAAAGTCACTTTTGAATACATAATGAACAGAACAATCCAGGCTTAAACTTGGGCGGGCGTCAGATTTAATGAGTCCTGTTGTCAACACAGGAGCGGAGTTAGCAGACATTCAGGAAGGGAAATTGTCTTCCCAACAGTAATATTCCCGATTAAACTAATAAGTATAGTTTAAAAACAAACAAGGAGCTACTGGAAAGCATCCCGTTTTCGTCAGAGACGCTGTACAAAGCTGTTTTAAACGTTACGTGCTACACAACCATCGTGTTCGTATTTAATGCGCTGCCACGTCACCTCGAGGTTTGGGTTGTCTAAAAAAAAAAAGTCTTTATTTAACCATACGATACACGAAAATGGCAGTTTGAAGCGTGCTTGAGAGGACCTAACAAAAAGATTAAGCTGGCGGCTAACAGAAAACCTAGCAGGAAGCTACTAGTTACGTGTCATTTTGGCCAAACGGCTACGTTGCATCAACAAGCCACAAAACCCATTAGCATCGAGCTAATACGAAATACATGTTCCAATAAAAAGCAGGACAGAGATTACATTTTTCCCCCAAAATGTAATTTCTATTTGACAAGTAATCGTCGGGTGGGGGGGGGGGGCGAAGTTAGCCCAACTTAGCATGTTGACCAACCGGGCTCGCCGCGATGGCGACCGTTCGGTGTTAAGACGGCCGAGAAACTGCCATCACCCCCCCGGCGAACTTACTCGTTATTCAAGCGTGGAATCGGTTGCCGAGTGTATTGGCTCGTCTGCTCATGTGAATGTGGCTCGCGGAAAAAAATAGAGAGATTCCGCTGACAGCCAGCTCGCCCTCGGTCACCTGTCTCCTTTTTTTTCCCTCCCTGTTTTGTTAACTGAGCCACGACACCGCAATGGCTTCTTGCGCTTTCTCTTCTTCTATTAGTTTACCAACCGGCAGGCGAACGATAGCAGCACACTACTGCCACCCATTGAGTTGTAATGATTACTGCTTCGGTGTTCAGATTTGAAGTTTATTGCATTTAGCTGTAATTTGTTGTTTTGTTGTTGTCGTTCTGTTTATACGGAAGCGTATTACTGCCACACCCCCCCAAAAAACAAAAAACATATCACATAATTATGTGTAACGTTTCACATAATAATCTGAAACGTTACACATAATTATGCGAATCATTTCACATAATTCTGTGTGAAACATATCACATAATTATGCATAATTATGTAATTGTGTGTAAAATATATACGGCAGCGTTTCCACGTCGTCAGACACGTTTATTGAAATTATGTCATGTGGGGATTTTTTTTTTAAAATGACAATAGGTCAGCTCTGTGTAAACATGACTTATCTTAAACAGGTAGGTTTGTGCAAAACACCACAATACAGTACTTGTGATAGGTGATCTTGCAACCCCACACGTACACACACAAAACATTTGAACAGGGTTGTGTATACTTTATACCCACAATAGGTTCCCTTCAGCTGAGTTAACAAGTTTACCATTGATGGTCATGGTGGAACAGCTGTAAAGCGTCGGCCCTCACAGTTCTGAGGACCGGGGTTCGAATCCCGGCCCTGCCTGTGTTAAGTTTGCATGTTCTCCGCGTTCCTGAGTGGGTTTTCTCCGGGTGGTTTCCTCCCACATCCCAAAAACATGCAATATTAATTGAAGCCTCTAAATTGCCCCTAGGTGTGATTGTGAGTGCGACTGTTGTCTGTCTCTAGGTGCCTTGTGATTGGCTGGCAACCAGTTCAGGGTGTACCCCGCCTCCTGCCTGATGACAGCTGGATTTGGCGTCAGCACCCCCCACGACCCTCGTGAGGATTAGCGGCTCAGAAAATAGATTGATGTGGATTATATTAATGGAAATCTACCATTTTTTTTATCCTTGATTTAATTGCATTTATAACATTGGGGGCAACATTGTAATGTATAATGTTGGGTGCTAACGTATGATCCGTCGCTTGAATGTTGGAAGTCAATATAGGCTAATATTGAAGCAAACGTTGATGCCAACTAGTTAAATGTATTATTTCGAAAAAACATCCGAAGCTAATGAAGGTAATATTGGAAAATGATGTTTGATAACCCATGCTTCAACCATTTAAGATTAGCATAGTTGGATCATTTTAGGTAACGTTCTCCAATACTAATCACTTTGCTGAACCATTGGCGACGTTAGTGACTATTTTACCACTTCCCATAAAATAAAATAACATACACAGGACTGCAAATAAACAAATGAAAGGCATTTTGAGAGCGGAGAATACTTTCACTCTCAACAGCGCTTGTTTCTCGTAGACTGCAAAATTGAGAGCACCGGAGGAAATGCCACGTGTACACACTGCGCATGCCCGACAATTTCTACGTTGATCCTTGTTGGGTGATCCCAGTTTCCGGTTGGTCCACGATCGCTCGACGAGGCCTTGCCATAGGCACGCCGCCGCCGTAGTGTCACTCGAACTGGGGCTTTTTCGCTCCCCAGCTATGGCCGTGTGATCGAAACAGCCAGCCGGTCGAATTGTCAAGACAAACGCAGCCTACCGAGACGGACATTTTCTACCCCCCCCCCCCGCCCCACGACTTGTTTCACAGTTGGTGTGCCGTAAGAACGAGAAGAGGCTAATCGCTCGCTCAAGCTAGCACTGCTCCGAATCGGAACCCGGTGTCCGTTTTCAAGATGTCAACGGCGGGCTTCAACGCTCAAAACGGAACGGGACAGCCGTACGCCAATGGTAAAGTAACGCCCGGCGAAATATCACAACAAATGAGAGGATGACACGGGCTGGTGGGGAAGTTGTTTTGCCGTGAACGCTTGCTAAACTGTTAGCTCGCTGACTCTCCTTAGTAATAATAAAAAAAAAGAAAAAAAAACGGAAATAACTGCCGTGAATTCGTCAAGACTGTCGAGTCCACTTGGCACAAACTCGGCTCTGATGTCTAACGAAACACTCGTGTGTGCGTGACAATGTTTATGTGACAAGTGGCTAAAAAAGCTCGGGCCGGAGTGGCAAACTTGTTTTTAAAAGTAACCTCCTGTCATCTTTCCCGGTTGTTAATTTTTATAACATTCCATGGACAACCCTCGTCATGTGTTCTCAAGCTTCTGGAAGTTTTTCCTAATGTTGTTTCTACGCCAGTAACGACGTCCTCCCGTTGCCATGACAATTAGGTTATCATGATATTTATTATGCTAGCTTTAAACATCTCATTCTCACTGTATATGTGGCACATTGGACCTGATCCAGTTGGAAGGACTCAACTCTTTTGCTCAAGTTGACTGTTATCGCCCCCTCCAGCAGTTTTTTTTAATGTGCAAAGGCACTTATGATTTAATGTGAGATTTTTTGTGCTAATTTATAATACAGGTTTCCTTGCGAAAAAAGCCAGTGTAGGAATGAATGGTTCATTCCATGCTGCTTGATTTCTAGACAAAGCAGTTTCCCATCTTTTTTTTTTTATTTTTTTTTTTTTTTTTTGCCAATACGCATATTTTGCAATACACCACCATACCAAAATGTTACGTTGCCTCAATTTACTCACAAATTGACTTACTCAGTCTGTCATGGGCCCGTTGCACAAAATTTTTTATTAATTTGTATGAATGGCAACAGATGGATACACAGGTTAATGATACCTTCTGTTGTTTATTTGGAGCATATTTAATTGTTCTGCCTGTTACTGGATATTTTTGGCATAGCTAAATGAAGCATTTTTTTTGTTTTGTAGGAAGATTAAATTGTCAGGCCAAGCAACTCATTTTCTGACAACTGTTTTCAAAGCAGTTGCCTCCATTGCCATCTGAACCCACAGAATCATTTTCTGTGACAGTATAAGCACTTGACTAAACCTACCAAATAAAAGGTAGTTTCTCTTCATTCTGACCAATACAAAATCTGACGGTGAATTTTTTTATTTTTTTTAAAAAACAAACCTAGCACATGTGCAAAACAATGAAATCAAACTGAGAAGATTTTTTGACATTAAAACTTAATTTTACAGATATACACCCACAATATTTGCAGCGACACGCATATTTCTTTGTATTCCAAAAATGTATACTGTATCTAAAATATTTTTTGTTCTGTCTGACTTCACAAGGTAGTGATTCTTTCATCTATTGTTGGAGGAAGCCCTCATACCTCTCTGATAATTTAAATACCGTTCACACCCTGAACTGCTTTGTCCTTCTTGACGATCACACTAAACCCTCTACGAACTACAGCCAGACTCTGTTCAAGAGTTAGCGGCGTAAACTTGTCTGACTCCCACGGTATATGCATATCTCTCATCTGTATTCAAGCGAGAGTTGCCTCTTAATCGTTATCATATAATCAAAAACGGTGCCTCTGAATATTATCATTCATCCAGGTCATTTCATTGTATCGATTGCAATCAAAACAGTCCAGTTCCGATCAATTCAGTGCTCTGACGATCAAAAGATGCGCCTTCGTCAAATCCAAAGGGATGCAATGCCGCCAACTGCAAGGATCGGTTCCTCGTTGCAATAGTTTATAAACCTGAATTTCGCAGACAAGCTGGGTCATTTTGGTGTTAGGAGTCATTCCACTAAAGAATGTTTCCAGTTCTTTCCATTGATCTTTAATTCATCCGACACGAGTAAGTCAGAAAATCCTGATTTATAAAGTCGATTCGATTCACATTTCTGTTCCGTTTGTGGGGGTATCACATTTTCCAGTTTCCTCCGGGGCATTGTCTTATTTTTCCTTACTTTTCATTAATCAAATTTGAGCTCGAGATACAAATTAATTTGGGCCTAAAATGCAGCGGTTGAAATACTTTTTTTTTTTTTTTTTCAGTGGATGAGCCGCCTCGGTCGTTCATCCCATTGAATAGAGCACTTTTCTAACACATTACCATGGGCTGTTTCAAGCTTTATTATTATGCAATGGAGGGCAACGTGTAACATTTAATAAAAAGTTTGACTTGAAATTACAGTGAATATTCTTGCAGTCAGCGGCACGGTGGATTAGCCGGTAAAGCCTTGGCCTCAAAGTTTTGAGCCCCCGGGTTCAATCCCGGACCCGCGTGTGTGGAGTTTGCATGTTCTCCCCGTGCCTGCGTGGGTTTTCTCCGGGTGGGCACTCCAGTTTCCTCCCACACCCAAAAACATGCAACATTAATTGGACACTCTAAATTGCCCGTAGGTGTGATTGTGAGTGTGGCTGTTTGTCTCTGTGCCCTATAGTTGGTTGGCAACCACTTCAGGGTGTACCCCGCCTCCTGCCCGTTGACAGCTGGGATAGGCTCCAGCACTCCCCGCGACCCTCGTGAGGATAAGCGGTGAAGAAAATGGACGGATTCTTGCAGTGTTTTTTTTTTCATTTCTTGAATGAAAGAACAGCAATTAATCGTCGGCCTGCTGGTTAATACAAGCTCCCCCTTGTCGAGATGTCTTATCTGCAAAAGCTTCTCTTTATTGGTGATATTTTACTGATCATGTGAGTCAGCAAAATGAACAACTCGCCCAGAGGCAGGCCGAGGGCAAATCAAGATTAAGGTAAACAGATTACACGCGCGCCGTTTGTTCATTGGTCATTTGGTGTCACGGTGTGCTTTTCATCGCCAGTTAGGATCTGCTCACCTTCAAGGTTGCGTTCACGAGTGCGTCGCCTCGGGTTGAAAAGGAAAGAAATGTTTGTGCGGTTTATTTGCTCATCCTGTCATTCAAACCCTGGCGGCAAGACCGGTAGGGAAGGTGTTTCTCGGTCCACTTGTTGGTAAAATGGAAAGTAGTAGTGTAAATCGAGGGAATGTCATGAAGCAATTCAATGGCACGAGTGATCTGAAATGAATTTTTTTGAGGGGAGATGAGTTCTAAATTATTTATTTTTGTATTGCGTTACGAGCAGAATTAGAGCGATGAAAACGACACGGTGGCAGCACCCCTCAGAACAAAAGGCAGGTAGCGCTACGATCAAATTGGTGCTAAATCTAATTCATTCACAATTTTCAGATTTGAATGGAAATGAATAAAAGCATTATGTATTTCCTTATTTGTGCAATTAGCACATTGCCTTCCACAGTACCTTCCAAATTCAGTTTTTTATCATGAATCACGGCTGTACATAGAAACGGGTGCTGCCAGTCAGCTTGGATTTACACCAGCGTGAAACAGACTGTCAACACAATATTGTGAAGGATTCTGGTTAAAGTGAGTTGATTTTAAACTAAAAGTTTTTTTTTTCTTGTTGTGAAAGCGTTTGCTAAAGTGCGCCAGGCAGAATCGATCCTTTGGGTTTTATGGTGTTCTGCGACCATATAGCAAAATATATATATATATTTTTAATGCAGATCCATTTTCTCCTGTGCCCCACTTGAATTGATTTTGGTTTGGTCCCTTTTGATGGTGCATGAACATGTTCGATGTGACTCGGCAAAGTTTTTAACGGGAAATAGTCTTGTCGAGTCAACCTCGTGATTTGCGTCTTTGTTCTCCACCAGGTAGCCAAAATGCTCCCTTAACTGCTGCCCTGAATGAGCTTGAAGTGTCCCCAATTTCAAGATTTTTTTTTTTGTGATGTCGGCCATGTTTCTTCCTCTCTTCTGGTCCGCTTCGTGCAGTTGAGCAGGCCTAGCGTTAACGTTGCCCACAGTTTTGCTCATTCCGGGTCAGGTGATCGTCACTGGAAAAAGTAGTCGCATCATATGTTTTTAATTGCATTTTTCTTTTCAATACTGTATAGGTTTACATAATCTATAACAATTTGTATGTGATGATAATGTGGCTTCGGCTTGTAACTGTTTTTTTCCAGGTCCTTCACAGAATCCGGTTGGTGTGCAGCAGCTGCCGGCCGTCAATTACGGCGTGATGCCCCAACCCGGCTACAACCCGATGCAGGCCAAGGCTCCAGCGCCACAAGGTCCTGGACTTTATCCCTCTGGGCCGTACCAGCATATCCCCCCGGTCAGCTCCTACCAACCTGGCGTGCCACCCGCATCCTATCCAGCTCCGCCAGGCCAACCTCACCTCACTCGACCCCCGCTGGGCGGCCCCACCCCTCCTCACTCTGCCAGTCCCAGTCCTGGTCCCAGGCTGCCCCCTCCGCAGGGCACACCTCCTCCACCCATTGCATCTACTAGCGGCTACTACCCGAACCCTCAACATCAGCAGCCTCCCCTCATGGCTCCGGCGTGGCAGTACAACTCTGCTCCTCCCCCCATGGGACCCCCCGGGCCTATGAGCACGCAACTACGGGGCCCAGCGACGAACCACGTGACCCCACCTGCACCTTACAGCTCGACACGCTCACCCTCAATGTCCCATAATGCCGTGCAGCCCCCCACCTCTCAACAAGGATACGGGCAGCCAGGTAGGAACATCAAAATGCACTTCAAGGTACTCTTGGGAAGGAAGGACGATAAATAAGCCGCGTGATGATTAAAATTGGGCTTTACATGATCATGATTTTGATAAGCTAAAAAAAAAAAAAAGAATCGATTACAAGATGCCACTGAGTCTATTTAAAAGAAGTGTTCAATTACTGTATACACTTGTCTACTTAATTGTTCAAAAAATATATATTTACTATAAATACTGTATCTTCATCTACTTATGCCAGTGATTCATAGTGACAGATAGAAGAAAGTGATGGGATTCTATTAGATTGCAGCAAGTACATACAGCAATTAATGGTTCTACATTTTTTGACATACTTTTTTTGTTGGTGTGCTGTGAGATTTTTCAACTGTAAAAATGTGTGTTGCCTCCAAAAAGGTTGAAATGTGCTGCGCTGGTCAATATCAAGTCCATCAGCAAAAAAAAGCCAATCATCAGCCAATCCGATCAAGCCAAACAAATCGGAGTAAAGTCTTGTTAAAATGATCTGATAAAATGCCAAAATGTGGCTAGATCTATAAAAATGGTGCAACCTGTGATGTTAAAATCAGATCAGTGATAAACTATGTTGATTAATTTGAGATGTCATACCTCGCTGTAAAGATTATACTATTTAAAAAAAAAAAAAAAAAAAAACAACTCCCAACTGGATTTGCTTTATTAATGTTGTCTGCATTTGCTACCTTAAATGAATGTAATTGGTGACATAAGGACGTATCTGCAGGGTTGATCTGTTGGAGGAGGACCTTGCCCTCCGCTCCTGCCTTGAAAAAAAGTTGACACACACGATTCACTCTGAATCTGTTCAAGGTTCAACACCACACAGTGACAGAAATCCTGCTGCTAGAGTCGGCCCGATCCAGTCGCCTGATCAGAAATTGGCACAATAATGGGATTTTTAGCCGATCAGTGTCAGCTGAAGAAGTGAATTTTTTTTTACATTTCTCTATTATTTATTTTTATGACCTTATTTTTGTAAATGTTACAAAATAATCCTGGCATATGATGTTCTTGCCAAATACAACATTATCTTTGGGGTTTTTAAAGAGTTACCATAACATGCTTTTCTACAGCCACCCACAGTGATATCTGTAGTAGATGGCCTCTCACTTAAAGCATCATTCCTCACAGTGTGTTCAGGGGAAGAAGGACATGACCACGAGCTTTTTATGAAGAAAAAAAAAAAAAAAAGTGGCACTGTGTGAGATCTGGAAACTTTTTGCGAACTGTTACGACAAGCCAAAAGATTCTACAATCTTTAGTCAGTGTCGTCAGAGTTGAAAAGACAACAGGTTAGCAAATGTGACTCATGGACTGACTTGCCTTCAAATAAGTCTAAATGAGCATCCATTACTTTGCAAAGAAAACTGGTTTTGATGAGTCTGTTAAACTGTTGTCCCTAGATGAGTTCAGTCGAGCACTTTGCGACCAACGAAGATTCTGCATTGACTCGTGCATTTAAAACACGGGCTTCCAAATAATGTACAGTGAATGTATCGTTAATATGGATCCCGAACTGCTGGATGTGTTAAAGGAATCAAAATGCACGCCAGTTTATGCATCTTGACTTTGAAGCAAGTCTGTCGGTAGTTGTAGGAACAATTGGACAGTTTGAGTTTATTGCTTAGGACTATTCCAAAAAATTTCCACCATCACTGACTTGGAAATGGCCGCGAAAAGAGAGGAACTCATTTCCAAAAGCCGTCAGTGTTGGTAAGTCGCAACCCCTCTAGCAACTTTTTTTCTTCTTTTTTTATTTAAGGGCAGCTGTGGATCAGCGGGTAGAGCAGGTCATCGTGTGACCGAAGATTCCCCGGTATTAATCCTGGCTATGACTGTGCATGTCGCAGTGCCTTTGGGCAAGAAAGTGAACCTTAATTTAAGTGGGTCTTGCAGTGCCTTACATGGTAGCAGTTGGCTGTGTGAGAGGGAGATGTGGTTAGCTTCCGTATGAGGCTTTATAAAGCACTTCGAGCACTTTGATAGTGTAGATAAGCACTATATGCTGTCCATTTACCATTTAATTTGTGCTTAAAAAAAAATCAAGACAAGCAGAATCATTGTCAATTTGTTTTGCGCGTAACAAGGAAGGAGGCCAGTGGAAGTCACTCGTCAATTGCCAAAAGGTTTTTATTTCTTTATGTTCCAAAAGCATCATTTGAATAATTAGGTCAGTAATTGGAAAACAAAAGTTCTTATGCATTCTTAATCTTGCCTTCCCCTCGTAATAAAAATGGACCCAATTACAGTACATTGCATTATTCCACCAGGTGGCGCTCCTCCGCCAATGAATCCAGCAGCTTCACACCAATACCACGGAAGTGGAGCTCCTTATGGGACCGCTACCACCATGAAACCTGCTGCGCCGCCGCCGATGGTCAATGACACACCTCAACCGCCAAAAGCAGATGGTAAGCCTTTCTGGCCTACGGTGGTGTTCTTGTGCATGGGTGGTGAAGTCTTTTTTTTTTTTTTCTCTCTATTTCAAACAGCAGGAAATCCCAATATGTGAACTTTTTTTTTTTTTTCATATTGTTTTCTACGGTTTCCCCTCCTTCCAAATGCCAGCTCAGTGTGGGAAAGGGAGCGCGCTCCCCCTCACTAAGGCCGACGAAGAGGATGTTGAATGTCCAGGTGTGGTTAAGTCTGTCGATTAGCTGCGCAGACTTTTTTTGTGACATTTCTTCTTTCCTCCTCTGGCCAAGAAATGATCCAGACCCAGTGTCTATACAAACGTCACAGAGAAGGTTCCAGCAGCAATTATATCCTTATTAAAATTCACTGCTTGTAAAAATTTAGGGACACTGGAGACAGTTAATAGCCAGCCGCTAACCAATACTCATTTGGTGACTCTCACGTTACTCACCAAGCCAAGCCCACCTTTAAACAGAACAGACACGGATAGTAAGGAATGTGAGGATGACAACCCCATGAGGAGAACTTCACATTTTGTGAAATAGTGCAATTTTTAAAATTTGATTAATCTCATGATAATCCATCCTAAAAATATTCCTTTGATATGACCTGTTGTTCTAGAGACATTAGATAATTGGGCCTTTGTTGCCTTTAAGACTACAAGGAGAGGGGAAATTGTCATCTGCTCCGATTGCCACGGGCGAAAAAAACGCCACAAAATCCTTAATCAACTTCCACAAGAACCCTAGGATGGCCATAAATAAATAGCCCTTTATTAGAGAGACAAACTTGACTGTGTTGTCATTAATCACATTGGAATGCATGATACAATCCACAAGATATACAGGGTAATACATTCCAACCGTGTCTTTTATTTTTTCTTTTCTTTTTTTTTGTAATTTGCTATTCAATGGTGCAGGTGGATACACAAAACAAAGCTGCTCAAGTGAATCGCTCCACATTTAAATGCACAAGTCACCTTAAGCAATATGAATACAGTCCAGCAGGCTGATTCTTGTTGATAAAGCTCGTCAACACACACTCAGTCCAAGGCAAAAGGGTAGAAATGTCCTCTGTGTGTACATTTTTTATGGCATCTTGCTCCGTCTAATCACTGCTTGTTGATGGCATTTACAAGTTTAAGCTCATGTTTACAAAAAAAAAAACGGAATGGTCACCCGTTCTTAACGGGTGTACAATAAATTGGGTTAATTGGAGTAAAAGGTAAACATGGAATAACCTCAATTCGCTCTCGTTGCTTTTTTTTTTTTTCCCCCCCTCCTCCCCAGCCGGTCCACCTCAGCCCGGCCCGCCGGGTCGGCACTTGGGCCACTATCCCTCCCTCCCGCCGAGGTACCAGCACCCCGCATCTCCCCACGGCGGACCCTCAACCACGCACCCAGCAATTCAGAGCGCCACGCAGCCTTACACTCGGCCACCTCAGCCATACCAGCAGGTGAGAAGGGGCGCAGATGTGCTGACTCGGCATTCTTTTTTTTTTTTTGTTGTTCTTATTGACATCCGTGTGTGCGTGCATGTCTCAGTACGTAGTTCTCAATATCTTTGTTTGTATTTCTGCTTGCGTCTGACTGACTGCCTCATTGTCAATCTTTGTCACTTTGTCTGTGTTTTGTGTGTCTTTGTCTGTCTGCAAGTGCGTGTTTATGTAACCGCTCGCTTGTCATGCATTTGCTTTCCACTTTCCTTCAACAAGTGTCAACTCCCTCCCAAGTTTGCAACTGAGCGTGTGTTTGTGTAACAACATCCTCTCCCACTTGGCATGCACTCACTTTGCATGAGTAAACTCATTCTCAAGTTAAGATGCAGGCTTTTTATTCATTTTGCAAATCGACTTCTTCAGTCAAACTACCGACTACCGGCATGATAGTCATTTGGTCAATGTGGCCAAACTCCGTGTGTTTCGCCTCCACAGCCACCTCCTGGGCCTGGGCCAGCCCAGCTCAGCCCGTCTCTGGCTACCATGAGTCTGCAGTCCGGCACCCCCGAGACCCTGCGAGTAGTCAACCTGCTCCAAGAGCGGAACCTGCTCCCCTCTGGGCCGGTCTCAGCCCCCACCCCTTGCCTACCCCAAGACCTGCAGAAGGTGAACTGCAGCCCAGAGTAAGGACACTTGAACATGCTTCAATCATTAGGTGCACCTACACAACACAATGACATTTAACTCATTCACTGGCAGTTGTTTTCAGAGCAGAGTTCCAATATTGGGTTGATGTTACCCAAAAGAAATTGGTTTCTGAAAATACCTCTGGCTTGATCTCGGAAATCACCCACACTAAAAAAATAAATAAAATCAGGCCATCAAAGGGGCTAAAATCTCATGCTCAAGTAACAAGGTCCACACAGCAGTATATTGTTTAAACTCTTGTACTCAAATACAGGAATACTAATATTGAGATTTGTAAAAGTGCAGCTTGATCAATAACAAAAGAATAGTCTTATGAAGGTGCTTGGATATGTACTACAGCATAACTATGCATGAAAAAGAATTTTGACTTCATGTCCGGCTGCAGACCTATCGGGCTCAGTATGAGTATTATTTAAATAGGGTTAGACTTCACACAAATATGAGCATAGTTTAATTTCTATCTAAGCTGTTGCACAGTCTCCAAAAAATACGTAGAGGGTAAAAAGAAAAACGTGCTGTTTTTCACCTCATTAGAATGCTAACTTGTTTTTCCCCCCACATTGTAGACTACAGAGCTGTAAAAAAGCATTGGCACCTTCTTAAATTCTTAGTTTTTTATAGTTTCCCCACACTAATCTTTATCATCAAATAAAAAAAATATCAGATAAAGATAACCTGAGTAAACAAAATGCAATTTTGAAATTGTGATTTTAGTTATGAAAGAAAAAAAAAAGCTAACTGGCCTTGTGTGGCAAACGTAATGCCTCCCCCCCCCCAAAAAAAAAAAAAAAGCCTAAAAACTCGTTGGGCTGCCCTCTGTTGCAACGACTGAATTGAAGCGTTTTCTATGACCGACAATGAATGTTTCTCGCCTCTGTGAGATATTTTGACCCACTATTCCTTGCAGAAATGTTTGAATTCAGCAACACTCTTTTCAAGCATTGACGATCTGATTCAAGTGCAGACTTTATCTAGGCAACTCCAAAACGTTTAGGGAACCAAGTCGTCCAGGTCCTGAAGGAGAAAAGCAGCCCCCGACCATCAGATTACCACCACCATGTTTGACTCTTTCCATATTCTCTTTCTGAAATGCTGTTTCATTTACGGCATATAAGAGACACACACCTTCCAAAAATGTCAACTTTTGTATTGTCTGTCCATAAAATCATTTTCCAAAAGTCTCGGGAATCAATCACATCCCCCCTGATTCTATCATATGTATATATATTTTGTCTCCAGAGTCTTTCGTTGCACGCTGACCAGCATCCCTCAGACGCAGTCTCTGCTAAATAAAGCCAAGATGCCGCTCGGCCTGCTGCTGCACCCGTTCAAAGACCTCTCAGTAAGCCCAACTCCATATTAAGCGCTCATCCTCTTTTCTCCCCTCATCACATAATTTTGCTTAATGTAAGCAATGTTAGAAGGCCACCCCCACTCAAGGCTCAGCACATTCTTGTTAAAATGTTTTCTTTCCGGTGATAATGTAATTCTCTTCCATTTTTCTTCATTTCCGTTCCACAGGCTTGAAAGGATTTGAATGTTACGCTTGTTTTTTGTGGCTTCTCCGCCAACACATTTCATTTGACAAGCAGTTTTTGTAAGAATTTTCCTTCATTCTTGAGGTTTTGTTACTGGTTATGAATAAGTTTGACTTAATACAATGATTCTATAATTTGAGGTAGTAAAAATGCACTTAAGGTGTGTGTGTGTGTGTTTTTTTTTTTTTTTTTTTTTTTTTTTATAATGTGAAGTATGTTTAACTTTAGAAACGGCCACTGTTGTAATGGCAGATTTGGACGATATTTTTACATACATTTTTATATTCCTCATTTTGTTACCTTTTTTTTTTAAGATAATTTTTGGGAGTACTGTTGAGTCATTTTTATTAGCAATTTTTATATAAATCATATGCTCGTTTGGTGCAGTTTGCAAGCCTCCTGGAAGCATTTGTTTCATCATCATCAAACATGCTGAGCTCCCATATTGTTTGTTCCGCTTCAAGTAGTTTTGCCTACCTGCAGAGGAAATATTACAAGTAATTCCTATTGTCAAAGTTTGTCCCTGCCTCTTTTAATCTCTCATTCACACTTCCAGCAACTTCCTGTGGTGACGTCCAGCACCATCGTCAGGTGTCGCTCTTGCCGGACCTACATCAACCCCTTCGTGTCCTTCTTGGACCAGAGGAGGTGGAAGTGCAACCTGTGCTATCGGGTCAACGATGGTACGAACAGGCGAAGGCTGCGATGCGCAAAGACTATGCAAAAGATCGTTTTAATTCCGCTCCATCACTTTACACACATTTAAACCAATTAAAACCCACAAGTAAAAGTTAAAAGTATTGGTTGACGCCTATTTGCAATCTCTCGGGTGGGAGACTTCTGGTGCCACATCACTTTGAGTTAAGCACTCTTGCTTCCAGTGCTCCAAAATAAGACTCATAACGTGCTTGCCTTCAAGCTGTTTACATGGCACTCCCTGTTATTGTTTCCTGTAAAACTGAAACGAATAATGAGAATTGAATATGGCATATTTTAAATAATGTTCAACTGCAGCGGAATAAATGTCATCTAATAAAAGTAAAGCTTAATAAAATAATGCAAAAGCATTTGCATAGTGATGACAAACCTTAAAACTTTAACACATAAGCAGCAGCAACATTGACATTAAGCATTTGCTCTCAATTGAAAGAAGCGACAGTACAATAAATATATATATTATACACTATTTTGTCATGAAAATAAAGCTAATTTTCATATTTTTGTGTGACTTTAAAAGATGACAGCAGAAGAATTTTCAAGTTTGAGTTACAGGCTTGTTCATGGAACCAAGAAAATATAATATACTATAATAGTTATACATTTTCATTATGTGGCTTTTGCATCCGAAGTTGCTGCCTCTGGTAAAGATTTGTTTTATTTAAGGTTTTCTGCTCTGTGTGTGTTTGAGAAGTTCCTGAGGAGTTTATGTACAATCCAGTCAGTCGATCCTACGGAGAACCACACAAGAGACCCGAAGTACAGAACGCAACCATCGAGTTCATCGCTCCTTCAGAATACATGGTGGGGATCAGTTGTTGGGCCAAGTTTGAAATGAATATTTAAAAAAAAAAAAAAAAAAAAAAACCAAATAAACTGAGATGAGTTGTTCTGAATCCCCGTGGATAGCTGAGGCCACCGCAGCCGGCCGTGTACCTCTTTGTCATGGACGTGTCCCACAACGCGGTGGAGACGGGCTACCTGAAGGTGTTTTGTCAGTCGGTGCTGGACAACATCAACCTGTATGTGAACAAGGACTTATTTGAGTCACATTTCAATTCCCTTCCACCTTGTACTGACAGCGCATTTGTTTCTGCACATCTGTGCCAAAGGCTGCCCGGAGACTCTCGGACAAAAATCGGCTTCATCACCTTCGACAGCACCGTGCATTTCTACAACCTTCAGGAGGGACTTTCCCAGCCTCAGATGCTCATCGTCTCAGACATCGAAGGTGAGACAATCAATTAAGCCGCGTTCTATTATTCGATAATGGGCCTATTTCATCCGTGTTGGGAACCTCTGTTATGAGCCGAAAAAGTAAGATTTACGTTTTTGTGCTTAGTCCAAAGCTATGTCTAATATAAGCTTCTTTTGTCGGCATCTTGTGGGGTCTTCTTGAGATATGAGTGGCCAGACTTTTTTTTTTTTAAAGTACTAGTAGATGTTTGGCCCATGTTTGCTTTGACATAGAAGAAATTTGCTATGTGATTGCTGCATGTTGGTTGTGAATATACTGTTGAAGCCTGAAGTTTACATACACTGTGCAAAAACACATTTTTTTTTCCTCACTGTCTCAAGTCACATCAGACTAAACCTCTCCTGTTTCAGTTCAGTCAGGCTTGCCAAAATGATTTAATTTTGTTAAATTCCACAATAATTAATGAGAGATAATTTTATATGATTTTCTTGTACGCCAAATACTGTAAAAACTGTATTTTCTGGATGACAGCCCGCACAGATTAATAGACCGTGCCCACTCTGTGTAATGTTTTGTGTTCTCCAAGAAGTTCTGTCATTATTGTGGGGTTTAACAAAATTGAATGATTTTGGAGATCCTGACGTGAGAAATGAGAGGTTTAGTCTGATTTGATTTCAGACAGTGAGACAAAAAATGAAATCTAAACTTCTGGCTTCATGTGTATGTCAAGTCAGCAATTCTTCTTCCCAAAAAAATTTCAAGCTTTATTGCCATGCCCAGATGAAGTTTACTGTCAAACTCCCAAAAAGCTAGGAGGGTTTGTTTAAAAACTTTTGAAACAGTTTTGCCTTGAATATAGTTATGCCTAAAATTGATTACTTTGCTACCAGAGAGATCATCAACATTTTTGTGTGAGCGTCAGTTAGATGTGGTTTTTGTCTTCTGTGGCAGGCTTCTTCAACTAGCAGAGGAACATTTTTTTTGTATTTTATGTCCTGTATTATGCTTTTGTGTCCCATAGATATCTTTTTACCGACACCAGACAGCCTTTTAGTGAACCTCAGTGAGAGAAAAGAGGTAAGAAATTAGTTTCATCATTAGGAAACACCTTTTCAAAATGTCAGTGGTTCCTTAAAAAGCTTTTTCAAATTTTTCCAAAATATGTAATTACAAATGACATAATCCTTAAGTCCACCATTCAAAGCCTGTAAAAATTGAGAATAAGGATTTCATAATAACGCACACGACTGATATCTAAATACTGACTCCATTAGTCAATATTTAATTTTGTTTCGGGACCTTCAGTTTTATAGCAGTAACTGTATTATCGGATTTATTTCACAGACAAACCTGAAAAAAACCCTCTTTCACAATTTATGAAATGAACTTCACATAATAGTTAAACTAATTATTTGTATTAAACCAGAACTGTTTGTCTATTTGTGCGTCAAATGCCTGTTGTGAATTTTGCCTTTCAGTTCCTTGTCCAGTTGTTCAAAAAGTCCTGAATCAAGAAACACACAAACATTTGGGCACGTACATTGAAAAGTTTAAAGAAAAGTGATATTCACATGGTTATTTTGTATTTTATGTTTGGTAAAGTTCAGGTCCAATACTTCTAACTTTCTGAGTAGTGTACTTGGTAAACTAAAATGCTTCTCAGCCGTGATTTAACAATAACGTGCCTTCCAGCTTGTGCAAGATCTTCTGAAGAGCTTGCCCACGTTATTTGAGAAGACCATGGAGACGCAATCGGCGCTGGGCTCGGCCCTGCAGGCCGCCTTTAAGCTGCTGTCGCCCACCGGTGGGCGCTTGTCCGTCTTCCAGACGCAGCTCCCCAACCTGGGCGTCGGGGCGCTCCAGTCCAGGGAGGACCCCAACCAAAGAGCATCGGCCAAGGTGCAACATTGACCAATTCAGGTCAGAAAGTTGACGATGATCACATCCTCACAAACTTGTGTTTTCCCCTTTCAGGACATTCAGCACTTATCCCCGGCGACAGACTTCTACAAGAAGCTGGCGCTGGACTGCTCGGGCCAGCAGGTGGCTGTCGACCTTTTCCTGCTCAGCTCTCAGTACTGCGACTTGGCATCTCTCGGTGAGTCCGGGTGGGGTGGTTTAGTGCTCCAGAGCCACATGGAACAGTTTTTGAAAACCATCCAAACTGTTCAGTTTGACAGTCTGGGTTGCTCCGCAGGTGTCCCATTTGCTTTGTAATGTGAAATGTTTTTTCATTTACTGTTGATGTAAAGTGTACAGTAGCGCTAATGCTAGCAAAGATGGCGGCACAGGGCTCCATCTTTGCGTTGACTCCTGCTAGGCAGGGCACACCATTTACGTCATGCTCTTTCGGAGACACAACAGCCAATCATCCTGCCTAGTACTTGAGTGGGATTCATTATCACTCTGCAGTCGTATACGTCTCTTCTTGCTGGTACTATTTCCTCACTCGTTCATGGTTCTGCGAACATTCGCTACACTCGCCAGGACCTTGAAAGAACCTGCCAACCGGCACCAGAGACCTTTTTCAAGTCGCTATCACTATTGGCATAACATGGCATTTGAACATGAGCTCACTGTACTGAGCACTATCACTGGTGCACTATCACTGGTGCACTGGTGCAAGTCGCCAAAAACGAACCATGAATTTTGTGAACTGTTCCACTGTCCCAGCATAGTTATGCTTTTAAAATATACACACATTTATTCTTGTCTTGAAAAAATGCACTCATTTTAAATTGTATGTATAAACAACCAATTATTTAGTCATAAAGTGTTATTGAATATGTATGGAAAAGAAAAAAAACTCGAAGCAATTAAGAGAATATTTTATTGCGAAGGTCTTTCAAAGAGGCCTTTGTCATTTCATCGCAAAACCAGACGCCAAGAAAATAATTTCAAAAACAGGTTAGTCGAAATTTTTACATTACTATAAAATTCCGTTATATTTTGTGAACAATGTTTGACAGGTGAGTGGACTAAATATTCAGTCTGAACTAACCCTTAATCTTAATTTCTTCAAAGGGAGCAATGAGTCATATTGCTTGGAGATAATTTTTTCATTTTGGTTCACCAACAAAAGAGGGGCAAAACCAGCAAAATTAATGGAACCGTTATTACGGGATTTTTACCATAAAGTAGGCGCTCATTGGGCTGGATCATAGCAAGAAGCACCCCACATGAATGAATATTAAAGAGAGGAGGGTACAAGTGTAACAAGAGAGTCCTCCTTCCTTCTCTTTGCCAGGCTGCATATCGCGGTACTCTGCCGGGAGCATCTACTACTTCCCTTCCTACCACCACCAACACAACCCTGCCCAGGTGGAGCGCTTCCAGAAGGACCTGAAACGATACCTGACGAGGAAGATCGGCTTCGAGGCCGTCATGAGGATACGCTGCACCAAAGGCAAGCTGGAAACCAGCCTTTAACACATACACGCACACATCATCTTGGCCAAACACCTCTTAACTGTAAATAATCAGAAAAGAATGTAACAGCATACAAGGAATTTGTCTCCGGCATTCGGTGCCGCCCTGCTATGACATCACCGACATATAATTTAATTTCACACTTGATTGTGGGCAAAAATTCCAGAGAATTATTTGTATACAATACATGAAAAAGTCACTTTTCTCTAACACAAAGCATGAGAATGAGCTTGGTGGGTAATTTTTTTTTTTGTTTTTTTTCCTGCAGGTCTGTCCATTCACACGTTCCACGGCAACTTCTTCGTGCGGTCCACAGACCTGCTGTCACTGCCCAATGTGAACCCAGACGCCGGCTTTGCCGTGCAAATGTCCATCGAGGAGAACCTGGACGACATGCAGGTGGTCTCCTTCCAGGCTGCGTTGCTCTACACCTCCAGCAAAGGTAGAATCACACGCTTTTTAAAAAACAATAATTTAAATCAACCAATAGAGCAGAGGTGTCAAACTCGTTTTTGTCGCGTGCCACATTGTACTTGCGTTTCCCTTCAAAAGGCCGTTATGGCTGCGAAACGCTAAAAATCTTTAACCACGTCATCATATTTACACATGAAAATTATGAAGTAGTTTTGGAATCAGAAATCAAGGGTGATGGTTTTTTTCCAATTATTGTTGTTTGGCAACACGAAAAATGCTTGTAATATCTCAACGTTATCATTTATGATGGGACAATTTGAAATTTTGGCACAGATTTGAACAAAAAAATCACGGAAGTTGATACACACACACACACACACACAGCTGTAGAAAGATAGATTTGTAATCAATCAACAGAGCAGTGACAGTGAAATGGAATAATTCTTGGCAATGGTTGAGACTCACTTTTGTTCCGGGTTTAAATCTCCGCTTTCAACAGGCGAGAGGAGGATCCGCGTGCACACCTTGTGCCTCCCGGTGGTGCACTCTCTTTCAGACATCTTTGCCGGCGCTGATGTTCAAGCCATGGCCGGCCTCCTCAGTTGCATGGGTGAGGACCACACTTTCGTCAGTAACAGTCACAATATTTTTGACTTCGTTCAAAATCTTAGGCCAGCCCCCCCCCCCACCCCCCAGAAAAAAAAAAATTCATGTTATTTCTAGACTGTCGAGTATGACAAAGCAGCAGGTGGCACTTTCAGATGCACTGACAGCTGCTCATAAGTGGCAGCAGATGTGGTTGCCTAGCAACCACCACATACTGACCACTCAAATCTTTTATCAGTCGTAAAATTGTAATAAGTGAAAATGTAATTAAAAGGAGAAAATACCCCTCCAAAGGAAGGTCTTGTACATAATTTGAGGGTTGCACGTTTGTTTTTGACCTCACGTATGTAAAGTTCTCCTCTCATTTCAGCCGTGGACCGCTCGGTGACGGCCAGCCTGAGCGACGCCAGGGATGCCATGACCAATGCCGCCATCGACTCGCTCTCATCATACCGCCAGTCCGTGCTTACCATCCAACAGCCGGGTCTGCTGGCCCCAGCCTGTCTCAGACTCTTCCCCCTCTACATCCTCGCTCTGCTCAAGCAGGTCTGCCGCCATTACAGCACCTGTTGTTGTTATTATTATTATTATTGTCGAATGTTTATCCACCTCTGTATTTCTTCCAGAAAGCATTCAGGACAGGAACCAGCACCAGGCTAGATGACCGGGTGGCCTCTATGTGCCAACTCAAGTACCAGCCGCTAGCCTACGCCATGCTGATGATCCACCCCGCATTGTACCGTGTGGACGACCTGACCGACGAGGTGAGGACAATAATCGCGGCAGACTCCATATTTAAGATTGCTGGACAAAATCGATTTATTCCCACCGGTTTTCGGAAGCGTAGTTTTTTTTGAAGTCATTGTGGTCTTTGTGATCCCAGGGCGCTTTGAACGTCAGCGAGCGGACCGTCCCTCAGCCGAGGCTGCTGCAGCTGTCTGTGGAAAAGTTGAGCAGGGAGGGAGCCTTCCTCATGGATGCTGGAACGGTGCAGATCAACATTTCGTTTAACGTGACAATCGCTTACTGCGAAAAAATTACGTAAATACAAAAAAGTACTTTCGGGAAAAAGTCAAGTCGCTAAATACACCTTGTCAGGGGACTTGCATTTCCAGCTGTTTTTTTTTTTTTTTTTTTTTTTTTTAAATTTCATTTTTGTCTCCTATGTTGCAAAAGATCATGTATCTGTGGATCGGACGCAACTGCAACCCCAACTTCTTCACGCAAGTCCTTGGTGTTCCTGACTACGCCGCCGTGCCTGAAAACCTTGTAGGATTTTATTTATTTATTTTTAAATCCGCCATCCTAATGGTCACAATGCTAATGCTAACAATGTCATCCTTGTGCTAGTATCTGCTGCCAGAGCTGGACACTGCCGAGTCGCAGAGGACCAGAGCATTCGTGGGCTGGCTGAGGGAGCAGAGGCCCTTCTTCCCCTCGTTGCACGTCATCAGGTGGGCAGGAAACGAAACACTTTTTTGACAACGGCACGAAGTTCTGATACACATTGAAAATATTTGCTATCAATACACCCACTCCGCCAAAAAAGGCTTTGGATTGCCAGGTTACTACACTGTTCGACATCTGTGAATTGGCCAATCTTCCACTTTTGTGCTATCACCTAGCATCGCGAGGCCAAGGAACTATGTTGGGGTGAGGGGAGGAGTTTTATTTATGCCAGGCCTTGGCCTTTTCTAGCGCTTTCTTGCAAGCTTGTGATATCGAAAGGCAATTCCCAACATTTTTGCATGGGTGTTCATTATACATATTTTTTCCCCCCAATTCTAGGGTAGGGCTCAGTCCCATAAAGGAACCTTTCCTGCATCTGGGACCTCTGCCAGAATCTTTCATCAGGCAAACTGTCATGTAGCTCCTATTGTTTTCTTATATTTTTCTCTTCTCTCACCCCCCACCCCACCCTCCTTCCAGAGACGAGAGCCAGCTGAAAGTCCCGTTCATGCAGAACATGATCGAGGACCGCACCGAGTCGGCGCTGTCCTACTACGAGTTCCTGCTTCACCTGCAGCAGCAGATTTCAAAATGATCCGTTTGCGTGCAAAAGAGCCGACGCTTGTGATGGACGCTTTTCATTTAGCCTTGGAGGTGGTTTAACAAAACAAAAACAAAAAACGCACACACACACACACACACACACACACACACACATATATATGTAAAAGATGGAAAGTATCAGTGTTTATTCTCATAGAACAATAATGTCCAAAGTTGGGGGTATGGCTCAGATGTGAGCTCGCTGATGGCAAAAGCACAGACTCCTTTACTCAAATACGTCACGTATGCAAGTGTGTGTGCGAGCGTGTGTTAAAGGCTAACTGGGGTGTCTGACTGTTAATCTGAAGTATTTTACACAGCCATCACTTTTTTTTCCTTTTATTATTTTTGGAGGGAGGGGGACGGCGGTATCCATCTTTCAGTGTCTAACAAATGTCAAAAGAAAAAAAGAAAGCAAGCTTCGGGCACCGCCTTGAATGATGTGGAATCGCAGTCTCGTCTTTTTTTTTTTTTTTTTTTGCTCCTCCTCCTTTGTTTAATTTATGAGCCTCCCAATGTAATTAAAATTCAATGATTGCCTTGAACGGGGCTATACTTTTACTACTAAGCCTCCTGTCGAAACGTAGACTATATGAAATATTTTAATATAATAGCAAATGAGGTTGTTTTTGTTTTGTTTATTAAAACGACACATAGAAAAAGCCATTGTGATCTTTTAATCATGCTTATTGATACTTGTATATTGAAAAATACTGCATTATATCAGTGGTGGAGAGATGCTAATGAATTTTAGTATGACCGTTTAGGTAAACTGTCAAAAATAAATTGGGACTTTTTAAATGTAGTGTTGTTTTTTTGTGTGTGTGGCAATGAGTTAACAGCTGGAAGAATGTGGACCAAACCAGGCACTTTTTCTTCTATCGCCAAGTGTGATTTGCCAATTTGTAATTGATGTATTATAAGGGGGGGTGGGGGGGACTAATTGTATTTAGAAAACTGACAAGGTCCAAATTGTCTTGAAAATAAAGAATACACTGCTTATTCAAAGGTTGCATACATTGTCAAGTGACTTTAATCTTCAAACATTGCCGCTATAGCACAAAAAAATGGGTTTATAAATACGGCGTAATGCAACACGAACTCAAAATTTTATTTTTTAGGAGAACACTCATGCAAGAGCTGCTGTCGGCCAAAAGTCATGCACACACTGACGCAGCCTTGCAGACGTCATATGACGGGGCACCTCTTAAAGCTGCATGGCTACCTGTAACTAAAACTGATTTACATTTTTACATATTTACATTTCATGCTTGTAATGTTTTGCTTTCAAATACGGTTATGTCTGAACTCATGTTAATTTAAGATGGTGCCAAAGCAATACTTAAGCCTGACAACAAAACGAAAAAAATACGTGTCAAAAATTGCGTTTTTATGCTGTTTTAGCTGCTGAGTGCTAATTGTGCAAACAATTTAAGATTATCTTGAATAGCACGATAAATTTGAACTTATTGCATGACTCGTACTTATTTCATATTACCAAGTATTGCAATTACGAGGTAATATTTAATTTTAAATGCATAGTAATCGTTCCCGTTGTGTCCCCCTGTTGGCGACGTCATCACTGTGCGCCATTTGGGGCGGTGAATTCCTTGTTGAGCGTGATATTATTCAGCCGTGTCCACTTCGAGTTATCCCCGTGCTATTTGCTACCTTCGTGACATTTGTCTATTTTTTTGTTTTGATTTTTTTCTTTTCTGTTGACGCAGGCCAAATATTTTGAACATGGACCCTACGGAGGCCGCCGCCGAAGAGAAAACGACGACGGCGGGCTCCTCGCTGTCGGCGGCGCAAAGGCGAGCGGAGATCCGCAGAAGGAAGCTCCTCATGAATTCCGAGGACAGGATGAACCGAATTGTGGGCTTCGCCAAGAACGAGGATGACAGCAACGGTATGTTGACTTTGGAGGGCTGCATCTGGAGCTAGCTGGATCTGCTCTCGCCGATATGATGATGTCGAGTGACGTCACAAAATGCCCTTTTAAGAGTTCGCAATATAAACGACTGAACAAAAATTTAGATTTTCAATTTCTGGTTTGTACTTCCCATTTATAAGGCTCGCTTGTGGGTTGTGACAAGCACTTTAAAAAAAGAATGGGTACCAGCTTTGTTTTTCCCAAAAGCAAAATGGCCGCTACACAATTACGTCATCGTCACGGTAAACGTCACGTATGGAAATTGCCTTTTTTTTTTTTTTTTACTCCTGCATATTCTCCGGATGTTTATTGATTTTGATTTTATGTTTTCTTTTGGAAGCAGATCCTCCCTTGTTTCCTCAAATTCACCTATTAGCTCAACACTGTTACTTACGCGACACTCAGTGGATTTTGGTGTCAAGAAAGTGTGTCAAATTGTGTTGCATTTTCATTTAGATGCAAGTAGTGCTTTGCTACCGTCTTGAGCAACTCTAACATTTTAGGTGGTGGGGTATCAATTACTCAAGGATTTTGATATTTTACTGTTAGTGCTCATTCACTTTGCGGCAATTTCTGCTGGCTTGTGTATGACATTTCACACTATATTTTTGTACTGAGCTCGTATTCTTGTCTGGGTTAGTTGAATATTTTAGTGTTTTAAAGTAAACAATATTTAACTTTCAAGTAGGTGTGGCATACCAAACAAGGAGACACGCTTGGCAACTTGCATCTTCTTTTGGTTTCCTCGGCGATGTTATACGAGTGTCCCGTTCTTTTTGAGAACGACACGGAACAGGTGCTGAGGAATACTTTTTAAAAGTGTATTTTCACACGTCTAAATGTGTTGAAAGTACGTGGGGTGGGGGACTATATATTGGTGTTCAGTGTATTACTTTTTGGAAAAGGGCTGTAGCGTGAGAAAATGTGGTGCGAGTGCGGTGCATCCAGGAAGTGCATCATTTTGAAATATATTCCTTGTCATCATCTGTAGGAGGGTCCCCACGACGTCCGAGAGAACCCCGTTTCCACCTGGACCTCGACCGGACGGAGGCGTGGTCGCCCTCGCAACCCTCCCCGAGACACTCCCCCTTCCTGCCGGAGTCAGTCAGCCTATCCCGCGGTGCCACCCCGGAGAGGAGGGACTCGCCCCTGCTGGGCGACGCGGCCGACGGCCTCCTCCGGGGCGCCCGGCAGAGGCCCAAGGCGGAGCCGGCGGCGGGCGGGGACGACGCCGGCGCCCTCCACCAATACCTGTCGCGCTTTGACGACGCCATGAAGCTGAGGGGCCAGCTGTCCAACGAGAAGCCGGCGCAGGACGGGCAGACGGACGGCGAGGAATTTGACCCCTTCAACGCCTTCAGGCTCATCTGCAGCGTCCTCCTCGCTCTTTTTGTCAGAGTGTTTGTCTGCAAGTATTTGGTGAGACATCGCGTGGTCTTTATTTTTGTAGAAGTGATAACAATGAATGATGTGATGTCCATTTTTAACTTTTTTTTTTTTTTTTTTTTAGTCAATATTTGCTCCATTTTTGACACTGGAACTGGCCTTCATGGGCTTGTCCAAATACTTTCCTAAGGTGAGTCTGCACACACAATATTAACCTGCTTTAATTATAGGGCCATTGTCCGCAAAAATATTAATTGCGCGTTTTCCCCATCTTTGTCCGCTGTCGTCGCAGGTGGAGAAGAAGGCGCAGACGACGGTGCTCACCGCCGCCCTGCTGCTGTCGGGCATCCCCGGCGAGGTCATCAACCGCTCCATGGACACGTACCGGCGCATGGGCGACGTCTTTGCCGACCTCTGCGTCTACTTCTTCACCTTTGTCTTCTCGCACCAAGTCTTGCTGCTGTTGGGGTCCGAGGCGGGCGAGGCAGGAGGCGGGGCCTCAGCGGCGGCGGTAAAGCCTCAGTGACTGAACCGAACCGCGTCCTCGGACACCCGTCTTGCCAGTCGGACCTTGGTGGCGCAATTGAGTGTTTTCAAATGCACTAAAGTGGACGTTATGAGATTGTTTGGATGTGCCTCGTACGTCAAGGTATCGGCGTACTTGCAGCAATCGTTTTTGCATATTGGGTGGAATGATTGCGCTTTTGTGTCGTGCTTCCGCCTTAAGTGTTTTTATTAACTCGCCTAAGCTTCTTTAATATCCTCTCCGTTAATTTATTATTGTGACTTTCCCCCCCACCCACCAACAGGCCAGTCCCATTATCTTGATCTGTCATCATGTGTACTGCATTTTTCCCTTGAAAATACATATATATACATGTCAAATAATTATGTTGATGTGGTACAAACTTTAAAGCAGTCCTGCCAAATAAATTCTGGTTAGTCGTCTCCTTTTAGTTGTTTATTCTTTACATTTTTATACTGTATATACTAAGTTGCTATCGAGAAAAGTCAGTGAATTACAAGAGGTTTTGAGAAAATTGACTTTTTTTTATTATTCAGGGAAAATGAAAAAATACATTTTTCATCAACTATAATTTAGTAAAAAATGGAAAAAAAACTTTTTTAATAAATTGTTGCTGGACACTTTTTAGTAAAAGTCTTTTATGCATGTTTTTTTTTCATTTTATTTTTTTTAGATCATTGGCTCGCAGTTCTGAGGATGGGGGTTTGCATGTTCTCCCCGTGCCTGTGTGGCTTTTCTCCGGGCACTTCGGTTTCCTCTAAAGTCTCTAAATTGCCCCTAAGTGTGATTGCGAGTGTGACTCTTGTCTGTCTCCATGTGCCCTGCGATTGCCTGGCAAACAGTTCAGGGTGTGGCCAGCCTCCTGCGTGATGACAGCTTGGATAGACTCCAGCACTCCCGTGACCCTCGTGAAGATAAGTGTCTGGGAGGAAAATGTTTTATGATCATAAAACATCCATATAATGATTTATTCTAATATTTACCATAATTTAACATTATTTAAAATATGGCTGAATAAATCCGAAGAAAGAGAATTTTGATTTTAATATTTAAATATTTGGTATTTCATTAAAATAGTTATTTGTTCATTATTGATGTAATCATAAATAAATGCAGAATGTGAATGTAAAATGCTTCACTCACCTTATTTTTAAATGAATCCGTAATCGTTAAGATGGTCTCGTACATTTAAAAAAAACATTTTAGTGTGACTTTTTAAGGACAACAATCCATCATTCGTGTTCGTTGAAACCTCCCGCCGCTTGGTGGCGCTCTCACAGCTGGTGCAGCCACATTTCCACAGCAAGTGTCGCTTTCTTGTGACGTAAGTGTCTTAAACAGAAGCAAGCGTTCTCCGTTTAAGCGCCACACCGACGTCAAGAACTAGTTGGAAACTCATTGGACTTTTTTTTCACGACTCACCTTCGTCTTGTTATAAATGGGTCGAGAGTCGCGGTACGTACAAACGCGTTTTTGTTCATCAATATCTATTTTTTCAAGTGACTTATTATAGTTCGACGGTGCTCTTAAACGAGATCATTTACATGCTAACGTTAGCATGCTAACTACGCTGTTGTACTGGTACGTCACCAAAACATTGCCGGACGAGTTTCGTTCCCGTATTCACGTCGATTTCCCACCCACATTTCAGCCATAAAATTGATACTATGTTGTTCTTCAGACATTACAGGAAGCGATCGGCTTCGCCTCGGCGCTCCGGCAGCCGCTCGAGGAGTCGCTCCCCGGACAAACGCTCCAAGAAAGATGACCGGGATCGAAGCCGGAGGGACCGCTCTAGAAGCCGGGATCGGCGTAGGTCCCGGTCTCGCTCTCGAGACAGAAAGCGGGTCAGGTGAGTCACGTAAAAAACAAAAAAAAAAAGACCACCTCTGCATGAGAGACGTTTACATTTTCCAGCCAGCAGTCCATTCATAATTTGATCTAATTATAAAATAATGCACGTCTTATCAATGTATACATTCACAGAATGTCCGACCAGTGCGTGTGGCGCATGCAGTGTAAACATCACCGAACATTTGCTCAATCAGACGGATTTGTGTATAGGCAATTTGCAAGAGATTTACTTGGTTAATTTCAGACTTGATGTGTGTGCAGGCTTTCCACAGATCCTTCCCTTTGGATCGAAAAGATGTGGAAGTCACTTTTCTGTTACACGTTGTCTTTTAATGAAAGTTTTTCTTCTCCATAGACGCTCCAGGAGCAGGGAGAGGAGAAGGTCGAGAAGCCGAGAACGGAAGCGGTCGGGCAGCAGGGGCCGAGGCAGGAGGTCCCGCTCGGCCAGCCCCGTAAAGAGCAAGAAAACTGATGAAAAGTCAGCCCCTGTCCTCATCTCAAATGTTGCTATAGCATGCCAATGAACTTGAATTTAGTGGAGTGGTTTTTTTTCTTCTTCTTCTGTGCAGGTCAAAAAGTAAAGAGAGGGAAAACCTTGATGTTGTACCTGAGAAGAAGAAGGTTAAGGAGGAGAAGGAAGAGGAGAAAGTTGAAGATGTAAGGTGTTGTACTAAAGAAAATTAGAATCAGATTTATGTTCTAATTCACTTATTCCTTACAAAAATGTCAATGAAATACAGGACAATCTGATTACATAGGATGTAAGGGACAAAAAGTGTAATTGTCTCTAATGCTTGAGTTAGGCCTGTCACAATACATTTATGAGCATGTTATATCCCCCCCCCCCAAACTATCAAGATAAACACTAGTATTGTTTTTTTTGATGCCACTGATATAATGACATTACAACTTAAATGGTCGAACATATGAATTCAAGATAAATAAAACGGACTCAGGCTCCAAAATTGTTCTTGTACTGCACTGTGGTGTAGAGAAACTTTGTCTTAACAGGCAAGTGGACAAAATTAATGCTTGCACCTCACATGCGTGTTATTATATCTAATTAAGGAAAAAATTGTTTTACTATGTTACTCAATTAATTGATGAGATAATCAGTTTAATAAATGAAAAATATTCGATTGCTACAGCCCTCAATGCTAAGGTGGACATCCTGGTTTTGACATGTGCCTCCAGCAGCAGGACTTTGACCAGAACAAGCTGGAGGAGGAGATGAGGAAGCGGAAGGAACGTGTAGAGAAGTGGCGCGAAGAGCAGCGGAAGAAGGCCATCGAGAACATTGGCGAGATCAAGAAGGAGCTGGAGGAGATGAAGCAGGGCAAGAAGTGGAGTCTGGAGGACGACGACGGTGAGCGGACCCAACGCAAAACGCGTACTCAACACTTTGTCGGATCGTAACACGGGCGCCCCCCCCTTACAGACGACGACGAGGACACGCCTGTCCCGATGGAGGCGGATGACGACGACGAGGACGGCGAAGGCAAAGTGGAGGCCAATGAGGGGGAGGCCGAAGAGGAGAAGATGGAAGAGGGCGAGAAGGACACAAGCGCCGCGCCCGCTGAGAAGAAGGACGACGAAGACGACGTCGACCCGTTGGATGCCTACATGGAGGAGGTGAAGCAGGAGGTGAAGAAGTTCAACATGGGAGGCGTGAAAGGAAACGACAAGGTAGGAAAACCTTTTTGAGCTCACGTCGTTCCCCCCCCCCGCCCGGGAAGTTGGTACAATTCAGCTCCTGACATCAATTTTGCCAGTTGACATCAACTCAAAATGCATATCATAACAGAACGCATGGAAAAAGTCAGAGCCGCGTACCAAATTGAAGAGGAAGTTGCCCATTTTAGGTTAATTCTGTTCATCACACTCCTCCTAGGAAATTCACCAACATTCTTTCCTTTTTTTTTTGCCGACACCTTCAAATGTAGTCAAAGATGGGATGCGAGGGTTTTCTTATCGCTGGTTGCTGCTATATTTTTGTTTCTTCGTCACTGTCGACAGAAGGGAGCAACCGTAACCAAAGTCGTGACAGTGGTTAAAACCAAAAAAGGGCCTCACACTCACAAGAAGAAGGGTGAGCTGATGGAGAATGACCAAGATGCAATGGAGGTAAAGTGATGTCTTCTGTTTGGCAATTTTTGTGTGGAGATAAAATTAAGATGACGAATCCTTCCAACGTGTCACGCAGTACTCGTCGGAAGAGGAGGAAGTAGACTTGCAGACGGCGCTGACGGGCTTCCAGACCAAGCAGAGGAAGATCCTGGAGCCCGTCGACCACGAAAAGATCGAGTACGAGCCCTATCGCAAGAACTTCTACGTGGAGGTGCCTGATCTGGCCAGGATGTCTGTTGAGGGTCTGTTTGTCGCGCAATGTACATTTTAAGTTTTGGAAGAAGGAAAAAAAACGCGTTTCTCCGTTCTAACACGTTGGCGATCCGTTCCAGAAGTGAACGCCTACCGGATGGAAATGGAGGGAATAACGGTGAAGGGGAAAGGCTGCCCCAAGCCCATCAAGACTTGGGTGCAGTGTGGCGTGTCCATGAAGATCCTCAATGCCCTCAAGAAGTGAGTATAGACAATCTTATTAATCGATACTCTAACGTTAAGCGTGGGGAAGATTATTGATCAATATCATTTTAGCGAGTCCTTTTAATTGATTCAGCCTCTGGTAAGTGGATGGTGCAAAAATGTACTTGTGCACATTTAATAGCCAAAAATTTTAATATATAAATATTGTGTGTGTGTGTATTGGGGGTGAAGTTGCACGCAATTTTGTGGTAAGAAATGTAGCTGAAGTTATGTTAATGGAATGTTACTCGCTTCTTAAAACATTGTACCTTCCTTTCCCTCTCCTCCACTCTTTTGTGGGTTGTGGCCCAACCACTTGGTCGGTTCCGCTTCACGACGATAGACCGACTTGATTCTGTCAGGACTGAATACGTTCTTGATTTGAACCGGTCTGGGCGCAATAACCCTGGGGTGCGATCGGTGGAAATGAAGCAAAAATTCTGATTAGCCACGATTTATTCAAGCTTTAACAAAGGGAAGTCTTTTTTTTTTTTTTTTTTTTTCCCTCCGCGCAGGGCAGGTAACTTTGAAGTGTGTTTCTTTAATAACTAAAATCGCCATTTCAAAGAAGCATTAGAAGCTCATTTGTATTTGTCTGACATTTACATTTGTTTGATCTTAAAGTGGGGCACAGTGTAAAAATACTTGTTAGCAGTAGTGTACCATCCGTCCATTTTCTTTGCCGCTCATCCTCATGAGTCGCCGGGAGTGCTGGAGCCTATCCCAGCTGTCGAGGGCAGGAGACAGAGTACACCCCGAACTGGTCGCCAGACAATCGCAGGGCACATGGAGACAGACAGCCGCACTCACAATCACACCTAGGGGCAATTTAGAGTGTCCAATTAATGTTGCGTGTTTTTGTGATGTGGGAGGAAGCCGGAGTGCCCGGAGAAAACCCACGGAGGGACGGGGAGAACATGCAAACTCCACACAGGCGGGTCTGGGATTGAACGAGGGACCTCAGAACTGTGAGGCCAACGGTTTACCAGCTGATCCACCGTGCCGCCCTGTACCTTTCTTATAATGAGAAATCTGTCCATCCCAACGAGCAGGGGAAATAACTCGACTTGCTTGAAAACAGACTTTCTGAACGTTTTCAACCCACGTTGTCTTGCAAACCCGATTAAAAAGACATTAATGATGAAAAATATTTGTAAAAATTGTAACGGAAGGGTGCCTATCATCATTACAGGCAGAGCTACGAGAAGCCCACCCCCATCCAGGCACAGGCCATCCCCGCCATCATGTCAGGCAGAGACCTCATCGGCATCGCCAAGACGGGCAGTGGCAAAACCATCGCCTTCCTCCTGCCCATGTTCAGACACATCATGGACCAGAGGCCACTGGAGGAGTCCGAGGGACCCATTTGTAAGTTTTTACAGTTTTACCCCCAAAAAAGGCCAAGTGGGATGGAAAATGGTGGAAAGAAGCCTTGTGTGTGGTTGTTTTCCTTTAGCCGTAATCATGACACCCACCAGAGAGCTGGCCCTGCAGATCACCAAAGAGTGCAAGAAGTTCTCCAAATCGCTGGGACTCAGGGTGGTGTGCGTGTACGGGGGAACGGGTATCAGTGAACAGGTAAACGTCCGGGCTACGATCGCGCTACAAACAAACTGATCCGCAGTCATGAATGAGTTGGCGGTACCTTTCCTGCTAGATTGCGGAGCTGAAGCGAGGGGCGGAGATCATCGTGTGCACGCCGGGGAGAATGATCGACATGTTGGGTGCCAACAGCGGTGAGTGTGCCCACGCTTTGATGGTTGATCGGGAGCCAGGTCTAGTGTGGCGACTTTGTTTGTCGTTTACGGGGAAAAGTATCGCCTGTTTTGTCAGTAGATGCTCAAAAAAAAAAAAAAAAAGTACATTTTATTTCCCCCCCAAAAAAGACAAGACCAGATGTTACAGGTGTATTTCCTCACATCGTGGTGTCAACTTTAATGGACGCTGTGCCTCAAATAATCCGCGGGTGTGGCATCTTTCATTACTTTTTGGATAATTTCATGATGGCCACAGTATAAATTATTGATATACAGTCCAAATTATTATTACAATGCTTTTATTAGCTGTTAAAGGTGAATTTCATTTTTATTACTACAAACGGTATATCATTTATGATAACAGTGTTCAATTAAAAGGAAGTACGTATCTTTTTTTTATTTAATAAAAATATAGAAAAAGTTTTCAAAAAGAAAAACAGTATTTGAATATCCATGCTTTATATAGGCTATATTATATTTGCACACATTATATTTTATACTGTATTATATATTTACTTTTTTTTCTAATCACTTGTTTTGTTTTGGGGGTCATTTTTAGTACATTTACAATATGTTTTATCATAACGTATGTTATGCTATGTTCTATGTTGTTATTTGGGAATAAATGTCACAAAGTTGTGGATATAAGTGCAATTCATTATAAAAATGAATTTGTACAAATAATCTCACTTCCAATTAAAGCCTTGTAGTTGCAGTCATAAGAGGAAATACGGCGATTGCACCAAACGCGACCATATTCGCGGGAATGATGGAACAAGCGCACACACTAAACCCCTTGTATGCCTTTCTGATTGGTCATCTTGCATATTATATTTGATGAAGTCGGCACCTCCTTACTAAACTGTTTGAACACCTTTTGAGATGAGTGGTCTCAACAAGCCTGTGATGTTTCCCGAAGATCGGGGCAAAGGCAGGTAGGTGGACCCGGTGCCTTTTGACAGCCAGCGATGTAAAACCACTTTCATGAGTGTCGCTGTATTGTAGGGCTGCAGCGATTCAATTCATTTGAATATTATCACAGAATAAACATTTATCTACTGACACTCAAGAGGTAGAACTTTTCATTCTCGTTCGCCATCGCACAGGCCCCAGTTTTTGAAATTACATCCAAAGTCCCAGATGCTACAGTTCAGAACATGAGGCTGGTTGCTCCAAGTGGACAAAAATAAAACCTGCGCCCAATGTGCATATTTCACATTGCTATTGTTCCTTTCAACGTTGCAAAATCAATTTTGATCCGATTACTCAACTAATTGACGGGAGAATCCGTAGATGAATCCATTCTGGAAATATTGAAGTGCAGCCCTACTGTATTGCAAAATGTTTACACATGAATGTGCATATTTTTCAAAAGTGTATTGAGCACAAGCGGTTTGCAGGCGGTTCTGTGGCTTCCACACATGCGAGGTAATCTGCAATATGTTTTTTCCCCTTCTTTAGGTGAAAAGGCGTACGGTCAGATAATGCTTGAATGGGGCTGGCTCCATCTCTTGTTTTGTATCTTGAGGCTGTTTTCTGACTTTTACAGGTCCATCACCAAGATGGTACGCAAGACCTGAGATAGCCAAATATGAGCCACACGTTACAGTTTTAAAACTAGCCACCTTAAAGTCATCCACAGTGCAATGTTATGTGCATATCGATCTTGAACAGTATTAATGAGCTTCGCTGCTTGGCTGTTCAGACTTGACCGATGCGTCTTCTACCTTGACGTGCAGGTCGCGTCACCAACCTCCGCAGAGCGACGTACGTGGTGCTGGACGAGGCAGACAGGATGTTCGACATGGGCTTCGAGCCGCAGGTGGGCACGCTACAGACCCGAATGCAAATCTTTTATGCTCGATTTCCAATGTGACGCCGTGGTTCCTCCGCCAAGGTCATGCGCATTGTGGACAACGTTCGTCCGGACCGGCAGACGGTGATGTTCTCCGCCACCTTCCCCAGAGCCATGGAGGCACTGGCTCGGAGGATCCTGGTCAAGCCCCTGGAGATCCAGGTGGGCGGACGCAGCGTGGTCTGCTCCGACGTGGAGCAACATGTGGTGAGTTTCTGCGGTGAGCCAAGCCCGAAAGGGTGGGGGACTTGGTTGGTTTGTACTTTTATTAAAAACTTGTAAAAATAAAAATAAATGGGGATTCTGTAGTACACGGGTCTCTAACCAAAGTCCTGTAGCCCGCCACATGATTTTACGTGGTCCGCGAAGGCAAATCGTCTGTCAGCTTTCATGCACCAAAATTGTCGTATATCATAAGTCACATTGAGATGAGCAATTTTGTCCTACCAAACATGAACAGCGGTTAAAAAAAAAAACTGATTACCCTTGATTTCTGATTCCAAAACTAGTTCATAAATTTCATTTGTAAATATGATGAGACGGTTCAAGATTTTTAATGGATTGATATGGTCAGCGCGGCCCTCTACAATGTGGCCCACGACAAAAAATGAGTTTGACATCTACATTCACGTGAATCACTTATTGAGTGACCCGAAAGTCTGCTGCAGTTGATAAATTGATGTTTTGTTCCTGCAGCTGGTGATTGAGGAGGACAAAAAGTTCCTGAAGCTGCTTGAGATCCTTGGCCACTATCAGGAGAAGGGCTCAGTTATCATCTTCGTGGACAAGCAGGAGCACGCCGACGGTCTCCTCAAAGACCTCATGAAGGCCTCGTACCCCTGCATGTCGCTTCACGGAGGTACCGGAACCGCCTCTGCAAAGCTCCCTTCTCACCACTCCTGATTTGATTCCAATGCTTCGGCTTCATTTGCAGGTATTGACCAGTACGACCGAGACAGCATCATCAACGACTTCAAGAACGGGGCCTGCCGCCTGATGGTGGCCACGTCGGTGGCTGCGCGAGGCCTGGACGTCAAGCAACTCATCCTGGTGGTCAACTACAACTGCCCCAACCACTACGAGGACTACGTGCACAGGGCCGGACGCACGGGCCGAGCGGGCAACAAGGTTCGTTCCCAGTAATAACGTCGTCTCTTGTCATTTGCCGGAGATGGGGCTCAAGCCGTTTGCACGTGCCACAAGATGCTGGCAAAGCACTACTTTAGCGCAGCGCTAACAGGGCCGATTTAAAAAAAAAAAAAAAAAAAAAAAAAACACATACCTGTAAAAGTCACTTCCTCGGCACATATATTCCACCGGTTTCACTCTTACCTTTTCCGCTCGAGTGCCCCCTTGCGGCTGTTAGGAAAAAATGCACAAATGAACAGCATCACCGCGTAAGCCGCAGGGTTGAAAGCGTGTGGAAAAATGTAAAATTTTACAGTTTTTTTCTTTACAGAGTCCATGAACTAATGTATGCATGTACTAATCATAAAGAATTTTATTGTAAGTTTTATGCTCTTTCATTTTTATTTATTTATTCCGCGTGTTATTTTAGGATTCCCAATAGCATCAGGCAAAAGGACTGCGACGAAAAGTTGTCTTTTCGCTTCACTGTACACTTTTGGATTCTGTGTAATTGTCTTGGATTATAGCGGATTTTGGTCTCATTCATTTTAGGGATATGCCTACACCTTTATCACCGAGGACCAGGTCCGATACGCCGGCGACATCATCAAAGCCCTGGAGCTTTCCGGATCTCCCGTCCCGGCCGACTTGGAACAGCTTTGGGCCTCCTTCAAAGACCAGCAGAAAGCGGTAAGATGGGGGGGGGGTTCCCTCCCCGTATTTGCCATTTATTCATCCGTCGTCATTCCAGGAGGGCAAGACCATCAAGAGCAGCAGCGGCTTCTCGGGAAAAGGCTTCAAGTTCGACGAGACCGAGCACGCGCTCGCCAACGAGAGGAAGAAGCTGCAGAAGGCGGCGCTTGGCCTGCAGGATTCCGACGACGAGGATGGGGCCCTTGATGTGAGGAACTCCATTTTTTTTTTTTTTTTTTTGAAGTGGGATACTCAAGGCTATTATTAACAATCTGTACCTCGCTAAACAACAAATTGTCTCTTACTCTGCTTGCGGTTTCTGCAATATCTCATATTTCGATGCTCCTTTCAGATTGAGGAGCAGATCGAAAGCATGTTCAACTCCAAGAAGCGCGTCAAGGATCTGACGGCGCCCGGAGCGGCGGCGGGCGGAGGCGGCTCCTCGGGCGCCTCTGCGGGCTCGCTGAGTGGGCTCTCGGGTCTGGGACCCACGTCTGCCGGAAATATCCAGAAGCTGGAGATGGCCAAGCGACTGGCACTCAAGATTAACGCACAGAAGAATCTCGGAGCTGAAGCTCAGGTATGTTGTGAAGTCGACGTTGCTGTTATCGAGTCGGTGATCTGGTGACACCAGCCCGAACGGTGTTGCGATCGGGTCGATCTCGCTGGGGGTTTTCCCCAAGTACGAACGGTCCTTCCCCACCCCCGGTAGGACGTGATGCAGCAGGCGACCAACGCTATCCTGCGCGGTGGCACCATTATGACGCCCTCGGTGTCGGCCAAGACCATCGCCGAGCAGCTGGCCGAGAAGATCAACGCCAAGCTCAACTACACCCCGGTGGAGAAACTGGAGGAGGAGCGGCAGGCGGCCGAGCAGTCAGAGACTGTCAAGCGGTACGAGGAGGAGCTGGAGATCAACGACTTCCCGCAGGTCGGACGCATGCCGCCGTCTTCCTCAAATTTATGGAGAATTCCTAAATGGCGCTTTTTTTTTTTTTAATACATTTCGCTGGTGCGACATGCTTTTCAAATGTCCCCAAATGAGCCTGTTTTAAAATGTGACATTATTTTCCAAAATATGACCCCCACCCCCAATTGCGCTCTACCGCAGACGGCCAGGTGGAAGGTGACATCCAAGGAAGCCCTGCAGAGGATCGGCGAGTACTCTGAAGCCGCCATCACCATCAGAGGAACCTACTTCCCTCCCGGGAAGGAGCCCAAGGAAGGGGAGCGCAAGATCTACTTAGCCATTGAAAGTATGTATTTTTCCGTCAGAGAGGCTTGGAGATTACTTGATGATTTTGATTCCAAAACAATGTTGAATCAAACATTTTATTTTTAAGACCCAGCCCTACTTTCAACATGAGGTGTTTTTTTTTTTTTTTTTTTTTTTTTTAACTCATAATTGTGGATTATTTCCAGGTGCAAACGAGTTGGCTGTGACCAAAGCCAAAACGGAGATTACACGTCTTATCAAAGAAGAACTCATCAGATTAGTAAGTTTGGTTTTAATTAATAGTTGTTTTTTAAAAACAAAACTTTATTTAGATGAAAATCTTCCTCTCTTTTGCAGCAAAACTCCTACCAGCCGACCAGCAAAGGACGATACAAAGTGTTGTAAAGATGTGCTTGTCATTAAAAATTTTTATCTTATTTGGTTTTCCCATAATGCTCTCTTACCCGCCTCCGTTTTTGCAGGTTTTCCAATGTTGTTCATTTTTGTTTATATTCACACACACCTTCTTGTTAGAAATGAGGACACTGAACCCATCCGTGATTTTTCAAGTTTCACCTTTTTGTATAAAAAAAAAACAATCATTTGATGTGGAAGTGTGCTTTTTAATCCACCCACCCTTAATAAATCATATGGGTGAGGATTTTTTTTAAATTATATTAATATATGTGGCTGCATTGCAGACTGCGTTTTACATTATTTAATAGTCCACTTTGTATATTATTCATCAGTGGTGGGGTTGCTGCAGTGGGTTCAATACAAGTCATAGAAACCAGGATTGCCGTGACAATATAACAAATAGGCTGATAGGAGAACGAAATAGTTTTGAGTCTGTGTTCCTAATTGTTAATATTTGACAGAATGGACGTTTTCTGGCAACGAAATCGGCATCGACATGACGGAAGGAGGGGGGGCGAGAAAGCAGGGAAGACTCCTTCCGAGGGGCACAGTTGCGCGCACGCGCAGTCGGCTGCGCTCGCGCCTCTATTAATTTTTTATGGAAAATGGCTGCGTTTTTCATCCATAGCCGCGGAGCCACAAGATTAAAAAAAGGAACATAAAATAACTTTATTTTTACGGGGTATATTTGGCGTTTTGATGTTTGATGAAAAGTCGGCTGCGGGATGTGGTGACCCCCCCCCCTCCCCGAGAAGCAAGAAAGCGAGGAAAGGAAAAAAAATTGACCCGTTTGCGCTCCGAGGGATGAAAGATCTTTTTTTTTTATTTTTTATGAGCGGGGGTGTGGGGAGCTCCCTGACTCCTTCCGCGCCGTCGCCAGCCGACCATTAAGCAAAGGTAACAATCTCAGCCTTCAAGCAAGTGCTTATTGTTAACACGGGGCTTGTTTCGTGCTTTTAAATGTTAGCATCGATGCTAACGCAGAAAACAAAACAAAACCACAAAAAAAAAAAAAAACAGCCATTGTCCGCGACTCGCGGTTTCGTCATACAAAAAGATCCCAGGTTCGTGACCGATGAGGGGTGTACACGCAATTAAGATGTATGAATTATTTGTATATTTATTTTTGTGAATGAGTGTCACCCACACACAAATTAGTTGCGTTCAACCCGCTCACTATGCTTGTTTTTACGTTGCTACTAAAGTTATAAACAAGGCCATTATGTCTACGTCTGCTAGTAGGTGAAAAATACTCGCAGAAAATTTAAAAATGACGAATTTTTCCTTGCTGTCCTAATCTTGATATCGGTGATTCCAAATTAATTTCCTAACCTTTATTGCGTAAAGACATTTCTCACTGCACATCACCAAAATATATATATTAGAACAATAATATTTATTGACAAGGCTAAAATGACGTGGCAACAGAAAAGCAAAGATACGTTATATGTAGCTTTTTTTTTTTTTTTTTACAAAAAAACAGTTGAATGTTTAATGTGGTTGATTTCACTGGCTTAGTACTTAGTGTACCTGCTATTTATATTGTATGTCTTGTCATACTATATTTCTCATGATCATATAGGCTGCTGAGGAATTTTTTTTTAAATGTCACAAAAAAAACATTCATTTTGCAGCAAAAATGAACAACAAAATGAATCAATCTGAGTGTTCCTGATTGATTTAATAGGAAAACATTGTCAATGAGTCGTGCCCGTCTAACGAGCTCTCCTCACCCCCCACCCCGAAGATGATGCGCCAGGTGTCGAGCGGCGACTTCTGCATGAACGCGCGGCCGTCTTGCTTGGCCGAGGACGCCCACCACCCAGCTGCGCACTTTGACCTGTGCCCGTCGCAGCCCAACAAGTTCTACCCGCCTCCTCCGGCGCCTCCGCCCCCATCCCTCCAGATGACGCTGGCCCCCATGGCGCTGCCCGGCCCCGGGCTCAAGCCTATGCTATGCCCTCGACAGGAAGCCCTCGGCTCCGCCAAGCTCCCGGCCGATAAAAGCGGCAACCCGTCGGCCGCACCGAACGACTGTAAGAAGAAGAGCAAAGGCGCCGGGAAGACGGGGCGTCGCGGGCGCCCCCTGGGTACCACTAAGTTGGCGGGATATCGGACCAGCACGGGGCGCCCGCTGGGCACCACCCGCGCCGCCGGTTTCAAAACGAGCCCCGGGCGGCCGCTGGGCACCACCAGGGCGGCGGGCTACAAGGTGAGCCCCGGGCGGCCCCCCGGTAGCGTCAAGGGCCTCTCCCGCCTCAACAAACTGGCATTCGGGGGCACGTGCAGCGGGGCTTCTTTCCCGTACCCGTTGGCCCACAAGGAGATACTCTGCGAACCCTCCAGCAAGGACAAGACCCCCGCAGAGGGAGGTAACCCCACCTTTAGTCCCAATGAGGGATGATGGTTTTTTTTTTGTTTTGTTTTGTGTTTTTTAAATCAGCCTTTTCTATAATCTCACAAACAATATTTCCTCACGCTTCAGACGGCGTTTTAAACTTATTCCTTGGGGGGAAAAAAAGACTTTGTGGTGCCGCCACGAATGTTGGATTCAACAGTTTAGGACACTCAGAAACTTTTTTTTTTGGGAGGGGGGAGGAATCCCGTTCAGATGTTGACTAAGGTAGCAAGATGTGACTGGAAGTTAGCTACATGGACATGGGATGTAGCTTTTTTTTTTTTTTTTTTTTTTTTTTGGGAGGAAGGTTGTGGGGGGGTTCTCTGGTCCAGTGTGTGTGTTTGTATAATAATACAGTATTCCCCCATATATTTGTATTATTTATTTTTTTGTAGAGGCGGTGGCCTATCCTCTATTATTTGCTGATAAACTCATTCAATGTTTTTGTGCTCAGGCCAAAGTCCTCTCTGATGGGAAAAAAAAAACATTGTTTTGTCACCGAAATGAAGTGAGGACCTTCATTTTGACAGAAAACAAAGTAGTACTTTGGCACCACCTTATGACAGGTGGGTATTCACGGACAGCTTTTCAGGCTACAATTTAGGCGGCCCAAACAACAGAATTTACATTTAAGTTAGCGTGACGCGATAGGAAGGAACTGAACGGGTGTGCCGACGTGTAGCATTTTGTTTTCGATACCTTTTACGTGTTTCCAATAACAATGCAAGAATGCATGCGGGAGGTGTTACTCGAGCAAAATAGTGGTAGAAATACTAATAAATCTGTTACATCATAATCAATGTCACTATAACCCCACGGACCACCGCTTGCACATGTCGGATTATTATTATTATTATTATTGTTATTATTATCTGTTTGGCCAGTAAACAGTCATCCGGTCAATCAAAATCAGACGGGATTGGCTACACCTCTCTGATGTGCGACTTTATCTGGAATGACTCAAAATTGGTCGTTGCGATGATGATGCAATGTTGTGAGAAGGCTACAAGTTACAAAAACTTTTTTTTAAAATTCTATACCTTAAAAGGAATTTAAATTGTATTTTTTTCATTTGGAAAAACATGTTTTGTAACTATTATTACTAATCTGTGATATAATAGGCGGCATGGTAGCGCAGTTTTAGAGTGTAGGCCTCACAGTTCTGAGGACCGGGGTCCAAATCCCGCCCCCCGCCTATGTGGACTTTGCATGTCCTCCCCGTGCCTGCGTGGGTTTTCTCCGGGCACTCAAAAAAAAAAAAAAAAACATGCGCCATTGATTGGACACTCTAAATTGCCCCTCGCTGCGACTGCGACTGTTTGTCTCAATGTACCCTGCGATTGGATGGCGACCAGTTCAGGGTGTACCCCACCCGCCCCCTGCCCGTTGACAGCTGGGATAGGCTCCAGCACTTCCCGCGACCCTCGTGAGAATAAGTGGCTCAGTAAATGGACGGACGGATGTTATATAATAGAAAGTATTTTTTCTTTTCAATCCATTTTCAGTTCACTTTTTATTATAATAACCTATTATGAGTATTATAAGAATGAATTGATTGTTAATAAAAAAAATGTCATTCAGTTTTTCAGATTTTTTTTTTTTATTCTTACTTTCTTTGACTGCAAGGATGTTTTTTTTATCAGTATGATTGAAATTGTTACATAGCAAATTATTTCATTAATTTATTCTTGTACTTTATTATTTCTAGTCCTTTGGAATTTTTTTTATTTAATTTTTTTAAATTTGTTTTTTTCCCAGAGCTCTGTTCCACCACATGCGCATGCGCAAATATGAGCTGTTTTTTTATTTTTTAAACGCTCCACTTAGGCAAGCTGAAAGCGTTGAACTGACGAGTCGATTTTATTCTCTTCTGGAAAGCTCGAAACTGACTAGTCGCTGGTGACTTGTTTTTGGCGTCTAGTTTTCTACCAAAAGCATACATGCAATATTATACAGTAGTCGATTATGATGTCATTGTTCATGTTCATTTTTTTTTTTTTTTTATGTTGCTTTGAAAAGTCAAACAGCTGACACGATGACATAAGAAAGCAAAAAAGGCTCTCCAATTTGGCCCCGTTTGTGTTGGTACGCACTCCAGAAGTGTTCATCTTGGTGCAGTAATCTTGTCTTACGTATTGTACTGTAATACCTTTTGATGGTAGACATTTTTAGCGTTATTATTACACCAGTGTTTTGATAAACGTGTACGCTGCGTGCGTGCGTCTGTGCGGCTCGCCTGGACCAAAGAATATGGACAATGTCGTCGTCGTGCCACATGAGCTTCATTTCCGCGCGTTTATTTTTCGTAGAAAATAAAAAGATAGCAAAAAGCACTTAAAGCGTGGCATCATCCCGTTGAAGCTGCGCGTGATATTCACTTTTAGCCACCATAATTTCACGTACTGAGGGTACAAAAATGTAAACACAATGTTCACGCTAGATTAGTTTTTATTGTTTTTTCAAAATATAAGTGATGGTTATGTAGCCACATTTAAGTAATGTTTTTTTTAAAAAGGTAATAAATAACCTGTTTCACGTTGCAAATTTAACCCACAAATACTTATACTGTACAAGTGCATCTTAATAAATTTGAATACAGTTAAAAGCTGAAGCTGGTATATTTTCAGAAGATGCTTTCCAAAAGGCCAATTGCTACCTAAATTCTATCCTTCAAGCTCACCAAAATTATCCAAAACAAAATTGCGAAACGTGTACATGGATTTTTACGCTATGCACTTTTCAGCCGGGACAAGAGTAAACCACAAATGCGACGGCGCGAGTCCTGATGTCTGCCGCAGCTCACGTCCAGTCATTCACACGTAGACTCGTTGATGTCACACGGCACCCTTCCAGGCCCCGCCTCTTAAAGGCACATGCACATTCACGGACACAAATGAATTTACAGTATTTTCTGTACGTTTCATTTTTTTTTTCAAAATACATTTCCAAGGTATTATAAAACATTTGAAAAGGTTTAAATGTGTTTAAAGTATGCGGAAGGGGTCAAACTTGTAAATGTTTGTGATGTGGCCTCTTTATCGTGGTTATTTACATATTGCGGGTGAGTCTGGTAATGATCCCCCACACAATATATTAATTTATTCAGGTACATACAAAAAGTGGTCCGCCCCATGGTTTGGAAAATACAATAGTCAAAAGTCCTTGTCATGCATTAAAAAATCAACAAAAGTCATTCAAGAATTTTTCTTTTTTTTTTTAATGTCTGGAAGTTGCAAGAAATTAGCTGTTCATTTTCTTGTATCACGATGTAATACACGCAAGCCAAAAAACGGGGGCCTGTTTTGTCATTAAGGTCATGATTACATACTGAAATGTCACAAAGCATGGAAAATGAATAGACTGTGCTCGGTTTGAAGTTATTTCCTCTTGCTGCCTTCATCAGTATCACGTCAAGACCTGTATATACTGTCGACCAGGTAAAGTGTGAATGGTAACGTTAAAAAAAAAAAAATCTTTGTATAGATATTGTTCATTTTACTCCTGCATGTTTGTTGTGCAATGTCCCAAGAGTTCTAGAATAAAAAACAAAAGTGGGAAAAAAACGAAAACAATTCACTGTCCTTGTATTTTTAAAAAATTGAATATTACATGGTAGAAAATTATTTGTTCAAATAAAAAAAAATCACTAAAGAATTATAAGAGTCAAACTAGGTTGGATTAAAAACTTCATGTACTGTATATGTATATATATATATATATATATATATATATATTATATATACATTCTGGTTTATGGTTTGTATGCATATTGAGAACATTTCATTAAAAAAATAATTATTTCCAGTTGTTTTCAAAGGTATTTATAGATTAAAGTAATATAAAATTGGAATAATTTGATATTTTTCAATTTTGTAAGGATTAATTTTAAGTGTTATATATATATACATATATTATAATATAATAATTCTTATAATCTCATGTTTCATTTTATTAATTTTCGGTTATATTAATTTGTCTTATGACTGTTTAAATATAAGAATTTGGGGTTGTATATCCTTTCATGTATATTTATTAATTGTGTTTTGGAAAATAATTTTATCTTCGATCATTTTTCTTCGATCTTACATTGAAAGGGGTTTGGTAAAATGGAGACTAGAAAATGTAAAATATTTTTTACAGTTATTCTATGGTTATTGATTCTAATTCTAGGCATTTCTGACATATATGAGTCTAGTTTTCTTAGAACTTTGAATAATTGCACTTAAAATGAGTGTTTTGCGAAGAAATCCTATTAAAATCTGAGATTATTATATTAAATGCATGGATTGTCTTTTTAAAGGAAACAAACGGAAGCAGAATGCCGGTGTCTCATTTTAAACTGTCCGTCATTCAGTCTGTGAAGTTCTGTTCTGTTCCGTTCCATTATACCTGGACGTCAACCGATTAAAACATGTCTTAACGGTTGCTGTATGCAATTGATATTTTGTTTTAGGGGGAAAAATATGTTGGGGGTTATTTTAAATACTCTCAAACCATTTTATATTTTACGATTCATCTTTGTGTTGAGCTTTTTGTCGGTGACAGCGGACGGTAAGTTACGGCTAGCTTAGCGGGCGTCCTGATAGCAAAACATTCGGCTTATTAGGAGCAGCGGCTACCGATCTCTTTTTACAAATATATGATATGGTAAACCCTAATTTGAATGATATCTCAAAACAGGGTTGTGTTAATTAATCCTTTTAAAAAGGCAATTAATTGGCTCATAATAGCGGAAAGCGATTCTTTTATTTCAGACATAAAACAGTAAATTATGGAAATTTTTTTTTTTTACAATTGACTAAGTAATTAACACCCCCTAATAATGTTAAAATTTTCTTATCCTAACACATTAAACTGTAAATATATCACAAACGATAATCCCCAAACACTTGAGCATTATTTCAAACAAATACAAAATGACCCTCTAAAAATAGCTTACAGATTTGATATTAAAAACAACAAACCTGTAATTACTTGAACAACCAGGCTAACCTTTATTTCTCATCCGTATACAAAAATTGTCTATCCGTTGAGATTGATCAATTTTAACATACTTTCTTGAAGATGAGTTTTGGTTCAATCTTGTTACTGAATATAGGCTCGAAAAAGGAAAAAAAGTGTACATTTTTAAATAATGAATCACAAATAGGCAAGGGATTGAATCTGTTATTTGTGGTATAAATGATATAAAACCATAACTAATTGACATCCACCCAAAAAAAAGTTTGTCATTCCCATAAATGACACAAGATGGCTGAAAAGAACTTAAAAAATTATTAATAATAGGATAAGATAAGCTGCTACCTTCACTTCAACATAATTCCTTTGCCGCAAGATTGCCCAAAAGCAGTCCATTTATATTTTCTTCTCCAGAGCACAATGAATTATTGCTGTCCGAAGAAGAAGAGAGAGTGACGTCACGCTCCGAGGGCGTCCCTGAGTTCCCCGAGGCCGAGGACCCGAAGCCGCTCAAGCGCCAGTTCAAGACCGCCGAGATCGCCGACGCCGTGATGGGCACCGAGGCCCCCGTCGACCCGTCCGACATGGAGTCTCTCTTCCCCAAGGACGTCGAGGACTTCCAGGCGGGCTTCTCGCCGCCGTGCGACGACCGCGACGCCGGCGAGCGTCCCGCTCTGGTCGCCGAGGATGACGGCGAGGAGACGTCCCAGCAGGTAAGCGAAGGTGTGAGTCGGTTGTATGTTAAAGGCGTGTTCTGAACAACGTATTGGTCGGCGGTTTAGGTGATGTTGGACATGGTCCACGCTCCCGCCGCCGAGGAGAAAATCACGGAGGCCGCCAAGACCTTCAAGGTCAACTGCGACCAGAGGAACGTCAGCGACGTGGACGCCTTGGCCGTCAACGTGCTCAACGCATCGCAGGTTACACCCCTTCACCACATTTCATTAAGGTAGATACAGTTGATGTCAAAAGTCTACACACCCCAGTTCAAACGCCAGGTGTGATATTCCCCCCCCCCCCCCAAAAAAAAAAAAAAATCCCACTATTCCCGTAACCGCTGCGTAATTCAAATGGGGAAATGACATCATTTCGAGGGGGAGTTAAAATCCACAACTGAGATGTTGATGCACAATTCTGCACACCCTCTTAAAAATGGGGTCTAAGTTCAGTTTTTCTACTTCTATTTTTCTCGTTTTATTTATTTATATTTTTAAAGCAGGAGCTGGAAGGTTTTCTGCTAACACTAACTGCAATGTTGGGGTGCATGAGACATGTTGAAAGAGGTAAAAAAAACAACAAAAAAATGTCAAGGAATGGCTACAAGAACATCGAGCTTTATTCAGTTAATTGAAGGCGATTTAAATGTCTGTTGAGCTTGAACGTGAGAGATTCACTTTGAACACAGGCACATCTTCAGTTGTCAGAGGGTGTGCACACTTTTGCAACCGCATTACAGCCACGCCTCGGTTCTCGACCGCAATCCGTTCCGGAAAACGGTTCGAGAAGTGATTTGTTTGAAAACTGAATCGATGTTTCCCATTACGATGAATGGAAAAAGAAATAATGCGCTCCAAGCCTAAAAAAAATTGGGCTTTTTAAAGCTTTTCGTGATAATAAACTGGATAGTAGAAATAAATGTATAGTTTAAATACTTTATATAATAAAATAATTTGATAAATGTGTATTTTTTTTTTTCCTTAAAATGTATGCTTTAGTAGTAGAGTACCCGAGGCTGGGAGTGGGTTTTTTTCGAAGTGCGTTCCAATTGTCGTGGGCGGGTCAACTGCATTATGTTATTTTTGTTTTTTTCGACGGCGTGGGAATTCACATCAAAGCGTGTTGTGGGTCAGCTGGTCTGGCCGCGCGCAATTCGTTATTTCCGGGTTTTGTCGGGGGCGTTCGAAATGCCGATTTTCGTTCGATAACATGCAGAAAAATCTCTAAACTTTTTTCGGAAAACCGATTTGTTCGAAAACCGAGGCTTTACTGTACGTCAGTTATGTTTTCTTACCCTCTTGAAAAGATTTTTAGCCTAACTGCATTTTGCATAATTCAACACGACCCAAACAGTCGCTGCATTGCTTGCATAATGAGTCAGGGCGGTGTTCACCCGTCAGGACCTGATGGAGTTCCTGAACGCCAACGGCACCGAGTGCTCCGTGGTGCTGTTCTTCACAGCTTGGTGCAAGTTCTCGGCCGGGCTGGCGCCCCATTTCAACGCCTTGCCTCGGGTCTTCCCCGCCGTGCACTTCCTGGCCCTGGACGCCTCGCAGCACAGCAGGTGAGCGCACGCCGCGCCGACGCGCCGCAAATGTCCAGGAGAACGCGGCGTGTCAAGCGCAGACTACAGCTAAATAGCGATCCAAACAAGAGTAAAACCGTCTCCACCAGTCTGTCGACCCGATTCGGGACAGTGGCGGTCCCCAACATCCTCCTCTTCCAAGGAGCCAAACCGATGGCTCGCTTCAACCACACCGAGAGAACCCTGGACATGCTCGCCTCCTTCATCGCCAACCAGACGGGTGAATATGAAATATATATATTTTTGGGAAATATACAATCGTACTAATTGACACGATAAAAATGTGAAGGACTGGAGGCGGGGCCGGAGATGAACGTGACGGCCGGCGACCGCCTGGGCCCCCTGGCCGGCGTGCCGGTGAAGAGCATCGACTGGTTGCTCGTCTTCTCGGTGCTCTTCATCGCCGCCTTCACCACCTACGGGATCCTCCGCACCGACAGCGTCCGCTGGCTCATCCCGGGCCAGGAGCACGAACATCAGGACTGAAAGCGGCCGAGTGAACGGATTTGTCGTGACGCTTAAGCGACATAAGCGTTCTAAAATCGGGTTGCTGAGTTCATAACAAAAAATGTCGCAGCTCCTCCGCGGCTACTGCTAAATCTTTAGTTTGAAGCGATCTGATGTTCAACAAACTGTATTTCATTGTCAAACTTTGATGCACCAGTGATTTGATTCGTGAATTTTGTAAATGTTGCATCAGCAGTCTTGGAAAGTAACTCTTTGAATTGAACGACTAGATTTGATTTCATGGCCAAATTTGTCCTTATAATTCATTGCATTACTGGGAGAAACTGTTTAATAAGTGATTAATAAGATGGCTGAATAAGCGATTGGCTGGCGACCAGCTCAGGGTGTGCCCCGCCTCCTGCCCGTTGACAGCTGGGATAGGCTCCCCGCGACCCTTGTGAGGATAAGCGGCAAAAGAAAATGGATGGATGGATGGATGGATGGACTGTTCAATGAATTACAGTTGTTTTGGGAAATGTCCCTAATTCCAACATTAGGTCCATTTGAAAAATAGCCGTGAAATTTGGGATTTTTGTTTGTTTTCGTATATTTCTGAAAGGCAATTCTTGTGATTGGTTGTCTCTGGTCATGTGCCATCCTGCCACAGCCTCAAACATGACCAATTTTCATAATTTAATCTCCAAGTGTCACCTTGCTGTGCAGACTCAGTTTGTGGTTTGCCAAAGGTTATAGACTCACACTTATGAACACTTTGCATCCATCCAGTTTCTTTGCCGCTTATCCTCACGAGGGTCGCGGGGAGTGCTGGAGCCTATCCCGGCTGTCAACGAGCAGGAGGCGGAGCATGCCCTGAACTGGCCGCCAGCCAATCGCAGGGCACATAGAGAAAAACAGTCGCTGTCACAATCACACCTAGGGGCAATTTAGAGTGTCCAATTAATGTTGCATGTTTTTGGGATGTGGGATGAAACCGGAGTGCCCGGAGAAAAGCCACACAGGCACGGGGGAGAACATGCAAACTCCACACAGGCGGGGCCGGGATCGAACTTGGGTCCTCAAAACTGTGGGGCCAACACTTTCCAAAGTGATCCACACCGTGCCGCCTTTGAACACTTTAATCTTTATGATTTTGAATCTCTTGGAATATTTGCTTCTCCGGGTTGTCTTGGAGTAAATTATGCTAATTTGTCACATAATGCATCAATCCTTTTAAATGATGTATTTACATTCCATCATATCAGTTTATTTGGGTAAACAGAAACCATCTTGTCAATTCCAAAATAATGAACACGGTTAGCTAGGATAGGTTCGAGCACTCCCGCAACCCGTGTAAGGATAAGCGGCAAGGAAAATGGATGGATGGTTGATGCATTTATGCAGAATTGAGAAAACAAAATAGAGGTGGTAATATTGCTCCGAGGAAGTAGTTGAAACGCTAACAATGCTCAAAAGTTTTGGAACAGAGTAACCAGCAACGTTTCCAAGGCAATTTCCCCCTCCAGTGTTCTTACGTCACCCGGCGCGGAGAAAGTGGCGATTTTAATCAGGCAGCGCGTTGAACAGCTCCAGTGCAGAGTGAGGCGATAAGTAGACGATGTGACATTTTTTTGTGAGGGGGACTGAGAAGGGTTGCGTCAGGAAGGGCATCCGGCGTAAAAATTGTGCCAAACATATGTGCGTTCATCTGAGATGACACGCTGTGGCGACCCCGAAAGGGACAAGCCGAAAGAAACTTACTAGTTGACCTGTGAGCGGAAGGCGGAGGGCAACCTAGCGAACTCCACAATATGTCCCGGTTAATATTTAGCCCGGTATCGAGCAGCCTTTGGCTCCGCGGTTGCAATTTCACTTCCCTCTCCAGAAAGTACTCTTCTAAAATGGTGAGTAAATGATAGCGATGTTGCCTGTGTTTTGTTTCTTTTTAGTCAGTATGCGTCCGCGTGCCAGTCGTGTGACGTACTACTTCCGCCTGACTTCGTCGGTCGGAGTCGTTGAATTAATAAAAACATTGCGGTACTAAAATACTGTAATTCAATCCAAATGTATACTATTTTTGAATATTTTTAGAACGATTTATTTGGACAATGTGATAAAATATATTGTTGTTAACTGACTTATTTAAACTTTAATCTGTGTGACCACTGGCCATGCCTTAAATACGCTCATTTCTATTGCAGTTTTTTAAAAATTGCATCTTTACGACGCCGATTTTAAGAGCGACTCGTCAATTATAAAACACTGAGTTGGTGTGAGATTCAGGTTTTAATTTTAAAAAAATTTATTGTAGATTTTAAGATGAATGTAGCTGCTCATTAGTTCGTTGGTTGCGGCCTGCCAGGCGTGTTGGTTTTCATCATGAGCTACATCACATCGCCGTCTAGTGGATCCAGCAGTCATAGCAATCACAAAACAACCTTTTCATAAATAAGAATGACGTTTTGATTTTCCTACTTGGTAAATGCACAAAAGGATAAAACATGTTTGTGCGTAGTCATCGGACTCTCACTGGCTCAACCCAGCCGACCGAGACCAGCGCGTGATGGAGTTGAGGGCCACAGGCTGGATGGAGGTGGAGGGCCGCGATGCCATCTTCAAGGAGCTTCACTTTAAAACCTTCAACCAGGTGAGTTCACCATGTGCATATTTACAAGGAAAAAGGTCATTGCAAAAGTTGCGTGGGCAGAGGTTATTGCAAAGTTGCAAAATGTTCTGCAGAAATAATGATAGAAATCGATATTTTAACATCACAGGGGTTGCGTCAGGAAGGGTATCCGGCGTAAAACTGTGCCAAAAACATATGCGTTCGTCTGAGATGACACGCCAAAAGGAAAAGAAGATAAAGAAAAAAACTCCTGATGAAATGACCAATTTAGGCAGAAAATTGAAGAAACTCCAAAGGGTTCAAATTCTTTTTTTCTCTCACTGCAAGAAGTTTCTGACTGACAGGATCCGAATGTTGAATCTCATTCTTGTTAAAATTATGGAACCATTTCTATTCTTCAAACAATTTTATGTAGAGTATTGGAGAGGGAGGGGCTTATCACTGGTGTAAAAACAATAAAGCAAGCAAACAATAAAGCTTAATAGGTGACATTTAAAGATGCTCAACAGAAACTATTTCGATTTAAAAAGAAAAAACACACCCAAGTTGTTGTAAAATTTGTTTGGTGCTCTCAAGGCCACTTAGCGGACTTCCTCTAATCCTACCACTTGTTTTACGCGTGCTGTTTTTGCTGTTTTTACACTTGGCCATGTTTGACCAACCGCCTCCTCCTTCCCCCCAACCCCCTCTTACCGCCGCGCGTCGCCCCGCGTTAGACTGACACGAGCCAGGTGGCCGTTCCTTTCGCAAACAAATCAATTTGCTTAAAAAGTTTCATCTGGCCAGGAGAGAAAAAAAAAATGTCATCCTCGCAGGCCTGGTGTTGTTCCAGTCTAGACAAACCTTTTCAAAACATTTGTGGCGAAGCTCATTTTTCATCATTTCTGAAAGAAATCAGACCCACAGAGTGCCATTTTTTTCATGTTTTTATTTTAACCACAAAACAAAAAGAAGTTCTCGTGAAAATGACAATTTGAATTTGGATACTTGGCACAGAAGCACAACACGGGAAAGATGAGTTCCAGCCATGTCCTGCGGGAGGCATTAAATGCGAATTAAACAGGAGTTTAGAACATTTAGAGAGAGCTTGTGGAATCCCTTGAAAAATATGGAACCGCAGATGAATGCTGGGAAAAATAGGTGATGAAAATCTTGGACCATGAAAAAAAAAAAGGCTACGACAGATTTTTCTCACATCCGCCAATAAATAAATATTAATTTCATAGTATTTTTTTCATGTTTACAGTAGCTACAATAAAAATAATTTTAATGGCCATCTAAAACTAACTGAAGCAAAATGTAGAATAAATATGAAATAAACATTTCAGTAATCAATCCATCCATCCATTTTCTGTGTCGTTTATCCTCACTGGAGTAGGTCAAATAATTTATTAAATTCATACATATTAATTGACCAATTTGAAAGAATATAGAATTGAGTCTCCATTTTATAGATTGTGATGACAAATGCACAATTAACACCATTTCCCCCGCTTGCCTTTAGGGGGCGTTGGAGCTGCCCCCACCCTATTTAAAAAAAAAAAAAGAAAAATACACAAAAAAACATTTCCAGCTGGAGTTGCTTTCGCATCCTCGAGTTTATTTTCCTTTGATTAGAGCGGGCAGAAAGTATCGGCGTGTACAACGCCAGTATCCCACTTTTTCCTCATCAGACCCGCTAGCAGCTAACGCGTTTCGAGAGGCGGATTCCGCTTGTATTATTATTATATATATATATTTTTTTATGAATAGATTCATGTTCGTTTTTAGGATTAGCTGCAGTTGTTTGCAGATGCAACCATCTGCTTTGCGTTTGGCTGCGACCTATCCACGTGGATTGGACGCCACACGCGAGATTTCGGGGATTACGCCGCTGTTACCGCGGGACAAGCATACGTTAGTTTTTTTTTGTTTTTTTTTTTTTTTTTTTTTTGAGCGGCAGCAATGTCGAGAATGCCGGCCGTCCGACGCGCCTCCACAAAGCATTCCCGTATTCTTAGAATTGCCGTCATTGTTTCAGTAGCGCCCCCTTGGGAAGTTTGTAACCACCTCTCCCCCCCAGACACCAGCTTCATAGATCAACATGAAATTGGGTGCATGTTTTTTTTTTTTTTTTTTTTTTCCTTATACGGCAGCATGCACAAAGGGCAATCATCCATTTTGTCTTGAAGCAGCCATTTTGAATGAACTCTTCATTTCCAGAAAGTAGGTGAAATACGCAGACGTAATGAAATGACCATCCCAAATATGCGTCACAAAATTTCAAACGAAGATGTTTGTTATGGTTGGGGGTTAACGTGCTTTAAGATGGGTTAGGACGAGGCTGGGTTAGTGGGAAATATTTTTGCCGTTACACACAGTACCGTAATTTCTCAATAATATTAAATTATATTGAGGTATGGATGAAAAATAAAAAATACAATCACATTGTATAGTTGTATCCAGGTACATAGTGGTTTAAAAAAAAAAAGGTATACATATCCATTTAAATATGATATTCTTATGTTACAAATTTATATATATTAAGGTAACGCGCGCCCCCAACCTGAACTCTACGACCTCTTCGGGGAGCTTGCATTTTCCGATCGTTAGCGTAGATCAGAAACGACCGCCCGTGAGTTTAACTTAAACCAAGACAAAAAAAAAATGTGGACTGCGACGGCTAGCTGTGCAGCCGCTTTTAAAAGAAACGTGTCGTGACTCTTGCCGATGACGCCGCCGACCCGGAAGTTGCGCCGCAGTCCGAAACAACGATAGCCTCACCTCAATGGCTTCAGTTTGGTATGAAAAAAACGTGAGCTCAAACTACATAACACAAGCGTCATGAACACATTAAAAAAAAAACCTGAGCGCACACATAATTGAAATGGTCACTTTTTTTGAAACGTGCCCAGTACCCCAATTTCTATGGAGTTTGAATCCCCGTTGTTTTGATAGCCACCTGAACTGTGGCGTCAGGTGGGCGAGAGGCTGCGCTGCAGAACCAAAACTCTTGGGATTCAAAACATGTTTCCCCACAACCGCCACGGATGATATGCGGTGGGAGCAAAATCGGATCACTGTTCATGAATTCAGGAGGTACCAGAACTGGACCGAGTCACCAAAGGTAGCTACGATGGGTATTTTTCATATTGGAGATGAGCCAAATGTTGCTCTTGGCCAAGGATGTGTAATGTAGAGAATAAACGGCACTATGCACAAATATTTAATCCAAAAATGTTTGTTAAACAGCGTTCAATATTTATTTAGGATATTATTTATGTGTTATCAATAGTATTGATAAAATGTTATGCTATCATTGAGCTTTTATTTTAGTTGGTTGAAGGATTCTGTTCTGACAGAGACCAGGACAAGTGTGTCCTATGGCCTATCCCGAGATTATATTGGGGCTACATCAGCATGTGCACAATGATGATGATTATTATTATTATTATTATTATTAATGATACTTGTACAGGCAGTTTTTTGAAAAACAATACAAGTACAAACCTAACACAATATAAATACAGATAATTCCCAATATTTTGAGCATATGGGTAGTAGCAAATTGGTGGAAGGGTTTTCCTAATTTTTTTTAGGTCAACTTTGGCGGTGCGCATTAAACTTGAGAACGCAATATACTCTGGAAATTACGGTACCTCTTTTCCCGTCCGGAACCAGTAGAGGGTGCTCTACTCGGATACAGTGGCCAATCATTGTGCAGCGGCGCATGTGCCGGAGCCAGTAATATTGGAGCAGGGCGTGTCCTACCTGGAAACTACGTAGGAATCGGAGTAAACTTATTTAGTGAGAAGTCTTTTAGCAGTTCCCTCTGGCAAAGTTACAAATATTTGGCCCCACAGTAACCAGTTTCGCTGATTGACTCCAAATTAGAAGTTTTTGACAACAGTACAAGCAAGTGTCCAGGAAATTAGCATTTGGGTTCAAAGCAGCCATTTAAGGCGAATTCCTAAAGTCAGTCAGGCCTCCTGGAAAGTTGGGACGCAAGAGGCGCAGTCCTCGTCGCCGACTTCATCGGCCGCCCCCGTTCGTTCGAGTTGCTCCGAGGGGGGCGTGGCCACGTGCTAATTCATCATTTGGCGTCCCGACAAGAATCCGTACGCACGGCCCGACGAGAGGCAAGGCGCAATCTGCATGCACTTAGTCCTGGCAAGGCAGAGCGGGCGCTGGTCTTAAGCCTCCTTTTCGACGGCGGAAAGCCGATCTGTAAATAACAGACATGTGTTCCTTCCAGGCGGCGGTCGCGGTCGGAGCGTCTCATCCCGTGTTGTGTGACAATCACGCCGTAATAGCTGCAAAATGGCTGATGGGGGCGGAAACCGGTGTGGTTCTGATTATTGGAGGTGGGGGCCTGGGCAGTGTCACGTCAAATTAGCCGGCTTTGACAGCTACACTGGGGGTGAGGGGGGGGGGTGGCACCTGGTCTTTCGTGCGTCTTTTTCACAGAGCGCTTTCTTCTGATTTCTCATTGGCTGGTTTGACGCTGTTTGGTTCACTTCCCACTCGGCCAATGAAATCTGATTTTTGGAAAAGATTTCTTCATTCTCTAAAACGAAAGATTACTCACGTTTTGGCACCTGTGGATTTACCAATTTCAGGATTTTTTTTTGTTTGTTTTTTCTTTTGGGGGGAGGGGGGGCAACTCCCCCAAATACTTATTAGTGGTTTATTCCCGCTTATTCGAGATTTCTTTTGGGATAGAGTAATTTCATTTTTTTTTTTTCAATTCAAATAAAATGGAGAGTCACTGATGGTGTAGCGGTACACGTGCCTGACTTTGGTGTGGGCAGTGTGGGATCGATTCCCACTCAGCGATGGTCTCCATCTGCTCTGCGACTGACCGGTTGCATGTTCAGTTCAGGGTGTGGTCTGCCTTTCGCCCCCAAAGCTAGCTGGGATAGGCTCCAGCTTTCCCGCAACCCTTGTGAGAATAAGCGGCTCGGATAATGACATGACAAATAAAACGGGCACCAGTTCCCCACATTTTTTTTTTTTTTTTTTTTGCAATCTGTGGTCCAGTCCGTTCCCTGTGCCCCCGTGACAAAGCGGGGCTCCACTGCATTCTCCAAAATCTAAAAGTCCCGACAGCAAGTGCCTGGTATCCAGTCCAAGGCGTCGTCTTCCGTTGGTCCAAAGTCAGCTGTGATCGTCTCCAGCTCCTCGCGAGCGGTTTGTCAACAGACGGCGATTCCCCCCCCCTCGTGACAAGACAAACTGGAATGTATCAACTCCACCGGGTGCAGCGGCGCACGCTGGGTAGCCAAAGTATTGACCGGCCGAGTCCTTGACCCCTGTTGACATCGTCCCGTGTCCAAGTGGGGGGTCGTTAGCGGGGTGACCCCCCCCGTCTTACCACTTGGCTGCCATTGTGTCCCACCACTCCTGTTACTGCCCCCGAGGGAGAAGGCCGATCTCTGGCAGCCTCTTTCGACATTCAATTCCCAATCATTTGTACTTTGGGATTAGTGGACCCCCCCACCCCACCCTCAATTTTGTCTCCCAGATCTAGATCTTCTTCTCAGGGTTCATGTTGTGTCCTGCTTCTTCTCCTTTAGTTTCACATTCCACTCCCCTCTAAACCAGAGCTTTGTCCTCACCTACCGCAATGTTAGGTACACCTGTAAAAGTTAACGACCTCAAACATTTTTTAATTTTTACACATTACTTACATAATCACAACCACTTATTGTCATTATGGTGAAAATGAACTAGCAGCGTTCGTAATGCACAGTAAGTGTGACGTACTAATAACGTTGCGGGTTTCGCTAAGGCTAACAAGAAACATACTGCGGAAATTGATGATGAGCTCTATCTGCGAGCTTTGAAGCAAATTGCGACTTTGTCAAATATCCATCATAATTGCAACATTTTTTTTTTCTCCAATGGATCAAATGTAGCTATGATCAAAAGGGCTGCCGCTCGTAACGTAAGCGCAACAGGCTAAATGTGTTGGAAATTTCACGACGGCTAAGAAGAATTGCCGTTTTGTGTTGACGAGCTCGCCGTCTGCTGTCTTACGAGCGAATGACTCCTGCTGTCAAACGTACGTGATAATTTTTTAAAAAATTTTCAATTCGGGCTAACGTTGTTTTTAACGTATGACGCGCTGATTGTGTAGCGGTCTAAGGAAAAGGAGAAATGCACCTTGGAAATTGTTGTCGCTAACTGCAAGTCTGAAGACTAATTAGTGTCAAAGCGTCGTCCCAACTATTTTCCCAATCAGTCAAATTGTGCAGCTCGGCTCATGATTGGCCAACGCTGTTCGTTATGTATGTGCTAACGCCATTAGCCGTTTTGCTAAAGAGAAACCATCAACAAACCCAAACCCCATTGGGCGTTGAGTTTTTTTTTTGGGGGTCCAATTGGACAACAGCTGACACGACGCCAACACAAAGCAGACCCCCTCGGACGCCAAATTGGTGGCAGCCAGGTCAAGTTGCAGGAATATGCCAATTACTTAAATTGATCGGCGGGGCTTGATAACCAATTGGACGATCGGGCCGCCGGCTCGTGTTACGCCTTCGGACTCGGAGCGTGGAATTTTGTCCGTGGGCGGGGGGTGGGGGGGACCTGCCGAACACAATTTCCTGTGCGAGTAATGGTGTTTGGTGATGTCAGGTGGCGCGCAGCGACCGTGTAAACAATGGCCTTTCAGTTGATCTAATTAGGCAGGGAGGAAGTGTTTAGGGGCTTAATTGAGATTGCAGTGGGAAATTGCTCCGAAATGGGACCGGACAGCCAGCCAGCGCTTTCCACGCGGTGGGCAATGACGAGGGATTTCGCTCGGGACTTTGTAGATAATTGCAAGAAGCGTAATGGCTGCATGCGTCCTGATTGGAGAGCGCCACATGCCAAACGCCCAATGTCAACGTGAAGCCCGCGTGCCCGGGCGGGCGCGCGCTCGCCGTTGCCTCTGTCGGGTGCCCTCGTGTTTGTCTCCAAAAAGAAGTTTGGAACAGGAAGTAAGCCAACATGTTTTCAGGAAGGGCTCCTTGTTTTTGTTTTACGGTACATTTCAATTTGCTATGTGCCGACTTGTGAAAAATTTTATTTCTATGTTTTTTGTTTTTTTTTTGGGGGGGGGGGCATTTTTACCTTCTTCTTTTCCTTTTGGCTTGTCCGGTTAGGGGTTTTCACAGCGTGTCATTTTAGATGAACATTCAAATTATTTTTATGACTTCAGAAGCCAATTTTACATATTTAAGTATTTTTTTAATACAGTTGATTCCCAAATATTTGTAGTTTGACTTTCAGAAATTCACCAATTAGTGCATTTTTTTTATGGGGTGGGAACTTAATCATCAATTTATGAAAACATCTTGTTGTGGATTTTTCTTTACAAATCCCCATTTTATTGACATTTTGGTCATTTTTGGGCAATTATAAGAGAATAATTTTGTCATTTTAATTTTAGATATTCAGCATTCATGGTCAGGTATGGCCGCTTTCCGCCACAGATATTGTGCTTAACTTTTTTTTTCCTGGTAATATTTTCAAGATTCAAAATATTGATTTTAATATTTTTTTGCATCTAAATGTTTTATATTTTATAGTAAATATTGTAATTTATACAGTTTCTTTCACTGACTCCATCAAGTGACAGGAATTAAATTGGTTTAGTTTATATTAAAACCTTGTAAACTAAAATAAAATTGTATAAGTTCAATGATATTTTTTAAAGGGTAGTTAAAGGATTTTAATCTATAATTGAGGTGGAAAAAAGGTATGAAAAGTTAACATACTGAAAAAAAATTATAAAAATAAAGAAGAAAATTGCTTTTCCTTAAATTACAGATAGCAAACATTTAAAATCTTTTTAAAAAATTGCAGGTAAGCATGTTTTTTTTCTTTTGTATGGATATACAGCTATGTTGAAATGTGTTGACAATTGTCGTCCTGTTAACATGGCGGCCGTTGTGTTGTTGTTGCTGCGCTTCAGGCGTTCGGCTTCATGTCGCGCGTGGCGCTGCAGGCGGAGAAGATGAACCATCACCCCGAGTGGTTCAACGCTTACAACAAGGTCAACCCCAACACGCACGCACACGTGCGGTCGTGGCGATTTCGAGCACGCGACGCATGACGCCCAAAATGATTAAAATGACACTGCTAGATGTAAATTTGTTTCCGTACTATTGTACCAAACTTAATTTTTGTTCCGCCAAATTAAAAATTATTTCCGGGCAACTGTCTGACCATTTAAGGTACTTTTTCAATGTATTTATTTAGGTTGTTGGTTTTTTTTTTTTTTTTTTTTTTTTTTTTTTTTTGTCATTTTAATTTTTGTGGTGCATTTGTCTTTATGTAAAACTATGTTGTTCATTCTTAACCAATATGAAAGTAATTTCTGGAAAAAGCACATCAACAGCAATGGTAAAACCAGGAAAAATGAAATGCTGTTACAATTGACAGTAAAAGTTAAAAAAAACATATGTTAGTAAAAAGAGAAAATGATTCTGTATTGGCAAATTCTGTGGTTGTCAAATGAAAATCTTTTGTGTGTGTGTGTGTGTGGTGGTGTGTGTGTGTGTGGTGTGTGTGTGTGTGTGTGTGTGTGTGTGTGTGTGTGTGTGGTGTGTGTGTGTGTGTGTGTGTGTGTGTGTGTGTGTGTGTGTGTCTCAGGTGCACATCACGTTGACCACACACGACTGCGGCGGCCTTTCCAAGCGAGACATCAAGATGGCCAAGTTCATCGACAAAGTTGCTCTTTCCATGTAATTTTCTTTGACCATCATTATTCTCTGAATTATTTATTTTTGTGGATGTTGGATGGGGGCTTTTCCCCCCAAAACTTATGAGCAGTGTCGGCATTCCTCCGGTTGCAAGTCATTCGTCTTGTTTTGTACGGAGTCGGCGGATTTGTGCAAATGAATGTGCCAACGTCTTTGATTTTTCCGCCATCGCAACGACACCTTTTGTCAACCTGTCGCCATCTCGCGGGAGGATCGAGGCGAGCTAGTCGAGCTGGTTAGCGGCGCCGACCGGCCTCGTTGGTGTCAGTACCGTCACGTTCGGATTTTGAGTTTAACGGTGACGTGATATTATTTGATGGGTAATATTAGCACGTTGCTCATCTACCGGCATCAATCTTAATGTTTGATGGATTCAAACGACTGCGCGGCCGGCCGCATAGCTTCATCTACCACTGTTATTTTGCAGGTCCGATAATATCTTGGTGCAGAGAAATGTATCTGTAGATTTATCTTTTTTTTTTTTTTTACTTTTTAGACAATTATTTTGCCAATAAAAAAATCTAAGGGAAGCAATTTTTGTCAAAAGCGCATCAAGACGGCAGCCATGTCGCATTCACCATTTTTACAATATTTTATTTCTATGGAACTATTTCATCCATCCATTTTCTGAGCCGCTTATCCACGCGAGGGTCGCAGGAGTGCCGAAGCCAATCCCGGCTGTCGTCGGGCAGGGTGCATTCTGAACTGGTCGCCAGCCAATCGCAGGGCACATGGAGACGGACGACAGTCACGCTCACAATCACACCTTGGGGCAATTTAAAGCGTCCAATCAGTGCATGTTTTTGGGATGTGGGAGGAAACCCGAGTGCACACCCAGAGAAAAGCCACGCAGGCACAGGGAGAACATCCAATTGAAAGAATTTTTTTTTAAATATAGTTTTACCAGTCAGAAACCTGAAGAGACATTTTCTGAAAAGATGATGAATTAGTTAATTGTATCTTTTTTATTTTTTTTTTTTAGAAAAGATGAAAGGAAATACTGGAAAATGTGTATCAAAATGACTTTGCAGACAGAGCACCATTTATTTATTTATTTATTTATTTGTCAGAATATGAAATGTATTTTGTGGGGGAAATGGGCATGACAATGTCTTTGGGGATGAGCACATACCTTTATCCATCCATCAATTTTCCTAACCGCTTATCCTCACAAGGGTCACGGGGCGGGCGGGGTGCACCCCGAACTTGTCGCCGGCACATCGAGACAAACGGCCGCACTCACAATCACAACACATCCCTTTTATCTATTCGTAAATTCACAATCACAAACTAATATTTTACAGGTAGTAGTCATAAGCCCATGGCCTATCTTTAAGCAAATAAAGATGCGGTTATTATTTTTGGCGGCTTCAAGCAGCCACGCGGTCGACCGCATGACTTTATCCCGTGTTTCTCAGACTTCGTTTGAGGGTTTTGGCAGTCTGACGTGAATTGGGGGTGGCGAGGGGAAGATCTGATGTACATTTGTCTCTTGACCCTGACTGAGTCTGAACCAGAAGATCAATCAAGAAGGAGGAGAAGAAGAAGAAGAAGAAGCCACATCAGCAAGACTCAGCTCCAAAGAGAGCTTCTCCAGACGAGAGCGCTCACTCGACTGAAAACCGCTTACTTTGGAAAACAAAAATGCTGATTACCGTGATTGCGAAAGTAATAAAAAAAAAAATACTAATTAGAGGTTTTACCAACACGAAAACCAATGCGCTCTTGAAAATGATGCAAAATATTTCGTGACACGTTAAACTGGGCGGCACGGTGGAGCAGCTGGTAAAGCGTTGGGCTCACAGTTCTGAGGGTCCCGGGTTCAATCCCGGACCCGCCTCTGTGGAGTTTGCATGCTCTCCTAATACCTGCGTGGCTTTTTTCCGGATGAGCGCCCCAGTTTCCCACAAACATGCAACATTAATTGGACCCTCTAAATTGCCCCTAGGTGTGATTGTGAGTGTGACTGTTGTTTGTCTCTATGTGGCCTGCGATTGGCTGCCGACCAGTTCAGGGTGTATGTGTAACCCTGCTCGTTGATGGCTGGGATAGGCTCCAGCACTCCCACCACCCTTGTGAGGATAAGCGGCTAAGAAAATGGATGGATAAACTTGGGGTGACAAGTGGAAGCTTTTACACTGGTCAAGTCAATCCCCAGACACAAACTGTATAGAGTAGGCATTTTGCTTGTTAAAAAAAATTGCAACTTCTGATTTATATGATAGGCATTTGTTTTAATAGTAAAAACGGTTCATTGTAATTTGTTTTATTTTATGTCATGTAATTGTAAGTAAATGTCTACAAAATTAAAAATAGTGATTTAAGGATTTTTACTACTAAAAAAGACCCTTCAATTTACAAGTTACTTTGGTCGTTTGTTGTTCATTCGGTGTCAGGTCGCGGTCCTGAAATCGCAGTCGAGTTTTTGTGTGTTGGGGCTGACGACCCGCTGCCGCAGCGGCAGTAGCTAGTGCGTTCGTCTGCGTCTGAAAATGCGCGAGAGCTTTGTCGCCTGCGCCACTTCAATGTCTCGTCGCTAATAAATCATTTTGACGCAAAAAGCTCATCAGGCGTCCTGATTACAAGCGACCTAAATTATTCTCAGTCGTGAGCATTTACGATTGAAGATGATACATTTTTATGCAACAGACGCGTCATGTAACTACGGTGCAGAAAATGGTGCTTAGTCATCCTGAATTATGATGCGTATGGTGTGATGATATTTTCGCATGTATTAATCACTTTTGTTTTAAATGCTCGAAAATTGCATTACTGGTCGCGTCGTTATGTTTATTTTTATTGACTCACTTGGGCCGACGCTATTCCAAGTGATTTTTTTTTTATCCCCATGCGTGTTATGTCATTTGTATGCTAATGTTTGATTTATGGAAGTGAATAGTTGACTGGGGAGGGGGTGGAGTGGGGGTGAGGGGCGCTGTGGGGTCTCTCTTACCTGTGGATTGGGTGTGTGTGCACCTCAATTTCCCTCATTTTTGTTCCTCAGCCGTACACACGCACACGCGCGCAGTGCAAAAAGGTGCGTTCAAAGGCTGCAGCCCAGCCAGTCAACTCCACTTAATCCCAAAATGACCGTGGGGGGGGGGGGGGGGGGGGCGTGCGCGTGTACATGATATTTTCCCCTGCAAACATTTAATTGGGGCAACTTACACTCTTGTAGGCGGGCCGCGCGACAAGCTCTCAAAAATTGTCCACATTCTACTTTGCAAATCTTTCAGGATAAATCTTTGGGTTCCGTAAAGCGGCGGCGCGGAATTTTGCGTTTGCAGGATGTGGACTGCAGGTCCGAGCAACAGGTGGCGCTGTCACCCTTCGCCGTGAGGTCCACTGAAAGGAAAACCTCGAAGAAAGCTTTCTCTGGAAAAGGCACCGAAAACGTATTTTGTTTTGCTTTATTTATCCATGTGTTTCATGTTTTTTAACTGTTCATTTTCCTATTCAAAAACATTTAATATTTATAAATTGAAATTAAAAAAAGATGATGTTCAAGGATATGCGTCTCATTTTTATGGTGCATTTTTTATGTTATTATTTCTACTGCTGTACACTTATGGATAAAATAAAGAAATGTTTTAATTTCATCTAGTATAATTATATTGTTTTGCGATGGGTGGAAACCAGTTCGGGTGTACCCGGCCTCTCGCCCAATGACAGCTGGGATAGGCTCTGGCACTCCTGTGACCCTTGTGTGGATAAGCGGCTCAGAAAAACGGTTCCATATTCTACGTCATTGGATGGTTCGTTGTATTGCCTTTCATTAAAAAAAAGGTTCATCGTGAGCTTTCAGGTGTTCCGGTCACTGACCGCCGACAGGCACCCCTCGCCCTTGGTCCAAGTTGGTACAAACCAGAAAGTGTACGGAAGGGACCGAGCGATGGAAACAACCAAACTGAGTCACAAGGTAAGACAATGTCCACTTTTCAACACTCTTTAGTGCCGTGCTGTTTTCTCGTTGGGAGCTTCGTGTGCCTCTTCCATCTCTTCCTGGCAGCCATTTTGTAAAAGGAAGGAAATCGGATGCCAATATGTAATCGAATCGCGTTGTATGCATAGGCTCATAATATGACAATGCAAGCTTTTGATTTGAGCTCTTTTAACAACTTGGTTGTAAAATGTTCACTACATTTTTTTTGACAGTGCATCAGCCATGTGACAGATTTGTGAATGTTTTACAGTGGATGAGCATTTGTTAGCAGTTAGCTCAGCGTTTTGTCCACCTGCTTTGGCCCTTAATTGGTTGACGGCGGCCATTTTGTTTGCGTCTTGGATCCTTTTGAAGGGGTGGGGCATAGCAATTTTTTTTTAGATATACTTAAGTGTACGTATCTATTTTATCCATCTGTCCATTTTAAATTAAAACTGTATCGTGGTTTGATGTTACCACTATTAATCTGTAAGTGTATTTTATTTTAGAGGAGTATTATAGGCTTGAAATCGACCACCTTTATGTTGGAATTCTTTTTCCATGAAATTTGGTGCGACAGCTTGGCCCTGGGACCAAATATCCTCACTTATATTTTAGAACTAAAACTCTGAAAGGAGTTTATAATCGTAGTTACACAGAAATAGAACATTGCATGGCGATACTTGTTTAAAATGAGAGTACATACGGAACGCTTGAAGTCAGCCAACTTTAAATTTCCCAATGGACTTTGGTTTGGAAGCACCTTGTAGGCAAAATTCTGGGTTTGGAAGAAGTGCGTTGTGTTCGGACTCTTGGCAACACTCCTGATTTTTGGGCGGCGGGGGGGGGGGGGGGGCTATGCCAATAGGCTAGTTTAAAATAAATATAAACAACCCCGCCCCTCTGCAATCGGAGCAATGGATTAGAGGCTCATCTTGGTATTTAAACATCCTAAAAGACACATTTGGACCCAGTGGTACCAGCATATACAGTACAGTACACCCTACTGTACTGTTGTGTTTGCATGCAGTGGAGCGTTCACACATGAGCACAACAGAACCCGACTTGCTGTCGTCATCACGGTTCTTTTCTGCTCTCAGCGAGGCCCCCCCCCCTGCCTTATTGCCATTTTTCGAGTCATTGTTTTTGAACTTTTGTTGAACAGATATTTTTGTATTTTTAAATATTTGCGTGTCTGTGTACAGTACATACTATGTACTGCACGAATACTATGTATGCGCATTGTGTATATGCTTCTCTATACAGTCTCTGTACATTATGTATATGAATGTTCACATACATTTGAGAGCGTTTTATATATATATATATATATATATATATATATAATTTTTGGATGTGCAGTATAAGTACGTATTCATACATGTAGAAATGTTATTGAACATTGTGGAATGGCTAAAACATCTTCCGCCCCACACACGCTTAGAGTGTTCTCTCCTTTTGAGTAAATAAGTATTTGATCTCAATGTGAAAACTGTACTACCTCTATAAAGATTGCTGTGCACTTAAAAAAAATCCCAATGTGTGGAAATTAGTCATTTTTTTTATGATTAAATTTGACTGTTGGATTGTTGACACGTGTGTTGCATGTGTGTGTTGTAGTCGCCGTGATGCTTTCAGGGACCTGACTTTTTTTTTTTTTTTAACATTTTCAAAGCTGTGGGCACACCCCCCCTCCCTCCCTCCCTCCCTCCTGGTGGGCTCCTCGCGAGTGGCTCGTGCCCCCGATGCAGGCCCCCCAATGGGCGTGCACGCGCGCCGTCACCGCGCCCAGGTCAAGAATGTGACGCAGGCCGTTGTGACTTGTTTCCAAGCACGCGCACAGCCTTTTTGCAAACATGCGCTTTTCGCAGGATTAGGGTTACCCCCCCCCCCCCAAAAAAAAAAAAAATAATAATAAATGGACCCATTTTACTATAGGCTCGGGCTATGTGACATACACCTGGATGCGTAATCTTTTAAAAAGCAACTCAGATGGTTTAAGTGTTATATTAAATTAGCCGCTACATTTATATAAAAAAAAATACACCGATAATATAAAATGTTTTGGTCAGGTTTGATATAATGGTCCATAACCATTAAAATGTTTATGAATGTAGGTAAAATGCTTCGGTAGGTGAGCTTTGTGTAGGTCCATGCAGTTAAGGTCAGTTTTGTATTAAAACAACAACAACAGCGTTTCAGCACGAAATAAAATTCCCCAAGACAAAAAAATAAAACACTAAATCTAAATGTCACTATTAGTGGAAAAGAAAATATCAAACACCAATAGTTTGTGATTTAAGCAATTACAAATATTTTTTGAACTTTTGCATTTTGGATTTGCCTGCTTAGCAGTGATAATTCCAAAATGAAATAAATACACAGTATAGTCAGATTTTGGATTACTCTGTGAACGACACAATTGTATATGAACCCGATCAAAAGTCAATCAAATGATATGCCGGCATTACATTTCAACCATAAAGCCTCTAAAGAGCATCAGCTCACATTTTTATTATAAGTGGCTAATCCCAATTTACACGTTGTTATCAGCTAACTCACACAGTCTCCCTCATCAATATCAGTCTGCAGCTGATAGGCGCCTCGTATCAATCACGCATTGATTAGATTACTTTAGGAGCACCTGGGAAATTGCAAGCCTCGCTCGGCGTATTTTGAACACATTCGAAGTGTCTCCTAAAATTTAAAAATAGTTGAATGCAAATTTCGATTGCGAAATTAAAATTAACGGAGCATCTGAAATGAGATATTCGGCTTGCTTCTTTAAAAAAAAAAAGTACACACACGTAAGTTTGTCTATGCACAATGTTTTTTTTTCGTTTTTTTAATCGTTGAAATTGAAACATTTTAAAGTCCTCTAAAGCGAGCAAGCAAGCACGAAAAGACATTGTATAAGTAAGAGTCTGTATATATGTACATGCGCTGTGAGTACAGCGCGGCGTAACAAGTCTTCATCTTTTTGTTGTTGTTGTTGTTTTCTAAAACATGTTTAAAACAAACGAGGGAAGCGTCAAAACGCACCGGTAAAATCGAAACCCGCACCATCCAACGTCTGAAACGACGATCGCCCCCTAATCCAGTCGAGTTGCGTTTCTGCGCCCCCGCGCACGGTTCGGCCCCGCCCGTGGGGTCAGCTGTTGTACTGGCAGGCGTTGAGGCCGGATCCGGGACTCTGCAGCCCGCCGTAGCCGAACGTAGGGTGGTGCTGCTTGGACTTGAGTCTGAGCGTGGCCAGGCCGGCCGGGTTGCACGTCTCCCGGTACACGCCGTACGGCGAGCCCGGCGCTCCGTAAGGGCACGCCGGGGACGACATGCCGCCGTTGAGGCCCGAGCCGCCGATGGCGTTGAGGTTGCCGATGTTGTTGAGGCCCGGGCCGCCCACGGTCGGCACCCCCGAGTGCGCCATGCCGGCGGACGCCGCCTGCATGCTCATGCCGGAGATGGAGGCGCACGCGGGGGACGACGAGAACACGGACTGCGTGGTGAGGGGGCTCATGGAGTTGAAGAAGGGGAAGTTCTTGGTGGCCAGGGGCGCCGGGCCGTGCAGCCCCTTGTTGGTCCAGTTGTTGTAGGTGTAGGCGGCCGCGGCCGCCGCCGCCGGGTACATGTCGTCGTAGGGCTGCATGAGGCCGCTGAACTGCGGCAGGTACGTGTTCTTGCACAAGTCCATCTGCTGGTTACGCTCGCGCTTGCGCCACTTGGCGCGCCGGTTCTTGAACCAAACCTGCAAGCAGAAACACGGCGTCACTATGCCTGCAAATATCTGCCACTTTTATTATTAGTAGGTTTTTTGTTTTTTGTTTTTTTTGTTTAAGCAATTTTATTGGGTACACTTGCAAATACACACACATGCTGCCTTAGGAGAGGGGAATATAAGTGTATCTATTATATAGCTCATATATATGCTCCCAAAAAGTCTTATTATGCTACTTTAAAAAATGTACAAAATTTGCATTTAACTTTATAGTAACCCCTGCAGACACATTATACCTTAAATAATAATAATAAAAAAAAAACATACCGGTGCCCAAAGTTTTGACTACTGTATAGAAATCAATTGTCACTTTATTATGTACTTAAAAAAAAAACACGTATTTCTATAGATATGCCCTCCAAATGTCATGCTACCTTAAAAAAATAATAAAACAAATATTACTATTTTGTTTTAAATCCGCAGTTAAAGATCTCAATTTTCACATTTTTAATACTTTTGAATGGAATATAATGTATGTTTTTGTAGAAAATGTATTTAAATGTAAATTGTATTTTATCTTCACTTGAAAAATGCAAAAAAAAAATTGTCAGATCATTTTACATTTGCTAAAACCTTTAAATACATTGACAACCTTTAAAACTGAAGCAACAGATTTATAGGCACAAAATAAATTTTAATGCTTGTGTGTACCCTTCAATGACAATAAAAATGTCAAGGTACATAAATACGCGCAACATTTCAAATCAAGTGGCAACACTGCACCTTCATTTGCATCCATTGAAAGTGACTTTAATCCCGACTGCAAATAAATTTCAAAACATTTGAATTTATTTCCCCTCCAGTTTGATGTGATGAAAATGCAGCGGTGCAGTTTTTATTGCCCCCCCCCCCCAACACATAAGTCAGCAATACAACATTAGCCTGTCACCATCACCAATTCATTGGAGCAAGTGAAATGCAATAATGAATTTATTTCTTTACCGTGGAGGACGAAAATCTAACAAATAGGTAAGAAAACTTTTTTTCCCCCAGTCATTAATGGCTCAGTATAACGTATAACATTATAGAGCCGATTAAGTTTTGGTTGTTGTGAAATACAAGCGTGCAGGCTAAAATGAATTTTAAAAAAATAAAAGTATATTTTCCAACTGGCTGCACAAACACAAATGTGGCTTATTGGAAAAAAAAAAAAAGAGAAACGAAAACAAAGTTCCGCGATTGAAATATAGCTGCCGTCTGCTTTTTTTTAACACTTCCATCTGCTGAGAATTACAAACTTGAAAAAAGTATATATAGTTTGAGCTCCTTTTAATGAAACAAGTATGCGTGAAGCAGAAAATAGAACCGAAAAAATAAAAACAAGCGCATTCTAGACGCGTTCGTTTTTCATTATTTCGAAGAACCTTATCTGCGTGGTGACGTCATCGCCCCTGAAAATTGCGCAACGTCAAATGTGAAATATCACATTCATGCATGTGCATATATTTTTTTTCTGCTCCCTGCAGACATATATATAAGGGCATCAGTGTGGCATATTTTGTGCCATATTTGATCTCCATGACAGCAAATGCGCATTCGTGATGTAGCGTACCCAATAAAATGACGCTGGATCTTGTCTTTTAAAAAAATAATTTCACCGCGCCTCACTTTTTTTATTAAAACATATTTTCTTTTATAGACCTGGAAGCGAGACAAACGTCATTTATTGAATTAAGTGTTAAGGATTATGAATGCTATGAATAGTAAACGTTCCCTCCAGAGGGTTCTAAGCCCAACTAAATATACAAATAATATAGTCCTCCCATCATAAACTGATTCGTGACAACAATAATTGAAGATATTTTTTGTTTGCTCCTTTTAAAAAATAAAAATAAAAACTGCCAAGTGCGTTTTAAAGGACCGTCAAAGCACTTGACGAAATCTTGCCGCAGGAAAACGACAACTTATAATTTTGTGAGCATCTGTCGTTTTTTAAACATGTTTTCTCCATATAGCATTCGGATTAGCCTAAATGCACCATATTCAGGATGTTGAGATGGTGCAGATTTTGGAAAAAAAAAAAAAAAACTATTTTTGGAGGGGGTGCAACTGCAGTGTAATTCGACTTGTTCGATGAACGCGTCCTCCCGGCATCTCACCCGCACTCTGGCCTCGGTGAGGTTGGTCCACACGGCGATCTCCTCGCGGGTGCTCATGTCCGGGTAGCGGTTCCGCTGGAAGGTGGCCTCGAGCTCCTGCAGCTGCTGGCTGGTGAAGTGCGTGCGCTGCCGCCGCTGCTTCTTCTTCTTGGGGTCGTCCCCGCCCGCCTCGTCGCTCCTCTGGTCCCCTCCGCCGCCGCCGCCGCCTCCTCCCCCGCCGCAGCAGCCGCGCTCCTTCTCCGCTGCAAGCGCGACACCACAAACTATTCGGCGTCTTCTCCAACAAGTTCCCCAAAATATGTTTTTCAGGCCAGCTTCGCAATCAGCTTGCACTCATTTATTCTCATTTTTGTCTTTTTTCTTGACTTTTCACAACCAGCAGGTATGGTTACTGTTTTATGGCTATATGAAAATTGGAGTCCTGACAAGATCTTCTCAGTGGCAACTCATCCCCAGGGCTGATCGCCCTCCCCCACCAAAAAAAAAAAATGTATCATTTTCATCCTCCCCATCCAAATGAAAGAGAGCTAATTCATTAAAAATATAACTTACTATTTGCTATCAACACATGCAAATGTTATTTACTCCAAACAACACCACAAATAGAATTGGAACATTTTAAGTAAACCCCCCCAAAACAAACGTTTTATTGTCAATGGTTCTGTTTAGAAATGCAAAATGAATAGCTATTTTCTTTTTTTTTAAGAAACTGTTTAATAATGTACTGTAAATTTTCGCATTTGTTTTTTGACAGGTAAAAAAAAAAGATAAAACGACTTAAATAGCTCAACGGTCAACACATTTTAGATGTTAATCACACACGCGAATAAAAACAAATAAATACACCTTGCTTTGCATATGGACTAAAAAAAAGTACTATATTGATTTTGGATTGAGTTTATTTTGAAATTGCTTAAAAGTACTGCAATAAAAATGAAATTCACTTTTTTTGCACTTATGCACATGCAAGACAAATAGTACATTGCTATATATATATATATATATATATATATATATATATATATCGATTTGCCTGTTAGTTTTTTTTGTAGGTGCTGCACAACAAAAATGAATCAAAACTTTCTTTCATATTTTTCAAATGTAGCAAAATGTACATTTACTTACATATGCATAGACACTGGTTTGACTGGCCCATGCTATTTGGAAATTGAGGTCAAATGTGTATTGTATATTCTGGGCACGTGTGGGAGTTATTTTTTTAAAATAAATATACAACAGCATTTACATATTTAATATTAATCTATCCAGTAAGTGTTTCTGAATGCTTTGTAGGATTTTTTTTTTTTTTTTTTTAAAAACCTCCCTTCCAGTCTTTCCCCGCACGCTCCCAAATGTTGCGAATATACTTTATATCTTTTGTTTGTCCCTCAAATTATTTCAAGATGACATTACATATTTACCGATTTACATTTATTCCAGTTTCAATGTTTGGTGAATATGAATGGATGATTAAAAACTTTTTTTTTTAATATTCCCCAAATCTGTCAGGTCCAAGCAGTTGCGTTTGCGACTTTTTACCCACGCACTTTTTTTTTGCACCCCACCGCCCCTTCGGTGTACCTGCCAACTCCGTGTCCGAAGACTCGCTGCTCGAGTGCTCCAAAGTCGCCCCACGAGCGCTCGTGTTGATGGTGGCGCTTCTGGGCTGCAAGTGGAACGCCGGGCCCACGTCGCGTGACGCCTGAGGAGGAGGAGGATTCGCGTGGGCTCGCGCTGCGGCCTCGGAGAGCCTCTCCAAATTCATGACACCTTGGAGGGGAGACAAGGAGGACGGATGCAGACCGGTCAGTCCCGCGAGGCATAAGCCGTGCGTCGGTCCGAGGAAGCCACGCGCAGAGGAGTCCACGCCGAAACGGACACGCGTGGCGACATGGGAGGGAAGGAGAGAGGGAAGGAGATCCGCTACTAGTTCCTTGCAAAAAAAAAAAAAAAAAAAAAAAAAGAAAATGAGGCAAATGTGGCACTCCTCTCTTCTTGCCAGCCTCTTCCACGCGAGTCGTGACCACAGTGAAGGAGGAGAAGGTCGAGCTCCGCTTGCTTGCGTGGGACCAAACTCACAGCAGCGCCGCCCACGTTTGAGCCTGCCCCAAGAAATGACGTCACCAACCAGACCGAAAAGTCTACAACGCTCATATCAGCATTTTTTTTTAATTGAGAAAGTGACGTGGAACATAAACACTCCCACGCAACATTTCGGATTTTTTTTTTTTTTTTTTAATGTGGATTCACCCGCAGAATCCACATAAAAACGTTTTCATTCCAATGCAATGCCGCCCCCCCCCCCCCATCTTGGTCCGTGTAGGCATGTTTGCAATGTGTGCAGGGCGACGGTCCACGCCACGCAGTCATTATGTATATATGCGTGTGTGCTGAGCTGAGCAAACATTTGCCACCCGGCAAACGGGCCTGCCCGGTTGCGGTTTCCCCGAGCCGAACAGGACGTTGAACGCACCAGAATGTGCGGGATCACGCGCGTGCGCGTGTGCGCCTTCCGAGTTGACTTTTTAGGTCCAACAAGTAAACAATCTGCCCCGCAATTATTGATCGCCGTCATTGAATGCATCACTGTTCCGTTTTATGCATATCATTGGGGGATGTTTTCGAGATTGTATGGAAATCTACGAATTCACCACCAGTGATAATTCAAGCGTTGTTTTGATTTGTCTCCACGTTCCCAAATGGCTGCTTTTTTTCTGGTAGAAACTTTCATTTTTCAATTGAAAAAAAAAAAAAAATCACGTAGAAATTCTATAATATGGGTTTTTACTATAAATGTTAATCCATGTCTTTTTTGGTGCTCACATTCAAGTAGCCAAAGGTCCGTTTTGTGTGTGTGTGTGTGTGTGTGTGTGTGTGTGTGTGTGTGTGTGTGTGTGTGTGTGTGTGTGTGTGTGTGTGTGAATTCCTCACTCGACAATTTTCATGAAAACAATTTGAACGATCGTAGTCAACTCCATCAATCCAAACAAGACATTTAAATATACACAATGTTGACATTCAAGTGCACAAATGTCCGATTTTTTACGAACGCACCACTTGCGTAAGTGGTCTTTTGTTGTTATGTGTGTGTGTGTGTGGTGGGGGGGGGGTGTGATGGTCTTTAGCTCAACCCTGTATTGTAACCTCTACGTTTTCATGTAAATGTTGTTCAGTTACTGCACTTGAATGCAGCACTGCAGCCTCATTAATGAGTGCACGTGGTGCTGCTGTTTATATATCGAAAACCACGTGACGCTGGAATGTCCGGCATTATGCAAGGGTCCTCGAATGCATCCACTTCGAGCTGCTTACTGTTTCAACTCATTATGGGCTGAACGCCTCATTGAGTTCATGTTCAATTTATTACGGTCACTGACCTCATCACTGACAGTTTACACGTCCAATTGTATTGCGCCGTCGTTGAATGCACCTCCTCAGAACTTGTTTTTATGACTTTTTATGGCTCCATTGAACTGATCGTGACCTGCTTGAGCTTGGATATTTCCAGTTTTATTGAGCGACCAATGAATGCAACATTTCCATATGACCCTGGTTGTTTTATTTTATTTTTTTCTCGTTTTGACAGTTATCCATCCAGTTTAATCAACCCCCCCCCCCCCCCCGCCGCCGCCTCCTTGAACGCACCGCTTCCTGTAGTTGTACTTTTTATTACTACGCGACATTGAGCTCACCCTCAATTGATGGGTTTTATATGGAGCTGTGTAGGTTTCAGCATTATATTTCCAAATCTCTAGAATGATCGCTGGACGCAACATTTCCGTATGCTTCCCTATTCTTGTTTCTCTATTGAATTTTCACCCGTCTTGAATGAAAATGTTTCAATTTATCGTCTGATGTTGTATTTTGAGGGTTTTTTTTTTTTTTTTTTTTAATGACCTGAACTCTAGACCTCCTGGTACTTTGAGCTTGGATATATCCAATTTTAATTAACTGTCACTGAATGCAGCACGATCTTCTTCTTGATGGGACTCCATCTTCTACTTTTTATGAGCACATTGAACTCACCGAGACTTTTGGCATGTAATGCCAATTCTGAGTTTGTGTATCAGAAGGGTCCCTAAATGCATCGTTTCCATCTAGCTTCCCGTTTGACATGCTCCAACATATAAAATGTTCATTTTCATCTACCACTCATTGAAAGTACCAGCGCCATATGATCTCCATATGAGCACCAAGTGGCCTTTTTTAATTCATACATACATCCACCTATAGCCTAGACATTTGAATCTATGCCAATCCAAGGGTCCTTGAATGCACCCATTGTATAGTTTCCTGGAAAATTAGAAACATTATCTGATCTTTTCACTGCGAATCAAGCAAATTGAGTTGCCATTTTTTTCATGATGACATTGCATCATGCCTCCCCATAATTTTATTATTATTATTTTTAATATATTACTTCATAATTGCATGCCTTGTGCTTCTCTTTGGAATTCTATCTTTATGCGACATTCGGCACAGCAGCCTTTGAACTCACCCTGGTCCTCGTATTCAAGACCACCAGGCGCGCGCGTGTATGTATGTGTGGGGGCGTGCGTGCGCGCGCGTGTGTGTGTGTGTCAATCAGGTCAACGCGCACCGACTCTGGGATTGTCATTGGCGCCACGTTTGCTCTTGTAAGACTTTTTTGACACGAGATCCCATGCAGTCGGACCGGAAAAGTCCCCCCGAAGGCCTTTCGAATAATGCAGAACAAGCTGTCAATAAGCACTTTGCGCCCCTTCCACCACCCAAAACCTTCCCTAATCCACCCGCTTGCCGTATTACATTTGTAATTTAGGATTTCTCTCTCTCTCTCTCGAGACAAATTATCTTTTTTTTTTAAAAATTCAAATCCAAACGTTTATTGTAGATTACGGCAGTTTTGTCTTGATCCATAGGCCTACGTGCATAAAACAAAACCATGGATCAATCAGGTCGAAAACGACTACCGTGAAATTATTTCATTTTTTTTCCACCCCGAGTGGGACATGCAGGTGCAACCGACTCCCGAGTCAAAAATGCCGCGTCCTCACGTACGTCTTAATTGACCGTAAACGTCAGATTTCAGATTCGATTTATTTTATTTTTTGCACATGAACGCATCCTTGCGAGTTTTAGTAGCACTGCCGCTTAATTCATCGCCTTATTAACGCTTCCTCGAGTCGAATTTACAACTCAGTTATTTTATTTTTTTTAAAACCCTTTTTTTCGTTCCAGTAGATATTCCAGGCTGATGGATGGGAGCTAATGTAAATACGTCAGCCTCCCTCCAGTCCTCGCACTCCCGCATCCCACTTCGTGTGTGATGGATGGCTGAAAAAGCCTTTTGCACCCGGCACCGGCGGGTTAAAGGTCAGCCGGCGCTCCGTGCAAAAACGACGAATGTGTTTTTTTCCCCCTTGTAAGCCGAGAAGTGAAAATCAACGCGTTAATGATCAAAAGTGGGCAAAACAAGAGCGACAAGCAGCGGGCTGCAAGTGGAGCCCGCCTGGCGCGTAACACGAGAAGGACACAGCTGATTATTACCTTGGTGATATATTTTTTTAAAAATATAAACAAGCTAACTGCTTTGGCAGCAGGTGGGAAAAGACCCACGGAAACCTCAAAATTGAGCGCAGAAGTGAGCTGTAAAAAAATCCCAATTTAGTTGAAGATTTGAGATTGGGGGTGTAAACATTCTTCTGTTCTATTTACCTTTTTGTTCTATAGCAATTATTTGTTAAAACCTTTATTTTTAAACACGTTTCCAATATTTCCACGGAGAATATAATTGTTTATACAAATAAGTTTGAATTAAATTTCTCCATCGGGCTTCCATTTACGCACAGCTCTTTGCCATAAAATCCAGATAATAAATTGCAATGAAAGGTCGTTGGCTCGGCATTTTTCGTCGTCATATAGCTTGCGCCTGCCAGCAGCGCAAATGTATTATTATTATTTTTCTGAAGCTGCTGACAGTGCAGTGAAAATATCACCAGTATTAATCTCTGTAATGTTTCATTTTTTTAAGTCTCTTTAAATTGTGTGCAGGGATACAAAAATCATACCGAAATGTTCCATATCTATTTTGACTTGTTCTTGGTGAAGCAATATGGTGTTAAGATTTAAATTAAAAGGACGAACAGTGAATGAAGATAATTTTTAATGGAGTTTTGCCCCGGTAAATGACCAGTGAACGCACGCGCGCGTCAAAGATCGTATGTGACCAACAAGATGCTCCTCTCCGTCACACATTTTCCGACAACCCCGATACTGTCAGAAATAATTATTAATAATTTAAGTATTTAATTGTGTCTGGGATGGAGGCTACGTGGACCGTTTTTAATCCGTTTTGTCCTCACCTGTGCTGCGTCCCAGCGGAATCGTCACAACGGAAAACCCAGAGCTCAGTCTTCCTCCATGCGCCCCGGTTAAAATCCACACTGTGCTACCTTCACGTGCATCGAATAGTTGACTTTAGTGGGTCTTTGGTGGCTCGTGGTTTTACTTGGTCCTGCGCGTCCTCTCCGTGGAGTGACGTCACAGACCTGCTCGCCCCGAAGCACCGCTCTCTCTATTCATTCAACTGACAAATGTGTAAAAATGCACATTTACACCTGTTGTTGTGCCACATAATACACTTTTGGGACAAACTGCCCAAGCATTTATGGTTAAATTTTTTTAAATTATTCTTTTTTCAGGTTCAAATGAATCCTAAACCTTTTAATCACCACCACTTTTTTACTTCAGTGGGCAGCCGCACTTTCGTACTGAATAATTATGCATTTACAATTTGCCCCATATTCGTGATCAAAATAATTGTTTTCCCTACGAATTAACTCTCAACAAAAGAAAATGAACTAAAATGACAAGTGGTTCAGATTTTCATTTATTTATTTTTTTTTAAAGTAGTTGGACTTGTGTTGTCTGTATTTTACAAGCTGGAAAAATTGATCAAAACATTTGTCGACATAGAAATATATAAAAAAATACAATTGCATCAGATATTGATAAAAGTGGATTTTAAAAAAATGGTTGTTTTTTGTATTTTGAGCAAGGTCTTGAGGACCCTTTTTGTTGTTGTTATTGTCTTAAGCTGCAGGTTGTGCTTGTTTTGTTTGCTGGCCAAAGATCTTATGTAGCTAACCCATGCACATACAAAACAAACATCCGTCCATCCATTTTTGTTTTTGTTTTTGCCGCTTATCCTCACAAGTGTCGCGGGAGTGCTGGCGCAAATCCCAGCTGTCATCGGGCAGCAGGCAGGATACACCGTGAACTAGCTGCCATGGCACATGTACACAGACAACAGTCACACTCACAATCACACCTACGGGCAATTTAGAGTCACCATTTGATGCGCGTTTTTGGGATGTGGGAGGAAACCGGAGTGCCCACCCGGAGAAAAAAACCCACGCGGGCACGGGGTGAAAATGGAAACCTCCACACAGGCCGGGCTGGGATTTGAACCCCGTTCCTCAGAACTGTGAGGTTAACGCTTCACACCTGCGCCACAGCACGAAACAAACGTCACATTTTTAAAAATGAATTGAATTGAAGCGAGTCGACGAAAGTATTGCAAATGCAATCTCGACGTGATTTAAAATGCGTTGTGTGTGTGTGTGTGTGTGTGTGTGTGTGTGTGTGTGTGTGTGTGTGAACAATGACAGTGGCTGCTCGTTTGCTCTACTCCGGCGGCATCCCGCGTCTACTTGTGAGGCCTGCATTGCTACATAATGACACACGCAAATACACACCGAGGTACTTAGCAGGCAGCTTGAATACTGTGATTACTGTGATAAGTACTACCCCGAAGGTGAGGCCGGCACGTCTGTCCTCTGTGCAAATAGGTGGAGGGATTATTCGGCCCTTTAAGAGCTGTGTCCGTAATTATCACCACATAACACCAGTTTAAACTTTACCAGTGGAAAAAGTGTTCGTTCATTCGTTTGGCTCACTACAAGCGGAAAATACCGAGGAAATTCACCTATGGGAAAGTCCTTTGACTCATATATATATCAGAAAACGTGTAAAAACAGGCCGCATCGGTCGCGTTTTACCCTAGAGGAGACTGTGGAGAACTGCACTGTGAGCTAATTGGATGCTAAAGTTAGCACGCGTGTTTTATTTTAGCATCCTCGTTGGGAAACTGAAGACCACACGACGGCTGTGGAAAAGAGCCTCATTTTATCGATAGTGTGCCTGTGGTCATTTTTATTCAAGATATAAGATTATCGTAGCGAAAGACAGCAATCACCATGGAAACGGACATTTAATCTGATAGGAGACTGAGGGCCGCTCCCGTCGTTTGCTGACTGCGCTGAATAATACTGCAAGCCAACGTTGTGTGTGTGTGTGTGTCTTTGTGATTTCCAGACTGCGAAATCCAGACCCCCCCCTGTTTGAAAAGATCGGTCGTCGTGATATTCTAACAAACGATCCGGACTGGAGGATGAGGATCGGCTCGCCGGATCCAAGAGGATACTGTGGACCACTGCAGCCGCGTGGAGACTGTGGAGTGCAATACTGCAAGCTCACCGTAAGGTAAGACCGTTATTGAATGCAACCGTTCGAGCGAGAGTCCAGAAAAGGCAAAGAACACAATTAGGGAGACTCGTTTCATCCAGGAGGAGAATGCGGGCTTGCCTCCCAGCTAAGTGGAGACTGCGGCGGAGAATCCATCATGCTAAATTTAGCTTGTGTGTTTATTTTTTATTCATTGGTCATTTGAAGATGTGCCTCGAATATCTAACAACGAGCGACCAGCAGTGGTTTACGGACTGGAGATGAACAAATACTTTCAGTCCGGACTTCAATACAAGGACAGGTTCTGCAAATAGAGCTACCGATTGAATTATTATTATTATTTTTTTTTTTTGTAAAAGTCGGGTATAGTCTTTGAAATATACAAAACTGCAACCACATTTTCTTACAACTCGAAAGGTTTCATTCGCGATCGGAGAAGTCTCGCGCCGTCTTCTCGATTCGGCGCGTAATCAAAAGATTTAACGTCAGTACATCCACCGGTTTGTTCCGCATTTAGGAACAAATTCCCAGCAGGATTAAAGTGGACTTTTTTTCTTTTCCTGCCGCTCATTCCGCTCATCCTTTTTCTTTCCACTCTCAAAATTCTTCAGATCGCGCGTTGATGAATTGTTTTTCAACATCTGGACTTCTGCAGAAGCAGAATGTGCCCGAGCGAGATTTATGGAGACGCTTTACGGGGCCGCGTTGCGCAGCGCCGGCCCTTTAAGATAAATCCCTCCCTTTTTGCTTCTCTTCGTGCTGGTCAATATCTTCCATTTTGAAAACTCAGTCAAAATAAGGTCATTCGAAAGTCCCTTTATCGACTTGCCCACTGTAGCATTAGCTTAGGTTGTATTTCGCATCCTAGCAACACAACGAACATCACCTGACTCTGGAACCTTATTTAATGTAATTTTTTTGCATCAACGTTTGCAATCAACTCAACATACTAATAACATCCTGACAAGATTTCCCCCAAATATAAGTCGGTCAAAAATCCTGAATCCGGTCCGAATTGCCAATTCCACTTGACTACAACGCAGCAAGAATTTTTGTTAAATGTATTTTTGGTTCTGGAGAAATTGAATTTGTGTGTGTGTGTTTTGGAAATGGGGCATTTTGGGGGGCATGTGAAATATTACCAATGGAAAATCTGGTTCAAAAACACAACTTTAAATTAGCGTAAAACTTCAGATTGCCTGACCGAGTTTTAGTTGAAATGATCATTAATAAATTCGACAAAATGTTGAGATTTTAAAATAAACCACAGATGCCAGTCACTTGTCGTGTCGCTACGATTAGCTTAATTTAGCTTTGCCTCGTATCTATTAACTTTAGATCTATGTTGCTAGTCCACATGCTAATGAGACACGTTTTTGCTAGCAATCTTGTTTAGCATTAGGTTGTGTTATTCAGCATCATAGCTACACAAATAAAACTTGTCTTGCGAAATGTCCTCTTTAGCATTTTGTGTCTTTTACCATTATGGCAACACAACAAATGTCATCTTACTAATCTTCTTGCTTAGCATTAGCTTGTGTTGTCTACCGTAACAGCTACATACATGCTATTTGACATACCGCTAAGTCACATTTTTACTAGGAGCCTCCCGTCAGTGTAGCTTCTTTTAGTCCTAAAGCTACGTTCAAACCGACATGCTAACAACATACCTAGTCATGTCGAGAGTTGTTTAGCATCACTGCTCAAATACGGACGCCATTTTCTCACGCGCAGTCTCGTGGAGCGTTAACCTTTTATTTGCAGAGCCTCTCTGCTTCCTCATTTCTGGTCTGAAAGTGAACGGGAATGTGTCCAATTTTCCGTCCTTTGAGGCGCATGACTTTACATTACCCCCCCCCCCTCTAACGTGAAAAGTGCAAGTCAGTCAATTTCCTTTCGAGACGACCCGATGAAAGGACTCGTTTTTTTTTTTTTTCCACAAACTTTGTGGCGTGGAGGCGACCGCTCAGCACATTTTTCAACCAATAGCGAGACCGGCGAGCGCATTGCCACGTGGCAGCCATCTTTGCGGACCGTGTTGAGACGTGTTGGTGCACCGGGCCGGCCATTTTTGCGGAAGATGTTACTGTTTGTGTTTCGTGTCGGCCATGTTTGTGGCGTGTTTTGCATTTTTGTAGAAAATGCATGTACCGTTATTCCTGGCCTACAGAGCGCGCTTGGTGATCAGCCTCGACACACAGAGTTTAACGCTAACAGAGTGGCGCTAACTTGACGGTGCTAATGGTAGCGCGGTGGAGCTAAACCGGCGGCTGTGAAAAAAGTCGCGGCTTATAGGCTGGGAATTACGGTAGTAGAATGGCTGCTAAGATCATTTCTATGTGCACTTTGTGGCATTGTTGTTCATCTTTGGCAGAGTTCGTAATACGACTGAACGCTGCAGTTGTCTTTGTTAGGGAAGACGTTTTGTTGTTTTTGTACAGATGTACTTAATTTAACACTTGTATGTGCTAGGATATTTTCCGTTTGCGCACGTTGGCAAAGTTCAACTCGCGTAAGACGTCTCAGAGGTCGCAAAGTCGGGGAGCACCGGAGCCGACCCGGCCAGGTTTCGACCTGCTTTACTCCCTTTTGTGCTCCCCTGACACAAAGATTAATTGTGCAAACATCAGCGTTGCCCAAAATACATATTGAAAGCATTTTCAGGCAAACAGGTGAGACAAAACGAGCGTCGCGCACTTTCACGAGATCGCTGCGGCGACGGGATCGGAGCGTGCGTTCGGAGTCTCGCTTGACGGGTCCTGAAAAGGCGGACGAGGCCGTCACACACACACGCAGAAAGTGGGGAGGAAAAAAAAAAAAGCTGTCTGAGAAAAACAAAACGCAGACAGGAATGATGAAGACGCACCTCCTCTTCCTCCTCCAGCATGGGAAAACGCAGTCGACGCACACACCCCAGTGCAGACGTGTGTTTTGTCATTTTGTCACACATTCTGTGTTTGTGGCGTGAAACACGTCGGCCATGTTTGTGGAGTATTTTCCTGCGCCCGCCATCTTACTGGCAGCATTTCGTTTTGTTTGCAGACAAGCCGAGCTTGCGAAAAGTGGCGCACGGTGTCGGCCATCTTTGCAGAGTTATTTTATTTAATCCCCCCCCCCCCCCACTGTGTTCTCATTTCTTAAAATTTGAATACAAGGCCTTCGTCATGTTATCTATTAAGAGGCTTGTGTCTTTATTTATTTTTTGTTTCACATCAGCCACCGTTGGGCGGGAGGGGGGGGGGGTCATGCGCATAATTCACGTCCACCTTTTGGTTTTCATTTCATCTGGGAAGTTGCCGGACAAAGTCCCGGGCCGGCCCCCGTCCATCACTTCTTAGTACACACGCAGTCTTCATCGCCGCATCCTCCCTCCGAAGCAAAAGTGATGGATGTGTTTTTCAGAAGTCGGCGTCGTGAGCGGAGGGAGGAGGGACGTGGACAACGCCGCACAATTTACTGCGCTTTTCTGGAAATTCCAGCCGCTCGGAACCGTACGGAGGACGCAGAGTGGGGAATTTGCGGGCCTGGCGCTTTTATCTCCGCGCTCAGATCAAAAAACGGAAAAGTCTGCGGGATGAGCAACGGGGGTCAAAGGGCAAGCCACAGGGGCCGCGTTGACAATTATTTTCAAAACATTTTGCTAGCCTAACGGCACTGTTGCCAAAATTGGAGTTGAATAGTTTTGGAAATGAATTAACAATTTTCCTCAAGCGCGTACGTATCCCCACCCCTTACTCCCTTCTTTAAGTTGTAAAGGATGTAATGATTTGCTGGCTGCCGTCTTTGTGGAGTCCAGCGCAACTCGTCAGCCATGTTTGCGGAAATGTTTGTCACGTGTCCGCCATGTTTGAGGAGGGTTTTTTTTTTTTTGCCGCACATCCACCATCTGCGTGGAGTTAGGATCCTTGCGCGGCGGCCATGTCGATACCGTGTTTGCGGAGTCTGGTCCGACGTGTTGCCGCTTGTGGAACGGGTTGAGCCGATCTGCTGTCTCCGTGGAACCTCCTTCACCTCGTTAGCCGTGTTTGTGGCGTGTGCAAATTCACACGTTCCGCGAGAACCACTCTATATTAGGCAACATAAATGCATGTTTTATTGTTGTTTGGAAAAAAAAAAACATAATTGTGAAAGCGAACATTCATGGATGAATGTATGATATTGTAATTCCTATTAAAGATGCGACACTCATTGGCTATGGCATTAGGTACACCTACATAATCCAATACGCTGCCTATAGAGCTCGTGCGCGTGACGTCACCGTATTCACGGCGCCATATTCCAGGTCAAACAGAGCTGCTCGACATTGAACCGGAGGAGAATATTTACAATACCCGAGGCCTGTTGTCACAACAGACAAGACAGATATTCAAAGAGATCATTCTGTGGAATATCAGATGAAAAGATGAGAAAAGATTGATGGATTTTGGCATTTAAACGTGATGGATGGTGCCCAACCAAATACACACGACTGTGTAGCGATCGCTTAATTTCACATAGGAATTACTCTTCTCAAACTCAAATTACCAAGAAGTATTTGTAATGCCATGTATGTTGACTCATTTGAGAACTATGTGTATTAAAAAAAAAAAAAAAACTTTGGTCACAGAGAAGTTTACGGAGGTGTGTTCGTGTGGCCGCAATACCCTTCCGTGTACAGAGAAGATGACTCCCTGTCCTAAATTTTTTTTCCTCAATCATAGTTAATGAATGTGAGTTTGTGTAAAACCAGGCGTCATTTATTTAAATATTGGTATTTGTATTGAAAAAATGAGAAGTGTATAGAGATCGTGCACAACGAAATGCACGCACCTGTGTAGCAATCATTTCAGGTAGGAATTATTCTTTTCAATCTCAAATGATCAAGAAGTATTTATAACGGTTAATTAACTCATTTGAGAATAATGCATATTTAAAAAAAAAAAAAAAAGTTTACGAAGGTAAGCGTGTGCCAGTAATACACTTCTGTGTATGGTGGGAAATTTTTTTTTCCAGTCATAGTTAATGAAATTGTGTAAAACCGGAGTTCATTTATTTAAATATTAATACTTGTATTGAGACAAAATCTGAGTGTCTCCTTTGCTATGTCGGATTTATTCTTTATTGAGAACAGATCCAGCAATAAAGTATTTGTATGCGTCCAGACTTTTCTACACTTTCAAACTCTTCGGTGTAAATCTCGACGAGTTACTCACCAGATCCACGTGCAGATCCAGTTGTCCAAGATAAGCGGAACCGGGCTAGTAGTCTGATTTCTTATCAGAAAAAACATCGACTTCGGCATTAAATACGGGCCCTCTATCCCAAGTGTCTCTCATTTTTCCACGTACCTTTGTTTATTTTCACGTTTTAAACGTCTAACGGTATCGGACAAGACTCTGGGCGTCGTGCTACAAGACATATTTTCGTGTCGTCTCCAACCGACTTAGCATTGAGCAACGCTTTGCTAGACCGGCAATATGTCTACAGTCACGTGACGTAGGTGCACGAGCTCTACATCGCCCCAAAAATCGACGCGCTCGGCATTTTGTGAGCGCAAAACGGTTCAGGCCGGTGACGTCATTGAGAAGCCATGGCGACAGTTATGCGTGACATTCACCGAGTCAGTACAGTTTTATCATCTATGACTTCAAATCTTTTGTACCCACAAACGCAACATTGCTCCACACCTCAACAACATATATTTAGGATATGTTCCCAAAACATTTTAAACACTCTCTTTTGCCATTACTGCCGTTTTTTTTTTTGGTACCCCCCCCCGTGCCCAAGCCGAGCCAGGCACCTAGAAGACATACGCCCAGGTATGCATCAACAAGATACGTATATGCGACGATATACACACGCACTTGTGAGCACGTCCAGGGCCTGTGGAGGAGAGGGAGGACGACTCTGGTTAGCATCATCCAGGTTAAGAGAGTTTTCCCACAGTAGCTCACGTGATAAAATTCGACTCTTAAGTGCGCTCACGTCGGAGTCGAGGACACGTTTATGAAAAACACTCACACACAAAAGCACATTTCTGACTCTCTTAGTCTGTCATTTTTTTAGGAGGTGACATCCAAATAAGGGGCTTTCTAGCACGCGACGTGATTTCTTTTAAAATACATAACTGGTCGTCGTGTTTTAGGTTTAGGTCGCTTTCAAACGAGGAAACCACTTGAAGCCTCGCAGTTGTTCCGTAATTTAGTTAATGAAAAGTTAACTTCACCTCCGCCGTACGGCGTTCCTATTGCAAGAAATTTAAAAGCGAATACTTGGGAAAAATCAATAATGCTATAGAATTAGTTTTATTTGTACCGTGCAGTCGCGCGGCGAGACGCGTACGTCACCTGAGAACTTCCATTGTCCACTTAGCAGTCGGCGCGATTGAGTCACATGTTTGCTCTTGTACACAAACCCGCCCGACAACGAACGCTGCATTGCATTCTGGGTCAGTTTCCAACACACGCAAACACGACATGCACACATGCCGTACGGGCTGTCAGCGTACGCCGAGCTTGAAGACAAACACGGCGTTCGCTCTGCCTTCCGAAGGTGTCCGACGGCCCCGGTGGTCCCAGGAGCTTCGGGGGGGGGGGCTGCACAAAAGCTGACGGGTCAACGAGGCCGTCATGTTCGGGCAGAGCCACCTGAGAGAGGCTCTCAGCCCCGGCCGACGCACCCTCCCCTCCGTCGCCCTTGCCTGGCTCCCGAAAAGCCACCTTTGACCTTTACCCTCAGCCGTCCGAGACGGTTCTCTCCCTAGACCCGGATTGAGAACTTCCCAATATCGATCCGCAAAATATTCTTACTTTTGTCGGACTCTGATTTTCACTCGAGTTTCAAAGTTACATATACACTGTACAGTTCTTCTTGTTTTTTTCCTTTCGGCTTGTCCCGATTAGGGGTCGCCCACAGCGTGTCATCTTTTTCCATCTTCCTCACTTTATGTCCTCCCTCACCACATCCATCCACCATATATACCGTACAGTTAGTCATCCAAAATCAGTTGCTATAGAAAATATGCCAATTTATCGGATAGCCGATATCAGCCTTTTTCAATGTTAGCATGAATTAGCTGATTTATCCCCCCCCCCCCTGTCCACAATATACACTCCTGACATGACTTTTCTCGGGGGTGGGTCTTCCAGGTGCGTTTGTGCACTTCGAAGGCCCGTTTCCTGCTCTCTCACCCGCTCTGACCTTTTGCCATCAAGGTCCAGTAATCCTGCGTGTCAGACCGAGATCTTGTTAATATTGGCGTGACCCCGGGAGGTCAAAAGTCACATAAACACAGCTGGTCCTCTCCTCCTGCTTGACTTACAAAATTCATTTTCTCTTTTGCACGGGAAGAACACGCAAACTCCACACAGGTGGGTCCGGGATCGAACCCGGGACCTCAGAACTGTGAGGCCAATGTTTTTCCCGTTTTTCCGCCCAATATTTTTCCAATGCAAGTATAATAAGCGTCCATTATGCTCTGATATCTGTTGTTGTTGACGATTCGCGCTAACCGTTTTCTCGGACAGCAAAAATTGTTTGAGTGGTCTCACCATTGCTTGAAAATGGCAAATTTTGGACATTTTCCAAATATGACTGTCTTTAAGAAATGACCACGAAAATATAAAAAAAAGAGAATATTTCTGAAAAATCCAACTTTATACTCCACCCAAAGACATTAAAAACTGTTCACAGAAATAAAATCGTGTTGCTGACCGTCGCTGGAAATTCACAAATCTTCAGCAAGCCTATCTGCCAAATCATGGGCGGAGCATTGCTGTGTGGAGGCGGGATGATTGTAAATTAGCCACATTTATGTAAAAACTGAACAAAAAAACCCATGGGCACATTTTCAGAAATGTATAGATAAAAGATGAACTTTTCCTTGATGGGCAATAAAATAATAAATAAAAGCTAATATGAAGTTCAGACATCCCCTTTAACAAAATTAGTTAATAATAATAAAATAATAAAGCTACTAGAAAATATATGAGCAAATTCCCAGAGTGCAGCGCACCACCGCATGGCGCGCTAAAGTCTTCTCGCCTTATTGTTGTGTCGTCCGCCAACGGCGATGAGTTATCTCCCAAAATCGAAACTTTGTCAAAACAAACATTTTGACGCCCGCAATTCAGGCTGCGCCGGCTCGTCGGCGTCTTCCACTCAATGGTAACAAAACAATGGCCGCCAGAGGGGAAAAAATTGCCCTAATGGGGCGGCGCCATCAAGTGTGCCAAGGGCCAACGGTCGGGCGTTCGAGGCTCTCAGCGCTGTTTCAGAGAGAGAGAGAGAGAGAGAGAGAGAGAGAGAGAGAGAGAGAGAGAGAGAGAGAGAGAGAGAAGAGAGAGAGAGAGAGAGAGAGAGAGAGAGAGGAGAGAGAGAGAGAGAGAGAGAGGATATGAAAATATGTTATGAATTGTCGCCATTAAGGAGAAAGCGTTGACGCTCCCTTGTGATCTGGAAGTAGACGTCATTTATTGTCAATCGGTGCCAAGAATTTGAATCCTCACAACTCCTTTCATGTTTGTGCAGAATTGGCGCAATTAAGACAGAATTAATTAAGAAATCAAGAAGAAATATCAGCAAAATGTTTGCAGCCCTGTCGTTCTCATGTCTAAATTATTTTCACACTCTGAACACACATGCCGCGATCCTTAATCCGACATTCCGACGGGAAATCCGTGGAAGCAATTGTAGGAGAACCCTCAAGAACATTTGTGAAGTGACGTTTATGAATAGAAAATATGGACGGAGAGGCGAAAGCAAAGACGCGGTGTGAATTTAGCGTGACTCCCTAAGCCGGCAGCCGACGCCTTCGCGCTCCTGATTTGGGGTGTTAGGAGCCGAGATGTCAAAGTAGCGATGGTTTCGGATTTGGGCGGCCCCCTTCGAGAACCGCGCTGAGATTTGAGTTTGAATTTATAGCCTGATGGCGACACACTTGGCTCCGTCCCCCGCCCCCTGAACCATTTCGCTACTCCTGTTTTATGTAACAAAGACTGGCAAAGTCAAATTGTTTCATCACAAGGTTCTAAAGGTGGGTGGGAGGGGGGGGGGGGTTTCCCAAAGTTTCTGAAGGAATTATCCCCAAATTGCCACTTTATAAACAAATGCCTGACTTCCTGTTCGATTCCGACTGTGGGCCCTTGAGACTTTTTCATCTGTCCTGTTACGATCGACAACGTCCACCCAGTTTGTTGTCAATCGGTGAAAATGATGTCTGTCCTTTGTTTTTTCTAACTCGCCATTCAGGGCTAAATTGAAGGAATTTGGCCAAAATGGCCGACTTCCTGTTCAATTTGCAAGACTGGTCCTGAAGCTTTTTCAAGTGTCTTATGACAGACATGTCAATGCAATTTGGTGTGAATTGTGAAGCTGTTGACATGAATTATTATTATTATTTTTTTTAAGGAATCACGAGTGAAGGATTTTGGCTAAATTGACTACTTAAAACTATTATTGTTCACGTTCTGGTTAAGTTTAGGCGTCGGGTCGAATGTGTGGCCTGTTTTTCTTACACTGTTGATGATGTTTTAGACGCGCACAACCAGCTACATCCATCCATTTTCTTTCCTGCTTATCCTCACAAGAGTGAGCAGGGAGTGCTGGAGCCAATCTCAGCAGGCAGGAGGCGGGGCACACCCTGAACTGGTTGCCAACCAATCGCAGGGCACATAGACACAAACAGTCGCACTCACAATCGCACCTAGGGGCAATTTAGAATGTCTAACTAATGTTGCATGTTTTTGGGATGTGGGAGGAAACCGGAGTGCCCACCCGGAGAAAATCCACGCAGGCACGGGGGTGAACATGCAAACTGCACACAGGGGTGGCCGGGATTGAACCCGGGACATCAGAACTGTGAGGCCAACGCTTTACCGCCCCAACCAGATTACGGTACTTGTGTATTTGCAGAAAGCAATGACGGACACGCACACTCAATTTCAGGCGTACCGTCGCGGCGTGAAACTCTGCAGTAATGACAGTCAGGTCGGCAAGGCATGAGGGTGACTGTCGTCACGGCGCTCCGTCAACACGCCTCATCTGCTTCACTGGCAGGGCTTCAACTCTCTCACGACAGCAGTCAAAACAATACGACGCGCTTCCAAATTGTGGCAACGCATTTGAACTTTCGGCTCACGAGACGTCCCTTTTTTTTGGTTTGTTTTTTTTTGTTTTGTTTTTTGTTTCTCGCTGCCGTTGTGAAATTGTCTGCAAGTCTATTTGGTCAGTCAACATGCATTACTCCTCTCAGTCTGACTTTGGTTTCTGTTCAAGCCTCGCCTTCAGCTCAGTCTGATTTGCGTTAAAAAAAGACCCCCCCCACCCACCTCTCCTACAAAGACAAATCTATTTCAATTCATTTTCAATGGGAAAGATGATCTTGGTTTGCAATCATTACACAAATTCCATTTTTTTTGTGGCATTACTTTGTTTTTCATAAAATGATTTGCAATAGCTTGCAGAACAAATCTCAGAAATCCGCTGTTTGGCAACAAAACCAACGCCGACAGAGGGGGAAAAAAAATTGCCCTAATGGGGGCGGCGCCATCAAGCGTGCCAAAACGGTTGGGCGTTCGAAGCTCTCAGCGCCCGATTCCCTTTTGCAAATGTGCAACAGGTTTAATACAAAGTGAAATTTGAAGTGCAGAGTATCATTTTCTGCAAATTTTTATTTGGTCCAGAGAGGGTAAATAGTCTTAAAAATATTAGTACATTCTTGGGGGGTGGGGCGGGGGACATCGCAGGTATCTGAGTGAAGCCTGTTTTCATGGGTGCGGCCATCTTGGAAGTGGAAGTTGGCCCGGTGTTGCACTGATGAGTCAGAAAAAGTGCTGAGTGCAGTCAAGGACCGCCCTTGATATGCCAAAAATATTCATTTTCTGCACTTCACTTGAAAATGACCACAATGAACTCAGAAGCCAATGCAGCTCTGTTTTATCTTTACATTTCCCAACAGTGACTTTTAAATCTACACGAAAAAAAAGAAGCTTTTCAGCTCAGCCTTTTTGAGACTCCGTGTTAGTGTGAGCGAGCGCAACACGAAGCCAAACAAGATCTTAACCGCACGAAGCCCTTGAGGAGAAATCTGCCACTCAGGCTACTTGTAGGATTTCCACTCTGAAACCTTCAGAGCTCCTTTACACCGTCATTGCGCTCCGATTAAGGGGCAGAGCCTCCGTCGATGTTTCATGACCGCCGATGCCGTAAACGACACGCTCGGTGGGGGGGGGGGGGTACGGCGCGAAGGCCGGCGATGGCGTCACGACGATCCGGCGGCGCGGACCTTGAAAGGCCCACTTTGAACGAGGGCCGGGCTTCAAATAGCATGTCATTTAAGCCGGTTAAGTGGACAAATTCTCGCCGCGCGCCAGCATTTCATGCAGGATCGTGTGTCCCGGCCGCCGTGAGAATGTGAATAAACACGGCTAAACTGGGATAATTTCAGGTTCCGCGGGCGTCGGGCGCGACCGCAAACGTCGGCGAGCGATCGATCGCTTCGCATCTTCGTCACGAAAGGGGGAGAAGGACGCCGAGCTTTACCCAGAGGCAGCTGAAAAAGCACACAAGCCGCAGGGTCCATTAGGGGGCTGGCGGGCGTATTAAAGGGGCCGCTGCGGTCGCCTCGACGCCCTTTGGAGAGACGGGATCCGTGCCGTCGAGGGCGACCAAAGCGGCCCGGCAAATTCGGAATTTGGGGGCATAAACAAACTTGTGAATTGATTACAAAAGCGTTAACGGGCCTCGCGAAAGCTTAGCGCAGACGACGTCACAGTTTGACTTTTTCTTTGGATTTTTGTGGGGAAGGGACACCCTGGAACAGATGTCTTGAATAGTTACGTGATTTTTTTTTTTTTCCTCCTAACTTGAAATGTATTTCAATCTTAGTCTAGCATTTTTTTTTTTAAATTCTCAAACTAGATTTCTTGCTTACGCTGTCCCAGGAAAAAACCCTTTCAAAAAAGATACTTGATTTCATTCTTGTAATATTATCTTAATACGACAATAGAAGAAAACTGTCAAATATGTGGGAACATTTTTTTTTCTCATTTTCATTTAAAATAAAAAACAAATTGTAGTATCATTAAGTATTAATTAAGTATCCTTTTTTTCCTCATTTGAAAAAAAAAAATTCTATTCTGAACTTTTTTCAGTTGAAGCGCCAAAGTATTCATTTGAATTTTTGGGGGGCTTTTTGTGGAAAACGACAAGTTAGAACAATATTTCTTGAATGTTGAGCCTTCCAAAAAATCTTTCTTGAAACAAAACCTTTTATAAAAAAAAAATAAAAAATTGTATCCTCAATTTTTTCTTTAAAAAGAAGAATTTGAGCTAAAAAAAAAAAAACAAACAAACCTTGATTTCAAATTAGGTTTTGATTAAAAAAAAAAAGTCATTTTATTTAAAAAAATCTACATGAGTATAGTATTGACTTTTAATGCAAAAAAATTATACTTTGTCAGTATAAATTAAAAATGAGATATTCTACATCCAAACAAAAAAATTCTAAATCTGGATTTCTCATTGGAAAACAATTTAGAAATGTATTTCCATCTAATAGGTGCAAAAGAGGTAATCAGTGTCACTGTTCATTTTATTTAATGTATTTATTTTCTCTCAGGATTTCCTGTCAGAAAGCGAGCGAAGCCTGCAGGGCGGCCTGTCAATCATCACTGAAACGCTACGAAATGAGCAAGCGTGTTTAAAGTATGCTCTCATACACAGGCACACACACACACACACACACACACGCAAAAGAAATGTGCAGGAACATGCGAGATCTTTTGTACGTGAATGGAAAGAAGAATGACACACCCAACCAAACATCTTTGCTGAGGCATTCAAAGAAACACGGCATGAGCTCCTTTTTGTTCTTAAATGGACCAGAACAGAACCACTGAGAACTAGAGTGGGCCAACTCCTTTTTTTTTTTTTTTTTGTTTTGTTTTGTTTTTGTTAATGAAAGAAAATGGAGAACAAGGCACATGGAAGTTGAGTTGCAATTGTAACCTGTAGGGGGCAGTCCGTTATTGTGCTTTTCCCGATTCATCAGTGCAACAATGGGCCAACGCACAGTTATATAATATCATAAATATCTTCCCAATTCCAAAAATTAAAATGTAACTTATCTCTGTATTGTGTACGAACTTTTATCGAAACAAGTAGCTGAGCATTTTTTTTTTGGGGGGGGGGGGGGGGAATCTGCGTTTTTAAAAGAAGGTGTCGACGAAACGTGGTGTCCAATCCGTTTTATGTCGTCTCCCGGGCCAACGAAAAGTGCCTATCGCCACGTTTTTAAAGCGCGCGTCTTGAACCTGTTGCGGAGCTCTCGTGCCGACATGGACAGTAGCCTGTCAGCCCTTCGCAGGCGCCATCTGCACTTCATCACGCAGACAGATTCTTGTAATAACCCCTCTCGAATATCAGTCTTTTTCTTTTTTTTTCTTCCCTCGCTCCCTCTTTTTTACAGCAGACCGCGAGGCGAGCCGACGTAGTGCGGCCGCGCGGCTTAGAAAAAAGAGCAAAACGTCTCGTGCGGTCGACGTTAACACAAGTCGCGCTGGAGCGATGCCACTTGAGCCTCGTCGGTTTGAAGCGTCTGTAATACAATTTTCTAAGGAGCCCTGTAGTTGTTCCAAATGGAGGCCATTATGATTGGAAAAAAAAAAAAAAAAGAAAATAGAAGCGATGCCGCCCGTGCAATTCGATCTGAGCTTTTGAGTCATGCTTGCGGTATGTAGGCCAGCTATCGATGCTAAAATGGCGCTTACCTTTCCCTCTTCACCTCCACTCTGCCGTCTTCCACCCCATTTGCCCTTTACACGGTGAAGTGGAATGTAAGAATTGAAAAAATATACTTCTTAAACAGTATTTCATCATCATTTTTTTATATTTATACCCATAACCCCTACTGACTTTTTTTTTTCTCAAAAAGGACTTTTCCTGAAATATTTTTTTTATATTGGGTGGAAAAAAACAAAACAAATCGGAAATAGGATGATCTGTGAAATCTAAACTTCTTGTCAGTGTATTGCAAAATAAATAATTAATATCTTATCAATGCTGATTTGGATGCGATTTAGGATTCAGCGTCTTGCTCATGGGGCATTTGGCAGCAGACAGTTGGAGTCAATATTTGAACTGCCAACTCTATTTTCAAGACAACTTGTTATACCAAGTGAGCAACTGTCATCCAAGGTTTAGTAGTGACTTCCATCCATCCATTTTCTGAGCCGCTTATCCTCACGGGTCGCGGGAAGTGCTGGAGCCTATCCCAGGGGTCAACGTGCACCCTGAACTGGTCGCCAGCCAATCGCAGGGCACATAGAGACAAACAGCTACACGTAATCGCACCTCGGGGCAATTTAGAGTGTCCAATTAATGTTGCATGTTTTTGGGATGTGTGTGGAAACCGTAGTACCCAGAGAAAAGCCATGCAGGCACCAAAAACAATTTATGCCAAATTTGTTGTAAACGTCGGTATGACTTGACAGTAGAACGTAGGTAAAATAGTGCCGGGCAGGCATCAGCAGCATTGCGCTTGCTTGTTTCCTTGGGCTGCACTAACTTTTCGGAAAATGTAAAGTTTTTTTTCAGAATGTCCCACCTGCGTGGGGGGGGGGGGGGGGGGTGGCATCTCTTGTTTGGCAACAACTGGGCAGACAAAGACACAAAAGCATAGAAGAAGAGATTTGATAGGAAGCAGAATTAGCCACATTTCTGTTTGAATGGGTAAGACTTTGATTTGATTTTCAATTGATTACACATTCATATTTTGTGTTACAGTAACACTCCGTTAGGAATAAGTCAACGTAGCAGTCAACGTGGTTAACACTAGCTTGTTCACAGCGCTAATCCTAGCTTAGTACCGCTAGTGTTTGTTGAAGCTGCGTCGGCGCGCTCTTTGATTATTTAGCTCGCGTCGCGCTAACAACATTGTTGTCACTTCTTTTGTCGCTATTTCAGCTCGGCGACACTTTTGGCATCCTCTGCTTGTTTGAAAAGTTCCCACCTCCTCTAATTGACTCCTCTTCCAGACGGGAGGCAACATCGACAATCGCGGGATAACGGCCGGCGGGAGACGTGCCGTTGGGTGCCCCCGAGCTGCCTTAGTCGGTCCCGCTACCTCGCTCTGAATAAATTCGAGCGAAGGTGGTAAAACTCGGGGGGGGGGTACTCGACCCAAACTCTGCGTAGCTTTTTAGTTGGCGCATTTGTCCGTGTCTGCGGGGGATTTGCGATGCATATACATGAGCGTGGAGGGCCAGGTTAAGTGGGGAGGAGGCGGCGGCGGCGGCTTGCGGAGGGTCAGGAAGAAGCCAATTTAGGTGTGGTGGGAGGACAAAGGAGAAGAATGGAGATGCCGTTGTTGGGGGGGGGGGGGGGTCTTAATGTAGCGCCCCGCTAACAAGCCCCCATCTCTGGGCTTTAGGGCTGATGTCACCGCCGCGCCGCCTCCACCACTCGCGGCGTCTACGTAATTACTCGCGCCGTGTTCGCCTCCCGCCTAGTTGTCTTCGCAGACCAATTTGGAGTCGGCGACCGTCTTCCCCGCCGCGCTCGGCATCGTTTGCCGAGCCGAAACTTGACAGCTTTTCGGGTTATTTGGTTTTCTTTTTCTGGCAGGTGCTCTGTCGGCAAAAATCTTCAGTGCGTGTCGGGTCTTGGTTCGTTTGTGAGTGGAACGGGCAAAGCAAAAAAAAAAAAAAGAGTCAGGCAGACAGACGGACAGGTGTTTGTTTTTGGGACACTGGACAGGAGTTCTGCAAAGAAGCGCTTCGGAGCCCGTGAGGTTACAGGTCAGATGTTTTACCGCAGGTGCTGTCTACCACAGGAAATGGTTTAAAGTCTACAGCTAGACTGAAGTCCCCCAAAACCCCCCCCCCCCCCCTCGGTCTGATACTGATTATTAGCAGGCAAACAAGCCGATAACCGATATCTGTAGTAAATTTTGGTGTGAAATCACAGACAGTAGAATATTTTTTCTTCTTCATTGACTGCAGGTAAAAATATTTCTGCGACCACGATTATAAAGCGCAGCTATCCACACGTCACATTTTGCTCAAATACTTTGTTTTCCTTCCTGCGTTCAGGCAGCTTATCCTGGACTTCTTGGATACAGAATTTGCAACTTGCCGTCTGAATATATTTTATTCCAGGGATGTTATTTGTCCACACTTTTTGGATGAAAAGTTTTGTTTTTTCAGCGACTCATAGCAACAAGCAGTATATCATGCACTGTCTTGCTTCTTTTGAGAATACTAGCCTAGCCTAGCGTAGCCTCACAGTTCCCAGAATGCAGTCCGGCCTGCTGAGAGTGAAATTTCATCAAATTCACTCGCCGAAAGTCTCCTTTGACCCCGTAAGACTCGTGGAACGGACGCTCTCCTTCGGGGGGGCTCCATCTGCACTTGATCATTCAGCGGACGCTCCGCAAACGCCGCGCTCGTCTCACTGTCAATCAAAAGGCGCCGGGGAGATGAGCGCCTCTCTCAAACGCTGCGCTCCCTCATTGCAAAGCTGAATTTTGATGTTTTTGACATCTGTGTTGAACAAGGTGTCGGACAAATCCGTGCCCCCCCACCCCCCTCTGCGAGGCTTAACGCGGCTACCGAGGGAAATCACGCGCCGTGCCGAGTGCATGTGTGTGTCATACATATCCATGATGTCACCTCCAACTGCACGCCGTCCACGCGCCTCTGCTGCGCTTTGCTGTTTGAGCGACTCGCGGGAGTAATTGGCAGGTTTGGAGCTCCCCGGCCTGGGCCGCTCTCAGGGGGGGCACTTAGAGGCTGACACCAACCCCCCAGACCCCCCCCACCACCACCACCACCCCCTTCCGCGTAGACCTCCACTCGTACAGAATGCATAAAAGCATCTCAGGCGTACGCTGGCATTAATTCCTGTCCAAAGATGCGAGAGTTATTTAGTTATTTAGTCTAAGCCTGTAAATAATTATGGCGGCATCAAATGTAATGTCATTATAACAATCTGATTTTTTTGCTTAAATAGTTTTGATCAGTGTGGAATATCCTCACGAGGGTTAGTGCTGGAGACTATGCAAGCTGTCAACGAGCAAGAGGCAGGCGGGGTACAACCTGAACTGGTCGCCAGCCAATCGCAGGGCATACGGAGACAAACAGCCGCGCTCCCAATCACACCTAGGGGCAATTGATGTTGCATGTTTACGGGGATGTGGGAGGAAACCGGAGTGCCCACCCGGAGAAAACCCACGCAGGCACAGGGAAAACATGCTAACTTCATACCGACGAATCCGGGATCGAACCCGGGACCTCAAAACTGTGAGGCCAACGCTTTGCAGCTGATACACAGTGCCGCCAAGAATGTTCCAAGTGATTTTTTTTTTTTTTTTTGTGTGTGAAAATCCATACATTAAGATTTAAAATCTCTATTATTGTACCACTAAAACAGTTTCAAAGTCAGAAAAATGTATTGTGAAAAATAATCTTTCAAATATTAAGAAAATCAGTACCGTAAATGACTTAAAACAGTCAGCAAAGATTCCCATTGTGAAAATAACGTCACACTATCAGGAAAAATGCTAATAATGGAAAAAATATGATTGCTACTGTTTTTAATGAATAAATTTTTTTAAAATTCCATTTTCAAATCTTATCGGATTTGTTCTTGTAATATGAAACCAAATTCAATGCAAATTTGATCCTGAATGTACATTTGGTGGGAACTTCTTTTTTTACGTTTTGTAAGCCATTCATTCATTTATTTATTTATTTTTGCCATTCAGTGATTGATGCAATAGATGGCAATCGTTTAAAGCCTTTTCGGAGATCTGGCTGACTTCAATATGATTTATGGTTTGTGGAAAAAGTGTGGCCATTTTGTCGAATGAATGCGCAATTGTTGAACGCGAAATCTTTCAGGGCACGGCTCAACTCATCCGCGCCGTCGTCGTTAATAATTCCGTTGTCGTCTCTTTCACGTCCACGTCAGTCGGCGTTTGTGTTTTGCCAATCGCTCGTGGAGAGGCCTTGTTGTCTTCTTGCGGGTCCGCGACGGGACCTCACGCGCAACGGCAAACGGCGCAAAAGTCAACGCCGCAATGAAAACATCACCCGGCGAAACCTCGCGTGACGCGCGGCGACGACGTCGATCGGCGTGGAGCAACCGAGCGTGGGAGATCGCGTGGGAGGCCTTCTTCTATTTCTTCTTCTTCTCCTTCGCCGTTTGGGTTGCCGAGCGGAACCTGATGCAATTTCATAAAAGATTCTTAGTCGCCCTCCCCCGTTGATGCATACACTAATTCCTTTTATCGTGAATGGAATAGAACTTCCCTTGTCGCGTTGCTATTGTGATTTAATTTTTTTTTTTTTTTTTTTTTTTTACCATATTCATATCGATGACTTATGAGTGTAGTTGGAGGGAATTTGATTGCGAGATGAAAATTCAGGAGGCCTTTTTGGATGGGGGGGGGCGGATTCAGCGCCCACAGCATCTGTAATTTGAAAGAACATCTCAGTTCTTGACCATTTGCCTACCATTTCACGTACTTTGCAAATTTATTTCATCATAAAAATTTGCCCAATTTAACAATACGTCATGTGCTATATTTGTATTGTTTTTTTTTTTTTTGTGTGGGGGTGGGGGTGGGGTGAGTTTCCCCGGGCTTCTAAACCAAAACTGACGAGGAAATACCCTGTGTTGACCTTAAGTTGACCTTGAAGGTTGCTTCATCGATTTTATCATTGGCCAAATTCCCAAATCGCGCAACGTGGGCCGGCGCACATGTTGCCTACTTCGTTATCGGGCTCGGTGCAGCCGACCAGGACGCGACGACAGCCGTTGGAGTTCCTCAGGTGTGTCCGCAGGTCGACCGTTCGTTTGTGATAAGCCGCTTCTTGAGAGGAGACGTGTCCCCCCTCCCAAATTTATGAAATGAGTCCAGTGAGAGATTTATGTCCACTCCAGCGCCTTTAAAAACGGACTCATAGTTGGTTATTGTACTTAAGCCCTTTTTTTCCCTGTTATTTCTATTATTATTATTAATTAGACTTCTCTCCTCTTTACCAGATTAGAAATCACTTTTTAAAACACTTCTGTTTTTCCATTATTTATATATTTTATTGAAGTAAAGGTGAATCAAGTACTTCTACCTTTATCTATCTATCTATCTATCTATCTATCTATCTATCTATCTATCTATCTATCTATCTATCTATCTATCTATCTATCTATCTATCTATCTATCTATCTATCTATCTATATCTATCTATCTATCTATCTATCTATCTATCTATCTATCTATCTATCTATCTATCTATCTATCTATCTATCTATCTATCTATCTATCTATCTATCTATCTATCTATCTATCTATCTATCTATCTATCTATCGCTCTCTCTTTTTTTTCCCCCTCCTCAAAACTAGTGTCGAGGAATTTGGACCTGAATTATTCGCTAACCTGCTCAATCGGCGCATCGATTCGTGTTGGACAGACAGACAGACAGAGAAACTTCCCCAGCGCTTTCCCACCGACTGTGGCTTTTGCCGCCGGCGAGGCCGCTTAAAGCACGACGTCGTCAACCGCGATAACGCTCGCGTCACTGAGAGAATGATGAAAATTTTGAAGCGTTGAGAAGCGGGCCGTCGCGTATTAAAGTGAGTAACTTGCTGCTGGAAGGCAAACTGGAAGTAAAAATAAACGCATCAGTACTGTAGTTGATCTACTTTAAATAGTTTGTGCTAACCCTTCCCCTTTTGCATCGTTAGAACCGCAGTGATGATAATCACTGAACGGCGCTGATCGAATCGCATTCTACCGGGCTAGTTTCAGTGCCTCGGTTCCTTTTGGAAGAACAATGGGATGCATCTCCATGCAAGCACGAGGCAGCTTCCTTCTTCCTGCCTGCCCGTCTGGCTGCCAGAACCAGAAATCCAGAACCAAAGTGACGTGCGCACATCTGCAAACCCACAATCAGCCAAAGCAAAACAAACACAAACACTTGAGCAATTTGTAATCGTTGAACGTTCAAAAGAGACGAGCCGCAGGATCAAGATAATGTTTTGTGATCTGCGTCTGCGTGAGGTTTGTTTACCTCGCTCAAGCCCGTGGGGGGGGGGTTCTGTTTTTTTGCCCCCAAAACTCAGATTCCCGAGTAGTTTGGTGACGACACGGGCGGGCGGGCTCTGTTGTGCGTCTGGGCCGGGGAGGTAAACATTGTGTGGCAGCTGCCGCCGCAGGGGGCTTTGGAGCCAAACCACTTCAGAGCTTACGTTTATGAAGTCAACATACGTGATCCACACGGGCATCGTGGATCTAATTCGCTTGCCGAATTTGGGGGTTTTCTTGCTCAACAACACCAAACAATGAGGATCGGCGGTGGATGTCAATCAGTTAGTAGAGCAGGTCTTCGGTCAGCGGTCCCAATCTCAGCTCGGACTGTTGGCTGTCAAAGTGTCCTCCTACGTCCCCCCCCAAACAAAGAAGATCCAACGTATTGTATTGATTTTTTTTAGCAAAATCGTCAGCCATGTTTCTGGACGGTGTGGCAAAGTGTCGGCCATGTTAGTGGGATGCGTTGCAGAGCCTCTGTCGCGTCTGTTTTGGCCTTGCACACCCTTGTCACTTGACTACGTACACGACAGCAGTATGAAAAATTGTACGAAGGTAAATGTTGAGTTTTGATTGACCCTCTCAGAGTGGTACTCATTCAACAAATGTCTTTCGCCACACTTTGCTTGTTGTTCCTGCACTGCATCGCAGAGCGCTTTCTAATATTTGGACGATCCCTTAAGCCCGACTTTCACGCTTGATCGAAGCCCCCTCAGTTGATCTGGCGCATCAGTGTCAAGGACGTTCACGGGCGGCTTGCCGTCAATCCGCGCCGCCGGGAGCGTTCGCTCGTCTTTCGGGGCGTTGGCGCGGAGGCCAAAACCAACTGTGTCGCATTCCAGTGATGCTTCGGCGCTCAAGTAAATCAAACCAATCACGACTTTATTCACATCATAATAAACCGTCGACCAATCAAAGAGATCGCGCCGTCAAACTGGCTGCACACGATGCGCCTTTTAAACCTGACCCGCACCGCGGAGGCCTCTCAAATCAGAAGGCGCGACGTTTTTAATTAGGTACCGTTTTGATAAATAAAAGCAATGACTCGGCGGCACGGTGGATCAACTGGTAAAGCGTTGGCCTCACAGTTCTGAGGTGCAGGGTTCAATCCCGGCCCCGCCTGTGTGGAGCTTGCATGGGTTTTCTCCGGGGGCTGCGGTTTCCTCCCAAGTTCCAAGAACATGAATTCGTTGGAGGCTCTAAATTGCCCAGAAATATGATTGTAAGTATGGCTATTTGTGCCCTGCGATTGGCTGGCGACCACTTCAGGGTGTACCCCGCCTCTTGGCAGTTGACAGCCGGGATAGGCTACACCACTCCCTGCGACGCTCGTGAGGATTAGCGGCAAAGAAAATGGACGGATGGATCATAAATCAAATGCCAACTTCACCTATGAGAGACAACTGAGGCCAATGCATGGATCAAAAGAGCCCTTTTTATTGTCCGTCATGAAATTTTCATTTCACGCTCGAGTTGCATCAGCAATACCTGGCGTCGTACGACAACGTCTCATTCGTTTGACACGTTTGTATTTTTCCCTATTGCATGTTCAAAAGCAAGTACTTTTTTTTTTTTTCATCCGATAAGGGTTAAAAAAAAAATGTACTGTGTAAAAATGAGATTCGATATTTCAAAGAGGCCCACAGTGTCACCGGGCGCCACAAAATCAGTTTTTGTGAGATTTTTGTAAGTGGGTTAGCTCTCGAACGTTAAAAATACGGCATTTGCCGTGGCTCCATTGGGGGTCGGGAAGCCACCCGGCGTATTCACCGGTTCTGCCGCATTGTCCGTACGGAAGCGGTCCGTTCTCGTCGGGCGTCTGTTCAGACATGACTCCGGGATGAAGGCGTGTCGTCGGGGTTGTTACTTCCTGTCCCGCGTTGTCATCGGTGGGAACCTCGCGCGCTCGCTTTGTGTTGGCCCTGCGGCTACCTGCTATTTTGTGTATGTGTCACTCTGCTTTTGAGGTGTCAGTCAAATGTAAATCCCTTGATAAAAGGAAAGGGCTGCGTCTCGGGCCCATCCCAGTTTTATTTCTTACACCAAGGAAGGTAATGCTTATACTTGCTTTTTTGGGGCCCCGACATGAGATTGTGTGCGCATTTCGATCATTCCAGGGCAAAAAAAAAAAGCCCACGACCCATGATTAAAACTTAGAAAGTCAGCCATTTTAGTTTCAAGCAGTCTTTAGGAGGGATTATCGCCTCATAAAAAAAAAAAATTTAAAAAAAATCCAAAAACTTTTTTTGGACCCTGATACCACTTTGGCCTACTAATATGAAATTGGGAGTGCACGTCTATTTTAACAGCATGCACAAAAACCTCTCAAGGACCTCTGGCTGAAACTGAACAGGAAATCGGGCATTTTGATCTGAATCGATGATGTTTGAACACGTTTTACAGCTCGTCCTTTGAGGAGCTTCCACTAGAGAATTTGTCAAGGATTCATCATGCTGCGGGTGTTCAAAATGAATGAATCATCAATTTCTCAAAAATGATTTTCTTATTATTATTCATCTGCCGTAAGTGGAGTAGTTCAAGTATCTTGGGGTTTTGCTCACGAGTGAGGGAAGAATGGAGCGTGAGATCGACAGACAGATCTGCAGTGATGTGGACTTTGCATCGGTCCGTTGTGGTGAGAAGCTCTCAATGTACCAGTCGATCTACGTTCCGACCCTCACTTATGGGCACGAGCTGTGGGTCGTGACCCAAAGAACCAGATCCCGGATACAAGAGTTTCCTCCGCAGGGTCTCTCCCTTAGAGAACGGGCGAGAAGCTCGGTCATTCGGGAGGGGGTCAGTGTCGAGCCGCTAACTCCTCCACATTGAGAGGAGCAAGATGAGGTGGCTGGGGCATCTGATTCGGATGCCTCCCTGGTGAGGCGTTCTGGGTCATTCCCACCGGAAAGAGATCCCGGGGACGACCCAGGACACGCCGGAGGGACTATGTCTCTCGGCTGGCCTGGGAATGCCTCGGGATCCCTCCGGAAGAGCTGGAAGAAGTGGCTGGGGAAAGGGAAGCCTGGGTATCCCTGCTGAAGCTACTTACCCCTCACGATCCGAACCGTAGAAGCGGTAGAAAATAGATGGATGGATGATAAAATTCTACTTCCTTTTTTTGCAAATTATGAATATCTTCAGGTATCTTTCAAGTATCTTCTGGAGTGGCAGTGGATCGATTGCGTCGATCTTGAAAAGAAAGAAATTCCTCTATTTCCTTTTTGTCCAGAAATTTTGTTTGACCGCTTTAGTTATCAAGCAAACAAACGGCGGTCCAAAAAGTACCCGATAGTAGTGGCCGGACACGCTAATGCGGCGCTAACTCACTCGAGTACGAAATCCAAGCGTCACAAGGGCATTCACGTCGTGCGCTCCATACATTAACGTACGTCTAAAATATCCCTGAAAGGTTTGTTGTGCGATGGGGACAAAGAGTGTGCAAAAAGATTCCCGTTGGCACGGTAACCGCGATACACACTACCTGTATATTGTTTAAGGGAGAGGCCCGAGGCGGACAAGTTAATCCTCTCCAGGAAAACCAAATTACTGGATAGACTCACCTGTCGCCCTGTAGCCCCGCCCACACGACCACATCACCATAAAGTGAAGTCTTTATTTATTTGCAACATAAACGTCGGGCAGATGCGGCAGCCGCTAACCTGACGTGAGATTTAAAATCTCGCGTTTTTCCCCGTGTAGGAGGTGAGAAGATATTTAGGATGTGTGCGGGCGTATTTAATACTTTTAATGAGCGGATGCTGACTCATCGTGATGCACACAAAAACGAGGCACCAACCGCATACGCCACGGACTGTATACGAGAGTACTACAATTACTCTCCACTCAAAACCATCCATTTCACGTTTAATCTTTGTTTTTCATCCAAAAATCAAGGGGTTATTTGCAACGCGTAAAGAAAGGAGCGACAAATATAGTTTTGGATTGTAATAACGTGGCTATTACCAGCTAATATTGTCCATATAAATGCATTTTAACGAACGTCCTATGAAAAACTTGCATCTGCAATTTCATTTTTTGTTTTGTAACCGGAGATCTTCCAGAAAATAATTTCATGTAAATCAATTCAATCATTTTTGTCTTAGTTCATTAAAAAAAAAAAAAAACAGGCTAAAAACTTTGACGAATTTGTAAAATTGAACAATACTGCACAAACATTGTAGATTTATTTTTGTCAAGTGTGTTTTGTTGAAAACAGATCATAAAATGTAGACTTGGAAATCAGTTTTGCAGTTCCACAGAGGGCAAAACAAGAAATTTCAGCAGAAATATCAAACTAAATACATAAAAGAAAAATTGTAAAATGATAGCAAAATATGCAGCTTTGCACAATTTGATTTTGATTTTGTTCTTGGAGTGTGTGTGTGGGGGGGGGGAGATACAGTGAAATATGGAAAAATTTATTTTTTGTTTTCTGGAGATAAGATTGTTTTCTGGACAGCAACAATTGAAGAAAATACATCACATTTAAAAACAAAAAGTTGAAACTTCATCATGATTTTGCACTTTTTGCGCCCCCCCCCCAAATCCGAGCGGATGAAGACGCCGGGGGCCCACGGCAGGCCGGGGCTCCGCCGGAACCTGCGAGGCCCCCAATTAGGCTCCCGCTCCTGGGCTAGAGTACACCTCTGGTCAGCCCCCGCTCTCCCCAATCCCTTCCTCCCATCTCTCCCGCAACTGCTGCCTAAACCCCCCGCGGGGATTAAAGGTGGCTGAAGTGCTGCAAAAGAAAAATTTCACCAAGCATGTTGCTCTGTTGTTCTTGTTGTTGTTGTCTCAAGTGTCCGTCGTCGCGAAATGACGCAAGGAAACGGAGGTGGACAAATTGTTGTCGGTCCGTCCCTGAGATGCTAATAAGCCGATGAATGAAGTCTCCAAATCAAAAGTGTGTGTGTGTGTGTGTGTGTGGCTTTATGGACGATGATGCTAATGTCGCTAATCAACAAGCGCAGTTGAACCAAATTCGCCCCCCCCCCCCCCCCAAGAGCAGCAGACATGAGGTCGAGCTCAGCAACTTTGTCTGTAAGCACTTTGGAGTATTACGCAGATAGGGTTACACAGCGACATCCACTTTGTCGTTTATCTTTCCGCTGGATGACATTTGGGGAAAAAAATGTGGAGCAGCAACACATTAATAACAGTGACTATTACAATTGTATATACATTAGTTTAAAAAAAAAATTCCAAAATTTGCAGTTCACGAAGCTAAAACTATTAAATATCCAGGTTAGAATTATTTAATTTATTTAATAATAATAAATGAATGACAAAATGTATCCTAAATGCATCATTAGTCATGAATAATATATGGTTACAATTATCATTTGTACAAATGCATAAATCTAGTTAAAATTGCAAAAAGCAATAGGAATTTAATTTGAAATACTACAAAGGCTGAAAGAGTTTTGATGGGTCGCCAGTTGGTATCCTTGCCCCCCGTGGATGTCGTTACTGAGACAAAGGCCAAAGACACAGATTAATTTTTTTTCTATAATGTCAAAAGAGTTTTTGTATATTCATTTTTCACAAGCTTTATGAAGTAATCCACAAATGTTTTCTACAAATTCAAACAAAATTTTTGTGAGCTTTTTTTTTTTTTTTTTTTAATGCTTACAATTGTCGACATCGCGGATTGAAGTTCCTGTCGTGACAGTTGCCTTGTAGCCTTTAAGAACTTTTAATTTTGCTTGGCTTGCACGTGCGGCTTCACATCGTCTGTATGCTGAACAACCATATGAGATTTGGATGATCCTTCCTGGGGTGGTGAAAAATGTGGCACTGTCAAATGACAACAGAGAGATTGATTTTTGACGTCACCCTGACTTTGTAATTATTGCTGTCACTTATGCAAAATTCAAACTTCCTGCGGTAGCAAGTTACCGCCGTTCCTCGGATGGGTCTGGTAACTCATTAAAGTGGAATGCTTGAGGGGTGTCAGAGATTACGTTTGTCACCCGACTGTTATCCGTGTAGCTTTCATCAGGCTTTTATTATGAAAAAGCTGTTGCATAGATTTGGTGAGCTGGGCTAGCTCCTGGTCAAAGTGGCTTGTCTGAAGAAAGGGATTTTTTTTTTTTTTGTGTAACTCTGAATTGGCATTTAATGACGATCCCATAGACAGAGTTCAAGTGGATTTTTCTATAAAACGGATAAAACATCCCAAGTGTTTTCCTGGTATTGTCTAATACCAGGTAAAACTAGCATGGGTGAGATAATTACTGAAGTTCAGTTTGAATTTTTAGTTGAGTTCCGCTCACTGAGGTTCACTAGGAATTATAGTTAATGACAATCGCAAATACAGATCTCAAATGGGTATTATTGTAAAAATTTGACGTCATAATGTGTTCAAACGTCCTGGTCCTGATCTTCATCCAGTTAGTGTCCAGTTCCAAGAGTGTTACGAGTCAACGGATAACGGAAGTCATAAATGTAAATATCAAATGGCTTGATTTGGGGTTTAAACCTCCTGGGTGCCATCCCAGAATGTATTTCTACTCATCCAAGTATTACTTTTACGCAGTTCAACCAAAATGTCGGGCCAAAAAAAAAAAAAAGTAGTATGTCAGGGATGGTGCCTGACAAAGTCCACACTCAGATCCATTTCGGGCGGGGGGGGGGGGGGCGTCTCAAAGGCTGCAAAGCGATCGGCGTCCGTCCTATCATGTGACGGCGGCCGCGACTCTGGTTACGCGATCGCTTCTGGCCGATACGCGGACGCTCCCGCCTTGTCTTCATTTGTCTGTGAGAACCAAACGGGAGCATCTTTCATCTCGCGCGGCCGCTTCGTATATCCCACTTGGAGATTTATGACTTTTACTGCGTTTTGGGTTGTCGTAGCAACTTGACCTGTCTGTAATATTTTTATGTTGTGGGGGAGGGAATGGTTACTCGAGAAATTGCAATACTTACAAAAAATAACCCACTGAGGCAATTTTTCCCCAGTAAACCCAAATAAACTGACAAAAAATACAATAACAAATGGTACAGTATGAATCCTAATTACAAAAGTTAATGTATTTTACTATAATTTCATTTGTGTAGAAAAAAAATCCAGATTTATTGTTATTACATTGTAATAAAGAAGCCAAATAAGAATTCAAATCTCAAGGCACCACTGGATTATACATCTGGAAAAAAGGATGGATTTTTCATAATTAAAATGATAATGGTTGTTTTGTGAGCCTTCATGAATCATTTTTTTTTTCTATATGTGGCTTGTAGAAAGATTATTTTCGGTTTTGATGACACAAACCTCACTTGAAAAACATCGCCGCCACTTTTCATCTTTTTTTTTCTTGCCGCTGCTGTTCCGCGATAAACTTAGGCCCTTAAATCCCTCTGTAGATTTGACCTTTGAACCCAGCCCTCCCCGTTCCTTCCATTCCCCCTTGCAGTATTTTTAAACAGGGCCGTAATGCGATGGTGGGAAGTCATGGGGGTGGGTGGGGGTGGCACAAGTGGTTTCAGGAGCTCCGCCATGTTTGTTTTGGTTGCTCCCACAGAAACCCCAAAAAATGATGATGATGATGATGTGCTCTTTTTGTGAAGAGTTTGCTTTTTGGAGACTTGATGTTTCTCTTTTATAAAGTCTGGTTGCAATTTGGGGGTCATTCCAGAATGGGAGGGGTCCTTATAGGTCCATTTTTTCCCTCCCTTTCAAAAGTGGTACCATTTACTTTATAATATATTGTTTTCAAGAAAAATATTCGTCCCTCATTTTCGATGTCGTTCAACATATTTGAGCCACTGACAACGACAGTGGGCTAACCCCCCCCCCTATTTTTTTCTCATGACCCCCAAAAAATGAAGCAAATCTAACATTGCTGCATCCAGCTCGACGTCAATGTCGCTGCCGCGCTTTTTGAGATATTTTATTTATTATTATTTATGCCACGTTGAGCCACCGTGGACCATAGTGGTCTAACTCCATTTTCGTCACGATGCCGGCCAGTGATGAGGTTTTATTGCTGGACTAAAATCGGGGAGATTTTATAAAGGCAATGATTACTTCTGTTATAAAAAAAAAAAAAAAATCATGGTTTTCCTCAGGTTTTTGATTTTTTCCGTATGTGATGATTTTGATTTGGATGCGATGGAATGAGACTTTTATCCCCAATGTCGTACTTGTTCTTCAGACGCTTGATTTTTGGGGGCTCAACGTGTCCGTCCGCCTTTCCGCAGCATTTTCATCATCATTTATATGATTTTCATTCCGCAGCTTGCATGTGGTTGAAGTGGCTTGTCGAGAAAATGCCCTTAATTAGCTTTTCCAAATGCGGTTTCGACGCAAACTGTGCTCCCCTGTAGATGACCACAAAAAAAAAAAAAAACTGCAGGACCATGAAAAACTCTTCAAAAGAATCCCAGCGTGAGCGTACCATCGTCATAACGACGACGCTTAGTTTGTTTTCCACGCTGATTAGACGACTAATACACACACTTTTCCTGGTTTTTTTTCTTAAATTTTTTTTTTGTATTTCTACTTTAAAGCACACATTTTTGGGTGCCGTTCAACACTTTGCTTTGTTTTTTTTTTGTTTTTTTGGGACGTCCAAATATTGTGATTTTTTTTTTTTTTTTGGCGTGTGTGTGTGTTTTTACACGCTTCCACCATCATTTTGTTGAATACGTTTTTCAAATTTATATTTCCATTTTTGTTCATGCATTTCCAAACTGCTATTCATGTCATGCATATATTTGCGTGGCTTTGTTGCAAAAACAAATATCTTTTAATCCCAATATATATATATATTCATATTCAGTGACGAACCGGAGCGACCGTTTCCATGTCAGTCACACGTTCAGTTGGCACATGTCAGAGGCCCACTAGCGCCTCCTACTGAGCGCGCACTCCATCCCTCCCCAAGTCATCTCAAGGCCCCTGAAGCTGCAACTTTTTTTTTTTCCCCCATGCAGCAAATTAAGTCAACAGTAGCGCTTTGGCGCAAACACGCGAATTAGGACGGCGGCGGCGCTAATAAAAGCCAAAAAGAAGAAACGGGTCGGTCGCTGCGAGCGGCGATCAGCGTCCGTAAGCCCCGCATGGGAAAACGTTAATCATTTGAGGCTGTCGGGGGGGGGGGGGGGGGGTTAAGAGCCGCACGGGAATGCCGGGAATGTCGGGAGAAGGGCTTTTTCCGCCTTGTGAGCGTTGGGATGCTGCTGATGCTGTTCAACGTAACCCGGATTTGCTTTTTTACATCCACGTCAGTGCTGTCGGGTTACCGCCGGCAAATCCTTGCTGTTATAACGCACGGACGGGAAGCCCAAAAAGTACTTTGGTAAATTAAGGGGGGGGGGGGAAGAATACATTATTATTGTTTGCTTCGGTGACTTTTCCGGAAGTGACTTTCTTCTTATTTCTGATTTGGTAGATTTTTTTTTTTTTTTTTAAAGAAAACATTTTTATTAATGGTATTTTTAATTTTTAATGTTCTAAGTTGTCAATTAAGGTCTGCAAATATAAAGCTGTTTGCAAATTACGATTTTGGACTTTTTCTCTTGTCTGTAATGGTTTGTTTTGTGTCGTGCAGGCGGTCTATCTATTTATTTTTTAATCCTGCATGCGCCGTAATCTGTGAAAAATCATTTAGTTGCTACAATCTTCTGTCTCGTCAAATTTACCGTGACAGTAGCGCATCTACAGTTTGTACGATGCTACCCCCTGTGGCCGAGGTCACAAACTGCCCGTTGAATTAATGCATGAGATCATGAAGCGCAAACGTAATTCCATTTCTTCCATCTCAACATGTTTTGTGTTTACAATTTTACACACATGCGAGCACGCGCCCGCACATGGATATATAATATATACAATATATACAGACACGCACACGCTTTCAAGATCTGAGGCCCGGCGTGTGATTTACAGCGCGGAAGGTCAAACCCGATGCATTAGGGTCCTTTCGCAGGAAGACGGGACAAGAGTTACGAAGTGATCCGCCGCACGCTGACACTCGCCTCTTCAATAACCGTCAAACGGGTGGAGGGTGGGGGCCAGCACGCGCCGCTCCTCCGAGCGGCGTTTCGACACGATTTCCGTCTTTCTCCTCGTTTTAATGACTAAGCTAACAGCCGTCGGGTGTCGCAAGGGCCGCTTATCTTTGTTTGAGCTGATTACGCCGACTTGAGAGGGTCAATGTGTCAGTCGGCTAACGCCGACGCAGCGAGGTTAGCTATTCGCCGCTATCACGGCGGAGATTTTTACGATGCGGTTGCTCGCCGGAATGCAAAGTGACGAACCGGAGCGACCGAATGTTAAACTGGCGTTCGTCTGACTTTGTTTCGCGGCGGCGCTTTGAGATACAGGTTTTCACTTGCTTCGGCTCACACTCTTAACTCGAAACAAAAATCTGCAATTCTTGAATTGTAAAAGGGACGTCATTCGGTGTGCCGAAGTTGCGGACAACTGCGTTCGGTTTTGACTCATTTCAGATATCTGTATCTGATATTATGACTATGCATCATTGAGGGAGCTAAGCCGAAACTCTATTTACCAGTCGATCTACGTTGCTACCCTCACTTATGGGCATGAGCTGTGGGTCGTGACCAAAAGAACAAGATCCCGGATGCAAGCAACCGAAATGAGTTTCCTCTGCAGGGCGTCCGGGGTCTCCCTTAAAGATTGGGTGAGAAGCTCGGTCATCAGGGAGGGGCTGCTCCTCCGCATCGAGAGGAGCCAGATGAGGTGACTGGGGCATCCCGATCCGGATGCCTCCCGGACGGCTCCACGGTGAGGTGTTCCAGGGCACGTCCCACCGGAAAGGGACCCCGGGGACGACCCAGGACACGCTGGAGAGACTACGTCTCTCGGTTGGCCTGGGAACGCCTCAGCAAAAGGGAAGTCTGGGCATCCCTGCTGAAGCTACTTCCACTGCGACCTGACCCGGAGAAGCGGTAGAAAATGGATGGATGGACATCTTGCTAGACCCTATTTAAGACTAGTCATAAAGACACGGTGCCAATTCCGGAACGTCAAACTTCGCTTTGAAACATACAAATGGAAGTCCTGGCGGCCTCTTTTCTGCTCTCAACGCCGAGTCCGACCGACTCGGCGCCTCGTAAATCGGCGCCTACGTGCAAACTCGGCACGCCGGCCGCGGAGGAGCCCGAGCATACTGCTGCTTGCGTGTCCAGGCCTCTCCCCTGCCCTCCCCTTTCTCTCGTCCTTTGTTTACATCCACATTTATAACTCTGGAATGACAAACACAGACATGGACGAGCAAAGTCGTACACACGCGCACACACACACACACACACACGTGTCTGGACAGTGTTAGGCCAACTTCAAAGTTGAGGATCTCCACTTTACAAGCCTGATGAGGCCCTTCATCAGCGTCTCTCCAAGCAACGAGTGCTGTGATGAAGCGCTGCCAAGTGTGTGTGTGCACGCCACACAACTACCAAGACTCACACTTGTTGCACTTATTTTATCAGGGCATACTTGCTTGCATGGATTGGGGCGGGGGGAGATAAAAACATTTTTTAAATTTAAATTTTTTAGACCTGTGAAGTAAAATCTGGCACGTGGAGTTATTTATAACTTTTGTTTGCAGGGGTGGGGGGGGGGGGGATTTCAAAACTTCATTGTCCATTGAAAGGAATGGAATTGCCATTAATGAGTTCCAGCCTTCCTTCAATAAAACCTACAAACAAACATTGGCACAACTAAAGAAAATGTGAATGAAAACTGTTTAAGGCAGGACGTTGGTTCAGCTGGAAAGTGTTGGCCTCACAGTTCTGAGGTTCCGGGTTCAACGCCGGTCCCGCCTTGTGTGGAGTTTGCATGTTCTCCCCCCATGCCTGCGTGGGTTTTCTCCAGGTGGGCACTCCGGTTTCCTCCCACATCCCAAAAACATGCAACATTGATTGGACACTCTAAATTGCCCCAAGGTGTGATTGTGAGTGCGGCTGTTGTCTCTCTCCATGTGCCTTGCGACTGACTGGCGACTAGTTGAGAGTGTACCCCACCCGCCTCCTGCCCGATGACAACTGGGATAGGCTCCAGCACTCCCCGTGACCCTTGTGAGGATAAGCAGCTTGGGTAATGACGTGTATTGCCACATTTTAGTGGCCTTGTGTATTCCCTGTTCAGCCACCTGGGGCAGTATAACCCAGATGTACCGATTTATAAATGGAGACGGTCACAATACCTCAATGAGACGCAGTCATGTTACTTGTTCTTTGCAGAGGATAAAAAATACCCGTTAGTAGGGCTGCCTGATCATGGCCAAAATCATAATTATGAATATTCCTCATGTTAGGGAAAAATCTTTTTGGCCAGAGTACTTTTTAATAATAAATGACAGCTAAAAATTAATCCAAACAATTGTACTTTAGCGAAGACAAACTGAATAATTGTGCTTTTACAACGTCCTAACACAAATTTCAATTTAACGGAAGCAAACGCTGTTTATGCGCAAAACACAATAACTTCCCTCCCGAGGCGCCGCGTACGCCGCATTCCGCGCGTCGTCGTGCAGTTTCTCGGCTCCGCAGGGACGATCTGAATGACAAGTTGTTTGATTTTTGTACCTGCAACACATCACGGGCTCTATGCGCACCGTTGTCAGGGAAGCAGGCGAATAACACGGGAAACGTTTTGACAGAAAGAGAGGAGAGGAAAAAAATTAATCAGTCCTTCAATAAACATGGCAGCTCCCCCCCAACACACACACACACACACTGACGTCTTTGTACGGGGAGTCGACCCACCCGACGTTAAACCTCCAACAACTACCGGATAGCATCTTGGTGAAGCAGCATGTGGCTCACTCAGTTCCACTCCCGAACAATGTTGAGCAACGGCGACCGTCGGGAGAGCTCGTCCGGCGCTTTCCGTGCGCATCTTCCACTGCATGCAAATTTCAATTTCAACTGGGTTGGATGAGTTGATTTTTTTTTTTTTTTTTTTCTAAACTTTATTTTCTACCAGCATTAATATTGCTGACCCCCCCGCACATAATTCATGTGTTCCACTTGTCATCCGACAGGTTCTCGAGTTGTCGGCTGTTCCCACGCAGCCTTCGCCACTCGTGCTTTTATATATAATCACACACGTGCACGCATTTAGATATATTTATACATTTTTCAATTGGACCTAGAAATCCAGAAACTGTCAAATGGACACACTTTCTTGGGTGCACCTGCTTTTTATTTCATTTTTTCACCGTTTCTTTGGCTAAATAAGCTTAAAGCACAATAATGAAAACATTGCCAGGTTCATACGTGACTGCAAGTGTCAATTATAATCACAATTTGATTTTTTTTTTTTCGATGGCAATCTGCAGTGTCCCTAATGAAGTGTTACCTTAACAGCAAAACCTTCTACTCATATTTTTTTTTTTAAGAAAATTTCCATTAAGTTGTACATTTGTTCAGTTCATTTATGCTTGTGGACGGTCACCCTGAATTACACTTTATCCAACTTTTATACACATTTTTAATACCAAATGAAGTAGATTGTATGTGCATTTAATTTAATTTTGCAAATGTGACTATTTTAAAGTGCTTTTTCCTTCATTCGAGGGCTTTATCGGCATCCTCAGTTGTCTTTTTTTTTTTTTTTTACAGTTAATGAAAAGCGCAGTTGAAGAAGCCAAAACTAACAAAACCTCACACAAAGGCCCCACTTTATATCAAGCGGAGTTTTGCATAGTGGCTCCTTCAAACGGCCGGCTTATATTTGTGATGTCTTCCAAACCGTGTGCAAACCCCCCCCCCCCCCCCCCACCCCAGGTCTCCTTTCAGCATGAAAAATGAGTCACTCCAAGGCGTTTTCCCCCGCAGAGTAAACCGTGCAGAAAGTGCCATTCATCACGTTGGTATGTGCTGTGTTATCTTTGCACACATACAAAAAGAGGAGGTTGTTTTAAGCGTTTTTTTTTGTTGTTTGTGTTTGTTTTGATGTGTTTTTTTTTCTTTTTTTGGGGGGGGTGGTGGAGATGGGCGGGGCTTCCCTCCTCACGCCAGAGCGTAGGCCGGCCGGTCCCCGCGCATGCGGCGGCGGTTGTCGGAAACTCTGACCCCCCCCCACCCCTTTGGGATTAACGCAGAGGTCCCCTAATGGCCCCCGGTCAGTGACGGCCCACCCACAAAGATCTCGACTTCAAGTCGGGGTGTCTGCTTCCGCCGCGTTTGCTGCTTCAGACTAAACTTGTTACGTTCATCGTGTCGGGCAGTCACGACGTCGACGTTTGACCCTTCTGTATCACAGCAAATAACGATACGGTGCGTTGCAATATCCATACTTTGTCCCGTCTGAAATTGAAAATGATAGCATGTGATGTTCCGTGGCCGGCACGGTGGCTCAGCTGGTAAAGCGTTGAGCTCACAGTTCTGAGGTCCCGGGTTCAATCCCTGTGTGGCGTTTGCATGTTCTCTCCGTGCCTGCGTGGGTTTTCTCCGGGTGGGCACTCCGGTTTCCTCCCACATCCCAAAAACTTGCAACATTAAATTGCCCATAGGTGTGATTGTGAGTGTTGCTGTCTCTATTTGCCCTCTGATTGGGTGGAAACCAGTTCAGGGTGTAACCCGCCTCCTGCCCGTTGACAGCTGGCATAGGCTCCAGCACTCCTGCGGCCCTTGTGAGGAAAAGCAGCTTGGATACTGACATGCATTACCACATTTGTCACTTCATCTATTGTTAAAAACTACTCTGGTCCAAAAGATTTTTTCCCAACATGATACATGTTATGATACATGAACATAATAATCATAATAGTTTAAAAAAAAATTCTTCCAAACAATTCTACTTTAGTGAGGACAAACTGAATAATTATGCTTTTGTAAAGTCCCATCAAAAATTGCAATTTAATGACCCCTGTGAGGATAAGCAGCAAAGAAAATAGATGGATGGATGTTGTTCCATGCAGTCAAATAATACAGCACATCGCAATCAATAATCCGTCCAACCGCTATCGTATAGTTGTGATATCATCATTTGTGGGGTGTGTCTTAATACTGTCTGACAAGAGAAAATATGATCCCAACACGATATCGCCATTTTTGTCCCGCCTCTTTTGTACAGTCCCTATATGGATATTTGACAGTTGTGTACTGATACACATTATTATCGCAAGAGGATCAATAACAATATGTGCTCCTCCTCTATCGTAATGAGAACACGATACGGTACACAGCTACCGATCATTTTGTCCAATTTCGAATATTCATCATTTTGAAATTTGACGTTAATGTGTCACAAAGTCATGTATGTCAAAAACTACTCGTCAGAAATAAAAACGTGTCGATGTTTTGTCGCGCCATGTCGATGTGTGACATTTTTGTCTGCGGTATCCACAAATTGCATCCAGTTGTTTATATTTTGTCCCACCGCTTTGGGACAATGATGATGATATCTTTCATATATTTGACACTTATGTATCTTCTGTCAATCCCGAGAGGAAACGATACGCCACACCACCTTCGTATCTGTAAAAGAGCGACGATGACTTTTAATTTCTTGTCCACACATTTCAGTAAGACTGGTTTGACGCTCCTCTTGTCCCTCGTTAGTCAGGAATTTGTTGATCCTCCGTGTCGAGCTGTGACCTGTAATGGAGCGCAGAGCCCTCTGGTCAACACGGATTACCCATGATCCTCTCCTCAGGAGAAAAACAAACACACACAAACAATTAGCAGTTAGCAGTTAGGATTAGCTTCTTATTATCATCCACGATTTCTTTCTGGTGACATTTGCAACCTCATTTTTTTTCTTTTTCCATTGTCAATTCTTTTTATACCTGTGACATTACAACGATATTTTCATAAAATTTTAGTTTCATAATGGCACAACTTTTATTTCAAGAATATTCCCTTCAAATTGTGGCTGTGCTTTTTTTGTTTTTCTGCAAACGTTGAGATTTTTGGAAAATGGCCACCTTATTCTTGTGATGTCGCACCTGCATTCCCATAATATTCCAGATTTAGATTTATCATATGACAGTTATGTACTGTAAAATTATGAAAATAACTATTTACCATCAACAATGTTTTTTTTTTCTTCTCACAACTTTTATGGGTGAAAATACGACGACATAATGTGACAACTTCAGTCTTCCAACATGAACTTTTCACGTGATATTGAATTTATCATAGTGATTATTTTCTTGTAATTATTTTTTTTTTCTGGTGACATCACTACCTTTTTATTTCAATATGTATTTCTGGTGACATTAAAACTGCAATATAATCTAATATCATTACAAGTGAATTAGCCTTTAAATTTTCTTGTATAACTTTTTTCCCCTCTTTTTTGATATTATATAATAATAATATTATTATAATAATATTGATGATATTAAAATTAGTCTTGTAATCAGATTTTTTGTGTGTAATATTTTGGGGGTTTTGTAAGTGACTTTTATTTGTAATAGCACAATTTTTGTAGATATTTTTTGTAATACTTTGACTATTCGACTATTTCTATAGCAGCACGACTTTCTTGCAACATAAAAAAAATCCTAATATGGCAACTTTCCTTGTCACATTCTGACACTATATTCTCTATGTTATGATTTCATTCTTTTGTTGTATCTCGTGCAAAACTGATTTAAAGTGATTTCAAATCAGCGCATCTCTCCATGTACCGTATTTGTAATCTCAGTATGAAACTGCAGCCTGACAATGTAAATACTGCACAGTAATCCCCTGCGAATAGTTTAAAAAAAAATGAAATAATGCGAGTCAATAACGCTCCTCCCAAAATATTTCAAAGCATAATTTGCAGTGGTGATGAAATGACAAAAATAGTAAAAGCAAACTTATAGCAAAAGAATGGATTGAATGGAACAGAACATTGTATTTTTATTTATGAGCAACTCATATATACGGTGTTGCGTTTTTAGCTTTTTTTTTGGGGGGGGGGGGGGGACTTTCCAGCCACCGTATGCATGAAGTAAGGCCTAACACACACACGCAGGCTGAGTGCACGCGTTTGTCAGCACAAAGCCGCGTTTGTCGTTCAGCGCGGCTCTCGTGCGCCGACCTGCACGCATTCCGACGGCGCGAAGCCGCCCGTACGCAGCATCAAGCGGTCGCTGTTTGCGCACCAGAAGCCAGCCGTTGTCCTTATCTGATGCACGCGATAATGCAGGGGGGAAACCGGGGACTGTCAGTGGCGGCTTGTGCAAATCTGGCAAGAGGACGTGTCACTCAGTTTGTGTACAGAACTGGCTTAGCGCGTCTTAGCGGATGCGCTAAAAAGCGTTAACCATTCGCTGCAGATGCGTTGCTACGATATCGGCACAGGTGCCAAAAGAACTCACGCTAAGTACAGTACAGGTACTAAAGTGGACGTACTGATTCAAATCCTTACTTAAAAAAAATGAAGTACAAAAACATTACAATAATATTAATCCCAACTACCAGTTATATAAGATACCTGCCTTTACACCTCGGGCGGGATGTGCGCGTGCGTGAGATCCAGAGTGAAATCGGAGGTCCAGCTGACAGGCAGCTTCCGATAACCTCGCCGCCGTAAAGACGAGGCTGCTTTCTTAGTGTGGCGTAATCCGTGCGGGGGAATACAACCATCCGTCTCTTTGTGGCGCTTTGCAGTCCTCCACTCTTTCAACCGCGCTTTCACGAGCAGAGCGAGGTGGAACGGTTGGGTTTACAGAGAGCTATCAGATCAAATGTGGCGTTCCGCAAGGTTCCCCCCTCATCCCTCATACTTTTTGTTTCATTCTGTTGGTGTTGAGCCAGCAACCTAATGATCGCTGTAATGCTTTCAAACTCTACCAAGGATGTTCAATTCAGGAATTCCCTCGCCTAGTTCAATGGGTCAATTAATGACCCGTGTGATAACGGTCATCATCCCAGGATGACTGGAATGCCGTGCGGCTCGTTTTTGGCGGCGGTGACAAGCTAGCGGCGTAGGGACACAACACAGTGGCACTCTCGGGTCAACCGAGCGCTTGCACTGGAATTTCGTCGATTCTTTGACCGTCACACGACACTCGTCGTGAGTTCTTCGCAAACCTTTTCACGTTTAACAGATTTTTTTCATTTTTGCCTACAATTGTCTGATTGGTGGGCTCATTAAACAGCACAGACTTTGTTGGTTAAATTAAACGAATTGAACATTTTTTTGTTATGGAAAGGATTTTGTTATTCTCAGTTTTAGTGTGATTACCACTAATGGCTTGGGGGCTCCCTCTAGTGGTGTGTGAAAGAATCACTAAAATAAACGTTCCAACTGTGCTACAGAGACTTAGTTTTCAATTCAGTGCAATTTTTTTTTTTAGACTTAGACTTGTAGACTTCAGTTGTATTTAACTTTTAAGTACATTACAGTCGTATTCATTGTTTTAGAATTGCTCGTTTCCAGGCGTACAATTTTTGGAGTGGTAAATATTTGTTTTAGGTGTAAAAAGATTGATGCCACAAATTCTTTTCAACTGCCGACTGCAGTCACACTGCAGACCCCCACAACCCCACGCCCCCACCCCACAGCCAAGCCAATCTGCTGTCCGGGATCAGCGAGGAAGCCGGTGCACCTTAACTAGGTAACCAGAGCTCTGCGGGCCAATGTGGACCAGCTGTGGGGGCTCATGTGGTACCTTACAAGGGATTTGGGGGCAACCGCGTTGAGTTTAATTGAGCATTAATTATAAATAGCGCAATTTCCCCCCTAAAAAAAAAAAGGGACTGCGCCGCGATTACGGGGACCCTCATTTTTTTTTAGATTGCTCTCTTTGTTGTCTCATTTTGGCAGATTTCCTGTAACAACCACTGTTTACAATTTCCACTTCCTCGCTGTTTAGCAAAATATACACACGTATTTGGGGTATATAGTGACCCCCCCCCCCCATATCCGGGTTTGTCTGTCTGCTCTATTGCACATTTTGAAATACTCAGTTTTTTTAATGGGTTTTTGCAGTAAGTACAAAGGAGAGTTTGAAAGTCACCTTCCATGTAGTACCGCGTTATACCACCGTGTTGCTGGGCAGCACTGAGCTGTACTAAAGCGCAAGAAGCCAAGTAATAATGTACTATCGTATATGTTCCTACACTGTACCAAAAGTATTGTTGTACTCTCTTTGTATTTGTTTACACTCCATTTGTGTTTAAATAGCAAACGTTTATAATTACCGTAACGCCAATGCTAAGTCATATTAGCCCGTCTTCCGTAATTTCCGCGATTTTTTTCCCCACACGCTTTCAACCCTGCGGTTTATGCGGCGATGCGCCTTATTTGTGCATTTTTTTCTAACGGCCGCAAGGGGGGGGCACTCGAGCGGAAAAGACCGAATATAAGTGCCGAGGAAGTGACTTTTACCGGTCCGGCCCGGCCCTGTTAGCGCTGCGCTAGTGTAATTACTGCCGCGTCTCAGTGATTTTTACCGGTAGGTTTTTTTTTTTCAACCGGCCCTGTTAGCTTGTGCTAGCGTTAAACTCTCTGCGTACTGTCTTTCTTTGTAAATATCTCGTTTTACGCATGTATTTACCAAATGGTATTTCCTTTCCAAATGCACTGGGGTGAGGCTTATAGCCAGGTGCGCTCTGTCAGCCCCGGGAATTACGGTATGTCCTTTCTTGATATTTGTTAGCATTGAGCTAGCAGACTTTCGCTAGGTGAAATGACATGGTTTGGTTGAACGTTTTAGAGTTTACAAATGCCATTTTTACGACGTCGATTTTACAGTAGACCTCAGACGGGAGTGCCAAAAAAAAAAAAAAAAAACTCTGGAGCAAGCAGGCGTTGTCTAACTGTGCCAGTGCGTCGTCTTTTCATCTGAAAGTGGTGTTGTATGATAATTGTCAATTTCTTAACGGCGAACCAATGAATGGCGAATGACTTTGTTTTAATAACTTGAACGGTCTTCCCGTGTCGTGGATTTTTGGCCTATTGCGAGTGGCTCTTGGTGAACGGGGGTCTCACTGTATTCCAGAGCTAAATCAAAAGTGTCCACTAAAGGTACGTCAAAAGTAATCTATTGTAGACCCAAGTCATTAGGAGCTGAAAAGCCGGGAGTGCTCGCTGATGGTGTTGGTGATGGTTTAGCTTGACCCTCTTTTGAGTGGTATTCTCACCCCCGCCCCCCCACAAACACACATTCACACATCTACACATTCACGTATACTCCCACAAGGTCAAATGTGCACGGGCGCTTTCGTCCCGTCCAGCCCGGAGAGCAGAGATGGATGGCCGCTTTTTTATACAGTGAGCGACACATAAAAGGTGTCACGGCATAAACGACGCTTAGCCCGGACCACCGCTGAGATGTCATTCAGGATGAGTGGGGGGGTGGGCGTGGGGGGGGGGGCAATTACTCGCTACAATTTGTTTTCAGTTTTTTGGGGGACATCATGAAAGTGTTTGTTTGAAGTGATTAAATGCGGTGTCACTTTACACGTTTATTTTACTGCACAGTGGCCGTAAATGTTTGTGGCTCACACGGCCATGAATTTTAATCACATTTTGTCGTATTTCGTTCTCGCCACTTTTCACCCAAAAGACATATATATATATATATATATATATATATATATATATATATATCTTTTAGATAAAGTATAAAAGAAAACAAAATGAAATTTGGATGATGTAAGTTTGTTTTTAGGGCAGAGGTGTCAAACTCATTTTTGTCGCCGGCCACATTTTGCTTACTCATCATATTTACGTGGGAAATTTACGAATCAGAAATCGAGCGTGATGGGGTTTTCAACTGTTGCTGTTTGGTAACACAAAAATGCTTTTAATATCTCAACGTTATCATTTACAATGTGACAATTTGAAATTTTGGTACAGATTAGAACAAAAATCATCAAAGTTGATGTATATGATTTGCCGACGTGGGCCACATAAAATCATGCGGCGGGCCAGCTCTGGCCCCACGGGCCTTATGTTTGACACCAGTACTTTGGGGGATCCGTAGTCATGAAATGGGAACATTTATTTATTTTTACGCCGCTTCTGTCCTGGTTAGGGTCGAAGCTAGACTACAGCCTGAAATGGTCGCCAATCAGTCCCAAGGTACATTATGCAGACACTGAGTGGGAATTGAACCCTTCACGCCCCCACCAAAGTCAGGTGAGTGGATCACTACGCCATCAACAACACGGGAAAGATTTCGTTTTTAATTCCTAAAGCCGCATCATTTTCATTTCAAAGCATAAAAATGGATATCCATTTTGTGATGGTTTAAAAAAAAAATCAGAAGTAATATATATATTTTTGGGGGGGGGTTGTTTTTGTTTGGGAATCAAAAAGTTTAGCGTTACATGTTTTTCTTAGCATCGCAAACAATAAACCTAAAAAATGTGTACAGTATCCTCAATTCATATTTCATTGCCCCGCCACTCACAAATGTCAAAGGATCTATTTCCATTTGTTTAGTCAGAATCATTAAAAAAAACATCTTTAATTTCATTGTTTAAAAAAAATTATTAATTAGACTGCAAAAGTGAAAGTTAACTGTTACTCTACAATGAAAATCGTGTATATCCTTTTAATTTCACTTTTTTAAAAATCTCAATTAGCATCCTATTGTCAGCCTCCTGTTCATTTTTTTAAAACAAACAAACAATTTTTTAATAAAAGTCATTTAATTGCGTTTAGCAAGCGAGCGCTATCATAGTTTGAAGCGCCTTCTCGATGTCATCGAAACGCTTGTCGCTGTCTTCGTCCTTTTTTTTTTTTTTTTTGAGCGCTTTGGTTACAGACTGATGATGGTCTGCTCGTTTGGCGCGACATTAATAATCAAACTCCGGGAAGATCAATGACAGCCGTGTTGACATTTGTCGGTGGACATCTGTTCTGTGCGTCTTCACTGTTGAGGATGAGCAGATGAGATCTATCAGCGTCGATGTCCACAGAAAGGGTCACGCGGGGGTCTCGGCGCCATTTGTTGCCGCCCGTCACAGCTTTCTTGCCGTCAACGTCCACTCGAATTCTACGCCAAACTCATCTAAGCGTGCATTTTTTTTGGTGAGACTATATGAAATCATATTGCGGCAGGACAATAGTGTCAAAATAGATGAGGAAAGTCTTGGGATTATGAGGGAAAGTTCCAAGAACATCCATCCATTTTCTGAGCTGCTTATCCTCACAAGGGAGTGCTGGAGACAATCCCGGCTGTCATTGGGTAGGATAGACCCTGAACTGAGCTGAACTGAGATTTGAACCCTTGACCTCAGAACTGTGAGGCCAACGCTCTAACCAGTTGCTCCACTGTGCTGCCCATTTAAAAAAATAAATAAATAATTATATATATATATATATATATATATAATTCATTTATTATATTTGTTTATACATGTTCTTAAATATTTATATATATTTTTGTGTGTGTGTATATATATATAAAGTAAATGTAAATTTATATTAAGTAAATTATTTCCGGCCTGATATATATATATAATATATATATATATATATATATATATATATATACAATATTACAAAATACAAAAGAAAAAAATATACATATGTAAGAAAAATGTATAAACATAGCAAATACAATATTGAATGTAATTTTTATAAAGTTATATTTTTTATATTATGATTGCAAAATATCTTAATAAACAAATGAATAAATTAGAAAATTAAGGCAAATATTTTCTAGAGGAAAATTATAATTCTATGTTGAAAAGGTGGCAAATTTAGGAGAAAAATTACAAAAACCGTTTTTGAACAATTACTATGAGAATAAAGTTTTAAAATTGTGAGGAATAAGAAATGTAATGATGTAATAAGAGTCACTCATGTCAAGATATAATAACTTTGTCTTTTTTTTCATATTATGCGATTAAAATGAGAATTTGAATATTATATCATATCACATGTGCCAAAATATAACAAGACTAAAAATAGAAAGTGCATGGCTCATGACAGGAAAAATTCATAAATTTGAGGCATTCTTGAGTCAACGTGCTGCCGATCTCTATTCACTATAACAAATAATATGCAAAAAGCATAATAATAATTGTGAATCTTCTTAGATTTTTGTTGCCAAAGAAAAAGACAAAGAAACAAGCACGCACACACATCCAGATCAGTGTGAATGTGTGCAAAGCCTGCAGCCAAAGGCCCAAAATCCGCCTGTAAGCTCCTAATTGGGCCCCATTGTCCTTGTGGACTTTGAATTCAAAATGGAGGACGGCTAACTGGGTGACGGGGAGAGAGAGGGGGGGGGGGGGACAGGGACAGGTCCGGGCTGGAGGTTCCGCCTTCCTGGAACTAGAAAGGGCGCCGACTTAACGCATCAAGACCCGGACGCCCAAAACACAGGCGGACAAAAGATGCGCACGTGTGGCCCACGTAGGCGCGATCACGCTCGCCTTTTGCATCCGGGCCGTTTTACAGAAGCCCTCAAATCCACTCCCCATCCATCTCTCATCACGTCTGGCGTTTTTCCCCTCCCGTGGGCTCCAACTGGCTCCGTTGGAAACACACGGAAGGAGCTGCTGTGGGCCACGACTCACAAGCAGACGCTCACACGCAGACCGACGGGCCAGTCTGCCACTCACTAGGCCACTCCCCTTCAAGGCACACTTCCAACACAAATGCGTACCGTAATTGCACAATTTCGTTACGTCGCGTCCATCGATTTTCTTTGCCGCTTATCCTCACGAGGGTCGCGGGGAGTGCTGGAGCCTATCCCTGCTGTCAACGGGCAGGAGGCGGGCGGGGTACACCCTGAACTGGTCGCCAGCCAATCGCATGGCACACAGAGACAAACAGCCGCACTCGCAATCACACCTACGGGCAATTAGAGTGTCCAATTAATGTTGCGTGTTTTTGGGATGTGGGAGGAGACCGAAGTGCCCACCCGGAGAAAACCCAGCCAGGCACGGGGAGAGCATGCAAACGCCAAACAGGCGGGGCCGGGATCCAACCCGGGTCCTTAGAACTGTGAGGCCAAACGCTTTACCAGCTGATCCGCCGAGCACCGTTCTAGTTCTCTTCAATTAAAAATGGGAGGGGGGGGAGGAGGTTTGATTTTAATAATATAATCAAGTCAAGATATTGCTGCATTTTGGGGGAGATTGACACAGTTGCCACGGAGATAGCTTCAAAGGCTCGTGTCATGTGATACGTAGCCTGTGAGAATATCAGCTGGCGTCAGTCGGGCTCAGGGGGATTCGACCCCCCCACACACCCCGCCCCCCAAACAGCATACCCATGGGGGGGGGGATCGGTGTAAAGGATATAAGGTGACAATGACACGGGAGCTCATGGAAACAGAAACGCTGAGTCAGCTGATCTGCATTTGCAAGCCGCCCTGAGTCAGCGAAGCTCGCCCTTGGGGTGAGCCTTCATCCTGCTGTCTTCCTGGGTGGGGTGGGGTGGCGTGGGGGGGCCTCTGTCTGTGATGACATCAAAAGTTTGAAGGCGCGCGACCCTGTTAAGAAGGTTGGGATCCCAATTAGCCGCAGGCTGACTGGCGACGTGTGGACTGACAGGTGGGCGCCCCCCCTCCCCCGTGCCCCCCCCCCAAGCCAACACAAGTCTTCCCTCAAGGGTGAGAAGGAAGCATTTAGATGAGGTGAGGCGTTTCTCCAACCTAGATTTATAGGAAATGTCGACTACAGCACCACCCGTTATTTTCCTGAAGGGGGGCAAAAAAGAGAAAAAATATTTGAGTATTTATATAAAATATTTCAAATATTTCAGGCGTTTATAAAAGAAAATCTAGTAAAAAGTGAAGTGAGGTGTTTTGCTTGTGAAGGCATCGTTTTAAAAGTTGTGTAATTGTCGAAGCAGCACGGTGGGTCGGCTGGTAAAGCGTTGGCCTCACAGTTCTGAGGTCCCGGGTTCGATCCCGGACCCGCCTGTGTGGGGTTTGCATGTTCTCCCCGTGCCTGTGTGGGTTTCCTCCGGGCACTCCGGTTTCCTCCCACATCCCAAAAACACGCAACATTAATTGGACACTCTAAATTGCCCCAAGGTGTGATTGGGAGTGCGGCTGTTTGTCTTCATGTGCCCTGCGATTGGCTGGCAACCGGTTCAGGGTGTACCCCGCCCACCTCCTGCCCGTTGACAGCTGGGATAGGCTCCGGCACACCCTCGACCCTTGTGAGGATAAGCGGTAAAGAGAGGTTGAGGTATTTATGATTTTATATTGAATCTTTTCAGTGGACGTCTACGGTCAGAGTTGATTCCAGCCGCCATCTTTCTCTTATTTCCTGCCGTGTGTATTTGAGGCGAGGCGTTTATTTCTTTGGGACAAACGAGGGCGAGCGTGCAGCCCAGCCGAGGCCACCGCCGATGCTGGCGACTTTTCATCACGGCACACGTTTCCAAACCGGCAGGACTGATGGACCGTTTTATGCCGTTAACGGTTTTCAAGCGCCGTTAGCGACAAATTCTTCCCGCTTTCGTCTTCGCAGGTGCCTCGGGTGGCCCTCGTCTGCGAAGCGCGTAGGGCGCAGGGCCCGGTGGTGTTGGGGTCAGGCGGGGTTTCCCTCCCAGACGCGGCCCGCAATCCTCTGGGGCGAAGCGGCCGTGAATCACCTTGAGCTTAATGATTTGCAGATCCGCCGAGAGGCTGGAACCTCCGGGGCCGGAGTTTATCTGGCGGGCTTGACCCCGGCGGATCTGGCCCTCGGATTAACCCCGCGTCCACACGCAACGTGTGTGTGTGTGTGTGTGTAGCAACGCGCTATCTGCTGTGGGAATACGTGCGTGTGCGCGGCCTTGGATAACCTCGCGCTAACCCCCGAGACCTGGCCAACACCAATAAAAGGCAATTTACAGCTGCGGCGACGCGTTCGAGGACCTTTTTTTTTTTTTTCCCCCCAAAATGACAAAGACTCAACGGACACCTAATTAGGTACACCCCGGTCGGCACAATCCATTCGGAAGTAAACAATACACGTGTTTTTTTACTGTACTAAAGTAGAATTATTTTTCCGTGTATCGTTTACTTTCTCTTGGGACGTTTGTACTTTGTTATATCTGATGTATGTGGTAGGTTGTAACCAAGTAAAAGTACTTGGATACTTTTGTAGATGCATTTAAAATCCCATCGCCATTATGTAAGTAGTGGTGCTGAGATGTAACAGAGTACACACATTGTTACTGTACTTAAGTAGATTTCTGTACTTGAGTATTTCTTTTTCTTACGGCCTTTATTGTGATAATTCATCGAAATTTTGGACGAGCGATGACAAACGGTGTTGCTTTTAGCGACGGAGTGGACTTGCGCATCAGCATTCCGGAATCGTCCTCCACCATTTTGAGGGAGGTGGGGGTCGTGGGGGGGTGGGGCTCAGCTTAAAGATCCTCACCCCGAGAACACGGCATCACAACGCAATATTTGGAAGCTTGATCCACCCTCCGTTTGATTGACAGCCGCACCAACCTTCCATTAGGAGCATATTTGTTCAAAATATGTACAGCCCTGGAACAGGGAGGAGGGAGGATGAGGGGTGGGGTGGGGGGGGGGTTTAGGGAGGGCTGGGAAAAGCTCCCATTCCAGATGAAAATCCTAAATCAGCAGCCGCAGTGCGCTCCGAGGAGGAGGATTGCTTTTAATTTATTCTCCTAAGCTCGGGGAATCAGGCCATCAAAAGGCGGCCGGCTATCGGGTTGCCTGCGTTAAGTGTGAGGAGGCCAGCCCGGGGACGGGTTTAACCCTTCTGCGGGTGTCAGGGAGAGCGGCACAAAAAAAAAAAAAAGGTCCAAAAAAATCAGAGAAATCCATTTTTTATTGTCTCCGTCAATCGTAAAAACCCACGCTCGTATTTACAACGGCAGGAAATCAGAATCCCGTCGCGTGAATCCAGTCGAGGGTCTCGTGAAAGAAGTGCTGGGAATCAAACGGTGTGCAAAATTAGAGATTGGGGAGTTTGGCACCGGGCCGGCACGGTGGGGCAACTGGTCGGAGCGTTGGCGTCGCAGTTCTGAGGTCCAGGGTTCAATCCCGGCCTGTGTGGAGTTTGCGTGTTCTGCCCGTGCCTGCGTGGGTTTTTTTTTTCCCCAGGTGGGCACTCCGCTTTCCTCCCGCATCCCCAAAAACATGCAACATTCATTTGACACTCTAAATTGTCCCTAGGTGCGATTGTGAGGTTGTGATTGGCCCTGTGGCGACCAGTTCAGGGTGCACCCCGCCTTCTCCCCGATGACGGCTGGGATTGACTGCAGCACTATCGCGACCCTCGTGAGGATAAGCGGCTCCGAAAATGGATGAATGGATGAGATTTGTGCTCTACTGTTCAATTGACAAGAATTTGATTTTGGTGTGTCAAGAAAATGTTCCCCTGTTCCTCATGACATCGTAGGTCCAACCTGCCTTGAAAGTATTCGCTCGTGGTTTAACTCTTGATCCACTCTCAACGCTGGTGTTCCTCAAGGAACCATGTTAGGTCCTCTTCTATTTTCTTTTTTTGCACTGACAATTCACGGTACAAACGTGACAGAATGTAAATGAGTTTCCCGCATCTCGTTTCTCCTGCAAGAAGTCACGCTAGATATTGAATATTGATGTGATTGATGCAAAAACAAAAAAGTTCTCCATGCAAATTTGCAGTCATAAGTTGTCGAATGGGAGAGTCTGTTTTTTTTTTTTTTCTTTTCCCAGGATAACAACGTCACTTTGTTGTAATCTGGGAAAATTGTACTTAGTTGATATCTGGAGATCAGACCCATGAACGCGCTCATAAAGGAACTTATGAGGATTTTTTTTTTCCAAGCGTTGACCAGCTTCTTACCCTCTCCTCCTCCTCTTCCCCCCCTTCCTTGATCTTCTATCCAATGTTTGCTTTATTTTATTCCATGTTTTTCCCCCCCCCCGCCCTTACTCAATTTTTCGTGCAAAGAATAAAATTTCATCAGAACGGGCTCTGGGAAACGCAGCCCTCGGATTGGCCCTTGCCCGCGACACATGCTTTGAATTTATGGAGCTTTTTTTTTTTTTTTTTGTATGGGATGGTTGGATGGTGAGATGCAAGGAAACGATGGATGCGGGGTGGATGGGAAGGGGGGGCAATGGTGGGTGAAACCTGGATGTATTTCCTGGAGATTACGCGTCAGATGGGCCCTCGGAGGGGGTCTCGGGTCCCAAGATCGCTCGATGGCTGGGAAAATGACCCCCAATTGACTCCGTGGAACCGTTCCGCTGTGGACGTTCTCCCAATTGTATTTATTCAGCATCCCTGTAAAGTAAAAGTTCGAGTTTTGTTTCCAAGATAAGGCGGTACGGTGGTGCAACTGGTAAATCACACCTAGGGGCAATTTAGAGCCTCCAATTCATGCACGTTTTTTGGGGTTGGAGGGGAGTGGGTGGGGGGGGGTGCGGGACGAAACCGGAACATGCAAACTCCGCGCATGCGGGGCCGGGATTTGAACCCCAGTCTTCAGAAATGTGTGGCCAACGCTCTAACCAGTTGCTCCACCGTGCCCACCGGGTTGAAAATTAGAAGATATTTTTCGTCTTCGCTTTACAGGGTCTTAAATTTCACATACAAATGGCCCCCGGCCTACAGATTGGACACCCGTCTTTTAGTCCTTCAAGGATTACATTGTCATGATTTGTGGGTTTAAAGGTTTGCATTTTCAGGTAAATTTAAGATGAGAAATTTGGGAAAATGGGAAACTTTACGTTGGAATTAATGAGAAGTTGATGGTAATTTAATGGGACGGTACACTATATTAATTGCACGAAATTATAAACATGATGACATCCATGCAAAATGGCATTTTGAACCACAGGTGAGAGCATTGCTTAATTCCTCCATTATTTCCCCCCCCCAAGACATATCTTAAACTTGCTTATGACTAAAAAAAAATTTGGGCTTCCAACACGTTGGGGAACTCCACTAAGCGACAGGTCGTACTTGCAAAACTAACTCAAAGCATCACCGTACATCTGGTTTAGTCCAAACTATGCAGAAATATATTTTCCCCCCCGTGAGATTGAAATTGTGTATTAAGAGCCAAACTTCAACTTTGTCCGTTCGTAGTTTATTGCCCCCCAAAATCCGTTCAATTCTGATTCATTTCCCCAGGCAGACACCGAATTTGACCCCGCGGAATTTTGCAACCAAAGAGCTGTTGATATTCCGTTGCGTGATTACCGAGCTGGTGAATTATGTCACCGCGCTGACTTAATCAATAACCTGGAGGATAAGGGCGCCCGAAAGTTCAACGGGGGTGAAGTGAAGTGAAGCTGTCACTGATTGACAAACTTCTCGTACACAGAAACAAAAAAGCACCCGAGTGAAAATATTTTAATATTAGGTCTGATGTTTTTCTTTTTCCCCGCCAAAAGAACACTGCAATGAAAATGTGTCTTCATTTAAATATAAATATACAGACATTTTGGAGGATTTTTCTAACCCTAACCCATGCACACACAAAAAATTTTTTGATTGAAATTAATACTATTTTATTTTCATTTTTCCTGTTTTTAGATTTCCTTTTTATCACTGCTGCGGGTAGTGAGGTAGTTTTATAAAGTACTTATTAATTTGTGTATAAAATCGTTTTTTGCAAATCAAACAATATAAAAATAACTAATATAACAATTTTTCCTTTTTATCAAAGCTGCAGGTAGTGAGGTAGTTTTTAAAGTACTTATTAATTTGTGTATCAAATAATTTTTTGCAAATCAATGTCAAAATAATTAAAATAATAATTACTATTTTTCCTTTTTATCCCCGCCACAGGCCGTGAAGTAGTTTTTAAAGTACTTATTAATTTGTGTATAAAATCATTTTTTGCAAATCAAACAATCTAAAAATAATTAAAATAATAATTTTTCTTTTTTTTTATCACCACTGCAGGTAGTGAGGTAGTTTTTAAAGTACTTATTAATTTGTGTATAAAAATGTTTTGCAAATCCAACAATGTAAAAATAATTAAAATAATAATCATTATCTTTCCTTTTTATCACTGCTGCGGGTAGTGAGGTAGTTTTTAAAGTACTTATTAATTTGTGTATAAAAATGTTTTGCAAATCAAACAATGTAAAAATAATAATTATTATTGTTCCTTTTTATCACCGCTGCAGGTAGTGAGGTAGTTTTTAAACTACTTATTTGTGTGGAAAATAATTTTTTGCAAATCAATTTAAAAATAATTAAAATAGTAATCTTTATTTTTCCTTTTTATTACCGCTGCGGGTAGTGAGGTAGTTTTTAAAGTACTTAATAATTTGTGTATAAAATATTTTTGGCAAATCAATGTAAAAATAATTAAAATGAATAGATTTGCATTTTTGCCGGGCCAACGTTAGGGAAATTTACAAATAGTTTGGCAAAATTAGTTATACAGTAATGAATATGACTTTTAAAAAAAATATATATCCTTGGCATAAGAAGTATGTGTTTTATCAATTGATAGTCTACAAAAATGAATGACTGAAGAGAAGTCAGATTACATTTTTCTTCCTAAATTGACTTTTTTTTTTTAATTCCAGTTTTTTTGCGCTTAATCTTGGGGAAGACCTAAAACAAACTTTAATAATAACACAATCTCCCAATGTTTGTTTTCAAAGATAGTTTATTATCAGTGTGTACATATTTGTCAATAATGTACGCTGTATTTAGAAAGCATTTTTTTAAACTTTGATAATCATAATAAAGTTGAAAATTCTTTTTGACGCTCAAAACCAAATCCAAAGTGAGGTCTTGACCAATCCTGATCACAGTGCGCCACCTAGCGGCTACAACAGTTAGACCACCTTAGTATTTTTTGGGGGGGGTGGGGGGGACGTCTAAAGGAGGACGAAATACGCACACACACACGCATACATAAAGAACGTGCGCCAGTGTTGGCTTCCAAATCAAACAGTGCCTTTTGAACATGTGCAAACGAAAAATACAACTATAATATTTTCAACGCCAACTTTTCCACAAGTACTCCATCTAGAAACATCAATAAACACGTCTTTAAAAACAGCAGTGCCGTGCCCTGCCCCCCCCCCCCAAAAAAACAAAAATGTTTCCTCTTTGAATGGCCAAAAACCCGACTGTGAATTTTACCTGTTTTTTTGGGGGGTGTCGGGGAAAGTGAAAACAAAAAGTTCACTGCAGGGCACAAAAGGGAACAAACACGAAACGACGACAGAAAAAAAGCAAACATAAAAATGTTCTTGACAGAAGAGGCGACACAAGAGCATCAAAGAAATGAAAACCAAGGTGAAAAGTTTTTTTTTTTTTTTAAACTATCAATACTGCTGTTAACATGCGCATATATATATATATATATATTATATATATATATATATATATACCAGTTTTTTTTTTTTTTTTCCCTTGACAGAAAAATTCAACCTTTTATTTGTTTGACACTGTTTGCGTGAAAAGGTCAACTCAGTGCGCAACTTTGTTTGGAAAATAATTTGTTGGGAAACAAAAACCCACATAGGAAAGAATACAAATGTAATGCAAAAAAAAACAAAAAAAAAAAACCCAAGTTCCCGGCCGTTTCGAAAGATTCGTCTCGCTACGAAAGATGAGCGAAGCTTCTAGCTGGCCTCCAGCTTGGCCATTTCCTGCACGTAGATGCCGATGCTCTCGCTGTCGAACAGCACGAAGTAAACCGTCTTGATGGTGGACGACATGGTGGCCACGAAGTAGCTGGAGATGGCCTTCAGGATCACCTGGGCCGCCGTCTGCTTCGGAAAGCCGTTCCTGGGTGAGTAAAACGGTGGCACGGTGACATAACTAACGGTTCTGAGGACCCGGGTTCGATCCCGACCCCGCCTGCGTGGAGTTTGCATGTTCTCCCCGCATTCCAAAAACATTAATCGGACACTCCAAATTGCCCCTAGGTCCGATTGTGAGCGTGACTTGTCTGTCTCTATGCGCTCTGCGATTGGCCGGCAACCAGTTCAGGGTGTACCCCGCCTCCTATTCGATACTCTCGCGACCCTTGTGAGGATACGCAGCTCAGAAAATGGTTGAATGTTTTCAGGGGCTGAATAGAAAGCGGGGATGAGCATGAATGGAAATTGTGGTGGTACGAGAAAGCACTCAAAATAGTGATTTATGTAGCAAATAATAATAATAATAATGATAACGAGCATGAAATAACTCCGTATTTTGTCCTCACCTTCCGCTGCCGATGGACGGGAAGGCCACCGACTTGAGCTTTTTCTCGTCGGCCAGGCCCAGGCAGTTCTTCACCGTCTTTTCCAGCATCTCCTCGCACTTGTCCGAGCCCCACACCGGACTGTTGCAGTGAATCACGTATTTGGCGGGGAGGCCGAAGCCGGCGGTTAACACCGCTGAAGAGAGAAAGAGAACAATAATGTAATGTAATAATGACACACCCTGGACTGCTCATCGGTACACATAAGCACAAACAACAATTCACACTCACACCTACGGACAATTTTAGACTTTTCAATGCAACGTCAAAAGGGAGAAATTTCTGTTCACTAACCAACATTGGTGTTCCTCATGGCGCGATTCTAGGGCATCTAGAATCTATTTCGACTTTTTCTTGTTTTCACACAACATACAGTATTTAAATATCCATCCATCCATCCATTTTCTTCACCAGTTATCCTCACGAGGGTCATGTGCAGACCGACGGGCCAATCTGTCACTCACTAGGCCACTCCCCTTCAAGGCACACCTCCAACACAAATGCTACAGTGCATACCGTAATTGCACAATTTCGTTACGTCACATCATGCATCCATGCATTTTCTTCACCGCTTATCCTCACGAGGGTCGCGGGGAGTGCCGGAGCCTATCCCGGCTGTCAACGGGCAGGAGGTGGGCGGGATACACCCTGAAGTGGTTGCCGGCCAATCGCAGGGCACATGGAGACAAACAGCCGCACTCACAATCACACCTATGGGCAATTTAGAATGTCCAATTAATGTTGCATGTTTTTGGAGATGTGGGAGGAAACCGGAGTGCCCGGAGGAAACCCACACAGGCACGGGGAGAACATGCAAACTCCACGCTGGCGGGTCGGAGATTGACCCCGGGACCTCAGAACTGTGAGGCTAACGCTTTACCAGCTGATCCACCGTACCGCCGTATTTAAATATTTAAAGCCCCAAACTCATCCATCAGAGCTGGATTAAGAAAAATCTTACAACCGACAATCAATCGGTAGCGCAGATGAATCCGCTACTTACCTCCCGCCACAACGAGGGGCCCGTTCTTTTTCTTCATTTCCAGAACCGCTTCAACTAACTCCTTGCCGCCCTTCTTTTCTAGGGCAGAACCTACAAGCGAAAGACTTTAACCTTAAAAAGATGAGCCCAAAAAGGAAGAGGAGGAGGCGGCGGCGGCGGCGGGCGGCCATGCAGGCAGTTAAGCGGGTGGACGGATGCTGTCAATCATCTGACGTCGCTTCGCCTGCACATCAGTGAGTTTGTGATTGTCTGTCATTTGTGGGACTCGGGACACGTTCAAGAGTGATGGCGCGTTCAGAACTATGAGAGGCAAGCGGATTTGGCGTCATGATTGATATTAAACCAAAACTCAAGCCTGCACACTCCATGGCTGGATTCATATTACACTTTGGGGTTCAAATGAATCAATACTGACAACGCAATATGCAATGGATATCGTCAATGCGCATCAAACACACAGATTGGATCATCCCCAGCAATTCCCTGTTGAAATAAAGTTAGACAGTAAAGCCTCGTTTTCAAACGCAAATCGGTACTCGAACGCCCCCAACAAAACTGGAAATAATATATTGCGCGCGGCCAGACCTGCTGACCCGCCACGTGCTTTATTTTGAATTCCCACGCCACCGAAAAAAAACAAACAGGAAATAACATAATGCGTGCGGCGCAAGTACTTGACCCACCCACGACGCGTTTTGTTCTTGTAAATTCGAATGCCCCCCGACAGGGGGAAAAAAAATGGAAATGACATAACGTGCGTGGGGCGACCGGCACATTTTTGTTATTCTGTATAACGCAGCCTCTGTACACAGACTTTTCCCGGTAGTGACCGTTGTTTTTCTTCTTATGGAGGGCGACTGTATTGACCCCCAATCATGACTCCAAAGAAGGCAAGTTTAAAGTTATTCTGCACTTTTGTGCATAAAAAAAAAAAAATTTACAAGGCTGGGGGCCGAGTCGCTCCCGATACAGCAATGCACTTCCAGGCTAGCATACTCTACTACTAAAGCATACATTTTAAGCAAAAAAATATATATATTTCTTAAATTATTTTATTATATAAAGTATTTATACTATACATGTATTTCTACTATGCGGTTTATTATCAGGAAAAGCTAAAAAAAATGCTTTAAAAAGCCCAATTTTTTGGTATTGGAACACATTATTTCTTTTTCCATTCATTGCAATGGGAAACATCGATCCGGTTTTCGAACAAATCACTTTTTGAACCGTTTTCTGGAACTGATTGTGGTCAAGAACCGAGGCATCACGATATATATTTTAAAAAATCAACCTTTCAAAATTCAAACGCAATATTTTCAGTCTCCTGAGATTCACCTGGTTAAAATTCGCCATCTGAAATTCAACGTCTAAATTCAGTGTCAAACAGGCAGGGTTACTTCAGTTCACAGACATCAGCAAAGGATGTCAGAGCCAGCCAATCCAGTTATACGCTTTGTTTCCTGTTTCTACCATGCTTTAAAAAGCCATTTTTTTTTTTTTAGGCTTGGAACGCATTATTTCTTTCTCCAGTCATTGTAATGGGAAGCATCGATTCGGTTTTCGAACAAATCTCTTCTCCAACCGTTTTCTGGAACGGATTGAGGTCGAGAACCGAGGCGTCACCGTATTTAGCTTTGTACTGTTGTGCAATCCATGCATCCTTCCATCATTTTTTCCATGCCGCTTCACCACGGGGAGAACATGCAATACATCAAACATTTGCATGTACTTATTATGAGTTTTTTTTGTTGTTCTTGGTGACGGGCGGCGGCACCACAATGTGGGGAGGAGTACACTAATTTTGAAAAAAAAAACAAAAAACTTGTTTCTTTATATGGGAAGGTATCGCTCCGAGAATCGGGATGAAATCCTAATCGGGCCCCTGGGTGTGTAGTGTAAATCCAGTCAAAGATCCAAAACATGAGCAATGTCAAAATATTGCAATCAGAAAAGGGGAACAAAAACAGGCGTGATTTTTTTGACACAACCCTTGTGTTGGTTTTTCGCAGCAGGCCACGTTAACTCAATTAGAGGCAAAAAAAAAACAAAACAGCGACAAGCATCAGCAGCAGTAGCGGCGGCTTTCGGCTTTCGGCTTTTCGAAGGCCCCTCAGCAGCCCCCGAGCGACGGGAGGACGCCTGCCTGGCTGGCTGGCTGGGCGGTTCCTTTACCTACTTCACCGCCCGTAAAGAAGGCAGAGTTGGTCGGGTGAATGACAGCGTCGCTCTCCACTACGGAAATGTCGGCTTGGACAACTTGCAACTACGGATGGACGACAAACAACACGGCGGTCAAACAAGACGACGACGACGACCACCGCCGCGTCGCACGCACTGATGACGTCGCAGGAAACGGCAGCGTGGGTATGGAGCTCATTTAGTCAGAAGATCAAACAAACTCGATCAATCCGATTGATTGACTCAAGAACGGATTTGATGTGGTTCTTGGATCCGTTTGACATTGCGGCTTCTGACAAAATGAGATTCTCATGCAAAGCAGGCAGTCGACTTCCCGTCAGGCAGGAAGTGGATCTCCATCGACAAAGGAGCCGCCTGACAGGAAGTCACCCGTAAGGTGGCGACGCAGACGCGCCCTCCGGCCTTTGACGTTTTCAGGTTTCAAAGTCCCGTTGCGGGCGGCCGGAGGAAGGTCGGGCGGGGGGCTCAGCTAGGAAGGGGCTCCCGAGTGTCTCACCTAGATCGTCTTTTAGCTCAATTTCGGCGTTTGTGGGGTTGATGACCCCCTCCACGTCAAAGCCGGCCAAGTTACTGACCTCGCTGTGGATGAGGTTGAGCTGTCGGGGGGGGAGGAGGGGGTGGGGGGAGGGGGGAGATGAGGACGCATGCGGAGGAAGAGCGACAAGGTAGGAGGAAGGAAGCGCAGCCGTTAAAATCAAAGCGACGAGGCCTGAGCCTCAAAGGACACCTGGAGGATTTTTGGATCTTCTTTGTTTAGAACTTTCATTTGAAAACGTGGAATTTGTGAGCTGGTTCTCGTCTGAAAATGGGTCCACTGCGTTTTTTTTTTTAGGATTGATTTGATTTGTTGCAGTAACAAAATTGTTTTATTAATTGGATGTTGTTCTTCTCCTTTCGGGGTCGCCACAGCGTGTCATCTCAGATGAACGCACATATGTTTGGCACAATTTTTACGCCGGATGCCCTTCCTGACGCAACCCTTCTCAGGGAGTGGAGGCCCCAGTGGGCTACGAACCCACAACCCCTGGTTTTACCAAACCAGTGCTCTAACCACTGAGCTATGGGGCCTCTCTTTTATTTAATTCAGTCACTTACTGCATAAATAAGCATGAAACGCTATTTCATTATTATAAAAATAAACACAGTATTTGTTCTATTCATTATCTGAGCTGCTTATCCTCACAGGCCCCGCTGGGGTTTGAACCTCTTTTCTCCAAACTGTGAGGGAGGCACTCTAACCACTCGCCTACCATGCCACCTTTGAGTGAGCCATTTTTTCTAAAATGTATCAATCCAAATGTACTTTTTTTTTTTTTAAACAGTTACTGTATTTCAGAACTTGATTTGGTCTAGATCATGAACATAAAAAAAAAAACCACTAACCTCAACATAAAATTGCATAACAGAAAAATAGTCATTGGTCTCAAGGAAGACCTTTGTATGTTGAGGAGTAAATTTAACCTGGGTTATTAGTGGAAGTTTCAACGCACGTGCACATCCATTCATCTGTTGTGTATTGAAAGTCATTTAAGTCGAAAAAGTCAAGGTTGTTTATCATTATCATTATTATAAATAGGTGTCTACTTTCTTTCTGAAAGGCTCAGGCTTCATCTTGTTAGGACATTAGGTTAATATATTATTAATATTCATCTTTTTTTCATCTGGGATGCACCGATGGTGACGACCAAACGGATATTTTTTATTTTTTTTGGAGATCCCACACCCACGATAGCTAATTTAAATGAATTTGGGGGATTAATAAAATCCGCATCCAGTTGATAAAAAACACAAAAGTACACTTAAAAATGACACCATGAAAAAATATAAAAATATATATATATATATATAAATATAAAAATATTATAAAAATAAAGTATTTATAAAGAATCTACACAATTGCATCAGAAGAGAAGCCCGTTTAAAAAGAAAAATTTAAATGTATGATTCGTTTACACTAAAAACTACAACGAAAAAAAAAAATCACAAACTTAGTTGCATATTATGGCAATAATTCCTGAATAACACGCATTTAATCTTTTATATATATATATATATATATATATATATATATATAATATATATATATATACACACACACACCACACACACACACACACACACACACACCACACACACACACACACATACATTTGCCTATCAGCCAATTTGTGTCATTTTCAACGGAATTGTGAATTTTATCAAATGTGAAAGTGTCTGACTGTCCCAAAAACAAGACGTTGCCGGAGGATTTCAGGGTTAGCGGCGATTGCACGCGGAGCAATTCCGGGAATGAGATCAATCCGAGCTTTTACCGTCGCGTCGTTACAAAACAAAAATCAAATCGCAAATGTATTCTCATGCTTTAGCGGCGCAGAGTAAACCGGGACTAGATGCGTCATCCCCCTTCGCAGAGGAAGTTGAACAGTTTGACTGACTTTTTGACCCAGGAAGAGGCTCTTGGTGGACAACACGGTGAAGCTGTCGGCCGGCGAGCCCTCGGTGGTGCTGTCCGCCGACGCCGTCTTGCTGGCCTCGCCCTGTTTCTGCAGAGCGGCAAAAACGTCAGAACGTCCCCGGGGCGACCGCCAACGCCGCCGGCGTACCTTGGCCCTGCCGGCGCCCTTCTTGCCGCTCGTCTTCTTGCTCGGCGTCTTCTTGGCCGGCTTGGCCTTCTTCTCCGGGGCGGGCGAGAGGGGCGTTTCCAGCTTGCCTTTGGCGCCGCGCTTCTTGGCCAAGAGCTCGGGGTGGATGTTGGGCAGGACGCCGCCCGCCGCAATGGTCACGCCCTTCAGGAGCTGGCACGAGACCCTTTCCATCACTTACAATTGACTCAAAAGCTTCATTTAGTTATTACTATGTAGTTCAACTCCCAAAAATGAACCATTAATCTAGGAAAGCCGGGTGGGTCTACTGCTTAAAAGTGTCAACCTCACAGTTCTGAGGTCTTGGCCAGCTCCACTTTAATTTCATCAGACCTCTGGAAGTGAAGATTTTTTTTGTATTGGTGTCTTTTTGCAAACGGTAATCTGTCTTTAGGGTCATTCTCAGTGAGTGGCCTATTAGCGGGACTTGTTTCGCTGTGGGTAATAATAATAATAATAATAATAATCTTCATCCAGCATCACGACAATGTCTTTTGCTTATGTTCTGGGACCGATTCGCACAATTCGGACCGAAACATCTTTAGGATACGAAACTTCCTTTCTGAGTGATGTGATAGCTGGGCATTCCCATCTTTACACTTGCATATAATGGACCTTTCCGACCTGTCAATTACTCGTACAATAACAGCCAATCGGCTAGCCGCGTTGTCTTGCCACGCCCCTCTCGCCGTATTGTCCCACGAGCAATGCTGGTTGTCAGTAGCCTGCGCTTGGAAAAGTTCATGTTACGAAGAAAATGGTCCTCAGATGCGTGCAATTCTGATGAAAGATATCCTGCTAGCTTGATTCATTTTCCAAAGCCTAAAACGCAGTTGAGGAAGTGTCTACGATGGATTACGGCTCGCGGAAGAGCGCACGTACAACTAAATGTGAAGATTATCGACAAACACAAGGCTGTACATTCGAAGGTAAGTATCTTCTCTGAGTTTGATTGAATTATTATCAGTGCAGGAGAACAACTTTCACTTTGTTAGCATATCACTGACCTGGCGAATGAAGTGTGTCGTGTTTTATGCCGAAGAGTCGGGTTAATAATACGTAAATGTGACACGTCATGCAAGAGAAATGTCTATTTGCCTATTTGATATCGGACCGGACTTTTAAGAGAGAGCACTGCGTTCCGTACGAGCCAAGTCAAATGAATACACCTACTCACTCCTAAAGACTACAATGATATTACTCGTGAGCTTTCCAAGTTAAAAGAAATCACCCCGCTTTACACGCGCAGTACGATACTACTATTTTATCTTCTTTGAAGTTTCTGAGGCGTCAAACTTTTTTTTTTTTTTTTTTTTTGCATCGATCGCCAACACTTGGCTGTGACTCTGACATTGCGTCCCACTCCGTCCAAAATCTTAATTCCGTGTACATATCCTTGCGTGAAATAGTTGAGACCTCTCTGTAGAACTTTCTTGGACAAGACTGACAAATTTGGCAAAAAAAAAAAAAAACATTCCGCAATATTATCTGGACGACGCAATAGAGATTCTCTGTTCTGTTCAATCACCATTTTGGAAGCTTGTGGCACATGGCTGAGGGGGCGGAGCTTAAGATCGCCATCGGAAAGGTCAATTGAACAGATGAACGTGGCACCTTCAAACATCTGGAAATTGTACCCAAGGATAGGCCAGAATTGTGGGGCCCCACGATTCTTTCTCCGATTTCTTTTTGTTTTTAACCCTAATTTCAAACAAGGAAGCAAAATGCGTTGGGTGTGGCCTTAAATACACCCCCAGGTGTGCCGTCAATTAACTCACATCTGGTCAGGAACTTCGAAACCATGACCTCATCAAATCACAGGAGAGGTTTAGTCTGATTTGACTCCAGACAGAGAGTCAAAAAATGAAATGTGCCTGGAGACGGAGGAGACGGCACAACTTTTCCGATGTCATTTTAGTCGTTCTTCGCATGGAATAATTGTGTACATATTTCCAAAGGATGACTCGGTATTCAGGGAGAAGAAAAGGCCCGCGGTGGATCGTTTTAAATGACTTACGGTCACGGAATGACGTTACCTGGTTGAGTTCCTCATCGTTGGCGATGGCGAGCAGGATGTGGCGCGGCGTGACGCGTCCCTTCTTGTTGTCTCGGGCCGCGTTGCCCGCCAGCTCCAGGATTTCGGCTGCATCATAGGAAGAGGAGAGCAATTAATAAAGGCATAAGTGGTGATGGATAGCTGATATTAGAGTTTTCTCTTCTCACCTCTCTAGGAGAAAAACAATAATCACCAAAGAGGAAATATATACGAACGAAATATACATGAATAAAAGTTGACTGCCCTTTTGTTCCTCTAGTTTGTGTACATTGCACAAAGAAAAAAAAAATCCCACGTCTGTTTATTTCTGTTACGGACCATCATAAGACAATAAATCTAAAGATGATGCATTTGTTATGCTTTCATTACAGTGCAGAAAAATGATGCCGCTTCATATCGTTACTGAGCGGGCGAAAGCATGCTTCTGGTAAAATTGTGTACATTTTTTTTTCTTCATTGAAAAAACGTTACTAAAAACACACAAAGCTCAAAGGGCCCATTTTTATTGTACATTATACACTACATTAAGCGATCTTGTCTATGAGCTTCAATCTCCTTCCAAGACACCGCTTTCGTAATTAGAGCGCTTTGGCGACATCCTGTGGCCATTCGGAGAGCAGCTAACACCTCCAGCTGAGCTAAACTTAAATATTCAAATTTATTCCACAAACCTCAAAATAATACACGAAAGCCGACCTTCATTTTTAAGGTGAAGTGAGGAAAAAAATATATATATATGTATATATATATATATATATATATATATATTATATCTTTTGTCTTTTTTTTTAGGTTACAGGTATTTATTATTTAGGATAGTCTAGGTCACAGGTGTCAAACTCAAGTCCCGGGGGCCAGATCTGTCCCGCCACATGATTTTATGTGGCGCGCAAAGCCAAATCTAAAGTGTGAATTTCCATGTTTCTTGTAAAAATCTGTAACAAAATTTCAAATTATCACATATCATAAATGATAAAGTTGAGATATTACAAGCATTTTTTTGTGTTACCAAACGTGAATAGAGGAAAAACATATTACCCTTGATTTTTGATTACAAAACTGGTTCATAAATTGATGATGTTCCAGTTATAATGGACCTCTGAGGGAAATGTGGCCCATGACAAAAATGAGTTTGACACCCCTGGTCTAGGTTAATACAGGCAGCACGGTAGAGCAACTGGTTCGAGCATTGGCCTCACACCTCTGAGGCCCGGGTTTCGAATCCCAGCCCCACATTAATTGGACACTCTAAATTGCCCCTAGGTGTGTTTGCGAGTGCGGCTGTTTATCGCCATGTGCCCTGCGATTGGCCGGCGACCAGTTCAGGGCGTACCCCGCCTCCTGCCCGAAGACAGTTGGAATAGTCTCCATCACTCACACGAACCCTTGTGAGAATAAGCGGCTCAGAAAATAGACATGGAGATTTGTAAAAAAAGAAATGAATAAAAAATTTATTCAATTTTGCGGCTGGTTTGGGTTTTTTTTTTTTTTTAGTATTTCAAAGAGGTTTTGTTGTCATTTCATGGCAAAATTGGACAACTCCAACAAAATAATTGAGTGAAAAATCAGACAATAGTAGAGCAAAATCACTACCAGCCATTACTGAAGAACCAAGTCCAACCTCTGTTGTGTGATACAACAAACTCCTTCATCATCACCACTCACAGACGCTGGCACGCCACAGTCAATAAGAACCTTTCAACCTTTCTAATGCGTCGTTTACGGCACTGTGCTGACGTTCCCGAGTCGACACTCACCGGTCAGGTACTCGAGAACAGCCGCCAGGTAGACGGGCGCGCCCACGCCGATGCGGTACTTGGGCAGGCCGCGCTTGATGTAGCGCAGCATGCGGCCCACCGGGAAGATGACGCCCGCTTTGGTGGAGCGCGACGTCTTGGTCAGCTTCTTCTTGCCTCCTCGACTCGACATGCTTGGCGACAGGCGGGGTGCCGCTCGTGGGGGCCTCCTGCGGGGACATGAGACACCAGTCAGGACGTGGCGTCAAAATGGCGCGCTGACAAGAGTTGTACACAGAATTGAATAGAAGAGGACTTCCTTGGAAGTCTCAGTTCCAGCCATCCATTTTCTTAGCCGCTTATCCTCACAAGGGGGTGCTGGAGCCTATCCCAGCTGTCAACAGGCAGGAGGCAGGCGGGGTGCACCCCGAACTGGTTGCCAGCCAATCACAGGCCACATAGAGACAAACAGCCGCACCCCCAATCACACCTAGGGGCAATTTAGAGCCTCCAAGTAATGTTGCATGTTTTTGGAGATGTGGGAGGAAACCGGAGTGCCCGGAGGAAACCCACGCAGGCACGGGGAGAACATGCAAACTACACGCAGGCGGGTCGGAGATTGACCCCAGGACCTCAGAACTGTGAGGCTAACGCTTTACCAGCTGATCCACTGTGCCGCCGTATTTAAATATTTAAAGGCCCAAACTCGTCCATCAGACCAAGATTAAGAAAAATCTTACAACCGACAATCAATCGGTAGCGCAGATGAATCCGCTACTTACTTCCCGCCACGAGGGGCCCGTTCTTTTTCTTCATTTCACTGTTAGCCTAATAGCATAGTTGCCATTTTCCAAGATGTGTTTGAATGATTTGGAAAATGACAATAAAAAAACTATTTGTCGCTAACAGTGGTAGAAAGACCGCCCAAAATGACAAAGGCAAACTATTCTATTAGGCTAACGTCATTAGGAATGCACAGTGCAATTTTTCGGGGGTAAATTAAATCATCTGCTAGCAAATTCATTTTTATGGGTAGTGTAAAATGAAACGCTATTAAAGTGAGGGAAATGATTGACACGCATATCCACTTTTTGTGATGTGTGAAATATGTGCTTTTGGCTGAATATAAAGGTCGGTCAACATTTTTTATATTTATTTTTAAACCACTGTTATTTTCAATGACATCTTCATTAAGATCCCACGCGTGCCTTTGACACAGGCTTTCATTCAACCATGAACCATTTTTCATCCCGCCATCGCGGACGTCATCTTTACAGTACGCCCCCCGTGGACTGGTAATATGTCATGACTGTGTCTCTATTCATATTCATCAGGCGTGTTGGCGCAGTAATTAGCCAATATTCAAATGAAGCCTGAATGTCAGCACAGTCGCCCGTTTCGTAATGTGAATCTAATTCGGAATACGAATCGTGTATCGGGGTTAGATGCCCTTCCGTGCGAATAATGGGTTCTTTTCGGGCCATAAAGGGAACGTTATGGCACGTCGTCAACGTGTACTCGAGGCAGCTGTGAACGCCAACGAGCCGTGTTGTGTATCGTGCTCCATTTTGGTCACGGGAGTCGAACGGGAAAGGTTAGTCAAAGACGGTTCCCGTCCTCCGGGGCCAGGTGGACGTGGATTCTTTACGGGCCGCCGCGACGACATTCACGCTCCGCCGTCGAAGAAGCGTTTCCCCGCGACATTGTCGGCAGCCCGATTGACGGCGACGCTCGGCGGCGGCTCGCCGGCCCTTCTTGCCCGTGGGAGAGCTCTTCAATTCGGCCTTCGCTCGGCTCTCTCTCGCTAAGAAAGAAACACCACCCACCCACAAAAAAAAAAAAAAAAAACTGCGACAATGGTATGACCACCAAAGGCGAACTACCACAGCGGTACTTACGTGAACTAAAAAGGCGAAAGGGCGTCAAATATCTCCCGGTGAGTGACGACGTAAGCTCCGTCGCTTCGTCTGTTGCTCCGTCGACTCCCACAATCCACAGCGAGATGAGCCGAGAGCTGACAGCCGCCCGACGACGCCACTCAGCGGGGGAGCAGCCGGCTCGACCTGCCCCCGTTCCAACGGATAGCTTACCTTCACTTGAACCGCAATGTCACTGCAAAAATAATAATAATTTACTACTCGAAATTTAGGATAATATTCATGTAATAATGAGTATGCATGCTGTAATCTTCAGTAGATTTCCACGTTGTTACTAGTAGAACTACATGGTCAAATTCACCTGAGGAATTCTGGGAATATTGTAGTTGAAATTTGCCAAATTTCTCATCAATATAGGGGCGTTTATAGAACCTCAACCCCTTTTCTGTCTGTTGAGTTTTCTAGTTCATGGTCCTCAGGAAATTTTAATCAAACCAATTGAACTGTTCTTTGTGGTACATTTTTTTTTTCCTGATCCCAAAGCATGAAAAAAAAAAACTAAAAAAAAAACTACTAGCATCACAATTAAATAGGGGGAAAAAAAAACTAAAATATAAAATCCTATACGTTTGATAGTTTCTAAAAGTAAATTAGCCAGTGGATGACATCGCTTTGTTGCTGTTTTTTTTTTTTTTTTTTTAATAAAAAAAATGTAACTTGGCTAAACTGGCAACATTGAATCGCAGCTGGCTTCCTCGCAACACCCCAGCTCTCCTCTTAGTTGTCATGGTAGCAAAACCCAAGCAACGAGTCCGAATTCTTCATCTTGTTCAAAAAAATATTGTCAGTTTTTTAATTGAGAAATCTGGGAGCTGCAGTTGCGGCACATCACCACTGCGGGGAAGACTTGGCCACCAAAATTACAAGTGGGAAAATCGTGGCCATATTTGATATTTTCAATGGGCAGATGGGCCAGGGCGAGTTACAAACATGCATGTAAAATATATTTTGGGGAAATAAAAATGGCTTTTAAAAAGTTACTTTTCATTTGGATATCAAAATAGTTTAAAAAAATAATTATGCTAATAAAGTATTACTAATACACAACTATCATGAATACACCTGTAATAAAAACACCAGATGTGTACATTTGTGTATATTTTATTATTGACAATTTAATTATGCTAATGAATCAAATAAGGAAAATACTAAGAAGACTAAGAATTAAAAAGTCATTTTTATTTAACGATGAATATGATGCCAAATGCATTTTTATCTACATTAAATAAAATTATATTAACTCTAAATAATAGTAGTAGCGGGCATACTTTTCCCAAAATCTGGTGTATCGCAGTCTAAAGCAGTGATTCTTAAAATGTGGTACGTTAACGCCATCTAGTGGTACACTAACGAATTACTAAATGAAATGTTCCGACTTGCAAGTAATATTACAGCGGTTTAAAACTTTTTTTTTAGGCGGGGGGTAATCCATCACCGTGCATTTGCTAGTTTTTCTTGAACCTCTCCGTGCAATATGTATTGTAATGTCTTTTTTTCCATGTCGGCCCATAGGAATAATCTTGTAACTGTGTATAATATTACCGTACAAAAGATATGAAATGCAACCCGGAAATCCCACGAACTCATATGATTGGCATTTCCTCACATTAGGCGTGGAAGCGTGTTGTTTACTTCATTTTTTTCAAAACTTGTATCATGACAATACTTTTTTTTTAGATGCAATTATATCATACATGATGATAAACTGGTATGAGAGATTCTACACCACCCATATTTTCTAGTTACCAGAGCTCGGGGAGACGTATTCACTCTTTGTACTCAAATAAAATTAGTCATAAAAAGTCTACACACCCCTGTTCAAATGCTTTTTTTTTTTGGGTATGAAAGAAAAAGATGAGAGCAAACAATTTCCAAACCTTCACCACAACCGTCAATGAACGAAAATGTGCAACTCAATTAGGGTTTTAAAAAAAGATGAAAGAATTTTAAGCCTCATTTACATACGATACCGTGTTTTGAATATAGGAATATGCTGCATTGCATAATCCTCGAATAACTTATTTGGGTTTATTACTTATTTTTTAGCCTTATTTACATCCACAAAACAAACCAAGGCGACGTACAGGTACAAAAAAAAACCCGTATCATTTTCATCTTATTGTTGTTTTAGCGACAGCGTTTTCGAAACCTTTAACGTCGAGAAAAACGTAAGATTGTGAGATGTCCGCCCTCTACTTTTAGGTACAGCGCTGGTCAGCTGACCCTCGACGAGCCAATCAGAGCGCGGCTCCGTTGTCAACAAAGCCAGCTGCGCTCCTGCCTCTCAAGGCACGTGACGACACCGAACCCGATCAGCAGCACGCAGGTGAGCGATTCGGTCGACAACTTGGCATAAAACGTCGCTTATAGCTTATAAAATTAATATCGTCACAGAGCAATACGAGGGAATGGTGGAGGGGGGTGCGCGATTTTCCACTTTGTAATTGCCAAATACCTACAAGTTTATAGTTGTTGAGAAGTGTCACGTCCGCAGTCTTTCAGTATACACACACACAAAAAGCAAAGTTACTATTCGCTGACAATACTTTCATCATCTTTCATAACTAAATCAGAGTGTATCACATATTCATATTTAAACTGTCATACAGCAAATCCGTGTTTACCATTGAAATGAGTCAAAATGCCAGTTAGCCGTTGTCACAGCACAAATGTTTTGCGACGTTTGCAGTGAGGGAAAAGTAAAGTCCATCCATTTTCTTCACCGCTTATCCTCACGAGGGTCGAGGGGAGTGCTGGAGCCTGTCACCGGGCAGTAGGCAGGGTACACCCTGAACCGGTTGCCGTTGCATGTTTTTGGGATGTCGGAGGAAAACGGAGAGCCCGTAGGAAACTCACGCAGGCACGGGGAGAACATGCAAACTCCACACAGGAGGGTCCGGGGATTGAACCCGGGACCTCAGAACTGTGAGGCCAACGCTTTACCAGCTGATCCCACCGTGCCGCGAAAAAAATTGCATCATATGACAATCTAATAAACAAGGCCGAGATAATGCAAAGAAATGAAATGGTTTTCCAAAGTGTATGTTTGTTGTGTGTCGTGAGAATAGCTTGATTTAAAAAGCATCTTTTGAGAGGGACAAAAAAAAAAAAAAAGCAAGTTGAGATGTTAAATGCATTCGTTATTTGGGAATGTACCAAATTAGAACGTGATGATTTATTTGTTGGTGTTTTACAGACATGTGGGCAGCACAAACAAGCGAAAGGCAGGTAAGAACTTCTTCACAGTATGTCACTTCTTGTCCGGTCAATCTGGTTTGTTGGGTTTCATCACTGTGTTTTTGTCTTTGTGTGGAAGTGAGAGAAAAATCTCAATCTTTCATTGAAACAACAAGTGACTCACCCTCAAAAAGAAAAAAAAAGAAAAGAAATGAATGAATACCAAAAAAAATTGCCGTAAAAAGGTCGAATCGTCATCGGCAGCTTGCAAACGGAGAGGCTTGAAGAGTCACGGAAAGGAATACGAGTCCTTGGAAGTTTTCACGGATCGACTCGCCGTTTGATGTGGGCCAAAAATCCAGTTTTCAAATTTTGATGGATTTAACATTGCATGTGAAATTTGACAGAGGAACGACCAGTTGCGCGAAAACTAGCAAAACATTCGACAGTTGCCCATTCAAAAGTTTACAAAAGTTCACCTGTAAAGGTTTCAATGTACTGTACGTATTTTTAGCTCCATCTCTGGAAATTTCCCCTCATTACGTTTCTATGAAGAAGTTATCGTAGCTAATTTTAGCCCAACATCCCAACAAACAATCTTTTTGTTTTCGGCACAATAGCTCGGCCGAGTGAGTTTTCCTTCCTTGGCTTGGACTATTTCCTGGAATGTTCAATAAAAGACAGTCGTACGGCAACATCAGGTTTATTTCTATAGAGCGTCTTGGGCGGTTTCACCAGGTCACAGTTCACAAGCGAAGAAACCTTGCGCAGAAATCAAAGATGGAGGATGATCAAGACTACTTATCACATGATATGATTGATTAAACGGCGAAAGAGTTGAAGCGCAGCAGGCGGATGCTGGTTCTTCCTCATCTGCCAGTCGTGACTAAATCTCCCTGTCAGGCTCGACACCGTACATCAATTCCCGGTCGAACGTGAACTCTGTCTGTCCGTGGAAAAAAAGCACGCCCACTCTGTTCACCACTTTCTCGGGCGAATTTCGGACGAACCTGCCAATGAAAATCAATAACCTGCCGATCCCAACTGTCAACTGCCCAAAAATCCTGGGCCTTGTACTGGACACCATGCTCACCCTCGGTCCTCACGCTGAGTACAAGGCCAAACGTGTCAACCAACGAACCAACATACTCAAAGCCACCTCCGGCTCAAACTGGGGCCCGAGTGCCGAGACGTTCACCAAAGCCATCGGAAGGTCCGTCCTCAACTACGGCGCTGCAGTGTAGTCTCCCGCGCTGGGAGAAGCTCCGGACTCGGCAGAACGCCGCCCTCAGAGTCACCACCAGGCTGCCTAGCCATGGCTAGCGAGGACCACCTCCATCGTGAGACCAACATCCTAGCGGTGAAGCAACACAACGAACTACTCGCCCGGCAGTATCTACTACGCTGCCAGATACTCGCGCTCTCCCGTGCCATCAGGTATCAAACGAACCACCTCAACCGCGCTCACTTCGCCGTCAAGACATCGACGAAGACATCCCCACCGAGACGGTCTTCGCCGAACAAGCCTACCGAGACGGGCTAATGTAGGCTCCATCGAACGATGGTTGAAGACGCAGCTACCCTACCCCGAGGGGGACAAAACCGAAATTCGATCTTCCGCGGGGTCAAAAGATCCAAACTATCGCAACTCCACATCGGACGAAGCCGCATGCTCAATGACCGTACGGCTCGTGTCGACAATACCACCGTCAACCTCGACCTGAAATGCGCACAGGGCTGCCTGGCTACAACAACAACTAAATCCCCCGCAGTAACAAGCTCAAATTTCCCTCAATTTTACAATGCAGATTGTTTTTTTTTCTCGCCTTTCTCTACAGGAGGCCTCGGGAGGACTGTGGGATTCTGTGAAGAAAGCCGCTGTGGTCATCGGATCCGGAATCTTGTTCCTGGCGGCGTTTGGTAATTCGCTGACATGGTGCGACGTACTTACCTAAACACACGCTGCTCTGTCTGTTTCTGTGTAATGAAAATATAAATATGTTTTGTCTTTTTTTAAATGGGGCTTTTTGACATACTCAGCATGGACACGAGGATTGTATCTTTTTCACAAAACTCCTCCAAGCTTTTTTTTGTGCACTAAGAACAGAAACGGACCCTTTTCCTAAGGGGGTCTCGTCCACTTTTTGTCCCGTGTGCAACAACTTTGCTTCCCCCCCCCCAGGCATCTTCAGAAGTTTTGGGGAGCCTCAGGAGACTTTTGGCAGAACTTGTGGACCAAAGTCTACATGATGTTTGAGGGCCACAACGAAGCTTTGTTCTACATGGGTGAGGATGAGCGGTTGGGATTATTCTGGGCTGGACCGATGCCCTTGACTCGACGGCCTTTGCGATTCATGCGCGCATGTAAAATCGTGCACCAAAGAACTGGCGCACGGTGTATCTTTTAATCAGCGGTTATCTATGTAGGAGCAGTTTCAAGCACACGCTGTGCGTGAAATCATGTTTACGGTGATCATCAAGTGAACTCGTTGCCCGAGACTCGTTTGCATCACAGATTATAAAGAAATTGGATTGACGGTCCCACGTACGCATCGGCGCATATATGAAGGAAAAAAATAAATGGCAGGGCACCATATTAATACATAGAAGCAGTCACAACAATGTCGACCAATAGAATGGCTGGGACCCCTTGTTGCTAGGCAGAGTTTAGAGGGCTCAAAAGCTAAACGTGCAATGTTGCATGTGTCTTACATTAAAACACTTCACAAGCGGAATTAAGCAATGCAGCAACGTCCAATAATAGAACGGTTCCGAGTACTTGTTGCCAGGCGGGATTCCAAAGGCTCAAGCCTAAATCCAATACTGCGACGGTTGTCCGTCTCCATGTGCCCTGATTGGCTGGCAACCAGTTGAGGGTGTACCCCGCCTCCTGCCCGTTGAGAGCTGGGATCGGCTCCAGCACTCCCTGCGACCCTCGTGAGGATAAGCGGCGAGGAAAACGGGTGGACGGAAGAGCACTCTTGCCATTATATTTGAAAAATATTACCCTGTATTGAATATAAAAACCTCGCGTGAAATAAAATCCCAACCGAGGTCAACCAGTAGAATAACTCGGATAACTTGTTGCTAGGGAGAATTCAGAAGGCTCAATCGTATATTTCACCAATTACAGCAGTACAGGTAGTAGAGCAGTAGAGTAAATACGTGAAACATCAATATGAACGAAATATGTATCATGCTTACAGGCACGATGCTGGTGCCGATGGTGGTGTTCTGGGCGTTCAACGCGCTGCTGCTATTGGTGGACACCACCGGGAGGCCGTCCTTCATCACTCGCTACCGCATCCAAGCAGACAAGAACAGCCCGGTCGGCTTTCTACATTTCTTTTTTTTTATTTTTTTAATGTATTTTGGGTGAAATTTGCTGGAAAATTTAAAAAAAAAAATTGAAAAGGAAGTAAAATGCAAAACATAGTGGTAAAATTAAAATAGAAAACATTCTCAAAATTAATCAAATTCATGAATTTCAATTTAAAAAAAAATCAAAGTAGTGAAATTGCCAAGTACAACATTTAAAATTAAATTAAAATTGACATTGAAAATATGTTTTTACCTCCTCTATATTGCCATATAGTTATGCATGTTCAGATATATGATCATTTTGTGTGTGTGTCAAAGTCCTCTGGCTCATGTTTGAGTAAGAACCCCCCCGCCCCCACCAACGCTGATATTGAACATCCCAGCAAGATAACGGGCAAATTTCACGATAGATGGCCGATAACGACTGCCGGCGGTGACGGCCAGGTCTTATCAGAGAATTTTGTTTATGTTCGTTGGCAACACTCAGCATGTTGAACTTGCTGATGAAATCAAAACAAGTTCGTTTTCATCTCTGATTGAAGCGGGATGCAGTTCAAAACAAACAAACAAACAAAAGCAAGTGGCGTACTTACCGGTGGCATATTTGCCCCGCACTGGAATCAAATCCGGAAATGCTGGCCCTGTAAGCATTCTTTCGGCCATTATGTACGGCCTTACTTTCGCCATAGCCTCGATATTTCGAGGTTGCCTATGAAGTAATAGTGAGTTATTGTGTATTGTGTTTAATCATTTACATACAAAGATTGTGACATGTCCATTCCCATGTTTCCAGTTGGAGTTCAAAGGTAAAAGGTCAAGTCCATCTGTTTATTTCCAGGCCAAAGATGTTGAATTACACGTGCAGTATTTTTATTACATTTTTTTAATGGTTTTTAATTTTTGTAAAATAATGCATATTTTCTTTAGTTTAAAAATTGTGTTGTGATTATTAAACTTCTGAAGGTTAGCAAATTGTTTTCAAATAGAGTATCTTATTTTCTACATTTAAAAATATTTTTATAATTATTTAGTATATTGTGACAAAAATACAGAGAAGAATAATAAAAAAAAAAAACAGTGTGCCAAGTATAAACATTTAAATTAATTGCATAATTATAAGTGTCCACAAAGTCACATTTGGAAAATTGTGCATGAGTTATATTTAACACTTTACCTAAAAAAAATATTACCTTCCTAAGATGTCAAAATGTGCTCTAAATTTTCTTTGAAAAGTTTAATTTGTGGATGAAAATATTTGCTAAATTGTCTAAATGTTGAACCTTAATTTCTTAAAAAAAAAAAAAAAAAAAAAAAAAGAAATTAATGATTGTTGTTGCACTTTAAAAAATAAAAAAAATGGTCACGGTTTGGGTGTAATGTTGATTATTTTTTTAAAGTCTTGTTCTACATATTAAAAAAAATTGATATTTGAAAATACATTTTAAATTTTGCAGAGTCCTGTAAAGTAGATCATTTCTGGAAAAAAAAAATTAATAAATGTTTGCGCAGGTAGACCCGGAAAAGCTGCGTCAGGCTCTGAAGACGGTGCTGTTCAACCAGGTGTTCATTTCCGGGCCCATGGTGGTGGCCGCCTACCACCTGACCCGTTGGCGGGCCGACCCGTGTGGCCCCGACCTGCCCACCTTCCACTGGGCCCTCACCGAGCTGGCAGTCTTCTCCATCCTCGAGGAAGTTTTGTTTTACTATTCTCACAGGTATCAAACTCCGACTCGGATTGACAGTCCAGCTGACCAAAAAGCTCATCCCTACAAATGTTTGGACTCCATCCATCCATTTTCTTTGTCGCTTATCCTCACGAGGGTCGTGGCCAGTGCTGGAGCCTATCCCAGCTGTGGACGGGCAGGAGGCGGGCGGGGTACACTCTGAACCAGCCAGCCAATCGCAGGGAACATGGAAACAAACAGTTGGACTCACAATCACACCTAGGGGCAATTTACAGTGTTCAATTAATGTTTTTGGGATGTGGGAGGAAACCGGAGTGCAAATTCAACACAGGCGGGGCCGGGATTCAACCCAGGTCCTCGGACCTGTGAGGCCAACATTTTACCAGCTGATCCAACGCGCCGCCCATTTTTGGATCACCCTCCCCCCCCCAAAAAAAAAAAAAAAATCTACAAAATAAATAACCAATAAAATGTTAAAAATTCAGTACTTAAAAAATTTTTTGATTTCTTAATCTGAAAATACTTCTGAAAATTTAGATTAAAAAAAACCCTTGAACAAACAGCGCATATCTAATATATATATCTAATAATTTTGCATTTCAGATCCGCCTGAAAACAAAATATTTGACCTATTTAACAAAAAGGTTAAGCCAAATATTTTGCCTGTTCATTTCACCAAATTCTTTATTTCCTATGTAAAAGGAAATATTTCAACAAGTTTAAGTTCCAACTTTTTTTTTTTGTCTCGCTCGCTCCCAGGCTATTCCACCAACCCAGCCTCTACAAGCACTTCCACAAGCAGCACCACGAGTGGACCGCCCCCATCGGCGTGGTCGCCACCTACGCTCACCCGCTGGAGCACGTGGTCAGCGCGCACTTCATCCACGAGCCACGTCCTCCGTGCCTTTCTGTGACTCCTCCCGTCTCTCCGTTTGGAATTTTCCCTGTTTTACTGTTGCTTCATTAAAAAAAAAAAAAAAAGCCAAAATCTAGTTGCAGCAGATTGCAAGACCGATGGAGAGAACGGAGGAGTCACAGAAAGTCCATCTTTTTTTTTAAGAGAACTTTAAGTATTTTGTATGCCATTTAGTTTTCCAACCTGCTGCCGGTGGTGATCGGGCCCGTCCTGCTGGGATCGCACGTGTCCAGCACGTCGATGTGGTACTGCCTGGCGCTGGTCAGCACCACCATCTCCCACTGCGGGTACCACCTTCCCTTCCTGCCCTCGCCGGAATTCCACGACTTCCACCACCTCAGGTCAGCCGGCCTTCTGCAGAACGCTCCGGGGTAGACGTGGGACGTTCTCGAATGGTAGAACCTGAATGAGAACGAGAGAAACTTGCATACTGTCATTCGCGCTGCGGTCGAGGGGCTTTCTCACATCATTCCGGAACGCCGCCGTAATCGCAGCGCAGCATCTTTTGGAAGGGAGCCAGCGCGGCTCGCTTTTTAACCCGTGGCGTTCGTTCCAGGTTCAACCAGTGTTTCGGCGTGTTTGGCGTGCTGGACCGCCTCCACGGCACCGACGCCAAGTTCCGGCAGACCAAGCAGTACGAGCGGCACACCTTCCTCACCGGACTCACCCCGCTCACCGAGAGCATCCCCGACGACCCCAAGAAGGGCCAGTGACTGCCCGACGCGTCACTTGAAGCCATCTTAATTCTTAATTCTGTTTTGAAAACCTGTTGATCAGTTTTAGACTCTTTTTGTAATTTAATTCCAGTTTGCACTTTTGCTTTTACTGACTGACGTCCGTTCGCAGTTTGGTTCTGGTAACTTCCTGTGAAAATCTGCCCACAAACGTGGCGGCAAGGAGTTCTGAGACACCACTGCTCTTATCGTGTGGGGTGTACTTAAAATGACCACAATCGTGTGTTTATGCAACGGCACCAAGACTGACTTGTGAGAGGCAGAACAGTTCCAACAGGGCCTACGGACAGCTGGGAAATAATTGGAAACCAGGCAGTTATCATAAATATTGAACAAGTTCAACATTTACGAGTGTCCAACTGTTTTGCAAGCAGATCAGGGAGGAACATTTTCTCTCAAAAACTGATCATCAGAATCACAGACTTTGATCGGAAGGAAGGAAACATCCAATCTTGGGGATCGGCATACACCGCTTTACCATTTAAGACAGTCGGCCATGATTGTTTTAATAGCCCACACCACAAGAATAATACCCGATTAACCAGGATAATCTTAAGAGACAACCAACAATCAGGCCTTTGACGAAGTTGGCGAACGTGGCTCAAATTGTCGGGATGCACAAACTACGCTTTAACAATCCCGGTTGACACCAAAACGTTTTCCGAGCAGATCGGGAGGAAAAACTGTTCACACACACACACACACACACACCGTACATGAATATTTTAGCACTATCCTTTCAAACCTTTGCAGTTTTTGATTGAAAGAGGTGGGGGGGATTGTGTAACCTTGCATGTGCAATCATGTAGAAATTGTAATTAGAATGAACCATTTGTGTATTTTATGCTCACTTGTCCCATACAATTAAACATTTGTTTGTAATGAGGAATCTCGAAACCGCGCACTTGGAAATGATGACTCAGCAGGCCGAGTTTTTTTTTAGGGTTTTTTTGTCCGTTTTGTTTTTTTTTTCTTTATTAAAAGGAAAAAGCATAATTACTACAAATTACAAATAACACTAATAATAGCGAATCACATCAGCCTACAAAGCAGATAGTGAATATTAAATGTTATAATACAAGATCTCATTCAAGTAGTTTACATTTTTTCCGTTTTATACTTTTTTCTTGCTTTTTTTCACATTTTTTTTTCCTCATGAACAAGCCTAAAGATATTTTCGAGTGATGCAGTGAACAATTTGAACGCTTCATATACAGTTTTTTTTTTGTTATATTCCATATGGCTTTATGACATTTTTGTAATTTTTCCATTCTGCAGACATAACCAGCCATATTCCTCAGGCGGTGCTGCGCTCTTACTTCCCTTCCCCCACAGTTCCATCTTCAGCATTTTGCAGCCAGCTCTTGGGGGTGAAGCGCCCCCTAAAGTTTGTTCAAGGGGGGTGAACAACGCACAAGGTCCCCAAATCCTCGAAATGTCCCAACAGGCAGAGGAGTGAACACATCTGCAGCCGATCACACAGTTTTCACTTATCTATAAATGCCCCCCCCCCCCCGCTCTCTTTTGTCGTCAAGCCCCGGCAAGACACAGATCCAACGTAAACCTCCTAAAACTCATCCAAGTCTCCCTGAAGGAGGTGGGGGGGGGGGGGGAGAAATGTCCGGCTCCACTTGCACTGGAAGCTCAAAAACATCCAACAAATGAACACAAAAAACACAAGGCAAATAACTGCAGCCTTTTTTTGCCAATGCGTGACAGGAGGGCTCCCAAAAAAAAAAAAAAGTGGGAAGTAGATTTTAAGACTGTGCGCTCCCCGAAAATCGAATCCAACTGTGGGGTTAGCCGCCAAGTAATGAATGTAAAGAAAAAAGGGGGGGGGGGATTAAACAAATTTCAACATGAAACAAGATTCGCTTGATTTTTTTTCTGTTCCCTTTCATCACTTTAAATACACAATCACTGTTCCAGAAGTCAACTGGAAAAGGAACAGGCGGGAGGGGGGGGGGGGGGGGATTCTACCTCTGTCACACTAACGATACCGCCAAAAATTCTGAAGCATTAACATGTTAATGAGTGCGTACGCGTGTAAGGCAAAAATACATCCGGCGAAAAATTCTCATCGGCTGAATTCACATTTACATTTCGATGGGAGGACGTTCACGAAGAGCCGAGCTGCGTGTGTTTGTGTGGGGGCGGTCAAGTCAGAAAGAGCGAACCTTCGCCATTCTCCAAAAAAAAAAAAAAAATACACCCGATCTCCACCCAGAGCACCTGGCACTTCCTGCTTCTTCAAGTAATCCGGATTATTGATTCTTCCAGTCCTTGATGGATGGATGAAGATGATGGATGGGACACACAAAAAACAATGTCAGGAATCCCCCCCCCCAAAGGTCCGGGAACCTCCTCCAAATGGGATGCGGGCACACTTCAGCACGAACAAAGCCACACGACAAAAAGCGAAGGTGGGACTCACAAGGACTTGTAACAGGACCCGAATGACACTTGGAAGACATTTCAAGCAGTTTGGCAAGACGTGCTCCCAAAAAAAACCCAGGAAAACCATTACAAGTAAGGCAACTCTCAACCAAGTCTTTCTCCTCCTCCTCTATTCTTATTTTAAGCATTTGGTTTTTTTTTTTCCTCCTCCTCCTCCTCATCCCCAAAAACAATAAGAATCCAGCAAATCAAATATTGTTTTGAAGGCGCTTTGGTCCACTCTTGATGTCAGCAGGGCCATCGTCCGTCACACATGCTCATCGGAAAATTGTCTCCGGATGACGCTACACCATTAAAAAAAAAAAAAAAAAAAAAAAAAAAAAAAAAAAAGGATAGTGCGCCGATAAGTAGGCAAAATTAGTGAATGGTAAAATAACCGTAAAAAAAAAAATAAAAAATCCACCTGGTGGACTGGCAACGATCTGCAAAGAAATAAAACGTGTTTAACACCTCATTGCTTGCCTCATTAAGAAAAAAATTATGCTATCATCCATCAAGCACGTGAGTTTGGTAATTTTCTTCCTCATTCCACAAGATAAAAAAAAAAAAAAAAGATAGCGATGCGCCAAAGGAGAGCTTATGTGGTGGCCTCCGCCTCCCTCCAGAACCAGCGGCAACGTGACTTGATATCCTGCGCGGGTCCCGGGTGGCTTTTTTACTTGAGCGTCTTGGCCTCGGGTTTGGCATCGTCCTTGGCGGCGGCGCCCGCAGGGCTGGAGCCGGAGCTGTTCTGACTGTGAGGCCGACTGGAGGGGTGGGAGGGGTGGCGGCGGCGGCCGTCCCCGCTGGACGAGTGTCTTCGGCGGCCTCCTTCTTCCATTGGTGGCTGCGGGGGCGCAAGAGGATAATTGAAACATTTCACAAAGACCCAAAGGATTCAGCAGTTCTATCGCGTTCGGAATCATTCACTCCTTCCCTAATCTTAAATCCCGAACAAAGGGATTCCCGCGATGATGAGGCATCAAGAGTACTTGACTCACATCAATTCTGAAGTCCTCCAGACGCTTGAACTTGCTCAGACACTCCTGCAGCTTGGGGTCGATCTCCAAGGCCTTAGCTTTGGAATATTTGAGGAAGGCCCAGAACTTCTCGAGCCCGTACAGCTGACCTGCGAGTCCAGATATGCAGCCGGACTTAAAGTTTGATAATGACAATCAACACGCTCCCGTGGCGGGTTATTCTCTCACCAGCCTCATAGTCTTTGATGGTCTCCTCCTGGAAGTCTTTGAAGATATCGGGCCGAAACTTCTTCTCCAAACCGTAGCTGTAGTACCTAAACAGGCACTCCAAACCGTACCTGGAATAACCGATAAACGGGCAGTTATTTCAAGACCCAAATCATCCACGTATGCGTTTATGAAACTTGTTTTGTGCATTTGGGAAAGGAAAAAAAAAAGCTCCTCCCTGGCCCGACTCTCCCTCTTTACCTGTATCCTTCTTTGCCATCCTCCACCACCAGCTGCCGGAATTCCTCGTACATCTTCCTGTTGAAGTGATCCCGAAGGAAAAATGACCAGAAGCGGAACAGCGTGTTCATCTCCTGGGACTGGCCAATCCCGAGCCGCTTCCGCTCTGCGATTGTTCCCAGGAAGTTTTAGTCAAACGGGTTGCTGCGGGTAAAACTCCGGACAGAGAACGAAGCCGCCTTTACCGTTTAGGCAGCGCCGGCGGTACTTGTGGTAGACGTGTTGTGTGAAGCCGTTCTCCTTGAGCAGCTCATGGGATGGATGCTGGAACTTGGGGAGGGACTGGGGCGTGCAGCCCACGTTGCCCAAGGCGGGGGTGCCCTCGGACGGGCTGGCGTTGGAGCTGAGGAGGCGGCCAGCGGGGAGAGTAATTAGCAAAGCAAATTTATTTGTATAACAAATTTCATATAGAAGGCAACGTTACATGATTAAAATCATTCAAATCCACCACCCCCACCCCGAAAAAAACATCTGAAAATGAAGTGCAATTAAGGCAGCTTTTAGTGCAAAAAGTATCACTGGAAAGTGGAAGAATTCAAAAGCATGAGGCAAAAAAGAAGAAAGAAGTGTTTTTAATCTGGATTTGAAAACACACTTGAGGCTGATTTGTGCGAAATGCTGCTTAACCATGTTTGCTTTGGACTCTGCACTCCACTCTTTGACCTGAGTCAGTCGATCGCAGAGCCCTGCTGGCTTTGTATCCCATTCGCGTTTCTTTCATGTATTCAAGACATGTACCAATATTAAAAAAAAGAAAAGAGAAAAAGACTGAGGAGAGAGAACCGCAAAATGGTGACGGATAATAAATATCTCTTGTTCTTTGCTCTTCTTTGTTCTGAATGTCGTAACAGGGCGGCACCGACTTCCTTGCGTGTTGTTACATACCTGGCCATTATAAAGCAGGATTCTAATTCTAAAACTGCATATCAGGGAGTTCCACAACAGACAGCTAAATTTGTTCCACAAAAAAAAAAGTAAATCCGTGTTATAGTGTAAGTGTGAGACTCACCTGACTGATGCGGTCCTGGAGCGATGCTCCCTGGAATCCATCACCCAGCCGACGTGACACTCCATTGGCGGGTTGGAGCTGTGCCGGGTCTTCCGCTTCCTTGGAGTCTGGGATAAATGGAATCAAATGAGCATGATTTAAAAAACTAAAATAAAATCAATGAAAATTGGGGGTTGTGGGGTGAAAAGTGGAGGATACAGAATAGTCATTTTAGTGGGAGGAAACATAATCAGCCATCTCACCTTAGCGTCAACGGGCCGACTTTCCTTGACCACTGGGTAGAAGCGCGGTGTCATGATGGCGTCCTTCCTGTGAGGGGTGCGTGGCGTGCGGGGGGTGCGGTAGTTGGGCGACTCGGGTACGGTTGTGGGAAGCGACCGTGCTATCGACGAGGGCTCGGGCGCACCAAAGAGTTTATTTGCCAAGGCGTCTGTAGGGACTGAGGACAGATAAGACGGAAGTCGAGTTAAGCGATAATCGGGCTGGCGGCAGTGTCGCTGTTCGATATCGTGATAATATTAGTTCTTACTCTGCTGGGGCTGCGGGGGCCCGGGGGGCACTTCCTGGTTGGGGTCGACAGGGGGTTCTGGGGTCAAGCAGTCAAACTGTTCGCGGCTGATCAGGTGAACCTTCTTGAAGTTCTCCACCTCTTGCTGCAGAGAATTAAAAATACAACAAAAAAAAAAAAACGCGTCAAGAAAAAAAATTACATGTCCTCCAATTGTTATGATACATTATGTACATCAAAGCTGTTAAAGAGAACACTGTTGTCCCTAAAGTATCCCACAGAATTGAGTGCACCCCTCTCGTTTTCATAAATATATACGATCTTTTCATAGGACAACAATGAATAAATGACTACAATCTAAATTTGTCTGTGTACCGCCTGTTTGTGTTTATTCCTCAGAATAATTCAGGGCCCGGTCATTGTCTAAAACGCTCGCAACCAAAGTGACAGCACCCTTAAGTGAAAATGTCCCAAGTAGCCGTTTTCTCACTTTGGGATAAAGTTAAGCTCTAATTACAGTAATCAAGACAAAGAATATTTAAATAAACTGCAAAAAAATAAAAATCAGCACATGCCCTTGAATAAATATGTTTAAAGTGCTTTTTTCTTACTTTAACCCTAAATTGAGATGTCAATAATGTATTAAAACAAAGGATGCTCCAATTTCTAGAGTGGTGGATGAATAAATCCACATGTAATGCTCTGCCAAATTTGAGTCCGAGTCTCATCCACCACCCAAGAGAAAAAGCGCCAACAGCAATCTGAACTACTAACGCATCTACACAAACAGACCTGATCTGCCGGAGTCTGGAGATCGAGACGCAGCAAAATAAGATGGCTGCAAGAAACGTTCGCTTCAACTTCATGTTGTCGCTACTGTGCACCTAACCGTGTACTGGACCATCGACCAGCTAGTGCGCATCAACACTCAAACATGAACCTTCCATGACAACAATAGCTGCCGCTGTTTGAAAATAATAAAAAAAAAACAAGTCTGGCTCACACACTCGGCCGCTCGTGACCGCGTCACAAACATCGTGACAAACTCACGCTTGATGCTCCACGGCAAGCGGCTTCAGTTTGTCGCGCTTCCATCTTTGCCGAGCCCCCCCGTCAGCCCGGGTCCGTTCGAGCCTCGGCCGTGCGCTTTATTTACTCAAACTAACTGTTCCACGCGACACTGGATGAGCACGTGAAGGCCTTACAAAAGAGCCTGAGAACAAAAGGAAAGCGCCCCAAAACAAAAGTCTCTGTTTTTGCATCCAGAAACGGCTCAAAACGAAGGAGAATCTTTCTGCTCCAGCGTTCCCAATTTAGGGCAGAATTGTCTCCACTGCGGCGGTGACAACGTGGAAGCGCGCAGAAGCTACCTTGACGCGGGGCTTTTGCTTGGTGTGAATTTGACTAGAATGTAGCAGAAAAGAGTTGAACTTAAATAAAAATATCCTAGAATTTTGGGGATGTTTTCTCCACAACTAGGAAGTTTTTTTTTTTTTTAACATAATCACTGTTTATGGAACTTGTGCGGTTCAAGGCTTAAAGAATCAGGCCTACTTTGCTTCATATGGCATCACAGTCTTAAGATATAAGTTTAATTCTTTGTTGCACAGGCTGGTCACCCAAAATGCTCAAATCTAAGAAATCTTAGAAATTTTTTTTTTTCCTTGTTTAAATGTATTTTAATAATCCATTCCAGTCTCCACCCCCGCCCCACCCCCCCCAAAAAAAAAGCTTGTAATGTGGGTTTTAATAAGAAAAAAATACTTTATAATATACTTTTTAAAAACACAAACTGACATTTTTTTGCTCCAATTCAATGGCCGTTCTCCTATCCATTCTTAGACACTTGGCACACAAGAAACTTCAGTATAGATGAAATTTTTTTCGTAAATATTACAGAGTGATGGGCACAGGGCGCTGTAACAGATTAATTGCACGTCTATTTCAGTCAAAACTATTTACATTATGAGCATGGCCACGTGGCGTATTAGATTCATAACTCAAGGCACCACTACTGTACTGTGCAATACCATGGACGTGTAGCAATGACAGCCTCCTTCGTGCGGAGCTGAGAGAAGTTACAACAAATTCCATATTTCAATTCCGCCCCGAGTATAATTGGTACAGCGCTCATGGCCTTACCTTGATGGTGGCATACTCCGGCTCATATGTGTCGTCCCACAGGTCCTGCTCGTAATAGAAGAGGCCATCGTTGATCACCTTGACCAGCTCGCTGGATAGTTTAGCGCGCGACGTGTGATGGCCCGTGCGGTCGCCGCCGGGATGCTTGCGCAGGTAGGGCGGCGTCTGCGTCACAATCAGGATCTTGTTGACGTCGTGGTCGTCAATCTCTCCGTCCGTGTCCTCGTCCGACCAGTCGGTGAAGGTGTTGCGACGGCCGTCCATTTGCTGCATCTCCTCGTCGAACATAAAGTCCAGCTCCTCGGGTTCGTCCTGCTCGCCGCCCTCCTACATACAAGTGGGATCATTTCATTTTTGACAATGAGATATTGGTACTTTTCTCATACGCCGCAAAAGCCTCGGTGAGAGTTTGACATCTTTACCTTGTTTCCTTGGGTAGCGGGAGAAGGGGAGGAGTCAGACTGAGGTAGTGGCGAGCGGTTGGAGTCATCTTTTTCCCTCTGGTGCTGTGAGGAGGGCAACTGCGTTAGTCCACGACCGTGATTGAGCAGGAGGAGGAAGGATGGGATGGCGGTGAGGTGGCAGGACGATGCAAAACGATGGAATGATTATCAAGGTCGAAAATAAAACACGATGATAGATGGCTTCACGATCACATGTAAGGGCAAGTCGATATGAACGAATGAATGAATAATGACGTCACCTTCTCTGGGCTGACCTTGGGTCTAGCCGGCGAAGGTCTGGGCCTCTTCTTGACCTCGATCCACGACTCAGAGTCTAGATCAGGAAGGCTGGCAGAGAGGCCCTTGGGCATCGTCTTCAGGTTGGAGGGCGTGTCGGATTCAGCCTTGGGTGGATGTTGCGTCGTCGTGACAGACCCTGACAGACAATCGCAAGGTGAATTGTTTTCGATCAAGTTTCTGTATGAACCTTTTAAAATGGGATCATTTAATGGAACGGATGCTGAGGTAACCACGTCAACGCTAAATTTAATCCAATCCAACCATTAGCTTTATTCTGGTAACAAATCTAAAATAAAGCCCGATCAATAATGGTGACGGCCTAATAAGATGGCGACAGGGATCCTGACCTGCAGGCTCCTCGGTGGGCTGCCTGGGGACGAACTCGGGGCAGTTGATGAGTTGGGAGAAGTCGGTGTGGTTGGGCACGGTGAGGCCCGGTAGGGGCCATTTCTCCGGCTCCACCTTTCGACGGATCTTCATGTCGATCACTTCCACCTCCTTGCTGTCCTTCAGAGCCTGCCGGGAGCGAGGGACAGAAGTCGTTTCAGGGAGGGGAAAGCCTTCGCCACATGAACGTTGCTAACGTCAATTTATGAGAAATTGCTGCTTCTTTGTAGCAATTATTATGGACTAAAAAACTGTGCTGCTGGACCATTTGCTCAAATATCCATTCCATAAAGGGTTTAACGCCCAAGACCATTTTTATTTATTAGCCTGTCTTCGGCGTTTTTCATTATTTCTTAGCATTAAGATAAAGTGACTTTTCTAAGCCTAAATTATATGGTTGTTTTAAATACACAATATGTAAACCTGTTTTACGTTTTGTTTGAGAGTAAATCCGAGTGGCAATACATAGCTTGAAACCTCTTTTTGTTCACTATCTGACAAACGTTTGCTAGTTGTGAAGTGATTTGAGATCACTGCCACCATAGAAAGCGCATATCTAAAAATCATGCTCACAAGGCAAAGAAAAAAAGTTAATAAATCAGCCAATCAATGGTACATATTAAAAAAAAAAAAAAAAGTCAGGTCACTTGTATCTCTCAAGGCACCACTGTATAACTACTTGAAATACAGACACTATATATTATGTATATATAGTACAGTAGATACTATACTATCCCATATTAGATATATAGTGGCTATATATTTGATACACATAAAATACTATAATTTAAACAGAATTATCAATCGCAGCTTTCTGTTTTTGTCACCATGCTGAGATCAGAGTTGCTTAAGTTCTCTCCAGTGATGTCAGCGAAGAGACATGAACATCTCATCAGTTCTTCACGCATGTAAACTGACAACTGCGCACCATAAAGGCCTCGCAGAATCCACTTTTGTTCCTCAACTTGTGGCCCGGTGGGAGAGAAAACGAACAGAAGAAGGAAAAGCGTCCGTACTTCCAGAATGATGTTGACGTCGGTGGTGAGGGCCTGGACTCTGTGGAAGCTGGCGATCAGTCCGATGGGCAGGAAGCCTTTTTGATCCATCTTCCGCCGCAGGAAGAAGTCGCGCTCCAGGTTGTCGAGGCTGAAGTAATACTCACTGCAGGGAAGACAAATGAGAATGGACCACACGTGATTACGTACCGTGGGAAAATATCCAGAATAAAGCTGGCTTGATAGTTGTTTGCTAAAGGAAATGTATTCTCTGTCGTGTCGTGCTGAGATCAGAGTCAAACAAGTTCTCTCCATTGCGCTTTCATCAGAGAAGAGACATGAAAAGCTCATCATTTCCGCAGCTTTCAAGTGTCGGTTGGTCGAAACTTACATCTGCCTCTTGATGTAGTCTTTAAGTAGGTCCTGGTCCACTGAGTACAGGTCGCTGCTACTCATGTTGTCGTAGTAGTAGGTGACCGAGTTACTGTACTTGTGTCCATAGGGTCCGTCTTTCATGTCATAGGACTTGTAGCCTTGGTGGTAGTCGTAGTGGCCTGAGGGGGCAGAAAAAGCCCATGAATCACTTTTTTTCCTGTTTAAATTTACCAAAACCCAAAAAAGTCCAATTAGATGGATTGTGGGGGGATTACATTGACTGGAACAACCTAGAAATTCTGTGTAACCTCAAAATTAATGAAGGAATTTTGGCTCATAAAGAGGCCATGTCTAATGCATTTTTGTTATTAAAAATATAATTGCTATGAAGCCAATTTGTCTTTTCAACTACCAAAGGTTGCAAAAATATTGTACTATTGCAACCTTTGGGTGAAGCCGAGCGCTCACGGGGCCAGTCTGAAACAACACACCGGGCCAACAAGAAAAAGATTGCATTTTTGCAACAAAAAAATAGCATAAAAAGCACATGTCCACCAATAGAATTGTTTTTCACGTATTCATGATTGTTTTTTTTCCCCATTATTTCAATCTTCTTCTTCTTCTTCTTTTCCTTTCGGCTTGTCCCGTTAGGGGTCGCCACAGCGTGTCATCTTTTGCCATCTTAGCCTATCTCCTGCATCTTCCTCTCTAACCCCAACTGCCCTCATGTCTTCCCTCACCACATCCATAAACCTTCTCTTTGTCTTCCTCTCGCTCTTTTGCCTGGGAGCTCCATCCTCAGCATCCTTCTACCAATATACTCACTCTCTCGCCTCTGAACATGTCCAAACCATCGAAGTCTGCTCTCTCGAATCTTGTCTCCAAAACATCCAGCTTTGGCCGTCCCTCGAATGAGCTCATTTCTAATCCTATCCAACCTGGTCACTCCGAGCGAGAACCTCAACATCTTCATTTCTGCCACCTCCAGTTCAGCTTCCTGTTGTTTCTTCAGTGCCACCGTCTCTAATCCGTACATCATGGCCGGCCTCACCACTGTTTTGTAAACTTTGCCCTTCATCCTAGCAGACACTCTTCTGTCACATAACACACCAGACACCTTTCGCCAGCTGTTCCAACCTGCTTGGACCCGTTTCTTCACTTCCTTACCACACTCACCATTGCTCTGGATTGTTGACCCCAAGTATTTGAAGTCATCCACCCTCGCTATCTCTTCTCCCTGTAGCCTCACTCTTCCCCCTCCACTTTTCTCATTCACGCACATATATTCTGTTTTACTTCGGCTAATCTTCATTCCTCTCCTTTCCAGTGCATGTCTCCATCTTTCCAATTGTTCCTCTGCATGCTCCCTGCTTTCACTGCATATGACAATATCATCTGCGAACATCATGGTCCAAGGGGATTCCAGTCTAACCTCATCTGTCAGCCTATCCATTACCACTGCAAATAGGAAGGGGCTCAGAGCTGATCCCTGATGCAGTCCCACCTCCACCTTAAATTCCTCTGTCACACCTAAGGCACACCTCACCATTGTTCTGCTGCCATCATACATGTCCTGTACTATTTTAACATACTTCTCTGCCACACCAGACTTACGCATGCAGTACCACAGTTCCTCTCTTGGTACTTTGTCATAGGCTTTCTCTAGGTCCACAAAGACGCAATGTAGCTCCTTCTGACCTTCTCTGTACTTTTCCACGAGCATCCTCAAGGCAAATAATGCATCTGTGGTACTCTTTCTAGGCATGAAACCATACTGTTGCTCGCAGATACTTACTTCTGTCCTGAGTCTAGCCTCCACTACTCTTTCCCATAACTTCATTGTGTGGCTCATCAACTTTATTCCTCTATAGTTCCCACAGCTCTGAACATCCCCTTTGTTCTTAAAAATGGGAACTAGAACACTTTTCCTCCATTCTTCAGGCATCTTTTCGCCCGCTAGTATTCTGTTGAATAAGTTGGTCAAAAACTCCACAGCCATCTCTCCAAATTGCTTCCATACCTCTACCGGTATGTCATCAGGACCAACTGCCTTCCCATTTTTCATCCTTTGTAATGCCTTTCTGACTTCCCCCTTAGTAATCATTTCCACTTCCTGGTCCTTCACTCTTGCCTCTTCAACTCTTCCTTCTCTCTCATTTTCTTCATTCAACAACTTCTCAAAGTATTCTTTCCATCTATTTAGTACACTACCGGCACCAGTCAACACATTTCCATCTCTATCCTTAATCACCCTGACCTGCTGCACATCCTTCCCATCTCTATCCCTCTGTCTGGCCAACCTGTAGAGATCCTTTTCTCCTTCTTTCGTGTCCAACCTGGTGTACATGTCTTCATATGCCTCTTGTTTAGCCTTTGCCACCTCTACCTTTGCCCTACGTCGCATCTCGATGTACTCCTTTCGCCTCTCCTCAGTCCTCTCAGTATCCCACTTCTTCTTCGCTAATCTCTTTCCTTGTATTACTCCCTGTATTTTGGGGTTCCACCACCAAGTCTCCTTCTCCCCTTTCCTACCAGATGACACACCAAGTACTCTCCTGCCTGTCTCTCTGATCACCTTGGCTGTCGTCGTCCAGTCTTCCGGGAGCTTCGGTTGTCCATCGAGAGCCTGTCTCACCTCTTTCCGGAAGGCCGCACAACATTCTTCCTTTCTCAGCTTCCACCACATGGTTCTCTGCTCTACCTTTGTCTTCTTAATCTTCCTACCCACCACCAGAGTCATCCTACACACTACCATCCTATGCTGTCGAGCTACACTCTCCCCTACCACTACTTTACAGTCAGTAACCTCCTTCAGATTACATCGTCTGCACAAAATATAATCTACCTGCGTGGTTCTACCTCCGCTCTTGTAGGTCACTATGTGTTCCTCCCTCTTCTGGAAATAAGTGTTCACTACAGCCATCTCCATCCTTTTTGCAAAGTCCACCACCATCTGCCCTTCAAAGTTCCTTTCCTGGATGCCGTACTTACCCATCACTTCTTCATCGCCCCTGTTTCCTTTACCAATATGTCCATTACAATCTGCACCAATCACAACTCTCTCGCTGTCTGGGATGCTCAGAACTACTTCATCTAGTTCCTTCCAGAATTTCTCTTTCAACTCTAGGTCACATCCTACCTGTGGTGCATAGCCGCTAACCACATTATACATAACACCCTCAATTTCAAATTTTAGTCTCATCACTCGATCTGATACTCTTTTCACCTCCAAGACATTCTTAGCCAGCTCTTCCTTTAAAATAACCCCTACTCCATTTCTCTTCCCATCTACTCCGTGGTAGAATAATTTAAACCCTGCTCCCAAACTTCTAGCCTTACTACCTTTCCACCTGCTCTCTTGGATGCACAGAATATCAACCTTTCTCCTAATCATCATGTCAACCAACTCCTGTGCTTTTCCTGTCATAGTCCCAACATTCAAAGTCCCTACACTCAGTTGTAGGCTCTGTGCATTCCTCTTTTTCTTCTGACGCTGGGTCCGGTTTCCTCCTCTTCTTTGTCTTCGACCCACAGTAGCTGAATTTCCACCGACGCCCTGCAGGTTAGCAGTGCCGGGGGCGGGCGTTGTTAACCCGGGCCACGACCGATCCGGTATGGGATTCTTTAGATGAACGCTCATATTTGTTTGGCACAGTTTTTACGCCGGATGCCCTTCCTGACGCAACCCTCTGCATTTATCCGGGCTTGGGACCGGCCTACAGATTGCACTGGTTTGTGCCCCCATAGGGCTGCATTCCCCATTATTTCAATCGCATCTCGAAATTGTTCCCTTGTTCAATGTTTTGAAAACATTTATTTTACTGAGACTGGTAGATCGAAGTGCACACATTTTGCTTTGCTAATTTGGCTCGAATAACTTTTTGCTTGTGTGCGTTGCGGTGTCAATACTGAGTTCAGAGTTATTTAAGTCCTACCCAGTGATTTTTATCGAGAAGAGACACAAACATTTAGTGTCTACAGCAAATCTGTAAATGTAATGATAAAAAGTGTTGACGTTGCTGCTTCAAATACCATTCTACCCCCCCCCCCTCCAAGTATGAAACTGAGGCATGAATACAAAAAAAAAGTGTTGTTTTAGACTAAATAAACTTCACAAGAGAAGCTAAGAACAACAACTATGTAGAAAAATGTATAGGTCAGCACACTGGTGGTTATAAAAAAAGGTATTTATATCCTTGCACCGCGTTTATTGTACCTCGTCCTCGGCCTCGTCCTCGTCCTCTCCCACGTCCGCGCCCGCGGCCCCTGAAGCCGCCGCGGAACGGCGCCCCCTCGCTCTTTACGCTCGACACCTCGTCGTGGTCGTCGCGCCACTCCCGCTCATACTTTTGGCTGTGCCAGTCTGAAACAACACAGAAAAACGACTTTCTCGTGAGTTCAATTTTGTTTTAGTCTCGCTGCCGAGTTTCAAAGGCACCGCTGAACGCTCACCTCGGAGGTCGTTCCTGGCGTTGGGCGGCAGGCGAGGATTTTCATTCTGCCTGCTGTTATTTCGGGAAGCTGAGCGCTCACGGGGACCCTCAATCATTAGGGGAACCCACTTTTGTTTGTTTCCTGTTTGTGATCACAGAGGTGAATAATAAATCAACAGTTACTGATTTGGTGACGATTCACTATTAATATATGCTTTCATGTTCAACGCCTGCTGTAATAACTCCAGAGCACAGGTGTCAAACTCAAGGTCCGGGGGCCATATCCGACCCGCCACATTTTATGTGCCCCCTCAAGGCACATATAGTGAGTCAACTTCCATGATTCTTGTGAAGATCTGTACCAAAATTTAAAATTGTCATAATGTTGAGGTTACATTTTTTTTTTTAACCAAACATGAATTATAGTTGAAAAACACATTGACCTTCAAAAACTAGTTCATAAATTTCGTGTGTAAATACGATGAAGCATAATCGCCCTCTGAGGGAAACTGTGATTTCCGTATTTTCCGCACTTTAAGGCGCACCTAAGAGCCTTTAATTTTCTCAAAAGCCGACAGTCCGCCTTATCATCTGGTGCGCCTTATACATGGATCAATATTGAGCCGCAGCAGGTCTCGCAACTCCATTTTCCCCTGCAGAAGTAGCCTGCGCTGGATGCTGGGCTATAAGACGTTTCATTTCAATTTGTTTAAAGACCCCGAAATGGCTCCTAGAGACACGCTTAAAATGCAGAGTTTAAACTCAAGCCGATCAGTCACGCAGTACATACGGGAATAGACCAGCAGCGAGAGAATTTAACATTAACGAATCAATGGTGCAGAAGTGGAGGAAGCAACAAGACGATCTGCACCAAGTCAAGAAGACTAAACAGAGTTTCCGAGGGAACAAAGGACATTTAGTAATTACAGAAATCTTTGTATGAAAATCATTTCCAGGCCATACATACAGAACCATCAAATAGAAAAACAGCACGGTGGAAAGTGAATGTGCCTTCCTGTAGACATTTTTAAGGATAACTAGTAAATTTGTGTAGAAATGACTGTGAATGGAGAAGAGCTGCCGTGAAATAAATTCAACTGTTGAAAAATCAACAAACAAACTTGAATTTAGAATGGGTTGTATATCGCGAAAGAAATGTGAAAGGAAAAGACAAATGTCAAATATCTTCATTTGGTGGTTAGGAATTTTGGATGCTGCAGTTTCCAGGATGTCCTTAATGAGCTGAATGTGTCGGAGTTGGAGAGGTTTCAATCAGTGAAGAAACGCAAATCTCGTAAATTTGGGAATTTTGCAAATGTGAATGTGAAAGATGGGCCCGAATGAACTGAACAGTTTGAATTTGGAATGAAAAAAAATTCACGTTTCATTCACTTGAATGGATTTTGCCGTGTGTGAGGGTGAGTAGTAATTTTTGGAATGTGGAATGCGGATTTACTGAATATTTGAAGTCTAATCTTTTATAGTTTGTATGTGAGGAGAAATCTGGAAGGGGAACGCGCATCAAAAAAATGCAGGGAACAAAAATCAAGATTTAGGATGCCGTTTGAGGCTCTTCTGCATTCACTCAATTCAATTATTTTATTCCAGACAGACGGGATTACAAAATAAAACATTTGGCTATAGTAACTCCCATGGCCAGCAGGTGGCGACAGTGATCTGCTGTGAAGTGCAATAAATTTGAGGACAAAAGTGAATGATAGTGAGAAGGGAAATGACACAGCTACTTTAAAGTGACGTGGCGCTCCGTTTGTCTAAAAAGCAAGCAGGCACGGGAATGAGGTGGAAGTCAGAGGACATAATGGAACAGGAAGATGGGCTGAAACTCTGCGGTAAACCGCAATAACTCCAAAACAATTATCCAAAATTATGTCCGTTTTTTTTCCCCCAAAAGGTAAAAGAGAAATTTAACCCCACAACAGAAAACGAAACAGCAATGTCACCTTTTTTCTTTTGCCCGTTTTTCTGGGAATCATCATCTCCGTTCTTCTCCTCTCCAGAGTCGTCCGACTTGCTGGTCTTCAGGTTCTCCTTGCTTTCCTCGTTGCTCTCGCGCTTCTCCTTCATGTCCTTCTTGGTGGATGTTCTCTTGTAGGCCTAAGGGTAAAATGTGTTGACATGACAAGAGAGACACTTTGACTGTCAATCAGGCTGCAAGTCATCAAATATTGTCCTGTGCTGGTGTGCTATTATTTTGATGGTACAACCCAAACCAACACCAGAATTTATGGATTGACCCTCTCCATTAGGCATTCAAACTCCTGGAACTGCTAAAGGACTCCCCCATCTTCTCTATCTCTAACCATCTTTGACTAGAAGTGTGTATGGCTTTAAAAGGGCCTGGTTCAGTGAGTGACCATCAGCAAATAAAAAGGAGAAATGTTTATGTTATTAAGTGGAGACATGCTGCTGGCTTGCTTCCATCACACCAACCTTTTTCTACACACAGTGATGAGTGTGTGGGGAAAATGATCCTGTGGTGATTTTAGTGACTTTTTATGTGATCTAATTCTTTGTTAAATCGTAACAGCCCTATTTCACTTTGTATTTCATACAGATTTTCCACCGACTTTAATCGGCCTGATCGGAATTGGACGAATGACATAATTTGCCGGTCTGATCAATGACTTTACTGATCGGCTCCGCAAAAGACATTTACTCTGTCACTTCACGTACGGTATATCTGAATCCAAATGCTAGTTTTTTTTTTTTTATATAGAGTATTTATCTAGTTTTATTTTCATGTCTTTTGACGTAGTACTGTAAATATCTGATGGCCAATAATGTTATTAAATAAAAACATGTCAGCGGCATGAGAGAGACAAGAAAAATTTGCTCTCTCACGACTGCACAATGTCCGACTATTGCAAAAAAAAAAAAAGGTATTCTAACAGAACTGCTATGCCCTCTGTTACAATCATTGGGCTTTATCTTGTCAACTCAAATGTGACTGGATACATTCATGCCCAATGTACTATAAAGAAAAAAAAAATGTGTGACGGGGGTCAGCGGGTGCTCAGGACAGGAGAGGAGTTCGTGTAAGGCTTGCTTGAGGTATGTTCACATACTTTAATACAATACTGCTTACACTCAGACACCCAAAACATTACATAGCCTAGCAAGCTCGTGCTAGCGCTCGTGGCTGTGCATAAACATGCTGCTGTTCTGTTGAAACATGTGATCTGACCAGAGCAGTGATTTCCACTATTTACGGAGCCACGGCACATACTTTACAATTAAAAGAATTTCACGACACACCAACAAACAAAAATCTCTCAAAAAGTAGATATACATTAATTGCTATATGGACTTAGTTCCATCTTAAAGAAGACCATGAATTTGTTCCGTCTGTGACTTTGCCTCACTGGCATAAACATGACCATCCATCCATCCATCCATCCATTTTCTTAGCCGCTTATCCTCACGAGGGTCGCGGGAGTGCTGCAGCCTATCCCAGCTGTCAACGGGCAGGAGGCGGGGTACACCCTGAACTGGTTGTCAGCCAATCACAGGACACATAATAAATGAACAACTACACATTATTTATGGTAAATATATTTTTTGAGCAATTAAGTACACATGTATATACAGCAAAGGAACAGGTCATTTAAATGGACTCGTGGCTCTACATTGTGATCAGACTGGTTATTTATTTATTTTTAAATTGATCGGTGATCGCCCCCAAAAATCCTCATCGTGTAAAACGTAATTTCATGTCATACACTCGTGAGTGTGTCTGCTATAATTTTCATTGGATTGAGGTAGACACCGGTCCATGCTACTAAACCTACACAAACCACATTGTCATAAAAACAAGTCCAATATTCACTTCCATAAATAAGATTGAACACATCGCAAGACAAATAATGTACTTGAACCAAAATTTGAAAGCGCAAGCAGGATTAGCACTCTGTCACTATTATTTCCCAACAAAACACCGATTAACTCCAGCACGTGTCCATTATACCTAAGCCACTTAACCCAACTAACCGTCCGGGCTTTCAAAGCCGTATGGTACAATGATGTCATAAGGGTGAGAAGAAACAGTGAATGGGGTTTTTTATGTCTATAAATGAAGCTAAAACAGAGTAGAAGAGGGATGTGTAGTTGGTGATTCAGCACAGCTAACAAGTTAGCTACAATACTCTTATATATGTGTGTGTGTAAAAAAAAAAGACATTTGAACTTCAAATGCTTAAAAAAAAAAAAAAAAAGGTTGTTGACTGCCTCAGTAGGGATTAAGTATACCTGTGACGTATGTTCACGTACAGATCAGCTAATTACAGTAAACAATAAAATGAGACATTGCTTGCCAACACCTTAATGAATGTTTTATTCCATGGGGGGGGGGGACAGAGAGAGAGAGAGAGAGAGAGAGAGAGAGAGAGAGAGAGAGAGAGAGAGAGAGAGAGAGAGAGAGAGAGAGAGAGAGAGAGAGAGGAGAGAGAGAGAGCGAGAGAGAGAGAGAGGAGAGAGAGAGAGAGAGATAGAGAGAGAGAGAGAGAGAGAAGAGAGAGAGAGAGAGAAGAGAGAGAGAGAGAAAGATTCAGTGACCCCCGGCAATTTGTGATCTTTTTTTTTTGGTAGGCTATCCTTCCTTATTTGTTTAGTCATTCACTGAAAAGCTCAAGCCTAAACAATATTTCTGAAAAAGTGCTTTGCTGTGATGTTAAAGCATTTATAGGCATTTATAAACCTTTTGACGTATGTGAACTACTGCCAGATTTTCGCTACATGTGGCGGACAAAAAGGAATTTACTCAAATGTATATAAACTTCAGTACTGTAAGAGCTACTGTGATATTGGACATTTAACAACAGCACAAAAAAAAAAAAAACATCCGGGCGGGGGTTTGGAGGGTGGGGGGGGGTCTCTGTCCATGCGAGCCTGTCACTAGCAAGCTGCCATAGACATTGAGAGTTAGTTTGAAAACATGCAGAAAAAAAAGACTGATTAGTGAAGATATTATTTTCTGCCATGTTTGACAGACTTAAATTTGAGGATGAGTAGCAATTTCTCTATATAGTCGGTATCAATGCATAAACTACATACATAGTCTGGCGCTATTAAATTTAATTCTGCAAGTTTTTCAATAATAGTCAATTTTTTTTTTTTTACATTGAAACTTATTTTTTTCGAAACCACTACACAGTGAAATAGCTTTACAATAGGCCAGATAAAGGCATGATCCATATTATTATTAGTTGCACAAAAACTAAGCAGGTTAAGATGCTCAATAAGAGACTTCAAATAAAAACAATTTTCATGTCCAGTTATATAGCAGAACGTGCAGCGATTAGAACATTTTTAACACCAATCACTCTTAATCTGATCAGTTTATCAGTTCAGATCAATTTGATCCGTTTATGCACATTTTAGGATGAAATGCATCATAATAATTATAATCTAAATAATTATTAGCTTGTCCGTTCCTGTCGGCACGCCCCCTAAAGTTATTGTAGCATTGAGAATAGCTATATGTTTATTAGCAAAGGTAGTGGATGTTTTGTTTCATTTTCATTTTACAATAAACTAAAAGTGGAAGTAAAAATAGCTTGGAGCAAGAAAGTTTTGCGTGTTTGCAGAAGTGATTGAGCGCACACAAACTGTGTGACTTACCCGAGTGCTCGACTCATCAGTGACAGACATTTATCGCAGAGCTTGCAAGTAACACCCTGTCCGGCATTGAGTAGAGCGAAACGTGCAAACAATTTAGATGACTCCGTCTGCTCCAATCATGTTTTGTGAAAAAAAAATAAAAATGCTCTGTTCTATCCACCAGTTATACAGTCCTTACAGCACACACGGTTCTTTTTCTGCGGTGACTGACTGACATAACATTCACGCAGCAATGAAACCGGAATAAAATTTTGTTGCAAACACTTTTAATTGGTGTTTTTATTGACATTGATTTCGTTGTTGCACCCCTACTTGAGTCTAATTCTGGCATACTAATCGAATACAGCGACCGGATATAAACAGGCAGGCGAGTAGCAGGCATTCAGAGCATATTAGGGGCTGCTAGATGAAACTTACAGTGGATCTCCACGTGTCTTTGACCTGCCTGATAGTCGGTGGGCAGGACACGGTCCGTGTCACTGCCTCGATCTGAACACAGGGAAGGGGGAAGGAGGGAGGAGGGGGGAGGGAAGAGCAGTTTAGCGGAGACAATGACGTGGACAGAGATGACAAGACAAAAAAATAAATAAATGATCACAGACGCAAATGAGATGGGAGAGGGGGGGATAAGCCTAAACCTGGTTGTTATGAGACACTGTTTGGAACGGGTGATTAGGACACGTGTTGGGGATTAACATATGCAAGGTATGCAGGTATGCTGTTGGTGAATGTATGCGTTGGGATGGGAGGGAAACTGTCGCCAAAAAGGAGAGGGAATCCTGAATTCTTTGGTGGTGACGGAACATTATCATCGCTGTATAAATCCCCAAAGACCAAACTTAGATTCATGGACTAATGCACTCTCCAGACAGAGACGACACGGCCAGTCCAATAGCAAATACGCAAAACATGATCTGAGAGTCATAACGTCAACATTTTAAAAATCACAGAAACTGTCAACTTGTATTACTTGATGCTGTACATACAGTCCCCCAAGAATAGCAGCGGCATGGACCCAGGGGGCGGATTACCAAAACCACATCCAAAAGTCTAGACCTCCCTATCGTGCAATTTATTCCAGGCACTGAAGACGGTGACCCACATTTTCGTGCTGAGCGCCGCATACGCTCCGTCGTGATCGCGGGGACCCGGTTGTCTAAATTAGGGGAGGTTAGCGGGCCACCCATTACCCAGTCCGGGGATCAGAAATAGCAGACAGCTCTGAAGCTGCTCGTGCTCGGGGAAGGAAGGTGGGGGGTTCACTGTGTTGTGACATGTGCTCAAATGAGCCAGGCAGCTTTGAAGAGACAGGTGTTTGATCTTGAGAAGGCTTTTGAGGTCATCTTTTACATGTTTATTATGCAACAGAAACATTACGTGAATGTCGCTGCATACCTTAAGTCCGTTCAAGCTAATTTGTTAGCAATAGCACACAGAATTAGGGGTCAAACACCTATCAAGTTTTTTTGCCGTTGAGCATAATGTGATGCAAATTGAGTCAACGTCGATTAATCAATGACATTGCTGATGTTTCTTTTGAACCAACTCGTCAGTCTTTATCTTGTCTTCCATAGCATCTTGTAAGAATATCGTAGGAAGGCTGCGCACAAAAAATAAGCATTTCTCTGTTTCAAGTCCACTTGTGTTATTATAATGAAGGACAGACTTGCTACCCGTCTCATTTTTCGTAAAATATTCCTACATTTTTGTAGTATCCATACAGCTGAGAAGACTGATGTTAGTGTCATAAAGCGTTGCAATGTTGGAATGTGTTGTATCAAACTATGTCCATCCAAGCATCGTTAAACAATTTTTTTGTGAAGATGGGAGTTTCGTTTCACCCTACTTGTCTTGTTCCCTGCAACCAGTCCTGACTCTTGCTTGCATTATTATTATTATTATTTCAAAACTAGAAATTGGAACAGGGGATGCCACAGAGGCTAACTACTATTCTTTATTTTCAAACTCTCACAACATGTACGTATTTCAACACTGTGTGGGGCTACGTTCTAATGACGGCAGTCGAGCTGCAAATAAAAAAAAAATTGTCTTAACGTTTAGAAGACGCCAAACAAGTGTTTCCCAATTAGTTGACTTCAAGCATTGAACATTGATGCAGAGTTGTCCAGAGAAGAGTAAAGTGATGAATTGGACCCTTCCAACAAAAGCTGAAACACAAGAAAGTTGTTTGGATCTCCTTCCACCAAAATTTTGTCAAGGGCAGTCAAACCAGTCAGACATAAACCTGCATGGTGTTCCACACACCCCTTATCTTTTCCAATAAGCCCCCCCCCCGCCCCGGACACCACATTCAGACAAAAAAAAAAAAAAAAAAAAAAAAAAAAAAAAAACACTTACCTGCATGTCTTTAGTTGCGATCTCTCCCGGGGTGGGCCAGGTATTGGCATCGCAAAAATCACCAACCTGAGCAAAAACAGCAGAGCCCGGCGGGGTCTGAATGAGTCGTTAAGCGATGGTAATGAAGCACCCGGTGAGGATGAGATCCAAAGATTACACCTTAAGTTTCAACACAGTTCAGATTCCGTAGGTGTGGTTTAGCACAATATGTAATTGCGGTGTTGACAAATGAACACCTGTACAACTTGTGGGGAAACCCGCAATTTGTGCGGAAACCAGAATTTCAATTTCAGACAATTTCACTTCGTCTATCCATTTAATTTTGCAGTTTAGCATCTGAAATTACAATTGTGCCTCAAGAAATGCTTAAGAAAACCATGACGTTAATACTTATTTTTCCAAATCCCCAAAATGTGTTTCATAGTTGGGGACACCACCCCCGCTAGTGAATATTAAGACAAAAGCCGACAGTCTTATCTGAATTGTACTGGTTAAAATGTTTAAACAATGTGTCCATCGATGTATAAAGGGTTAAAGACTACATTCCATCATATTTTTTTTCCTCTCTACTCTTAGCCCTGAATGAATATATATCCATGCAGTTTGTTGACTTATTGCGAGACGACATGTGGCATAAATCCTGCAAAACCACTGGATCACGTTCCCACGTTTGTAATGTAGCATCGTGTGCGCTGGGTTGCATCAACTGCTTGTTGAGTAGAGGAATAAATGGCTTCAACTGATGCTGTGAGAAAATCCCATGCATCCAGAACCAGTATTGTGCCGTGTTTGGGCTGATTTTGTGGAGGAAGACTTTATAAACATGAGTTTTCACACTGCCGGGAGTGCATTTCCAGGTTTGGAGCGAGCCATCCAGCTGGGCAGCGGCCGCCAACCCATGCAAATACATCCAGCGTATAAAAGTATGTGTTGGGGTTGACGACAATACTTCACTTTATTTAAAATATAAAGTAATTTGAGTCTTAATTTTGGCAGAGTCTTGGCTGACATTGTTGCCAATGAAGTAATGATCGGCAGTTACAAAACATTTGTTTCGACAGGGGGGAAAAAAAAAAGCTATGAAAAGATTAATTTCATGCCACTTAGAGGACTTAGCCTTGTTACAATTAACAATAAAAGAACAATTACCTTGCCTCCACGCCTGGCCTTTGGGGGATTGCCTGCTCTCACCACCTTGGCAGGACCAGTAGACTCTGTCAAACCCAAAAACAAACAAATACAACCTAATCACCTCAAATGAGCAATCAGCTTGTGACAGCAGAACACGGGAAGAACCGCTCCATGTAACCCAGTCAGCAATCTGGATTTTTCGTGCCACTTGTATGCTGCAATGAGCTACAAAGTGGGGAGATTTTTACAAATTATGTTTCCTCAGCATTTCAAAGACTGTGGCCAAAAAATGCTGGACTTTATTATATTAGTAATGGGTTCCCAATTCATTTCAATTGAGAAAGTACTTTGATAAACATGTTATTCAATAATCTAAACTACAAATCAATTCAATTTTGGAGAATACAATAAACTGAGTTCATTGAATTTGTACGTCCTGGAACTAAACAGTTCCAATCGTGTCTTTGGCAGTGCCAATCCTAGTTCTGGTTCTTGGCCCTTTTTTTCAAGTACCACAACCTTAGCAGGGTCTTTGGACCCAATAAAATGTCATGATACAAACACACATGAGACCTGAAAAATGTAGTACTACTGACATTTGGGGAAATCCCTAAAAGGTTTTGTGTTTTGTTTAACTGCCAACTTTACAAGATAAAAGATCAAATATAAGAGCGGCTCAGTTCCCGCTGACGTACTAGTTTTGGGCTGAAAGTCTCTTCTAGCCACAGACAAAACACACAAATACGCTCTTTGACCTCAAATATTACAGGCAGATCTCAGACAAGATTTGTTTCAATATGGGTCAGGTTTTTTGCTCTGACAAAGGGGGTGACAGAGTAAATCAATAGGTCTCAAAACACGTCCATTCCAAAGAAATGCAATCGAATCCTAAGGAAGGCTGATGTATGAAAAAAGATTTGGCTGCCACATGTCTATGTTTGCAATTTTAAGAGTAAACTCGTTTCTTCATCGGGTTATTGGGCTCAATCATTCCTCGCATTCCGGAGCAAAACACAAAATAAAGGGCAGGCCAGTTAAAGGTTCTGTCACTGCTGTTTGAAATCCAGATTGGAGTAACAGGAAACTCATTTTCCTGACACAGAGAATGAGGCACGGACAAATTACTTTGTCAAGTGTGTTTACATTTGACAACAACATTTACAGGTTTTCAGAGTATACAAAGTCTCATTTTATGGATTTTCATCAAGGGTTAAATTGCATATGTGCCCAAGTGGCAGGAAACATTAGCTTTAAAGGATGTGACAGATAAAATGCCGTGCTGCACCACATTTAAATAGCAGGAAAGAGAGATTTGTTTGGTACAAACACTGACATAGTGAATGACATGTCACATGCGCATCGCTCAACGTCTATTGTGGTGGAAATCAAAGGTGATTGAGCATCATTCAACCACTCAGTCAAAGATTGTCGAGTTTCAGCTCTGTCAATTCCTGAAAGGCGTCGCGACTATGAGCCATGAATTACATCACAAACTTCACTTTGAAACCTGTTTTTAAATTAAGTCCAGCACCTCACAGGTGGAATTAAGTCTGTTTAAAACAAAAAAAAACGAAAAAAAAACAGAACACACACTTGACTCAGATATGATCAGTGTAGTTCATAAACCTACAAATAAACTGGGGTTGGATTAGTTTGATACAGTCAACTCAAAAACGTACAACTTTACAAATATGAGCAGAATGTAGTGCTGTGTCCTGAAGACAAAATTCTCTAGCACGACAAAGGTAATTTTATACTGCGATTGTATTTATCCTTAAAATTACATTAAATGAATGCTAATTACAAATAATTTATTAATTGTAGATTTTTTTTATTAATTGTATAATCCCTTTGTTCAAAAACAGGATATTATTCCAAATTAACGAGAGAAAATTGACAAACTGATAACGTTAAGGCTTTCAGAAAATGGGCAAAAAAATTATCAGTCTTTTAAATTAAACAAAAATATCTTATTGTCTACTCTCATAGAGGACTACACAAAGCGAATAGTGCATTATTATCCATTATCGCTCTCAGGACGGTTATAACACCACTGGAGATTCCACAACCTTTATTTTATTATTATTTTTTTAAGTGCCACTCACTCATTGTTTCAAAGGAAAGTCAACTGAATGATGAATCCATAGAGGTCCTATAACTGTAAAAAAGTAGTTTGACTACAGCTTAAGAGTGTTTTGTGCTAGCTATGACATGAAATATGTATACAGCCTTGCTGACCGTCTGCATCATTTAACAAATCTGACTAGCCGGAGGGAGACATCGGGCGATCGGATCGAATGTCGGCGGCTTTAAGGTCAGACGGGTCAGCGCGTCGGACAAACTCAGACCTCCTGTGAAAGAGCGGCATGTGATGTTCTGGGTCTTGCGGACTTAAGCGATTGCTTGCTTGTCGGGCGGAATTCACACAGGTGGAGGCCGCCTATTGTATAGGCGCCTCCACAATTACAAGGGCCACTATGCCCTATTTGTAGCCCGTTCAAGAGAACAACAGGTGACAGTAGAAAACTAAAGGGCAACGCAGCCAGAAAACGTGACGTCAGAGCTGTGCATCCCCGGCAAAGCATTAAACGCTGGCTGCTGGCAACAACTCCACATTCCACAACGTGGCACCTAACAAATGGGAGCTTTGTCTCACTGAATCCCCGCAGGTCTTAGCTTAGAAACGCTGGAATGATCTTTTTAATAAACCCATCAAACTCAACCCACTATTATGCAAAATTCTCTTCGGCCATTGCCAGAAGTTCACATTAAAAGGGCTACTGGGTTAAAAAAAAAAAAAAAAAAATTTAGCTAATAAAAGGCTTGTTTTTAGTCGCACAATCCAGCTAAGCAATGACAAGTCCAGTTAGGTTTTGCACAGCCTTGAGAAGTCTTCCCCCCCCCCCCCCCCACCAAGAGGTATGATGATGAGCTGTTCATGAGTCATTATTTCTGGATTGGTTCGGCCACTAAACTATGCTGTAAACATTCACAACTTAAAACAAATAGAATGGCACTAGCCTTACATGCAACATGGCTTTCAGTCATGCGACAAGACAAAACAGTGACGAAACAAAAAGGGTGATAGGGAACCAGAAGTTGCCCAATGAGATAAACATAGATTTTGAGTATAGAATATAGATTCAGGGGAGAATTTCAGCTTTTGTCATGTCAATTACAAGGGAGAAAAATGCCAACAAGCTGGAAGTTGACCACGTTTCGACACTTCACTCACACAAACTGTACTGGTATGTACAGTATGGCAGAGGTCCATAACCACCGGTATGTAGACCATTTTGTACCGGGCGGCAAAGAAAGTGTATTGTTTTTTCTTCCGCATGTCTTATTTAGAAAAACCACTTCCACGCTCGCCTAATTTCCGCGCTTAACTCTTTGGCCGGTCTTTTTCTAGCATTGGCAATTTAGCCCTTGTTAAATGTACCGGAAACACTTCACTGGATAGTTTCTTTGGAAAGCTGAACAACTATGGCGTTAGGTTGCTATCAAAACGAGAACTCAAAAGTGAGAGGTGCTGTTGCAAAACTGAGCAAGCATTTTAGTTGCGTGCGCCCTCCCGCTTTATTTTTGGTGAATGTGCCCATTATGCTCGTTTCTACGTAGTCTGTGCTCTCTTTCTGATAGCGATTTGACGCTGTACATTTGCAGCAAACTTTTCCGAGGCTGTAGTTTAAAAAAAAAAAAAAAAAAAAAAAAAAGGTTGAAAACATCTCTTTCGGCGACCACAGTTAAGAAAAAAATAAATGAAATTTGCAGGGGACATCAAGGCACAGTTACTTGATGAGTCTACTCTTTATTTTTGGTAGGTTTAGTGAAAGGTCAATCAAAAGGCATTAAAATGGCTGGCAGCATAAGGAACTCTGCTTTGAAAGTGGCGAGCAGTCAATGAGTTAAAATTACTTTAAAGGTTGTGGGCAAGAATAGTCACAGTTGCCAACGCATTAGTGAAGCGAACAACCAGTCAAACTCACTAACATGGATGTGAGAACACTCGCAGCGAGCAGCTTTGGACCACAACTCACCCCCAGACAATCACATAGAGGGTGTACCTAGCCAAACCGACCAGCTTTTGGGGTCACACACACCAGGCCAAGCCCCTTAAAGACCCACATCAAATTAAAGCATACTACAGAACGAACAGTATTGACACTTCATAAAAACAGTTTATTTATCCACACTAGTTTATTATGTTTTCAGACTACACAGCCATTTCTCAATTTAAAAAAAAAATAGGGCTTGAAATTGATTAATGTGGCATTTAAAATTATTTCAATCAGGGAAATTGATTTGATAGACCAAGAAATCGAGTTAATAGCTGGGTCAGAGAACAAACTGCTCAAGTGTATCAAGGTACCAAACCTTTATATAACCTTTGTATTGGATGTCATCGGATGATTGACAGGTACATCTTTAAACTGTGCTACTAATATCACAGACAAGCACGAGTTCCATCATTCTCGTCATCCTCATGCTGCCTTTAACCGGCTTTGGGCAGGAAGAGCCAGTTGTCATAAGCCAGAGGCGACCATTATTCATGTGTTACCACCATCCTCTGTTGGCAATTCAATTCAGTCACAAGACGTTTGTAGCAATATTCCATTCATCATCTACTTAGCATTATCCCCGGCTCATCTACCGAGTGTCAGGAACATGCTGGTGCACGCCAAGGTGACCCGCAAAGACCCCCGCCCCCCACCCCACCACCCAATTGCTGAAAATCAGTCCGAGGGCCATGTGGTTAATCATTGGTTTCACGTCAGCTTTTCAGTTTGCAGTTTAAGATAAAGCCGTCTTGGGAGTGACGTGGAATACTGCCATTGACTTCAGCGTGTTACGGTTGGAAACAGTAAAAGTTGATGTCTTGTGTCCTAGAAATGGTTTGGAGTTTGTTTGGAGAACTGAAATTTAGAAAGTGTTTCGTTACCCAAAAAAAAAAAAAAAAGTCATATTTATCAAACAATTTGATAACTGTCACACGCAGACTTCTACGTAATGTGTTTTGAACCATCATCCTACTAGTTTTAAACTGCCACACTTGCGTAGATCTAGCCTCATTTGCGTTAGGAAACGCCTCCAATTTACCGTGTAAAGTTACACAAATCCAAGTGCTTTCAGAACGTGTGGGTGGATTACTTCCCAATTGAAAATCATGGCAAAAACAGTGGAGAAAAGTAATCTGTCTGAGACCTAAACTGAGGAACTGGTCTGAGGTATGGAAACAAACTAAAAAAAATAAATAAACGTTTGGAATAATTCATGACTTTGGGAAAATTTAACTGCCGCTGTTCCGATCAAAGAAAATATACAAAATGGGTTGACATCATTCGACAGAACATCCACGGAGCTGTTCTGTAGAATGAATCGCACATTTGTGTATTGATTGAATGAAATCTCTTACTGCTCATGTAGCTGAAGTTATTGTATGACACCGCTTTAAAATGAAATGTGGGTGTGATCAATGGCTCCAACTACACGTTTGGGAAACTCGTTTTTAATGTTGACTTTTTGTTGATATCTGTATGCAAACTGCATGTTAATTGTAGCCGGGAAAATAACTATCCAGCAGTCTTCTGGCATGTTTCAATTAAATATATTATAAGAACATTCGATAGTTGCAAGCCTACACTAAGCTTTGTTGTGTAAGTTCTCTCAGACAAACGAGCGAACGGCTCTGCGGTCCATAATTGTATTTTTGGTTGTGATGTCTGCACTGAATACTGTTGGGTAACCTTTTCAGGCTGTAAAGTTTGAAAGGGCAGCTAAACGTTTTGTGGCATGCTGGAAGCAGCTCCAAAACAAGATACGAACGTCATGCCGTATTAGCCTGGTTTACACTGAAGTTATGCTACCCCAACGTTAAAATCCCAATTGTGTCAGGCTTGTTTGTGGGCCGGATTTAAGGCAAACAAGTCACGAAGACGGCAATGTTCAATGTTCAAAAGTCCATTTAAGCGAGCAGGCGACGTAATGACAGACTGTGTAGGGTTGAGCGACGACAGGAGGGAAACCGGTCTTCCTGCCTTGCAAGATCCAAATATGGAGGAAACATTCAATGAGCTCCTGCAGGCTTCTGTAGTCAAATGCAATCGCCTCATCATCTCAAGCCTTTTGTGTACAAATGTGACGCAAAGATTCAACAGCAAAATGTGAGTTGGAGGTTGTGATGCGGGGTTGTGTCGTGGAATACAAATCCGAGCCGGAACTGAAGGGCTTCCACGTGAAATTGTGCTCACAAATTGATGAATTGAATGATCAATAGTAGTAACCAAGTAATTTTCCCAAAGGAGGGTGCGTCAAACGAACGTGACGAAGACGCACGGACCTCAACAAAAATTCAAAAAAGAAATTACCGTATTTTCCGCACTATGAGGCGCACTGCGTTATAAGGTGCACCTTCAATGAATGTCCAATTTTAAAACTTTCTCTCATATATAAGGCGTACCGCATTAGAAGGCGCATAGAATAGATGCTGCAATAGAGGCTGGGGTTAAATTATGCATCCATTAGATGGAGCTGCACTAAAGGGTCAATATTGATCCATATATAAAGCGCACCGGATTATAAGGCGCACTGTCGTCTTTTGAGAAAATTAAAGGCTTTTGGGTGCGCCTTATAGTGCAGTACCCTTCAACACAATTTTTTTTTATGGCTTACTAATACGTATTAAAACAAACTAAAGTATTGCCGAGCTTCCGTTCTCGCTTAACTTGCTCTCAAAAAGTGGGAGACTATTGTGTGGCATCGCTTTGAGGAAATAAAGACTTGCTGGCATAGTTCTCCAAATAAGAGTCCTAACATGCACTCCAGATTGTAAAACTGTGACATAAAAACGAGAGTAAACGAATATTTAAACACAAAAATGTTTAACCAAACCATATAATTTTGGGTAACAAAAAGTCAGCAAGCTTTATAGTCACATATCAGGCTAAACACAACAAGGGGCTAACATTAACTAGCTTAGATCGGAGTCATCAGCCGTTTTGAGTATGAAAGCTACTTCTTGGACGGTGAGCAATAATGCAGACTTATCAGTTTCATGCACACTTCTAGAATCTCAGAAATTAAAGAATTAAAAATCTGTAACACTCATTTTTGTCAAGACACTGACTACTTAATTCTTTTTCACAATAATCATTTGAAACTGTATGAAACCACATCAATATGTAACAATTTTTTTATAATTCTCTACAAGTATTTACATTTTCAAATGATCGCTTTGACGACATCCCGAGGCAATCACAAGGTCCTACCACTGGTGAGCTATTTTGAACAAGCCTGCAGCCGCCAAGTGCAGCCCTTGTGGGGACCACACATTGGTGACCTCTGGTACAGCTTTTACATTATTAAACAATCCAAACAAGTGTTACTCTCTCAAGAAAAGAGCCCTCAAGGCTCCTGAACACTGATACAACGCCGACTGGACACGCCGTCAGTGTGAAGGGTCCACGCCCTTCTATCGCCGAGCCCAGACGCAGCCCTGGGTAGATAAAGCATCCCGAGGTGGATGGCTTTGAGACAAGAGCTCATCTCAAACAGCTGATAGTACGCGTGTGTCGAGTGGGTGTGGAAGCAAAGGGGGAGTCGAGTGACATTTTCTAAATGGAATGAAAGTGTTTGGAGTAAGCACGGATGCTAAAGCGGGATTCACACCGCAGGCCAAATCTTATTTAGTCCCAATGTTACTACAAACAGTGGTGGCTTGAGATACAAGTTTAATTTGTTCTTTGACCACACATGCAATCTAAAGCATCTTGTAAATCATCTTTGCCCATGGAAACTGCTTTTTACCATCACACGTTAATCATAAGCGACTTCAAATGCCGAAACATTTCTCAAAGAAAGGCAGTTTTCCCCAAATCAATGTGACTACATTTCAATGCTCATAAGCAATTCCCGATAGTGAAAAAAAGATAATGACGCATCCAAATAAGAATGCTTGGGTGTAGCGGTGGTCACAGGCTGCAAAATATTGACGCTGGAATTCTTGCAAACGGGCCACCTGGGATGTGGAAATACATTTCCACTCTTTTTTAAGAGTCCTCTTATCCACGACTGGATTTAATCCAAGGACACAGTGAGTACATACAAAAAAACTGATAAGTGATAAATTCAACCTTTTGCTAAAGTCAAAACTCCCAAACTTGCACTAGTTTTAGTTAGAAAACTGGGAAAGTTTGTGGGTTTTTTGGTTACTTTATTTTATTTATTTTTTTTAAAAACCCATGTGTCGCACTACTTGCAGTCCAAAATGACTCACTTCTTTCAAAGATGAGTTCCAGTCGGGACATCCACAGGAGACAAGAAGAATACTACAGCGATGTGACCATTGAAAACAATTCAAATAAATTGCCAAGGTGTACCTAAAAGTGTTACTGACATTTACTGCATTTATGACGCCTTTATCATGGAGTGATGGACTACAGTGTAATTAAACTGGGCTGCCAATTCAGCTTATGTCGCCGTCGTAACAAAATTCTCAGCTAAATTTACAAAGCAATTAAAAAAAAATGCTAAAACAAAGTGTTGTACATAGATCAAATAAAAAAAAAATAGTGTACCCCTGCATATTCACAGTTCGGCATTAACATCTGCTTATTTTTGTTATTATGGGAGGGAACCGTTATCTGTTATTTGTGGAGACTCGTGCTTATTCACACTTTTTAATCTGACCAATGCTAATTTGCAAAAATCCATCCATCCATTTTCTTAAACGCTTATCCTCACAAGGGTCGCGGGGAGTGCTGGAGTCTATCCCAGCTGTCAACGGACAGGAGGCGGGGTACACCCTGAACTGGTTGCCAGCCAATCGCAGGGCACATTGAGGACAACCGGTTGCACTCACAATCACACCTGGCGGCATTTTAGTTTAATGTTGCATGTTTTTGGTATGTGGGAGGAAATTGGAGTGCCCGGAGAAAAACCCACACAGGCACGGGCAGAACATGCAAACTATAGACTGGTGAGTCCGGGAGTGAACCCAGGTCCTCAGAACTGTGAGCCCAACACTTTACAGCTGCGCCACCGTACCGCCCAAATTACAAATATAGTTTAGCATTATTGTAAAAATATCTTTTATACTTGGAAGCCAGAAGAAAATTTGGGTGACAGCTCTTGCGCTTTGATAAGCTGTTGTTCCTCTGCAACGCTACAACGTTCTTACTGTACGGGCGTCTCCGAATTTCTATAAATAAATCAGCAATATTTTAAAAATTTCAAAGCTGTCAACCTGTGGGACAGTAGAAGCAATTAGATTGGATACCACAGGAGTGTTGGTCCAATGTCGCCGCATCGCTGCTTTAATAACCACGAGCACAACTTTGCTTTAGAAAGGGGGCGGGGGGGAAATCACACATTCAGGACAAAATGTTCCCAAAGGTTAAATGGGAGAGGAATTGTCTTTTTTTTTTAATGATTGATTGGATTTTACCAATCAGAAATATGAACAATGTCAACAAGTGCAACAGTTAATATTTTGATGAGTCTGAATGTTTAAATGCCGCAGCACCTTTTCACCGTTTATCGCCTCACTACTTTTCATTTGTGTTGCGACGATATGCAGCTTCACAAAATGCTGTTTCAAATGGGTTATGTTCCATCAAAAGTACATTGCAAGCCATTTGTTTACAAAGTATCAGTTACAATTCATGCCCCTTCCCAAATTATATTACCTAGTTACATTTGATAACTTTGTACCTTATAAAGACTACAAGTACAGATGCTACCCAAGTTACAATCACGCTACCATCCAGAAGGGTGTTCTTATCTTGATTTGATAGAAACCCCATTTTGTAAATTTTCTATCGGTATACATCTTATTAATTTATGATCGGCTCTTGCTGCCTTGCCATTACCCGACACCGGGTTCTAACTGGCAGGTTTCTCCAATTGGTGATGCTAGCCATGACTTGCTGAAAAGGTTTCATCAACAATGTCGTCGTCTCTGGCCTTAACCTTTAAACCCTCAAAGACATTTACATTCTTCCCTCCTAAGCCGAGGTGGAGGACTTAAGACATAAATCACCAGTTTTAGGACTTCCTAGAACATGACTTGATATTCACGAGACTTGACAGAGTGAGCGTAAGCCAAACAAAGTAGCTACCCACAAGAACGGTGAGTGCAGAGGTCGATTGGAGAACCACTCAAAAACTGATTGCGAATATCGCCATGTTAAGAAAGTACAGCGAAGTAACAAGCATACAGATACTGATCTTGACACTGAAGAAGCTCATGTGGGACTATACGTTGTGACTGAACAAGACTATATGTTACTTTAAATTTAGTGGGGACTGGTTTTCTGCCAGAAAATAACTTGACTTTGTTAGAATATTAAAAAAAAAAAAAAAAAAAGTACAAAAAAACTGTTACAGCACGGGTGAAAACTTGTTACCAAACTGACAACGATGGTGTTGTGCGGGATTTGGCGGAGAAGATGGCCTAAAACACCGAAGACGCGCAAATCAATATTCACACATGCAAATCAATATTCACACTTGCAGAAGATGCTACCGTACATATGAATACGTAATATTGCAGAACATGGTCTACATCTTGAATATTGGCGAAAGATGCCCGCTTTTGCCACGACGCACCCTGGAAAATTGCTAAGTTTGGTACACTTGATGAAAAAAATTAACAGCGAGGTGTCCAAACATATGGCCACCATTCGGGCTATCAAATTGAATATTTTCATTCAGCGATTATTTATGTATTTTAATTAATGATCAAAATAATTGGCGATTATTAATCGTGATATCTTTTCATTGTACTTTTGGGTACCAACCAACCAGTTGAGATACGGTGGCCCAAAAGGGGTTTTGGCTTACTGTCAAAACAGAAGAGAAAATTATGACAATGGAATTCACTACGTAAATAAAAAAATCACATTTATTTGCTGATGTCGCAACAGTTCGCTCTACTGGCATTTTAAATTTAAACGTACACCAACCTGCCAGAAGCCTCATGGAATAGTCGTGCAGTTTTAAAGCACCAGCACCAAATCGGTGGGGGAATTGGGGTGTCACAAATGGCTGAAAGACACGTTGTCGTTTCACTGACTAAGGCCATCTTGAGAGGTATAAAAACGCCTAATCATGATCTGCACAGCAATTTTATTTTTTTTTTTTTGATTGGTTACATGAAAAAAAGCAAACTGCGGTGCATTCATTGGAGAAATCACGATGACTTGCACGGAGCCTGGTTAGCTTCCACGGCTAACTGGTAGCCCTAGGAGGGGTTGACGACGCACGGGTGACATGACAATCGGCGAAATAAACACGGGGGGATGCCACAAGGAACGTAAACACGGGCATGATTTATTTCGACCAGAGTTACAATTAGCCAAAGAGCTAGGCTAACCATGCATCCTACACGTGGAGTGAACACGTGACGTCTCATAACAAACCTCCTCGGCTACTTTTTTTTTTAAGAAGATTAAGTCACCAAATGTTCTGAGCGAGACCCGCACAAAATGCTGTGCGATTAAAGACGGGGGGGAGGGGTGGCGTTTTTTTTAATTAAAGAAGACGAATGAAAGGGCCGGGCGTGGGGAGGGTGAGCTAGGCCCCGTGCTATTGTTAGCCGGCTAGCTTTTGCGGCTTGATACGTGAGATGCTAGGCGGGCGTCTCCACTTCTTTTCTCCTCTTGTTTGGGGGGGAAGTTAAAGGCCATTTTTAAGACGTTATGAGCACAAAGAGCAGTTTTAGCTCAGTCTGTGTAGGAGTTACGAAAGCTCAACGTGGTGGACGTTTTTTGTTTTTAAGTCCCGTGGTGTGTGCGTTTTATCACTCAAAATTATCACGGGAATCGTCCATTTATCGTTTTTTTTTTCCATGCACCGATATGACGTTGCACTTTCGTGCAGCACAACTTTTAAAGGAAAAAAGAAAAAAGGGTGCGTGTGCAACGAGATACTCGTGGCTTCGTTTTAGCCACCCTGATTCCAGGAATAGCCTGCCCGAGTAGGGGAGGTGGGAGGAGGGGTGTACGGATGCATGCGTGCTGGACTCCAAATAGATCAGGAAGGGCTTTGACATTTGGACAAAAAGAACGCTACCTGGCCCGCCTGACAGACAGCTGCTGCTTGACGGACCACAGAGGAACAAACGTGGGGGAGGGGGAGGGCAAGTGGGGTACCCACCGTGATGTACTTGTCCGTTCACGCTGACCACGGTCACCGCGTTCATTTTCCTAGTCCACGGGTTCACCTTGGGCGGGGGAGCGTCGGTAAACTCCTTCCGGGTTTTAACGCTCTGTTCGTCGGGCTTGGCCTCGCTGTCACAACCCCCCTTGTCCGCCTCCGTCGGGCTCCCGGAGCACTCCTCCTCCTCCTCCTCCCCGTCGACACCCGCCGCCTGGCCCCGCTTGGCCCCGTCGACCTCCAACTCCGACTGAGCGTGGTTCGCTTTGCCTTGCTCTTCCGTCGTTTGGATAAGCGAGTTGCTCGGCAGGATAGGAGCCTCCACCTGAGTGGCCATTTCCAACCTCCGTCGTTCTCCCACCCCCTTCGGGATTACCAGTCCTCCTCCTCCTTCCCCCCCGGTCTGAGTTCGCTCGAAGGGGGAAAAGTGAAGTTGTTCGGCCGCACCTGCCTCTCAAATCCCAAACGACCGTCCGTCTGAGAAACAGACGTCCACGCGTGGTTTAAACATATAAAAGAAATGTTAAAAGAACGGCTTTCGGTTGGCCTTTTACGGGGAAAGGGGGGGAGAACAACCCTACCTCCGCCACTACCAGCAATATGGTCGCTCTCCACCACGCGATGCCAGTGGGGCGCGCACGTACGACGTAGAGGGGGAGTCGGCACGTACAGTCGGGAGCGCGCTTTCGCGGCACGTCACATGCTGCGTTTAAAGTCTTCAGACAAAAAAAAAATAAACACGTATTTTCCATTTCGATTATTGAGCCTTTGTAAAGAGTTTCGATCCCAATTTCAAATACTGTTTTAGGGATAGTAAATCTATAATTTCAGATTCCTAATACACAATACACGTACTTGTTGACTTTTAATCGTGTGAATTTTTATTATCCCTATATCATGAATGCAGCAAAAAAGCTTCGCGTCATAGTAATGCTGCATTCAGTGTCTTCAGGTGAAAAGGATGAACCTGTTTGCCATTTCGAATGCCGACCCTTTTTAATTAAAGTTTTGATTCTAATTGGTCACATCGTTTTATGAATACCGTCATTGTGATTTAAACTCACAATTAAAACCGTATTTTGATCAGAAATAAATCCAGTTATGAGAAAGTACTGTCGTGGCTCGTAATTGTGTTCAACTAACTTCACTTCGTATTTTCCCAATTTGGTAATCACAGCACCAATCCTTCGTTTTTTAACCTGTCTTTCGGTCTTTAAACTATTTGAAGTTTTTGAACTTTTATGGCAGAATAAACTCTTCACAATTATGCTCACAGCACAGTGGGAAACAGACTTGACTCTGGTCAACAAATACAGAGTAGCCTGTCCATGAATGCATCTTTTGCGACCCCTCCCCCTTGCACGTGTGCACGCCGTGTGCGCATGTCTCTAAAAGTAATAGTAATACTATTGTTTTGATATTTTTGATGTACAGTACTTTCAGGCGTGCGGTAACGTCACGACACCAAAGCACTCGTGTGTATTTAATGTAAAGTTTGTCACGGCGTAAAAGCGTAAAAAAAAAGCGTAATTTAGGTAGAACCAATGGATTTTGTAATTTATATAATATAGGCAGAATAATACCAGTCTGACCCAGGAAGTGATCAAAAACATTTTTTTTTTTTTTTGGTTCTCATCGCATTGCAGTAGAAATTCAATGTGGAATGCAGCATGGCTGCTGAAGGAAAGTTCCAAGACTGCCACTAGGTGCTCATTCGCTCAGGCTGAGTCAGTCACTGTTGGATTAAGGAGCGAGGGTGTCACACACTAACTGGGTGGAGTGCGAAAATCCACGTCCCGTCCTACCTGTACCGCAAATTATCATTAAATAAAGAAAGGCAGGGCAGTGTTGCACATTAGGCCATGAATATGGCGAGATAAAAAAAAAAAAAAGTCACACGTGCCCAAATAACTGTTGCAGCTGTTTGAGCACCCACACTTTTCCCAGTGACGGTTTTCAACGCTCACATTTTGTTGCATCCATGAGGTTGTGGGTGTTTAAAAAGAAAGAAAAAAAAAACACCTTTGGAGGTGAAATATTTCAACACCGACACGTAAGTGGACCTGCAAGGCATTTGGACGTTTCAACACCTGCACCTTTTCCGAGTGAAAGGTTTCAAAATGAACACAATCGCCACCCGCACTTTTCGCTGTGAAAGGATTCAATAGGCACACGTTTCATTTCCTGGTGGTTCAACACCCACGGTTATTATCCCATCCCCGGGTGTGCCGGTGTTTCAACAATCCTCACTAGGTAGTGAATTGTTTCGATATCCGCATTTCGTCGCACTCGCAAAGACTGCGGGTGTTTCAACGACTACAGTTTTTGAGTTCAACACTCACACGTTGAATTGCATCCCTGAGTCGTGGTTGTTTTAGCAACCCGCACTTTTGCCGGTGGATTGTTTCGACATGCGCACTTTTGCAGGACTCGATAAGATGTGGGCGTTTTAAAACCGACACCCACACTTTTCCCAGAGGAAATGCTTCAATTACCGCAGTTTTTGTTGGTTTTTTGATGGTGTTTTGTGGAAGTGAATAGGTGCCACCAGGATTTGAATTTAAAAATGAAATTGTAATTTCAAAGTGATCACATTTCCAATTGCTGTATTTCAGTTTTAACTTTTCAGTTAACAAATTCGCAATGTAAAAAAAAAATCAACCTTTAAAATTCAAACGCAATATTTTCAGTCTCCTGATATTCAACTGGTTGTCTGAAATTCACCGTCGAACAGCCAGCCAATCCAGTTACGCTTTGTCAGTCACGTGACGTCACGTGATTAAGAAAGCGTAACTGGATTGGCTGAGTGTTGGGTTTCTGACCTGAAGTAACCCTGCCTTCTTAATAGTATTAAACTGAATTTCAGACAACGAATTGTAGCCAGTTGAATTTCAGGAGAGTGAAAACATTGCATTTGATTTTCAAAGGTTGAATTTTTTTTTTTGTGAAAATGTGATCACTTTGAAATAACAATGTGAATTTTGCAACATAAAATTTTCGGCGGCCTATTTCATTCAAATCCTGCTGGCACAAATTTACTTCCACGGTGTTTCAACACCCACGCCTTTTGGCAAACCGGTGGCAATTGTGAGCACGTTAACGCGCTTTTCCAGGTGAATCTTTTTTTTTTTCCTTCCTCAAATGTGGGTACAGAGTACAGAGTACATCAGTACGGAAGATTCCAGCAGCCTTTTTTCTTTTGTTGGTGCATTCAAGTGCGCTTAACAAAAAACAAAACAAAAAAAGACCCTTTCTCTTTAAGACAATGCGTACACATGTAGAGATTTATTGTTGAGCCTGATTTGCTGTCAGTAGCTGTCAAGTCATTGTTTTGTTTCACTACAAATGACATTTGAGGATCATTAAAAACAGTTAATGTTAGATAATCAATAACCCGTCTTACATTACAGACCCACTTATGCTCCGGTTTGTCCCCTTTTCCCACCGCGGCCCACGTAGGGCCCCCGAACTGTAAACAGGTCGCCGTCGGCCTCAATGGCGGCGGGCTGTCCTCTTTGTGTGCGACCGCGCCGGGGACGCGTAAATCTCTGCGCCATTGTCCGCCGAGCCGCGCCCTTTTGGCGCCCGTAATCGCCACGGAAAACACAAGTCAGCAGCTTGTCAGCAAGTCACAGTTGAAAGCCGCTAAATGGAACATTTGCCCCGTAAGCAGCACCGGGTGGAGGTGTGTGTGTGTGGGGGGGGGGGGGGGGGGCGTGTACATATATGTGCCCCCCTCTCACCCTGCGTCCATCATCCACTTCATGAAGCATTAAATACGCGTGTTTCAATACCCGCACTTTTCTTGGTGAAGGTACTGCGCGCCCACACTTTTTGTCACTGTTTTGAGAGCTCCTCTGGGTAAAAGGTTTCCACACTTATTCATTTTGTCACGTCTGCAGGTATTCGGTGTTGGCAGACATCTGATGTTGAGCGGGTTCAACACCCACACTTTTGCTTGCACCCACTGGAGATGTGCATGTTTCTCCATTTTTACCAGTGAAAGGTTTCAACACCCAGACATCTGTCAGTGAAAGGTTGCAACACCAGCACTTTTTTTTTTATTGTCACAGCTGTAAGGGATGCGGGTGCTTCATCATACAGTCGAACACCCACACATTCTCCCGTGTAATGGTTCTATATACCCAGATATGTCCGGCACCTGCACTATTCGTCGCACATCTGGAAGGTGTGTTTGTTCCAATACCTACGCATTTTGTCGCAGCAGCGGGTTGTGCGCGGGTGTTTGAACACCCACGGTTTTCCCAGTGGAATTGTTCAACGGACGCAGTTTTTGCAAGCAAGAAACGAGTTAAAACGACGTGACGTGGAACATCGAGAGGGAGTTGGAACAGGGTGCGTCCTCCCTGAGAGCGGCTGATAGGAGTTCAGGTCTACCCCCCTCCCACACAGACGCCCTGGTGTGACCTCACACAGGAAAACACATGACTTCATTTCGGTTTTTTGCCCTGCAGTTGAGCACCTGCGAGCCACCACCATTACTGCTCATCCCCACTTATTATTGTCAATACAATATATTGCTTCCAACAGAGTGGAATCGACCATTCTCAAAAAATGGCCAGTACCACTTGTGCTACATGGGCTCCCTCTCGTGGTAAGCCAAATAATCGCTGCATAAGTACAGTTCTGTTGTATTTAACTTTTGAGCTTCAGTACATTTACATTCCATCCGCTTATCCTCACAAGGGGTCACGGGGAAGGCTGGAGCCAATCCCAGCTGTCAACAGGCAAGAGGTGACGTACACCCTTAACTGGTTGCAAGCCAATCGCAGGGCACGTCGAGACAAACAGCCACACTCACAATCACACCTCAGGGCAATTGAGAGTGCCTGATTAATGTTGCATGTTTTTGAGATGCGGGAGGAAACCGGAGTGCCCTGAGAAAAGCCACACAGGCACGGGGAGAACATGCAAACTCCACATGGGCAGGTCCGGTATCGAACCCGGGACCTCAGAACTGTGAGGGCAACGCTTTTCAGCTGCACCACCGTGCCGCCTTGTACCTAGATAATTACTTTAAAAAAATAGACGGCAATAGCACTTCTGAGGATAAGCGGCTAAGAAAATGGATGGATGGTACATTCACTTCAATGGACATTGTGCTGCTCCATCTTGCATGTGCGCCTTTCCAAACCATGAACAGGATAATACATCCATTCACCCATTTTCCATACCCCAAATGAGGATAAGCAATTGCAGGGGTCCTGGCACCCATCTCAGTTGACTCTGGCCGAGAGGCGGAGTGCACGCTATTCACCAGCCAATCGCAACGCACGTATACACACAACAATCTTTCATTCCTTCAACTGAAGTACCCGGAGAAAACCCACCAACTGAATAAGATCCAAATTCCACACAGATTTGAAACTTGGTGCTCAGAACTGTGCGGCAGATTCGAACCAGTCGTTCATTCATTCATTCATTCATTCATCTTCCGTTCCGCTTATCTTCACTAGGGTCGCCAGCGGTCGCCATATTAGTCATTCTTTCCACGGGATAAAGATCATATGCTTTCTTTCTGCATTCTGATATTATCTGCGAACGTGTGTTTCCATGTTCAAACATCTGTTGCTTGGAGTAATTACACTGCGACACAGATGCTACTCGTTAGGCCGTCTATTTGTTTTTTTATTTTGTACATTTTTAATTTTTTAATAAAACTAAGACTTTCCCAAGCCTGAGCTGCTGGTCATTTCAAATAGACGTTCTCCCTCACGACGCTTTATTACCCTCTAGTGTCCACTTTTGGAATAGCACCCACTGAGCCCACGAATTGAACCAAACTCCATTGGAAGGATTGTGTTTTTCAACGCTGCACGTCACATTACCTGCTTTTTTCCCCATAATTTTAAAATATTCCTCAATCATAAAAAAATATGATCAATTCGGCATGAATACAGCTTGTCAGACTTCACTCTTAATTGCTTAACTCTGCAACATGTGCAGTAATTGCTTGAAAAAAAACAACAACACACATTTCCTATTGAGCAATCATCCCGTCAACATGTTTGGCTTGGTGGGTGGTGCCTAGCGTGCATTCTTATATGCCCGCACACACTTGCATCCAATCATTAACGCGCACACCTCAAGACAGTCAAGCTAGATCCACACTTTCTACCCGAACCGCACAAAAAAAAAAAAAAATGTCACTGGAGGGCAAAGTGGCCGTGGTAACAGGCGCTGCAGCAGGAATCGGAAAAGCGTTAAGCGAGATTCTCTTCAAGAATGGCGCAAAGGTAAGCGTGCAAAAAAAAAAAAAACTTTGGCGGGGTTTGTTTTTGTTTTAGACTACAGCTTTTCGATTTGCAGCTCACATAAAGTGACATAGTTATAACTAACACTCCTTCTTTTATGTGTTTCACTAAAATACAACAAAATGTCCTATGGTCCTACCAAAGTCAAGAGAAAGTTTTAAGACAACGAAATGGAACAGGCTTATTCTTTCTTCTAACGACTTAACAACAACACAATTGGTCCTTTTCAGAGAAGGGGAAACAAAAAATCCCTACCATTGTTCCATTTATTGAAGGCCACAAAGTGCAATTTTGTGGTTTTTGTGATCCCTCATAAAGCAAATTTTGTTTCAAATATCAAATGAAAAGGCTTTGTCATTATGACTGTGCATATAACGAGGGCTTCTCCACAATGTGCTTGAACCAATACATCTAAAAAAAAAAAGACACCAAGGCTTACTGATTAAAAATAGCTTATTTTTCCATCTTATTCCCCATGTCCTCGCATTTGTGTCTATATATATATATATATATATATATATATATATATATATATATATATATTCCTTTTGCTCAGAAAAGAAATTGAGCACTTTTTTTTTTGTATCTTTTGTAATGTGTGTTGAATTTATAATCATCCTCGAGCCCTTCTGTAGTTTGTTTGGACTCCACCTTCGGTCAATTAGCCATGCTAGTGTTTTATAGTATAAACAGTTGCATGGTTTAAATTTTATAAAATGTTATACCATCAGACGTTCTGCAAAGTAGGTGAATCTGACCATGAGTGTGGCAATTAAAAACAAAAAAATACTATTGCTGTTAAAGGTTAATTGGGATTGTAAAGCAAGCACTGAATACTTGTTTTATTTATTTTTTTTTTTTTTAATGTGAGTTTTGAGGAAATAATGTTGTAACATAAAATGTGCATTGTGATTAAACTTTTTAGTTTTTTTTTTTTTTTTTTTTTTTTTTTCTCGTGTCGTCTGTTAAAAGCATAAATTTTCCAGTCTTGTATGAGTTCTAAAAAGTAAGGAGGAACTTTGGAGGCCAAGTCAGGTTTGGCCATCAAACTAAGATCCCTACACACTGCAAAGCTCTTTCACTGCCTGTTTGTGAATGACTGGAAATCTTTCACTTATGAGCCAGAGTATTGAATGGCGTGGAGGCTGAACTGAGCGGCTCTGATTCATGGAAGCAGGGTTTTTTTTTTTTTTTTTTTTTTTGACCTCACCCTGATTTTGAAACTGGATGACTTGCGATGTCTACAAATGCATGACACAGGAAAATTAGTTTACTTCCCTCCACTGCAGGTTGTTCTACTGGATGTGAATGAAAGCGCAGGAAAGAGTTTGATGGAAGCTCTCAACAAGGAGAAGGGGCAAGACTCCGCTCTTTTCCTGAGCTGCGACGTCCAATTGGAGGAGCAGCTGAAAGGTAACGCCGGTGCACTTTTGATTTCGGACAAATGGCCGAAAGGAAGTACGCGGCTATACGACCGGCCTTAGGATGTGTTTGTCAACGTCTATTGTGTTGGAATGGAATGAAAAGCAGCAGTTTGATTGGTTTGCATTCTTCCCCTTGTCTAAACCTGCCTGCCGAATTATCCAGCGTATAAAACCCAACTATGGAGAGAGAGAGTCAGTGATAAGCATTTAAAAAGAATCTCATGGCATATTTCGTCTGCATTCTTTTGGAGCACATTTCAATGTAAATTTATGAATGAAATTATTTTTTTTCATAATGCTTGCTTTGATTGTATTGCAGCACACTTTTTGCCAGTCGAACTGGACTGTTTTGAGTGGGTGGTCGTGTCTCTCGGAGACTATGTACAGTTCACTGTCTTTCAGCTCTCAAATGTACCCCAAAAAAAATTATATTTAATAGTGCGACTTTTTTTTTTTTAGCTTCTTTACAGCATTAATGTGCCAGCCAACCTTTGATATCATAAACGGTGGCGTTAGTTTTACAATTTGCGATAAAACAATGGGCAGGTGCATTTGTCCAAAAGGTCACCATAATAAAGTAGCTCAAATGCATCAGGCAGGGTATCTTGGGTTCAAAGGAGGGGGCAAGGCCTCTGAAATAAAATCCAAAATTCGACTGTTGGCTTGAGGAGAATTTTTTTTTTTTTTTGTTAACATTAGTCAAATGTAGCTCAGCTTGTTCTGAGGTAACTAATACCCTTCAAGTTGTGAAGCGCTTCTGAAATGGTGGGAATAAGGCAATAAAAGTCAGTATCTGCATGAAATTGGGCTAATCCAACATGCTGTCTATAGAAAATAGTAGTGTCCTGAAGACTGAGCCCAGAGGAACTCCAAATTGAGCTATTTTGAATGTGATAATTCATTGGTGTGGCATACTTTTGCCTTTTTATCTAAAAGGTCAAAGATGTATAGTTTAACCCTTATCGTAGCTGTGACTGTGCGATTCCTTCTCAAAATAGATCGAGAATACAATTACAAAGAATTCCTCAACTAGTTGGTGAAAAGTATTTCTAGAATCTTGGCCAAAACTATTGACTTGTAATTTTCCCAGCTGGATCACTTCCTTTTAATACAGGATGCAGAATTTTGGTGATTGTATTTCATGACAAAACTAAATCTGAAAATAAACTTAGTTTGCCTAAAACCTTCCACTTCAAAACTGAAAGTGTTAACATGTGGAATTCCTGAATTAATCCCCCAATCATACATGGCCAAGCTGCTTTCAAGACCACTGCTGACACCTTTGGCGGTATCGACATCCTTTGCAACAACGCTGGCATCCTGAATGAGGGCGACTGGGAGCTAATGGTGGCCATCAACCTTGTAAGAACCCGGCGATGCGGTTGCGTCTGTGATGCCCACCCACCTGCCACCAAATGGTCGGGGACTCACGAGCTCCTGATTGTCAAATAACTGCTGTTATGGATTTTGTGATAGGTGGGCGTGATCAAGGGGACTTACGCAGCCCTGGAGCACATGAGCAAGTTGAAAGGTGGCCGAGGAGGAGTCATTATCAACACAGCTTCCATGGCAGGTGAAGGCGCCCACGCTTGACTTTGAATATCGTTGCTTGGAAGGTGGTCAGCCAGGGAATGTAGCTTTAAAATTTGGCTTTCACAACTGATTATCCATGAGCCTTTGATACTTTGGTCATGCAGAAGTTCTGAGATTGTTTTATCGAATAGTGGTTTTTGTAAATTTCCAGTAGTTCTCCCCGTTGAAGGACAAATTGTTTACCCTGCAAGATGTGGAATGTATGACGGCGACTCGCAGATACTTGTCATAACGTGGCGAGGCTTTGTCCTTATAGGACCTTCTCTGGCTGCAGACCAATACTGGGGTGGGGGGGACACTGTAAATGTTTAAAAATTAACTTTTTGCAGCCATCAACGCGCACGCTGGCTGTAGCTATAACTTGATGCCAGCAAATTGCCACTCGTTAACATTTACAAGATTAAAAAAATGTTGCCGTAGCCTGTAAATCATTGCATGTTTTGCTCCTTTTTTTTAAGTTATGAAATGAAAGCCACATGAGGTGGCAATTTAGACGTTTTAGAACTTTATGTAACACTTTGCGTAACAAGAAGCAGATTCATGATGAAGGGAACAAATATAATTCACTGTACAAAAAGGTGAGGGGAAAGAATAGAGCACGAGATTGACAGACTGGTCGGTGAAGCGTCTACAGTGATGCGGACTTTATCAGTCCGTCGTGGAAAAGAGGCAGTCAAGGCGACGCTCTCAATTTACCAGGCTATCTACGTTCCTACCCTCACCTGTGGGTCGTGACGAAAGAACAAGAGCCCGGATACAAGCGGCCCAAATGAGTTCCCTCCGCAGGGTGTCCGGCCTCTCCCTTAGAGATGGGGTGAGAAGCTCGGTCGTACGGGAGGGGATCAGTGTCGAGCCGTTACTCCTCTGCATTGAGAGGAACCAGTTGAAGTGGGTGGGGCATCGGTTTCGGACGCCTCCCTGGTGAGGTGTTCCGGGCATGTCCCACCGGAAAGAGACCCCGAGGGTGACCCAGGATATGCTGGAGAGACTCTCTTGGCTGGCTTGGGAATCCCTCTGGAAGAAGTGGCTTGGGAAAGGGAAGTCTGGGTATCCCTGCTGAAGCTACTTACCTCTGTGACCCGACCTGGAAAAGCGGTAGATAATGGATGTACAAAAGGTATTTCATCATAGTCCAAATATTTCAAGTACTGTACATCCAAAGGGGGTTGAGCTCTGCCTTGAAAGTGAGGTGAAGTCTGCGATTTCTGCCCCCAACCACCTCACAAAGGTTTGAATTTGCCAAGCGATGTCACAAGGGTGCCAAATTATTTTTGTACAAATGAAGCTCCTCAAATCACTTGCGTTCCTTCGTACCCAAAATGACAACGGTGCATACTTTTGGCTAAATGAAGCTCTTCAACTCCAAAATGGTTCCTTGGTCCCAACATGACACGATGGTCACAAGAGATTAAATTTGGTCTAAATGAAGCTCCTCAATTAAGTATGGTTGATTTTTGGCAAGAAGCTATCACCCTCCTCCTCTGGCCAACATAAGACTTGAAGGCGCTGCAGTATTAAAATGCATATCTGGCATAAATTACCAAAAGTGTCAAATCCCAATGTGTTGCCCCTTTTTTTTTTTTTTTTTTTTTTTTAATTTTATTTATTTTTTTAAACATAGGTATCAAACCTCTGCTGAGCTGCCCAGTCTACAGCGCCACAAAGAGCGGCGTGATCGGCTTCACCAGAGCCATGGCGGTGAGCTTGTTTTAACGACTCGCGCAAAATGTGAAACTCTGTACCACGAATATGGAATTGTGCTTTGTGTACGTGCTAGGGCGCCTCCACCATGGCGGGCTTCGGCATCCGCTTTAACGCCCTCTGCCCGGCTTTGGTGAAAACTGAGCTGCTGGCGCACTTGACTGAAAAACTGGGCCAATTCACCATACTGGAGGAGCCCACCAGGCAACTACTAGACAAGTACGGTGTGTTAAGGTGAGTGGTGGGATTCCGTGCACCCCTGTTTCAAATTAAATGAGTAAATCTCATCACCCCCCCACCCCACCAAAAAAAACGCATGTGGTTTTTAAGTAACTACTTGGGAACGCTGTCATGTCAAAGAGCAAAACTGGTTTTAAGCTGCCCATTTAAAGTGTTCTGAATTGTTGTCACAAATTGACCAATTTACATGACTCAACAGCAAAGTGCTAAAGCGTTGGCCTCACGGTTCGATCCCGGCCCTGCCTGTGTGGAGTTTGCGTGTTCTCCCCGTGCCTGCGTGGGTCTTCTCAGGGTGGGCACTTCGGTTTCCTTCCACATCCCAAAAATGTGCAACATTAATCGGAGACTCTAAATTGCCGATAGGTGTGAGTGTGACAGTTTGTGTCCTTATGTCATGCGCTTGGCTGGCAACCCGTTCAGGGTGTACCCTGCCTGTTGATAGCTGGGATAGGCTATGGCACTCTCCGCAACCCTCATGAGGATAAGCGGCTTTTTTTTTTTTTGGGGGGGGGTGGCAACAGTGACTCAGCTGGTAAAGCCTCACAGTTGTGAGGACCCAGGTTCGATCGCGAGCCCGCCTGTGTGGAGTTTGCATGCTCTCCCCGTGCCTGCGTGGGTTTTCTCCGGGTGGGCACTTCGGTTTCCTCCTGCAGCCCAAAAACATGCAACATTGATTGGACACTCTAAATTGGCCCTAGGTGTGATTTTTGCAAGTGCGGCTGTTTCTCTCTGTGCCCTGTGATTGGCTTGCGACCAGTTCAGGGCGTACCCTGCCCGTTGACAGCTGGGATAGGCTCCAGCACTCCCCGCGACCCTCGTGAGGATAAGCGCCCAAAAAAATGGATGGATGTTCTGATCGTCTCACACAAAGCAAAACCTGCACAGCTTCTGATAAATGGCACATACTCAAATGTTCAGTTTTTATGCAGGTCCGCTGCATGCAGAAATCAAACCAAGTGTAATTGGGTCAACTGAAAATGTTTTTTCAAGTACCAAATGTGTGCATTTTAATTTTTCATTTAGCTTAGTTGCAACACCCTAGCTTCAGCTCAGTAGCCATGGTAACATTTGACTTGGTGAGTAGTGACTCATTTGCACGAGACAAGTCTGGCTCCTGAAAATTGCTGACTTTAAATGGATAAACTAGCGTAGGGGTAATGCCTGAAATCAATTTTCCACAACCAATTTTTTTTTTTTTTTTTTTTTTTTTTCTTTTTAATGTGCCACGTTTTTTGTTTCAGTCCCTCAGATGTTGCAGAGTGCCTTCTGGAACTGGTGACAGATGAGAGCAAGAACGGTGAGGCCTACATGGTGTGCCCCATCGGAAACATGTACGCGACGTTCCCTTCCATCGAACCGGAGGCCAAATAGTTTTTCCTCACCCAACTCGTCTGCTTATTGAATGTATTGTAAAATATATCTTGCATATAGCTTTCCGCTTCAATGGATGTTGAATTGATACAGATGCCATATTAAAACTTAACCAGAGATTGCATCATTGTATTCTTATTTTCATTCAACTTTTGGTGCTTTTGCACATTTTAGGGTAAAAATTTGTTCCTGCTGGGGGGGGGGGGAATGCAACCAATTCAGGGAGGGGAAAAAACATTTTAATTTAAATGATACCTATTTTTATGTTCTTGGGGGGGAGGGGGGAGATTTTTTTTTTTTTTTTTTTTTTTTTTCTATAGTGAATTTATAGGCTATGGATTTTTGAATACTAAAACATTTCAATACTTTTTACAACAAAAAAAGTACAAGGATTGCTTCTACTGGAGAGTACATTTTTGCATGTAGGTGAACATATGACCGTACAGAAACAAATACAAAGTCATTTTAACTATTGGAATTGGGTTTTAGGTGATTATTTTACCATTGAGCACATTTCGTTAAGTTAGTTGCTTTTTCAAATAGAATTTAGAGCTCGAGCTGCACAAACCTCAGCCAAGTCTGACAGGAGCGACACCTGCAGGTCTAATTTTTTTGTTGCATCCGCAAAGGATTGTGGGGTGTTTATGTGGGGGATTTTTTTTTTTTTTTTTTTGCAACAAAAGTGTCCCCTTTATGGGCGGGGAGAAAGCGTGTCATACAACGTAAATCGATCGAGAACGTGGCTCTGAGGAAAAACTGAATTCCGAATTCGTGATTTTAAGTCGACTTCCACGAATAAATCACGGCAAGGCTCAAAGATCGTCTGTTGTGGCAGTTGGCCAGATGATTGCTCGGTATAGGAAATTTCAGACTGAGTGAGCGCTCTTTCTTAAATTCGCCGCCCCAAAGTTCCGCCGAAGTAAAGCGATGCGCATGCGCACTGGCGGCGGAGAGTTGGGGGGGGGGAAATAATTTGCGAGCGAGGCGAAGTTGTGATGGCGGTCGCGATGGAGACTGAACAATTCCCTTACTTGCCTTCGGGGCTCGATCAAGGTGCGGACTTGTTGATAACGAAAAACACCTTCCTTCTACTGCGATTTTTTTTAACCGGCTACTAAATAACACTCGTTGCTAACTTAAGCTAAGCTAGCGACCGCCGATTGGTTTCCAAGGTCGTAGAAAGCTCGTCCGCGTTGCATGTTATTGTTATTATTTTTGCACAATGACGGGAAATGACTTTACCGGTGGGGCTTCGGGATACGCTAACATATGGAGTTTTAATGTGCTCCCGAGCTACGTGCGACTTGTGGAACTGATTGCATAGCTTAGCTTCCCCCCACGTTGAAGTCGTTAGCTTGGAGCTAGCTAGCGGGCACGCTGCATTTAGCTGAGATTACCTTTGATGCAATGCAACGATTCCCATTCTAATTTATGTTTATGGATCTTTTAGAGCAAGGGTGTCGAGCTCATCGCAGATCGCAGGCCATATTCACTCCAATTTGCTCTAAGTGGACCGATAAAATGGCTATAAATGTCTCCATATTCTAAATTGTTTCTGGGGAAAACGATTGCAAGCACGTTCTGAGAATGATGGAAAATATATCAAATCATACGAGCAATCTAGAAGAAGTCAACGGTGTAATGATTTGTGTTTTTTTTATTTACACTCGTGGGATTTGAGACCAAAGTGGATCTATATATGGACCGTTTATAAGACATCTTTCCCGGATACAGAAATAATAAATTACAAATTTCAGCATCCATCTTGAAATTTTGACCTAAACTGACTTATCGCACCGTAGAAACTATACTACAAATAATTAAAAAAAAAGGGTTACACCATACCAACCTCTTTTAAAGCGAAACTGTTGACTGATATGTAGCAATTTTCAGACTCTGAAAAATATTTCTACAGGGGTGATGCGTTTTTCCACAACTGTATTCTTCACAATGCAAAGGTGACACATTTTACATGAAGTAGGCTTACTTTACTCCTGAATTTGGGCATCTTTGAGCCTTTACTAGTGCATATTAAATCCTTATATCTCAGCCAAGTTCAGAATGTCATTTCAGTAGTAAGTGGATTGAATTGAAAACAATACTCTTTTTATAGCAGTTAATTTGTTTCCTATCCCCACGGACACTCCTGTTCTTAAATGGGTAGTTTCGGGTGGGCAATATGCGCCTCGTGATTGGTGTTAGTGAATAGCGATCGGTGAAAATATGAATTTAATGCAAATGTGAATCAAGAAGCCATTTTGTCAGAGATGGCCTCTTCAAACAATGAAATTGTCCTCTTGGTGTTTAATTTCAGTTTTGCATGACTTGTCTGTATTTTTGTCCTCCTCACCACAGTCAATAAGATGATCAAGGAGCACGGCGACCTATTTACAGATAACCTGTGCAGTGTTTGCAACGCCGTCCTCATATCAGAGTCGCAGAAGTTGGCTCACTATCAGGTTGGCAATTTATTAATTTTTTTGCTGGCATTGTTTTAAAGTTTTTGTTTTCTGTCTGATTTAGAGCAAGAAACATGGAAACAAGGTGCGACGTTACCTTTCCATCCAAAACGAGAAGGAGCCGGACTCCAAAAGGTTCAAGTCCACTTCCTCTGACGGTGTAAGTGGAGCCTTTAGTCGAGACGGGGGTTGCCAAAGGGGCGGAAATTTTCCATTGAGAGTTAAGATGGGGTATTTTTGAAAATATTCCAAATGATAAACTTCGTAGATCGGTATCATTACCCAAACATAAAGATTTTGTTTGTTATAAGTAGACACCCACAAGATTGATAACTCGTCTTTCCCACGTGCAAGGAGATTACAATACCTGAATGGAATGAACTCACACCGCGGGTGATTGCCAAGATATGTATCAAGATATCTTATTGGATGTCTTAAAGTCTGCCGGAGGGTTGCCGTTAAGATATCAACGCTGCCCCAGACATTCTAAACTTCATTTTGCCGTCGCAGGGCTAAATTGTTGGTTCCGGACGGTGAGTGACTTTTGCTTCTGTGTGCGTTCGTCTTGTCAGTTCGACGGCAACAACGGCGAGTCGGACCCGATGAAGATCTGCGACACTTGCAAGATGACCTTCACCTCGGCCGTCATGGCGCACTCTCACTACCAGGGAAAGATCCACGCCAAGAACCTAAAACTCAAATCCGTGGATCCTCTGACCCGTACGTATGCTGTGTTGGGGGTTTCTTGGATACATGAGGTTATGAAATGCACGAACAAATATTCACTCCAATTTGGACTTAAAAAGTGTTAGTGTCAGACTATATTTTTCCTAAACTGCACTCCACTCCAGGAGACGCCATACTCTTAAGTGTTGTCCTACTTTTCCCCCCTCCAAGGGGAAAAAAAACGCGTGATGTCACTTAAATGTCCAATCAACCTGACTTCAACATGTGTATTATTGCGCTAAACATTTTTTTTCCATTAAAAAAAACCCAAACATTTGAAAATCATGTAGTTGAGGTCCAATGAAAAGCCATACAATCATCAGAACATCAACAGTTGAGTCGGGAAGAGCATTTGGAAAGAATATTTTCTTTTTAGAGATACTGCCACAAGTGTGTTCACTTATTATAAGTTTGACTTTCGTAAGGCAAAAGTTTAGAACGCATTTTTCCTTCATTTCTTTTGTAAGTTTAATAGTTGTGCGGTGCTTTCATTTCAGAGTGAATAAGGAATTGACATGCATAAATTTAAATTAAAAATAAAAAGCTGGAGTCGTTGGGGTGTTCTATAACCTTTAATTGTTAGCTTATATGTGGGTGGCATTTAACAATAATTCGATTTCAGTTGTCTTTCTTCAGCAATGTTATTCATTTTTAAAATAATTATTTGAAACAAATATTTTGGAGTTTATTTGGAAGTGATTTTTTTTTTTTTTTAAATCTGATGCATGTGTTAAAAAAAATGCCTCTGATGTAAGAAATGGCCTCCTCCTAAAAGACACCTGGGCCTCTCTGAACTTGAATTATTTATTGGTAAGCTTTCTCTTTAATGTTTGTTTTTTCTTCCATTCTTTCCGCAGTAGCGCAACAGGGCGCACCAGCACCATCCAAGAAGAAAGCAGCAGCGCCAGCGTCGGCGGCGGCCGAGACGGCAGCAGCAACTGTCCAGGGCAGCGAGGGCAGCGACAAGGACCCCAACCGCTTTTGCTCCATCTGCCAGGCATCCTTCAACAACGCGCTGATGGCCCAGCAGCACTACTCGGGCAAGAAGCACAAGAAGCAACTCACCAAGCAGGACCTGATGAAGATCTACGGCACGCCCGCCACACCGGGTTAGTACCTAAACATGATGTCCCGCTCTCACCTCTTTATAGAACTTTACAAAAATTCTTAGTTCATTTTTATTCTTTTCAATTACAGCATCTTCAGCAAAGGGCTTGCCGTGTACCCTCTGCAACATTGAGCTCAACTCTGTGGATCAGTACCAGTCTCACATCAGCGGGGCCAAACATAAGAACCAGTATGTACACCACAGCCCTTGTTTTTCCATCTTTTGGCCATATAAGACGCCAACTGCAGATATAATGGATAGAGCTCGTGCACCTACGGCATAAAATCACGTGACTTTTGTTTACCTCGCCATATTGCCGGTCAAGCTAAGCAATGCTAAGTCGGTTGGAGATGACACGGAAATATGTCTCGTAGCACCACGCCCGGAATCTTGTCCGATACCGTCAGACATTTAGAAGGTGAAAATAAACCACAGTACGTGGAAAAATTAGATAAACTCAGCATAGAGGACCCATGTTTAATGCCGAAGTTGATGTTTTCGCCGATAAGAAATTGGACTGTTAATTCGCTTCCGTTGGATCTACACGTGGATCCGGTGAGTAAGTCGTCGAGATTTACAGGAAAAAGTTTGAAAGCGTAGAAAAGTCTGGACGCATATGAATACTTTGTTGATGGATCTGTTCTCAACCAAGAATAAATTCCACATAGTGATGGTTTTGACGGCTCGTGAACACGGAAGCGTGTTCGGCGACACGTTAAACTTTGCCGGAATCCATCGAACTTTTCAGCTAGTATTCAATACAAATACCAATATTTAAATAAATGACCCCTGGTTTTACACAAACTGGCATTCATTAACTTTGATTGGGGAAAAAAAAAAAAAAGAGCCAGAGTCGTCTCCACGGAATGTACACGGAAGCGATTGCGGCCACACACAACCTCTGTAAACCTCTGCGACAGACATTTTATTTTTTTTTTAATACGCATTGTTCTCAAATGAGCCAACCTGGCATTATAAACACGTTTTGGTACTTTGAGATTGGGAAGAATAATTGCTACCTGAAATGAAGCGATCGCTACACAGGGGTGTGTGTATTTTGGTTGGGCCCCCATCCATCACGTTTAATTGCGGAAATCCATCGATCTTTTCTGGTCTTTTCAGCCTGTATTCGATAGAATGACCTCTTTGAATATCTGTGTCGCCTGTTGTGACAACCAACATCACAACAGGTCTCGGGTATTGTAAATATTCTCCTCCGGTTCAATGTTGAGCAGCTCTGTTTGACAGGCAATATGGCGCCGTGAAAACGTGACGTCACGTGCACGAGCTCTACAGTGACGGTCCTCTAACTTTTTACAAGTACCACCTAAAAAATACATAATAAATATAGGGGGAAAAAAACGCCAAAAAGATTGATTACATTCAAATGTACATAAAAGTGAAATAAAAATGTAACCTAACTTTTAACCGTATGTATTACCACCACTTGTAGTGGCAATAGTGTCAACTGTTTTAGATGGTTCCTTCCAAATTAAACTCGCCATAACTTGGTTACAGAATGAAAAAATCTGGCCTGAGCCCGTCCGACAGCCAGCAGTCATCTGGGCCCCAAAACAAGCGCGCCGACGGCGACGACCAGTTTGCCGAAAACAACTACAGCGAGCAGCCCGGCAACGGCGCCTACCAATTCCGCTCGGGCGACCACTTCGCGTCCGGGGAGGACCAGTTTGTGACGGAAGAAAACCTTTTCGAGACGGAAGAGAACTTCTTCGGCATAGGAGGCAACATTTTTCCCGTTGCAGACGACCAATACAACGAAAGCAGCTAGTACGCCACCACTGACAAGTACTTCAACCGGGAGACTGGGTTTTGCGCCGGACTTTGGAGGATTCACTCAGAAACCAGAACAATAACAAAACCTAGCCCCCACCACAAGACCCCCTCTCCGCCATACAAACACAAAATAGCTTTTTCCTAAAATAGGAGTCTCAACCCCAGTGTGACGTTTTATTGTTTAAAACCTCTTTCTCTATTCTAGCAACAACGAGAAAAAAAAAAAAGCTTGTGACAGCCGCGATTGTTTTTCAGCATGCGATGACTTTAGAAATACTGCCCTTGAAAAAAATCACGAGACCTTCAATGGAGAACCCAAAAATCCACACGCATCACGGCGATAAGCTCGGTGGATGTTATTTCTCGTTCCAAAATGGCTACCGTCGTCGAGCCACAGCATAGCTTGGAATTATAATTTTTATTCATCTCACACTTTTTTTCATAATTTTCACTTAAATGCTAAAATCATTTTTTTTTTAAACCTTTTATGACAATTTAGTTCAAGAAATATTTACGACTCTCCTACTAGGAAGCGCGATTACGCTCAAATGCCGTTTTTCCACTAACGCTGGCGTCTCAAAACAATGAAGAAAGCAGCTAGGACGAGAGTTTCTTAAATTGGCCCTTCATATTGGTACGGGTGTACTTTGGAAGTAGATGAGTGCTGCCAGGATTTGAATTTGAGATGTAAAGTGATGACATTTTCGATAGTTGCTACAATTCGCTGTCTAAAATTCACCGTCTGTGCCACCAGGCAGGGTTAGTTCAGGTTACGTGACTAAGAAAGCGTGACCGGATTGGCTGGCTGTTGGGTTCTGACCTGAAGTGACCTTGCTCGGTGGCACAGATGGTGAAATTCAGACAGCGAATTGTAGCCAGTTGAATTGTTAACATTGAAAAGTTACACCGAAATACAACAATTGAAAATGTGATGACTTGACATTTCAAATTCAAATCCTGTGGAGACTAATCTGCTTCCATAGAGCGCCCTGACTTAACGTTGACGATTGTTGATCTCGACTGTTTTCTGAGCAGATTTGGGGAGGAAAAATGTCACTTGGCACAGACCGCACCACAAGATGATCATTCTGAATATCGGTATGTGCGTCCCCCCTGCTTGAAGAGACTGCAGGGGTTGCGAGAACCTGCTCGGAACCCTGGCTGAGCAGGTCCTATTTCTAGCGCCAGTGGAGAAGCGGCATTTGCACTCCTGCTTCGGAGGGGCCCCCTCGTGGGAACGACCCAAAGATGTCAGGTGGGCTCCATCGTGCCGCGTCCTGCTGTCAATTTCAATCTCACACTGGAAGTATCGCCGTCACCGAGAAGAAAAGTAGCTCGAAGCGGCTCTTCTACTGCGGTAGTTTTTCTTGTACCTTTGTTTTTGTTCCGCTTTTTTTGTTCCAGCAAGTGAACGGTCAATAACACACGAGTCCTGCGTTTCATAACGTCTTGAAGTGATGTCAAAATAGAAAAGTGATGTCAGTATCATTCAAGTAAGTCTTACCTGTCCTCGACCGGTTGAATATTTTATTACTGAATGTTTGCTTTATATATCTATTTAAAAAAAAAAAAAAAACGTGTGTTTTTTTCCTGCTGTACAGCTTGTTGTTATCCTCATTGGTCGTCATATTTTTGTCATCTTTCTGGCAAAATTGCAAGTTGTGCATCTGTTACATAAAAAAAAAATACATCCTTTCTCACAGTTTGCTGGATTTATTTGATTTTGTCGGAATATATTTTAAATTTACCCACTGGTGATGAGAATATCAATATAGGCGTATGCAGTTGGATTTCAAGATTAAAAAGGGGAAACGTATGATACAGATCCATTAAGCACAGGAAAGTACTTTTCAAAACACCAGTGATAAATAATCATTTGGATAGTAACTTGTAATTATTTTTTGAAAATGTACATTTTGCGTTTTCCGCTGGAAAAGTTTACTTCCTAAACTTCTTAATGGGAAACAACATCGTGAGGCGTGATGTAGTGAACTGCGTTTTATTTTTTATTATTTGGGCAAAACTCCCAAGCGGACTGGCGCGATTGCCAAGGAAGATAACAGATTACCGTGGTCACTCTAGCTGTTTTATAATACAAAAAAAAAAAAAAAAACGGGGAATATTTTAGAGGCTATGCTTGACTACGTTTACGGATTTCATTGACACAGACGCCACACTTCACTTTTTAGCCACAGGTACGTCAAATTCTGAAAGTTAAGATTGTAATTTTCTTTTTAATTGAATTACTGAACTTTTCTACCATATTCCTTCTGAGAATCACATTTATACTTTATATATATATATATATATATATATTTTTTTTTTTTTACTATACTACTTTTGTTGAAAAATGGTACAGCAAGTTACATTTTATTGCTATTTTGATGTATCTTGGTATTGTGATGTCATATCATGGCTTAATATGATTCCTTCCTCTTGTGTATTACAGTAGTATTGCATAGAGCTGAGACTATGAGAAGCACACGGTGGCGCTAGTGCACCTCCCCAGAAGCAGTTAAGTCTACTTTTATTCACTCTTGTTGCGGACATTGCAAAGAACTGCCTCACATTCTCATCATTCTCAAATATGTAACGCCAGGGTTTGAATGCGTGTGTGTGTGTGACGCAAACACAAACAGATAGTCTAGTGTCGATGCAGGTTCGCTCGGCTGGCAGTAAATTTACTGGTTGTCTCTGGACACCCCCCAACACACACCATGACAGCTTTAAATCTTTCAGCCTGACCCCGGAATGGAAAGCTTTGGGATAAATTCCACACAGGACACACGGGACACACACACACAATGGTTACACTATGCTGTCCTGTGGAGGAGACAGGATGCAAAGTCACTTCTCAAATAGAAAAGTGGTTTGTTCCCCCCCGTACAAACCATGGACACAAATTGCGCTTAAAAGTCACTGATGAAGTCCTAAGTGAGTGTTGATGTCAGTGTCAATTTTCTTGTTGCGTTGTGGGTCAAAATTAGTCGAGTTTAATACCCCCCCAAAAAATGTTTTTCAGCGGAAAAGCTCTCGTACACATAACGGTAATTTACTGATTTTCTGTTTTGTTTTGGTTAAAAAATAATCACTTCAATGCGAATCCTTAATTGAAAGCTCATTCAACATCCTTGGGTCAAACTCACTAAGGAACATTTGTTTCTGACAAAAAGAACATAATAATAATAAAAGTAATTAAATACAAACAATATTTAGTGGATGTGACTGATGGTGTAGTGATACACACGCCTGACTTTGGTGTGGGCAACGTGGGATCGATTCCCGCTCAGTGATGGTGTCGAAATCTGTAGTCTTCCTTTCGCCCGAAGCTAGATGGCATAGGCTGCGGCTCTCCCGTGACCCTTGTGAGGATAAGCGGCTTGGATAATGGATGAATATTTAGTGGGATTTTTCCTCAAGTTTTTTTAAAAATAGTCCTGATCAAAATGACCCAGCAACAGTATATTCCTGACAAAGACAAAAATAAACAAAATATAATTGGCAAGTTAATAACTTGATATTGACAATCTTAATTGTGATTTTGTTCCTCATTACTGATCTTCTTCTTTTCCTTTCGGCTTGTCCCGTTAGGGGTCGCCACAGCGTGTCATCTTTTGCCATCTTAGCCTATCTCCTGCATCTTCCTCTCTAACCCCAACTGCCCTCATATCTTCCCTCACCACATCCATAAACCTTCTCTTTGGTCTTCCTCTCGCTCTTTTGCCTGGGAGCTCCATCCTCAGCATCCTTCTACCAATATACTCACTCTCTCGCCTCTGAACATGTCCAAACCATCGAAGTCTGCTCTCTCGAATCTTGTCTCCAAAACATCCAGCTTTGGCTGTCCCTCGAATGAGCTCATTTCTAATCCTATCCAACCTGGTCACTCCGAGCGAGAACCTCAACATCTTCATTTCTGCCACCTCCAGTTCAGCTTCCTGTTGTTTCTTCAGTGCCACCGTCTCTAATCCGTACATCATGGCCGGCCTCACCACTGTTTTGTAAACTTTGCCCTTCATCCTAGCAGACACTCTTCTGTCACATAACACACCAGACACCTTTCGCCAGCTGTTCCAACCTGCTTGGACCCGTTTCTTCACTTCCTGACCACACTCTCCATTGCTCTGTATTGTTGACCCCAAGTATTTGAAGTCGTCCACCCTCGCTATCTCTTCTCCCTGTAGCCTCACTCTTCCCCCTCTACTTTTCTCATTCACGCACATATATTCTGTTTTACTTCGGCTAATCTTCATTCCTCTACTTTCCAGTGCATGTCTCCATCTTTCCAATTGTTCCTCTGCATGCTCCCTGCTTTCACTGCATATGACAATATCATCTGCGAACATCATGGTCCAAGGGGATTCCAGTCTAACCTCATCTGTCAGCCTATCCATTACCACTGCAAACAGGAAGGGGCTCAGAGCTGATCCCTGATGCAGTCCCACCTCCACCTTAAATTCCTCTGTCACACCTAAGGCACACCTCACCATTGTTCTGCTGCCATCATACATGTCCTGTACTATTTTAACATACTTCTCTGCCACACCAGACTTACGCATGCAGTACCACAGTTCCTCTCTTGGTACTCTGTCATAGGCTTTCTCTAGATCCACAAAGACACAATGTAGCTCCTTCTGACCTTCTCTGTACTTTTCCACGAGCATCCTCAAGGCAAATAATGCATCTGTGGTACTCTTTCTAGGCATGAAACCATACTGTTGCTCGCAGATACTTACTTCTGTCCTGAGTCTAGCCTCCACTACTCTTTCCCATAACTTCATTGTGTGGCTCATCAACTTTATTCCTCTATAGTTCCCACAGCTCTGAACATCCCCTTTGTTCTTAAAAATGGGAACTAGAACACTTTTCCTCCATTCTTCAGGCATCTTTTCGCCCGCTAGTATTCTGTTGAATAAGTTGGTCAAAAACTCCACAGCCATCTCTCCAAATTGCTTCCATACCTCTACCGGTATGTCATCAGGACCAACTGCCTTTCCATTTTTCATCCTTTGTAATGCCTTTCTGACTTCCCCCTTAGTAATCATTTCCACTTCCTGGTCCTTCACTCTTGCCTCTTCAACTCTTCCTTCTCTCTCATTTTCTTCATTCATCAACTTCTCAAAGTATTCTTTCCATCTATTTAGCACACTACTGGCACCAGTCAACACATTTCCATCTCTATCCTTAATCACCCTTCACCTTCTGCACATCCTTCCCATCTCTATCCCTCTGTCTGGCCAACCTGTAGAGATCCTTTTCTCCTTCTTTCGTGTCCAACCTGGTGTACATGTCTTCATATGGCTCTTGTTTAGCCTTTGCCACCTCTACCTTTGCCCTACGTCGCATCTCGATGTACTCCTTTCGCCTCTCCTCAGTCCTCTCAGTTTCCCACTTCTTCTTCGCTAATCTCTTTCCTTGTATGACTCCCTGTATTATGGGGTTCCACCACCAAGTCTCCTTCTCCCCTTTCCTACCAGATGACACACCAAGTACTCTCCTGCCTGTCTCTCTGATCACCTTGGCTGTCGTCATCCAGTCTTCGGGAGCTTCGGTTGTCCATCGAGAGCCTGTCTCACCTCTTTCCGGAAGGCCGCACAACATTCTTCCTTTCTCAGCTTCCACCACCTGGTTCTCTGCTCTACCTTGGTCTTCTTAATCTTCCTACCCACCACCAGAATCATCCTACATACTACCATCCTATGCTGTCGAGCTACACTCTCCCCTACCACTACTTTACAGTCAGTAACCTCCTTCAGATTACATCGTCTGCACAAAATATAATCTACCTGCGTGGTTCTACCTCCGCTCTTGTAGGTCACTATATGTTCCTCCCTCTTCTGGAAATAAGTGTTCACTACAGCCATCTCCATCCTTTTTGCAAAGTCCACCACCATCTGCCCTTCAAAGTTCCTTTCCTGGATGCCGTACTTACCCATCACTTCTTCATCGCCCCTGTTTCCTTTACCAATATGTCCATTACAATCTGCACCAATCACAACTCTCTCGCTGTCTGGGATGCTCAGAACTACTTCATCTAGTTCCTTCCAGAATTTCTCTTTCAACTCTAGGTCACATCCTACCTGTGGTGCATAGCCGCTAACCACATTATACATAACACCCTCAATTTCAAATTTTAGTCTCATCAGTCGATCTGATACTCTTTTCACCTCCAAGACATTCTTAGCCAGCTCTTCCTTTAAAATAACCCCTACTCCATTTCTCTTCCCATCTACTCCGTGGTAGAATAATTTAAACCCTGCTCCCAAACTTCTAGCCTTACTACCTTTCCACCTGCTCTCTTGGATGCACAGAATATCAACCTTTCTCCTAATCATCATGTCAACCAACTCCTGAGCTTTTCCTGTCATAGTCCCAACATTCAAAGTCCCTACACTCAGTTGTAGGCTCTGTGCATTCCTCTTTTTCTTCTGACGCTGGATCCGGTTTCCTCCTCTTCTTTGTCTTCGACCCACAGTAGCTGAATTTCCACCGACGCCCTGCAGGTTAGCAGTGCTGGGGGCGGGCGTTGTTAACCCGGGCCACGACCGATCCGGTATGGGATTCTTTAGATGAACGCTCATATTTGTTTGGCACAGTTTTTACGCCGGATGCCCTTCCTGACGCAACCTTCTGCATTTATCCGGGCTTGGGACCGGCCTACAGATTGCACTGGTTTGTGCCCCCATAGGGCTGCTTATTCCTCATTACTGATGATTTAGAATATTTGTGTTATACGTGTTTTTGACATACTTAGGAAATAATGAATATTCTGGTTCTGATGTCCTCGGTCAAATTGACCAAAAAACATAATAGGAAGAAAACTCTCTGATTATGCCAATCAAAGCACGATATCATCATTCATCTTTCTGCAGGTTTTTAATACTTGTTTGTACCGCTTTATTGTTGGACAAGGCATCCCGAATATATTGTACAATCTTACAGTATTGTTCAGTGATTGTCATTGTTTAGTACGTTATAAGAACTCATCACTTTGGTTCCTCCCGTCCTGCCGAACGCTCTTCGCTGTTGTTTTGTGCAAATAAAAAATGACAACTGTACACGGCGCCGTACGTGCTCACGCGGCTGCCGTGAAAAAAATTCTTTTTATTGTCACATCACGTTAGAGGCGTTTGTCTCGCGCCGGTTCTTCGCTTGCCAGAGCAGATTTGCGTGCAAAATAATATTCCCTTTCCATTTAAGAACAAATTCATTCAACAAGTTCGTTCACTCATTCATTCGTTTCATCCATTCAGATTCATAGGTAGCGAACTCAAACTGTCAGCATTGTGAGCAGCTATTAAACATATAGTATGTAAAGCATAAAATCTAATGAACTACTGTTAAATGTAAAATGTCAAAAACAAAACACCTTAGTGGGAAATGACAAAGGTGAATTTAATTTTAACATTCTTGACCGTCCTAGAATATTAGGGATTATAGTATATGATGTACAAAATATAAAATGTACATTGTTACATAGTAGATGGCAGAGATGTCACGGATGAAAAAATGTTTTGTGCCCATAATCCAAATAATTGCTATTTAACTGGCCTTGAGACGTTCATGGAACTGTAAGGAAGTGTGTGTGTGTGTGTGTGTGTGTGTGTGTGTGTGTGTGTGTGTGTCTGTTGCAGGTGGCTGACTGGTCAAATTACAAGGCCAGTAAAAGTGTACAGACACACACACACATGGGTTCATCCATGACGTGAAATTTTTCATGGATCACGAGAAATTCTTGTGACAGATGGACAAATGGCTCGTGTGTGTCTGTGTCTGGGTTGTATTTGTTTGCATGATTTTTGTCGGTTTTGTGTGAGTCTTTGGGTGTGTGTGCTTGTTGTGAGGGTGTCAAATGCGTATATTCTTTGTTTGTGTTTTATGCGTGTGCATGTTTTGTGTGCGAGGAGGATGTCTATGTGGCGTGGTGTCTGTGCGCGTTGTGTTTGAGTCTCCCGTGTGTGTGTGTGTGTTGTGCTTGAGTTTTGTGGTGTGTAGATTGTGGTTTTGTCTGTATATAGTGTGTGTGTTGTATTTATCTAGTGAAGTATTGAGTCTATGTTGTTTGTTCTGGTTGTACGTGTTTGTGAGTCTGTTTTATGTACGTGTTGTCAATGTGTTTTGTGTGTGTGTGGCATATGCATTTTGTTTGTTGTTTGTATGTTGTGCATTTGTTTTGTGTGTGTTGTGTTTGTAGGTTTTGTTTTTGTGTGGTGTGTGTTGGCTGTGTGTGCAAGCATGACTAAGCAGAAACCTGACCAACCGGCGGTCTACTGGACTTGTCAGACACCTGTTGCGCTCCCCACCCCCCATCCCCTCCACCACCACCACACACACAAAACTCCAGTCCCAGCCACCCTTGTTCAAACTGCCCCCCCCCCCCCCTGCACCCTTCTAGGCCGCCTTCGGACACTCGATATGCAGGGAGGGGGGCTGGGGAGGAAGGCACAAGAGGGAGAAAACAGCTGGATCAACTGAAGGCTTCCTCTTCAGGTTTCCGGTCCCGGTCGGACTTGCCAGGTCCGTGCGCTCCCAGTCCCTCCCCGACGGTTTCGGTCCATTGGTCACGTTGGCTAAGGGAGATGACCCGATGCGTGAGGATTCGGGAATTTTGTGAGTGCATTGACTTTCTTCTGACTTTGGTTAGTGACACCTACTGGTGATACGGTGATACTGCAGTGACGAAATTGAGGAAATCTGCAAAGTATGGACCACATTTTTATTCTATTATTATATTGTGTTAAATCTTCACACATACACTGCATTACCAACAATACTGTATATGCACGTGAAGTGCAGGTACTACTTTTCTCCACTAGGGGATCATCATTGTTAGATTGTCGGGAAGGCCCCCAAAGCTGCAGTCAGCACGACAGGTGAGCTGTTCCGCCCTCAAGCACACATCATTGATATTCTAACCTCTTGCGCGTTCCCTGAGGGACGCCAGTCGTCCTCGATGGACACGGATTATTACTACCACCTCATCTTTATGACCCCCACCGCTTAAGTGAACTGGGAAAAAAACTACTAAAAACTATTAGCTCTTTTCAATTGACCAAGACAAATCATTGCTGATTATAAAATCCAGAAAATATGCAGAATTTTTATTTGAAGATTGTTATTCATGTCAGCGTTGATTTGGGAAAGTGGTCGAGTATCTCCTTCAATTCGTCAGATGCCAACTTGCTTTTTATATTTAATACAGTGTAGTGACTCATTTGCATTATTGATACACTCACAATTCTTTGAGATTCTGGGAGATGCAGTGATATGGCGGTGAGCACTTCAGCCTTGCACCCGAGGGCCTATGGGGTCAACTCCCTGCTCCACTTGGGTTTATTGATGATTTGAAATTGTCCATAGCTGTGAACATGTTTTTCTATTGGCTGACAACTGGCCCAGGGGGTATCCCGCTTTGCTCACCCGCCACCATAATGCGGACAAGTGTTACGGAAAACAGATGAATGTCTGATTATCTTTTTTTTTTTTTTTTTTTTTTGTCTTACCTCCAGTTCATTGTTTTATTCCCTGTCCTTTCTCTGCTGTGGGTGGCAGTGCTCGAAATTCTACCAAGCAACAAGTGGCCTCACTTTCCAGGAACCTTTCCAGTTTCAAATGAGAACATAAAGGAAGGTATTAGGAAGGGACAAGCCGAAAGAAACTTACTATTAGGAAGGCTTTAGTCCTCCTTGGTACAAAGTCCCATTGCTACAAAACCAACTCGTCTCACTTTCTGACTATTTTAGGGACCCTTTTGGCGGTCAGACAGCCGCCCAGAGGATGTTTCTCCAGCTCCTTATAGGATACCCCGAGAAGACCTCCTGTTAGGTGCTAAATCTATCATCCTCTCTCCAAATCCGTTTCTAATTCAAACTCATTCACTGCTACTCCTGCATGTAAACATGGATATTTAAATTCAACAGCCATCAGTGGCAGTGAATTATTATTGTGATTTATTTATTTATTTTTTTTTTTTGCTTTTCGAGTTGTGAGTGATCAGGATTGGCTAAAAGGCCCCCCGCAAAAGAGAAGGAGGAGGAAGGAAGGAATCATCCGCCGCTGACCTCTGGAGATCACAGCACTCGGAATGAGAATCAAAAGGTGAGAGGAACACAGGCGGCTTTTATGTTTCCCCTTTCATAATATTGCGAATGAGGAGGGAGACCAACCCTGTGGTTGACTTGTGACCAGTCCAGGGTGCACACCGCGTCTCTGGGGGAAAAACAGAAAGTGGCAAAGAGGGCTCTAGTTACATGGCACAAGACACGTGTTTTTTGTTTTTAGCGTTTGCATTCCGAATCCACAGAAGGCCCAAGTGTCTTCCTCTTGATTTGTGTTGACAGTCTGCAACAATTTGTAATACACGTGTCACAGGGCCGCCAAAACTGGCGACAGACAGACAGAGGGAGGCTTATGTGGAGCCTTTAGGTGGCAGACAGACAGGGAGACGGTCGGGTGGACGCTTAACCCGAGAGTACCCACGGGATCACATATTTAAAAGAGGATTTGCATGTCTTGGGTTCTCTAGGGTTAAGTGCGTAGATGGGTCAGTGATGTGCGTCGCCCCCTTAACAAGACCCGACAGTTTTCACGAGGCTGCTGGTGATGGCGACAGGAACGATCGGCTCTGATTAAAAGGGTGTGATTTTAGCTCAGGAGCACTTGAAGGCCCCACTCATATTTATTGCGGAACAAAACAAAACAAAAGTACAAAGCAACGCCATCAGTTTCAAATCCAAGACGAGTGAAGCAACATCTCAGGGAGGACCACATCAGACTTTTTTTTTTTTTAGCTTGAATCTATGTAACATCGCCTCAAATAAATTTGCTACTAAAGCAAAATAAATAAATACGGATAACAGAGGGTTCGTCTCCCCCCCCCCCCCCAAATTTAATTGGGAGCGATTACAAATCAAAAATTCCACTTCACTGTCCTCAATTCCCAAGTTCCACATTCGTTCACATGAAGTGCTAAACCGGAAAACTTGTAAGTTTTGTTTTTTTTTTTTTTTCTTTCCAAAAGTCTCCTGTGATAGACGGTCCCACCCGTGATCTCACTCGAGAACAACCGCTCGAGGAAAAGGATGCAAAATAAAACAGCTCATTTTGATTTCAAATATCTGACAATGGATTTTTTTTTAAGGACTAATTTAGATAGAAAACAAATCTGTATGTCTATTTTTTTAATCGTGATTTTGATCAATTCTGGGTCCCCTGTCTAATATATTGCTTAAGTCATAGCAGAGTTGTCGGTGGATGGCTAAAAAAAAAGAAATACCACCCCGTGTTTGCTTCCTGTGTGCTTCCTCTGTGTTGTGCGCCCCCCCACCCCCTTTCCTGCCTCGTTCTCTTGGCCGCAGCTGTATGTTTTCATGGTGCATTTCCACTCTTCCACGTTGAACGTTCTGCGGCGCTTAGCACGAGCAGATTAGCATAACAGTCTCCACAGGAACCTTGTCAGCATTAAAAGTCACTTCCTCTCGCAAGTGCTTTAACTTCATAATCTGTCCCTCCCACCGGCCCCCGCCCCACCCGCGACCACCTCAACCCCGGCTCCCTCCAAACCCGCCGGTGCTGACAGTCTCGCTAATGATGTAGTGCAGTCGACACGCCACCGGCGGGCCGGACGACCTTCGCTTGGCTTCCTCCCGCTGGAAAATAATTAAGACGCAAAATAGGAGCGCAGCCTAAAATAACAATTATATTCCTTTAACGAGGAAGTCAGTGCGTACTTAACCTTTTCCGCCTTTGATATCAAACACTTTCTTGGTCTTGTTTTTAATCAAGAATTTACATTTACAACTTGAGCTCCGTAAATAAGCCACTAATATATCACATCGAACCTTTTGACTATTTTCTGATGATCTATTATTACACTAATGAAGAAAAGAAGCAGTGACCTGAAAAACTGGCCATGAGCAAGCTGAAAGGGTAGTAAAATCGGGCAAGGCCTGACGGTAAATGCTGTTTGTGTTTTCTGCTGTTCAAGCAAAAAGGAGCACCAGTTTGGTTGACCACATTGTTTACAGTTGTGCAACCACAAAGGAAGGATGTTTTTCTGAAGGCCCACCAAGCGTGAATTCCAAAACCCGGTGTTTAATGCTTAAAAGCTCGACGAGCCAACAAAAACGCAATCTATTCTGTTTCCGGCATATTTGAGGCCCGCCGAGGTCTCGCATCGCTGCCACGTTTCGCCGCAAGGACTCCATCCGGAGGGCTATTAAGACTGGCTCATCGGATTGTTAAATAACAAAACGCTTTTGTTTTCCCTTTCAGAGTCCGTCCATATTCCCAAGTTCCCACATCCGGACTGGGAAGCAAGGCTGAGAACAGGGAACAGGTGGATCTACAGCCTCTGTTCAGCTGGAGGCTGGGACTGGAACTTTCTCCTCTCTCAGCTGTGCTCCGGGTTCCTTTACCAGAGGTGTCAAAAGTACTCACACTACATCTTTAAGTAGTAGGACAGATACCTTTGTAATCAAAATGGTCAAAGTAGAAGCAACCCTCGCAAATGTCCGATTCATTCACGATTGAAAGCGTTTCTGTCCACAAAAATTTAAAATAGGGTCTAAAATGTCAGATAATTCTTGATCCTTGGGGTATTTTGATGAAAGTGCACCTCTGAAATGCAAGGAAGTCACCTGTGAAGTGTTCAAACTGTTAAAAAAAAATGCATTGTCTCCTTTAAACTCGGTTGGTAAACTAGGTAAAATTTGAGATCATTTGTGCAAAAGTTGTCTATGTCGGAAATATCCCAAGTTTTTAACGACACCTTGTACTATTGCTGCGTTGGTGGTGTTCAAGAAAACCAATGAACTTTTTCAGGTTTTTTTTTTAACTCATCTCTAGCCCCAAAGGTATGATAAATACACACATACGCACATAACGGGCAGAGGGTCGAGTGTGACGTGAGACCGCAGAAAACGTCCCAGAGCGTATTTTGGACTGGAGATCGTATTTCGCCCCTCAGCCACGGCGCACCGGATAGATTTGATTATGGCAACTGCCGCCGGCCAAATCTAATTAGCACGTTATCCGTGGCAGGATGTCTGCCTCGTGTTTCAGCATTTCTTAGCGTCTCGGCTCTTTCTCGGCATGCTGAGATGGTCCCACTGTGTTTTTTTTTTTTGCCCAAAAATGAGAGAAGCAATATTTTCGACTCGAGATATAAATGAGGAGGTTGTTGGAAAAACAAGAAAGACCATGCTGAAGTTGCCTCGCAAGAATATGTTCTTCGGTCCCATCATGGATTTAGATGAAGACAATAATTCAAGACATAGAACATTCAAGACATTTTTTGGGGGAATAAAGTAGGAGTCTGATTGGGTGAAACACAGATGAACCTGGAAAAGAGAGATGAGGACTGATGGGGCAGAGGTGGGAATCTCGGGATGTGAGTGACTGAACCTCCGAAGAACCAGAGCAGGACAGATGAGGTCTGATGGGGTAACACAAGGAAATACCCTAGAAAAGACAGGGGGGGACAGGTTGGTTAGCACAAGGGAATGCAGATGTCTGATTGGCTGAGATGAAGATTTGACAATATAGACCGGGACGGACAGGACACAAGTGGGGAGAACACACTGGAACACCGGGGATCTGATTAGCTGAGACTGAGGGACCTGGTCAAGACGCATGAGGACTGATGAGACATAAGTTTGGACAACACACCTGGAAAGAGGAATCTGATCAATGAAGAACCAGATGGACCAGGACCCAGAATAAAAAGACTGGTAGAAGACAAAGGTAATACATGGATTGGATTGGCTGAGACACCAGGAGAAGACAAATGAGGACTGATGTGGGATAGATGACTTGTGAGTCTACACAAAGTCATTTGCTGAAATATTTAACGATGAGGACAAGAACATGCTTACAAATGGGACAGAAGTTGACGAAATACAAGGGAATACCGAGGGTTGGATTTGCTGAGGTACAGATGCACTATGACCCAACAAAAGAAGATTGGGAGAACTCAAGGGAACATAAGTAGGACAAACGCAAGCGAATCCTGGCATCTGGTTGGTCTGAGAGACGGATGGATCAGACCAAGAGAGATTGGGACTGACAGGGCACAAGTAGGGGAACACAAGGGAACGTAAGGACCTGATTGGGAGAGACAAATGAACCAGGTAAAGAAAGACTTGTGCGAGAACGCAAGAGATCTAATTGGCTGAGACCCCAAAGAGAACCGGATGGAAGTGACAAATCCAGAATGCAGGGATCTGCTTGGCTAAATCAAACCAGGAACTGCTTAACCTCGTCCGCCAGTGCATGAATGGAGGATTTCCTTAGCTCGGTGGGCACAGCGTCATGACTTTCACGCTTGACTGGGCCTCACCGGGCCGAGCTCCAAAGGCTAGATTATGTCACAAAAAGGTGAACTGTGGACAAGGACGTGCGCGGTGTTTCTTCAATGGTGCACTTTGGGTCCCGCCGCGTCTTAGCTGTTCTTTTAGCGTTCGGCCGCTCCCTGCGGCTGACGCCGGGACCACCCACACCTTGGATTATTTCTCCGTAGTTCCTCGCGCCGCACGGATCTTATTTCAAAGAATTCAGAGATTTATTGTACTTTAAAAGTGTTTCTTCTACATAAATGCTCACATACACCTGTATTTTGTTTTCAAAATATTGCGTTGCTCTTTTAAAAGTACATTTTGGCATTCATGGCTCTCTCAACCGAAGAGGTTCCCGACCCCTGATCTGTGCGGTCCGGACTTTTGTCTCTCTTGCAGAAATTGGGTGACATTTGGGATTGCGGGAGTTCAACAAGGAGTTCAGTCCAAACCCACAGCACATATTTTGTGTTAGACTGAATACATTTTCATGGGAATATACTGCGTGTATATATAGGTGGCATGGTGGGGCATCGGTCTCACAGTTCTAAGGACTAGGGTTCAAATCCGGCCTGGCCTATGTGGAGTTTGCATGTTCTCCCGTGTTTGTGTGTGGGTTTTTTTTCTCCAGGCAGTTCAGTTTCCTCCCACATCCCAAAAAACATGCAACATGAATTGGACACTCTAAATTGCCCCAAGGTGTGATTGCGGGTGTGAATGGTGGTCTCTATGTGTCCCGCGATTGGCTGGCAACCAATTCAGGGTGTACCCCACCTCCTGCTCGATCACAGCTAGAATTGGCTCCAGCACTCCCGTGACCCTTGTGAGGATAAGTGGCTCAGAAAATGGATGAAATTATGTCAGTGTGTCCTGTAATTGGCTGGCGTCCAGTCCAGAGTAAGAGGCAGGATTCTTGCAGTTAAGGAGAAGATTCCAGCATAATTTAGTCAGGTGTTTTGAGTGTAAAATGTTCAGCTTGCACGGTGCAAAACCTCTGGGGAGGGGGCAGGGGAGAGAGTCGGTGGGGGCGGGGGGAGCATTTGTCCCCGATGCATGTCAGAGGTTAAACTCACCCGACTCACCTTTCGTACACACGCCGCAGAATGCTGCCGTGACGGCATCTCATGTTGCATTGTTTCTCAGTTTGAGTCAGATGCCGTCCAAGGGTTCGCTTTTTCCATTCACACGACATTTTTGCATTTTTAATGAATTTTTAAAAATGTGTGTGCTGATTATCAGTGCCTGTGTCACCCATTCCACCAGTTAGGCTTTTTCTACTTTTTGAGTGCATATCAGAGAGTTAAAAAATGTAATTTACACACCCCATGCTAAAGGATTATTGCTCGATAATTTTCAGATGGAAAGCGTTGGCCTCACAGTTCTGAAGTCCCGGGTTCGATCCCGGCCCCGCCTGTGTGGAGTTTGCATGTTCTCCCCGTGCCTGTGTGGCTTTTCTCCGGGTGGGCACTCCGGTTTCCTCCCACATCCCAAAGAACATGCAACATTCATTGGACACTCTAAATTGCCCCTAGGTGTGATTGTGAGTGCGGCTGTTTGTCTCTATGTGCCCTGCGATTGGTTGGCTACTAGATGGATTTTTTTCTGATTTCCCTTATCTGACTTTTATTGCAAGGGAGAGTAAATGGATGTATAAATTGAGTGGATCATTTCATACTGATTATTGGATCAGTGTCTTCAGCAATGTGATCTCTGTGAGGCAAACAAAAGCCTGAAGTGAAGGGCAGATGGCTGACATGCGCCCCCCCAAACAACAAAAAAAAAAAAAAAATAGATATCCATTTGAGGTCTCACACTGTGGTCTGTCCACTCTCGCCGTTTGAGATAGAGATCTCCCAGCTGCCCCTGGATAGGTCTGAGACTCCGAAATGGCTTCCAGGGACGTGTGACCTCCGGGGTGGGGGTCACAGGTCAGAAGTCAAAAAGCCACACTCCTTCCTCTTGACTCTGGCTCTGGACAAAGCTCGCATTGACTCCGGGGGCTGGGACGGCGCTGGAGTCATCGGCGTTGTAGATTCACTAAAACTAATGTGTGCTTTCTTGGTGCATACAACATGTCACTCATTTCAATTAGACGATTAAAAGAATCAATGTGCAAAATAATAATCATAAGCCCGACAACCACACCTGACAAATACGCCCAAACAATATCGTTATTATTATGTTCCGAAGTTGACGTGGTGTTAAATACGCACGGTTTTTTTTCGGTTCACGTCGTCGACGAATGAGTTATTCTGAGTTTGAAGACCGAAATTCTAACTATTAGGTAGAAGTGGAAAAATCCCCGCTAAGCCTTTTTTAAATTTCAGAGGATTTGTGCTCGCTGCCTACAAATATCAAGTTCGCGCCGCTCGCGTTCAGCGTGGATACGAACACAAGTTGCAATGGCTTTACGTATTCTTTTTCTGCTTTATCACATATTCTGATAAAGACCTTTCTGCAGTTTGTGTTCTTATCAACGCCGAATGTTACAGCGGCCCAAACTCCATCACGCACTCGTCGCCGTTGAGAGCTGCTCTCAATTTCCGAGCGTCTGGAGTTAGGCGAGCTTTAATTGGCTTGGTTTGAATGAGAGTTTGGTGCAAGTTTCCCTGAGAGACAAAGAAAAGAGTGATTGTTACGTAAAAGTGTTTCAAACTCAAAAATGAGCCACTAATTGGAGAGAAGAGAGGTTTTGCAGAGGATCTTCCACAGAATCTAAATTTTTAAGTCGGAAAGTGCCGTGGGCTATCCCAAATTAAATTGCGGGGAAAACGAGTCATTTTGGTACTTGGAGCTGCTCCACTTTGTATTTTTAATCCGTGCTCAACCCGAGCGGGCCAAATTTGATGACATGTTGTGTTTATTGGCCCGAGTGGTGGTTTCAATTTCCAAGTCTCTGGAAGTAATACTGCACTTACTTCAAGAGTAGTGTTCAAAATTGCTCGAAAACTGGGCTCCGCAGTTAATGAATCTCTTGTACAACCGTCCACATTTTCACTTTTGCAAGAAATCCACCTCAGAATTTGGAGTGGAATGATTGGCCATGCGAGTAGAAATCCCACCGCTCTTTTCCAGTGTGTCAAATAGAGCTGTAAACCCCGGGTGAGGGTGGGGGTGGGGGGGTCGGGAGGTTGCAGCAAATAACGCACACGTACTAAACACCTAACGGCCCCCCCGTGCACTTCAACTTACAATGGCCGCGTTTGTCCAGGCGGAGCAGCGCGGAGGTCTTGACCCGGGGACCCCGGCTACTCCCACGGCCTTCAAAACAACAGCTGGCACTGGAGGAAGGTTGCGAGATAAGGAAAGGAGGGAGCGAGCGGAAGGAGAGGAGGCGAAGGGAAAGGAAGGACCGAGGCACACTTGTTCTCTCTCTCTCGTGACGCCGTCCTGTTTGTTTTGGAGGTTGTGGAGGGAAGAAAAAAAAAGAAAATGTAACGTCTTATCATCACCGGAACCGACTCCTCTGGATTCTGGAATCCAAGTTCACTGGCGTGATGAGAGAGACTCGCCAGACACTACATTAGGTACCCCTGCGTAGTCCAAAGTTTCTCACTTAAATACAAAAAAAAAAAAAAAGTTTCTTTTTGAGGTCGGCGTTTGCCGTGGTCAAAAACTGGGAACTGTTCCTAAAATTTTGCTCACCTTATTACGCTACATAAAACTAATACAAACCAATAAAAAAAATAGAGGTAGATAACAGTTACTTATTATGGCTAGTTTGAATGTTAGTATTTTATTAGTATTATTTTAATTTTTATTGGCTGGCAACCAGTTCAGGGTGTACAGGGTGAGGATTATCGGCTCAGATAGTGGATGGATGCATTAATCGTTATTATTTTTGTAATACAATAATCTCAAACAACTAACAAACCTAGTACAGTTAATGTTAAAATAAATTTCTTTTTGTCCATCTATTAGTATTTACATTAATATTTAGTTGTGTATAGTGCAATACAGTTGCAATAAATGTCCAAGCAGCTTATCAAATGGGATCATTTATTCAGATGTGTATATAACTATATATCCATCCAACCATTTTCTTGGCCGCTTATCCTCACAAGGGTCATGTGCCATAACTATATATATATATATATATATATATATACATTGTATATAATTTATTCCTCAATAATATAAATTAGTGTAATCATTTTCTAACATTTTAACTAAGGAACCTATTTTATTAGCATTCATATTTTGATGCTGTAAATATATTTTTATCTATTTTTTTCCAGACTAAAATATTCTTATGATTTTGTCACGGTCTTCAAGAACTCAGCAGCCAAATTTCACATTAAAAATATATTTTGGAAAATACATGTACAGTATTTCATATTTATATTGATGCACTTTGTTTATCTCTATACAAATATATAATTTATTCTTCAATAATATAAATTGTAGTGTAATAATTTTCTACAATTTCAACTAAGGATGCTATTTTATTCGCATTCATATTATTGATGCTGTAAATATATTTTTATATATTATTTTTCACACTAATGTATTCTTATGATTGTGTCACGGTCTTCAAGAACTCAGCATCCAAATTTCACATTAAAAATATATTTTGCAAAATATATTTACAGTATTTCATATTTATATTGATGCACTTTGTTTGTCTATACAAGTACATTTGTTTAATATCACAATCATTGGCTTAAAGCACGCCTTGCTTGAACCAAAATTTAATTTTATATTTTTGGTGTGCAATCATTATCATTAAATAATAATATGATAATAATTAAGAAAAGTGATAAACAAATTCCCATTGTGCAGGCGTACCTAATGAAGTGTCCAGCGTGAAGCCAGTCAAACTGCGAGCGGAGCAGTTGCTAAATATTTGCAACATGAATGAGCGCACGCATGCACGGGGGCCAAACTTCCAGGCTAAAGATGTTTTCAGCTGTTGCTTGTATGAGTGCCTCTTTGTTCCCTTGGAGATTTCGGCTTCACCCGCATCCGCCCCCTCTCCCTCCTCACCTCCTCCTTTTCATCTTTTCCCTCCACCCTTCCTCACTACTCACCCCCCCCCCCTTTCCCCAACGCTCTTTCTATCTCATTTGTTATCCTCCTTGCACATCCTACACCTTATTGTCTCCTCCTCTTATTCCCTTCGGCTTCCGTTCCTCGGTAAGGCCGAAAATGTCCTCATCTCACTAAAGGCCGTGTTTTATTATGATTATTTCATTTTCGCTGTGCATGGAATGATCATCCATTGGCCACCCGTTCAAATGTGCCGATGACGGAGTTCGTTTGTCATTTTTGGACCATTGGAAATGGAGCCTAAAACGCAACTTAGAGCCAAAATGGCCGCCATCTTCTTCATTTGCGCCCATTACTTTTATTTTTTTGTGCCCCCCCTTTCGTTGCTCAGTACGTCTGCCAAACTTCGTGTTGACTGGTGAAACTGGTTTTGAGGTGGCACATTTTCAGCATTTGCAAATTTCATACTGATTTTGTCAAGTTACATCACAAGTAATCTCGCGCAGTTGTGACGTTGCAGTTAGCTAGCTGATGATGTCTGCGCCCCGGAAAGGCATCTTTTGAGCGGCTCGTTATTGCCCGCGAGTTCCCGCACGTCACAGGCTGAGAGGAAGAACGACGAAGAGGGTGAATTTATTTTTAATTTATGGCATCGTTCAAATTTGGCAGGCTTGTTAACAACATTCTTCTCCATGATGTCAAATTTAATAAACATTTGTTTTCACTTGAGACTTTAACACTGTTTGTAAATACAGTATAGAAGAAAAAGGAAAATAATGACTGAATTAAAATTAAATTAAAATCCAATTAATTCATTCATTTAAATATTAAAATTAAATTAAAATATATTGCAGATACTTTCAATGAAAATTGGGCCAAAATGAATGTAATTGAGCTGTATAATCCGTAAAAGTTAAATAAAACTAAACTTTACTTAAATGCGATTCGCTGAATTTAAAACGCACGACAAAAAACAAAATGAAGGCATCGTATCATTACACAGTTTGACCATTTAATCCAGCATCTTTGAAAACCCATAAATCAATACTTTTATGACGGACGAATGCTACGGCATCATCTCGGTGTCACCCATAATTTCATTGTCTTGTGTCCAAACCTCGTGTCCACAATTATTCGGTGGGGAGGGGAACGCTCTAAAAACTCTTGAACGGGTTCCTCATGTTAGCGCCGAAGAACCGACAAAGCCACATTAATACATATTCAAAAGCTTTATGACTTCTTTTTCGTGCTTTGCCGGTGGCCTCCAATAATTCCTTCTGAGGACGTTGTTATGCAATGCCTCCCTGAAATGGTATAAAAATGTTGGACAGAAGTGAACAAGGGAACAACTGACATATCCTCTGATTTCATTTGCGGCCACAAAACCAAATCATAAAATTCTGCTTCGAAATGGACTCCATTTAAAGCGTGAGGAACGAGCGGGCGGCCGTGCCTCCCGGGAGGCGGCAATCCGCAATCCTGGTCAGATTCCATCCGGACGATTTCAGGAAAGGCCTCCGGTCCAAAATTCTCGTCCAAAGGCCGCGAAGCCCGTGCCAAGGTCGGACCCTCGGGCCCCTCCTGCCGTTTGCTCCCCCGGGGCTTGTTTTCCCTGTCAACACGGCACTTGAACAAAGTCGAAGGGCAGCCAAGTACCTGCGGACGGACGCCGCGCAATTCGTTTGCTGCGCGAACGCGAGCTGGGACCAGAAAAGGGCGCACGTGTCGGTCCGGACGGTACTCGGAACCAGAGGAGAAGAAAAACAAGCGGGCGAAAACTAATTTCCACGGCGGTCCCGGTGCATCTGCCAAGGAGGAACGCAATTTTAGTGGAGATCCATGTTTCCAATTATGTTGCGTAACTGCAGAGAGGCATTGTCTTGTTGAATTCCGAGTAAAACGGCTTTTCCGCAAAAGGCGGGTGGAACGAGGGCCAAGGAAGAACTCATTGCAGGGCTATGAGACACATTTGGGTGATCGGGAATTTCTGACCTTCACCGGGAATGTGTGGCCTGTAGTTTGCAAAAAGCTGTTTTTGGAAGGGTGTGCATGCCGTCTAAAAAGGTTGGCAAAAGTGGTTTAATTTAGGGTGACCTGTGCCCACTTCCAGCCAAAAACGAGGCACTCCGTCCATCCATTTTCTTTGCTGCGTATCCTCACAAGGGTCGCGGGCAATGCTGTCAATGGGCAGGAGGCGGGGTACATCCTGAACAACCAGTTCAGCCAATCGCAGGCCACATAGCGACAAACAGTCACACTCACAATCACACCTCGGGGCAATTTAGAGTGTCCCAATTAATTTTTGGGATGTGGGAGGAAACCCACGCAGGCACGGGGGGGAGAACATGCAAACTCCACACAGGAGGGTCCGGGATTGAACCCGGGACCTCAGAACTGCGAGGCCAACGCTTGACCGGCCGAGCCACAACGAGGCACTCTTCAGCTAAAATTGTCGTTCTCAATTGTTGCACCTTTTCAGAAACGGGCTGTAAAATTTTGTCCGAAACAAATCTCTGAATTCTGCCAAAATATTAAATTCATGCAACAATGACCACTTTAAGTGACTCCGCCCCCCCTCCCCCATGAAACAGAGGCTCTCCAGTCTTCAACTGGCACCCGGCTGGCTCCCCTAATGTGTCTTATTTAGTCGGAAACCACCCACTTCTCACATCTCGCCATCCAGCCAGTGGTCGTTCTGTATTCCCTCCCTCCCCCGCGTGGGGGAAGGGAGAGGGGGGGGCGAATGCACACACACATTGAATCATTTTCCTCCTCCTTGAATCGTCTCGTTCATCGAAGCGTAAACCTCACAGGGCGACTTTCGCGCTGCTGTCAGCGGGACTGGATGCGAATGAAAGGTCGACTGTGCCAAGGGGAATCACGTTTACAAAAAAAAAAAAAAAACCCTCCACCCTGAAAGAGATGGCATTTATGCGGGTGTGTGTTGATTTCTGTGTGATTGCCAATGATGGAGTGAAGTACGCTGGTGACAAATTAGTCTTTCAGACCTCAATAACCAACATGCTTGGACATGTCGAAGGGGTTGTACAGTTTAAAAAGTTGAGAAAAAACTGCTTTAGGGTAGAGGCGGTGGAATAGCTCTGTTTGGAATATTCAAGCGGTGCTTTGATTTTTTTTTTTTTTTAAGAATTATGGAAGTCCGTAGTTTAAAAAAATGTTTAGGGCAAGCAGTTTGGGATGGAAATCAAAAGTTGGGAGAAACGGGTAAGCAAGGTGTCTGAAAAAAAATGGCACAGCAACATCCAAACCTTGATCCCAGCCGGGAAGCATCAAATCGGCGTGCTGACCAATTACACGGCCTGGACAACTTGCTGTCATCAGTGGAAAAAATAATTCACAAGATTATTTGAAGAACGACAGGTGAAGCTCAGAAGTGGATTCGTGTTCCAAAAAACTGAAGCCAATCAAAAACAGAAGGACTCATGGTCTGGAGTGGCCCAATCAAAGTCCCGACCTCAACCCGACTGAGAGGTGTCAGGCGACGTGTTCACACCAGACAGCTCGAGAATTGCGATGAACTGCAACTGCTTTTGGTCCAAAATTCCTTCCGGTCATTGTGCACGTCTGGTCCGCAACTACAGGAAACGTTTAGGTGAGGGTCAAGGGTCAACCACTTATTAAATCCAAGGCTTCACCTGCATGTTTAAACGTTACGAAATAAAAAAAAACAACCTTGGTCGCGTTCTCGCCTTACGAGCTGCGGATCCTCGTTTCCTTCCTGACGATTTGATTCTAAATGCAAAACTTCCCGCGGTCACTTTTTAACTACCCGACCGCAAAAAGTCATTTCCTGCAAAGTTAAAAAAAAAAAACAAAAAAAAAAAAAGATTTCATACGCCTCGTTAAGTTAAATGCGGATGCACGGCAAGGCCCATGCATGAATATTCGGGTCCGGCCTCTGGTGCACTTTTGAAGGTCTGCACCACCTTCAACACCCGCCCCAAATCCTAAAAAACAACCGCGACTCACGTCCTGACGGCCGTGCGTTGGAATCGTCCGGCCGGTGCTAAATACCGATCTGCCGCTCGGCACGAGTCCCGTAAAGTGTCCCTCTCTTTGCGACAGACTTCCGCCCGAGAACCCGAACGTGGCCTGATTGATTACGGGAGAATCTCGGAACCGCTGAACCGCAAATGCTGGCAAAACAAAATGAGTTGGAGGTGAGGAGGTTTGCTCATTACGCAAATATCCCGGCCACGATTCGCGACCACAGAGAACATTCGGCGGTTGGCTGCTTGTTTGTCCTGAAGGGAGGGTGGCCGGGCGGACCCTGCACATTTTGGAACTTTGTGGGATTTGGGGAAAAAAGTCATTACTATGAGAATGACATATTTCAGTGTATATTGTTCATGTTCACGTTTTGTCCGTTCCAGGGTGCTTGTTGGTTGTTGTCATTCGGATCGCGGTGGAACCGTGCAGCGCACCCCCTTCAACATCCTGACGGTAATCCCCGGAAAAAATCTTTCCCAAATATTTACGCCACGCTGGGCATCTCGACGCAGTCGGTACACCTGTGCACGCACTCCCTTTAAAAAAAAAAAAAAAAAAAAAAGCAACATTCAACTTCCCAATGGATTTGGGGTTAAAATCTTATTCCTGATATATTTTTTTTTATTTTTTTAACTTGTCGTGTTCCCTGTTACGATGTGGTAACCATGGAAACAAGCATCATAGCAGAGCATGATGGGAGTCTTGTGACATATTTGCACATTTAGACGACTTTTAGAAGCAAAGCATTCATGAAAAAATACATTTATATTTGTCGTGTATTAAAATTAAATCTGTGTGCGTGCGCGCCCTAATGTGTTTTGACGCGCAGTTGTTGTAATAATTTTGTGGAATAATGCGAGGCAGAAGCGCGTCGTGCTTCTGTGGGCTGAGTTGGACTGCTCAGGCTATGAGATCACGGTCCACGGGCCGGATTCGGGGAGATGTTCCGCGGATGTGTGGGTCCTACACGCGTCGTCGTCATCTTCTTCACAATCATTCACGGCTTCTCAATATTTTGTCCGAGATAACTTTGATAATTGTCGTCGACTCTATTTTTTTTTCTTCATTTTTTTTTTTTTGCAATATTTTGGTTTTGGGTCCTCAGTTCAGTTTTTTTTAAATCCCGTAATGAGCACTTCTGGCTTCAAGGCCCACCCCCATCTGCAAAATGTCTTGACTGGAGTCGGCGTGAATTGTATGGAAGTAAATATGCGCCACTAGGAAATGAATTGAAAATCCCACTGCAAATTTTGTTGTATTTTTGTATGCATATTTTGACTACATTTTAATGTTCCCATCGTTCTTTCAATGTGATCACATTTTCGATAGCTTTACTTTTCAATGTTAAATTCAGTCCAGTAAACCCTCAGTTCTGGAACGTCTCCGTTTTCGAACAAATCGTTTTTCGAGCGAAAATTTCGAGATTTTTTTTTTGCTTCTGTTTTTCAACGAAAATCGGAACTCGAACGCCCCCGTATTGTGCGCGGCCAGACCAGCCGACTCAGACGCGCTTTGTTGTGAATTCCCATGCCGTCGAAAAAACCCGGAAATAACCAATCCACTCCAAGCCTAGCGTACTCTACTACTAAAACATACATTTTAAGCAAAAAAATAAATATATTTCTTACATTATTTTATTATATAAAGTATTTAAACTATACGTGTTTTTCTAATATGCAGTTTATTATCAAGAAAACCTACAAAAAATGCTATAAAAAGCCAAATTTTTTTGCCTTGGAATGCATTATTTCTTTTTCCATTCATTCTAATGGGAAACATTGTTTTGGTTTTCGAACAAATCACTTCTCAAACCGTTTTCTGAAACAGATTGTGGTCGAGGACCGAGGAATCCCTGTATATGATAAAAATCAACCTTTCAAAATTCAAACGCAATATTTGCAGTCTCCTGAGATTCAATTGGCTCAAATTCCACCGTCTGAAATTCAGCGTAAAACAGGTCGGGTCACTTCAGTTCACAGACATCAGCAAAGGAATCAGAACCCCACACCCAGCCAATCCAGTTACGATTTCCTCGTCACGTTACATCACATACTATTTATTTACTGCCATATAATTGTTTCTTTGCCACCTTAAATTGCATCCATCGTGGATCCAAGTCCAACGTTTTCTGATATCTTAATGGATTTAATTCAATTTAGCGTGATGTGTGTCAGAAATGCAGACAGCTCCCCATGAAAAAATAAAAATAAAAAGCTGCAAGAAACAAATCCTCCTCTGCATGGAACCTTAACAGTAATCAGTGTGTGGTCGTGTGTTTTTGGTACACATTTCAACTTAAAACAACAACAACAAGAAAAAAAAAACTGCCCGGGGTGATGATTCTGGCTCGCTGGCTTTTTGGTTAAAAAGCGACCGTGACTTTTATCGTTCTAATCGTCGGATCTGCTGTGCTTCCTCTCCGCTTCACTTCTCTTGCGGGAAAACAGGAAGGGGGGATTAGTGGCGACGCGCTGCATGGAGATCCGGAGTCACTGGGTGGAATGCTCGCGCACACACACACACACACACAAATATCGCCAAGAAATATAATTAGAATAGATCAGCCTGTGATGTGGTTGCTAACAACTAGCAGAATTCCTTTTGGAAAAAAAACAAAAACAAAAAAAATTATAGTGATCATACTGATCGTGCTGCATTTGAGAAACCTCGGAAATCTCAAAGGTCCATGCAAATCAAACCGGGATGATGTCACGTGGGATCATTTTGGTTTGACACGTGTCCAATTCATCAAACTAAAGGCAGCTAGCGTAATGCTAACATATAAAGGGCAACGCCATAGACGGGCTATTGAAAATTAGCATTGCGACTTCAGTGATTCCAAAACTTCTCACAACTGCGACATGAAAACACACAGAGCAGAAAAACATACAAAGTAAATACTCGGATACGTATACTCTAAACTACTACTGGGGATGACTCTTCATTTGGAATCGACTCTGCCTCTTGTTCTCGGTGTAAACTCCGCGGCATCTTTTCCAGCGGACCTCAGGGCTGCCGATCCCGTTGTGGCGCAATGCGGTACTACACTGAAGGAGCGCGACCCCACGATTGCTTAAAAATCTCTAATGTTGCGAACAGAGCATTTAGTGTGTTCGAATTGATTGATTGATTGACTTTTTATCTTTCAGACTTCGGACTGCCGGCCCCGGCGGAGGTCTGGCCTCTCCTGAGTGGCTGGTTTAAGTCTGAATGGACTATTGATCAGGTCGGGGTGTCAACAAACAGACGTTAGGGAAAAAGCGCCCTGAGGGGAGGCACTCAGTCTCCTGAAAGCTTCTTGTGTTTGCCTCGCCGTCTCGGCACAGTGGAGTCACCGCGTCTGGCCTCCGTAGCACATCATTGTCGCCTCATTTTTTTTTTTTTAAACGCATTTTACCGACCACACCTGAATGCATCGCACGCGCCTCCCGCTCACTATTCCGATTCCTCCTCTTCTTCTTCTCCCTCGTCGCCCGACTCCTTGTCAATTAGTCTGCTGAAATTACAGAGCAATAAATGAGCAGTCGGCTGCCCGCCGCGGAGACGGGCGGGGTCGGGGGGGCGGCGGCGGTGGGGCGGACGCCTCCTGTCTGCGTTGGTGGGGGTCTCCCGCTTCCAACAACGTTACTATTGAGTGGATTTATGCGTTCGTCCTGCAGGGATTTTAATGCTAACGCTGAGACCTTGTTAGGCAGCACGGTCGCCTAGTGGTTTGCACATCTGCCTCACAGACCAAAAATCTTGCTTCGTATTACCGTTCTCTGGTCACTGCAACTTCCTCTCACGTTCCCAAAATGTTAGCTTGTCTAATATGTACCCTAAAATTGGCTGCGGACCAATCCAGGGCGCACCCCTCGCGGCTCTAAAAAGGATCAAAACGGACGCACGCATGTAAGACGGCGCTCGGACCGGGTTATTTTGGGACGTACATGCAATCGTGAAATGTAAATCAAAGGCTGTTTGGATTGGCCCTGAACGTACAGACATGGAAGCATAATAACAGGCTTGTAAAAATCACTTGCTTGGGCCAAACTCACCACACACACACACACGTTTTAAACTTTTAACCAAACACTGAGCATGTTTTTTCTTCTTTCTGCCAAATATAGGGTTAAAAATGTACTGCGCTGCTTTCTTACGGGAAATCTTTACAGACTAAAAGCGGGATTCGAACCGCCACGCCGACATCAGGAGAGCAGAATTTCCGTCCGCCGGGGAGGTCGACGTCCAAACATTCATTTGTAAAGTTGAAAGACTGCAAGTTGACTTTCAGGTTTTGTTTATTAATGTGTGACATATTTTTGAAGCTAATTACTGAAGAACTGTGAAGCCAGCGTGTAGGCGGGGATTTAACGCCGGTGTGGCCGCTGTAGAGCGCCTCGTTGTCTGCCGCGAGCGCGTGTGCGGCAGAGAGAGGAACGTTCGAAAAGCGAAATGAAACACGTTTCAAAAGTATGACTCGGAAGCTAGCCTGTGAGGGTGGGTGGGGGGGGTTGTTCACGCCGGTGTGGCCACTTTAGAGTGCCTCATCGCTGTGACGTGGATCTGTTCCAAACTCATTTTTAGGCGTGTCTCCCAAATTTTATGTTGCAAAGTCATAACTTGGCCTAAATTTGTAATTGGTTAGCGATCGTAATGCGGGGCGCACTGATTTGGAGCCGTTAGCACTAAACTTTTTTTTTTCCTGACTCGGCTGGTTTCTGGCGCTAACCCCACTACGATCTGCGACCTCTTTAGCCCACCGAAGTTGATTAAGTCTGGCGCTGAACCGCGACTTGTTATCGAATGTGTGAAGTGACTTTGTTCGTACACACACACACGCGGCCTGAGAGAAACTGATGTCCGTATATTCGTCCGGGCTGAAATTTCCAAAGACGCTCCGGTCTGTGGAGTCAAAACGGCTTTGAAGTTCTAACATCTGAGACAAAATATTAGCCCGGAGGCCCTAAACAAGTTGCAGATTTCGCTCTGTGATTGAGTCCGGATCCACTTTTTCAATACATTCTTTTGTTACGAAAGTGTTTTTTTGTAGGGATTTTTTTTTTTAGCAGCACGGGTCCACATGGCTCCACTTCCTCGCCCTCTTCTTGGCCGCATCACACATACTGTGCGTGTTTTGTAGCCAGAGTCCCAAGTACTTCCGGTTGTCAGTAGATAAAGTAGGCCAGAAAATGTGACGCACTGCCACACTTGTGAGCACGCTTACCAGGGAAGAGACCAAAGAAAAGGTTGATGGATGTTGTGAGGGAGGACATGAGGACTGTGGGGGTGAGAGAGGAGGATCCACGAGATGGGCTTAGATGGAAAAAGATGACACGCTGTGGCGACCCCTAATGGGACAAGCCGAAAAGAAGAAGAAGTAGGCGTTTGGTTGTAATTTGGGGTTGAATATAGAATGTACTAAATACTTTAACCTGACCTAACCTTTGCCATTCTGTCATTCTGTTTCCGTGGTTTCCACATTGTTGTTCTAAAACACGGACATTGACTTCGATGCCATTCTGTGTCTCTTCCGGTCTGTATTTTCATTGCAACCTGCAGCCTGATGCGGATTTTTCATGTTCAGTAAATGTTCGGTAAATGGAAGAACAAAGTTCTTTTTGGGGTACGCCAGCGGAGTTGGTGCGTCAACTCTGTCGGGATGTCGAGTTAGCGCGGCTCAAATACTTTGTGGCCGCTTCCGAGGAAAACCCGAGCGTGAAATGAAGACGAATCTGCGTTTAAAGCCAGGCCGAGGATGTGGCTTGGTAGCTTTACGAGTGAGCTTCCAACCCAACAAGGTCTGCACTCTGTTAAAACTCTGGATGTTTTTTTTTCTTTTAACCCCCCCTCCCGAAAGCGCCAAACGACAGGACCGAGACGCTAAATGTTAACGATCGCGTCGTTCCAAGGAGACTGCGGCGTGTCACGGCGGGGAAGTTGAGCTAAAACAGGCGACGGCCCGTCTTCTCATTTCCAACTTTGCGGTTGAACTTCATGTTCGTGCTCTGGAACACCAGTCCCGGTTTACATGCATTTAATATCCAAATCCGTCCGTTTTCTATTGCCCTGATCCTTACGATGGTTGCGGCCGTTACCGGAGCCCAACGCGGCGGACTTTTGGCAAGCGAAGCGGGCGTACGCCGTGGACTGACTGCCGATCAGTCGGAGGACGTTGGCCACTGTTGGCGGTGGGCAAGGGCGAGGCGGACTTTGGGCTGGCTGGAAGTCAATCGCAGTGCACGTCCGGCTCGTTCTTGGCCCTGATTCTGAGTTTGGAGAAAGACCCCCAGCGTCGCCCGAAGTGCCCGACTGTCCGAGAATTACTGCGTGTGAGTGATTTTACAGACACACACACATGTTGAGTACCACACAGCCTACAAGTAACAAGCACTTGAAAAGCTGCCGGCAGACGAGGATACTCGGACAGCCGCTGCCTTCTCTCTTTCTCTTGACCTTTAAGCCCCTCCCCCCGCCTGGTCTGGTCTCGTCACCCTTCTCGTCTCCTTCTCAGCGCCCGTCTGTCTCTCGTCTTCCTCACGTCACTTTCGTTCTGTCTTGCCCCCCCCCCACCTCAGGCGCAGAGACCGCGTTGTCTGCAAATGCGACTGAGGTGCTCGACACTGCGTTTAAAACATACTGTATATGTAAAAATGGATTTCGTTTTTTTTTTTTTTTCATGTATAGAAGGAACTCGCAATGAAATTACAATTTAAAAAAAAAAAAAGAAAAACTGTTGAAAAATCTCAAAAAAAATCTTGAAACGTTAATTAACAAAATTGGGTATAAAATAACCTGCGGTTAAAAATGCTTTGATAAAATAAAGATTGAAAAGAAAATGCTATTAAAATATCCAAACAAAATCACAAAACATAAGTTCTTAAAAAATAAAAGTTACGAAATAAATTTGTCAAATATGCAAATATTTTAAATCATAATAAATAAATCAAAATCCAATTGAAATATGTATGAAAACTCTGAGGATTTTAAAATGTTACAATGACAAATGCTTTAAAAAATTGAAAAAGGCAACTTAAAATCTATTCATGAAAAATAAAGCCAAACATAAATATTAACATTTAATAACACATTCAAATAAAAAAATTATATTGCATTTTTTTTTAATGGTGATCGTTTTTTTATTTTATTTTAACTTGAGACTGCTTTTTCCTATTTTCTACTGGTGAATTAAATGGAAAAACACAGAAATGCAAAATAAAACCTAAAAAAAATATATAATAAAAAAACTCGAGCGTTAAAGGGAATCAAAAAGCATCATGGGTAAAGACTGACTTTCCTCCTAGCCAATGGGATGCCAGGAAGATGCTGCGGCAATAGCCAATGGGAGAGCGGCTCTATCACGCCACAAAAACCAAGATGCAGGATGTTTACGTGGAAATCCAGCATCCATTTTTTTCCTTTCATATCCTGAATTTTCCCGTCTCCCTTCGGAGGCAATATTTTTCCGAGGAGGTGTTTTGTAACCTGAATTTTTTATGGTTAAGAGACATGCCTAAGTAGAGGTACCACTGTATGCATATATGTATGAATTTATTAAATTAAATATACAAGTCAATTGAGGTCAAATGTGTTATTTTCTCATCCCTGATGGAAGGGGGGGGGGGCGCAGAGCATTTTCTGCAGCTGCTCTTGTTGGCCAAAGTGAATTAAGACTTTTTTTTTTTTTTTTTTTTCCAGAGATGGAGCCCTGGGCTCAAGATAGGGGGGTGTTTGTTTGGGGGTCTGTAATTGAGTGTGTGTGTGTGTGTGTGTGTGTGTGGCTGTGGGTGGGGGATAAGTGTTTTATTAACATAATAAGAGCCCCTCTATCTTCATTTACACACAAGCTCCAGCGGGCCTACAGACACGCCCGTTTTAAAAAGCCCGCATTGTCCGACCCGCCCAAGGACGCTCTTGCCAGTGGACCCCCTCTCCGGGACTCCGGGGGCCGGGTTGAAGGGTTAGCCGCGTCACAAAGGCGACCGGCTAGCTCGCCCCCACCCCCCACCCCCTCCGCCCACCAAGCACCCTTCTCCCACCAGCTCTGTTCCCTGGCTGCTCCTCCATTTCAAATCAATCACACTGGCTTTTGCATTGGGCTCCCCACAGAGTCCCCAAACTGGGACCCTCTGTCTACGCAAAACCTATCAGTGACCTCATTGAAAGGGGGCAAAAAAAAAAAACAAAAAAAAAAACCGCTAATGGAGAATAAGGTGCTTGTTTAAATATTTCTCAAATGCTATTTATTTAAGAAAAATAAAGAAAATTACATTTAAAATGGAAACTTTTTTAAATTAAAGAAATGCTATTAATTGGAAAAAATATTCCTTTAAAAAATCCACTAAAAATATTATGTGTAAACAAAATGAAATCATAATGATGCTGTTAAAAAGTAAAAAAAAAAAGTACAAATAATTTTTTGGGAATAAACTGGGCCTGGAGATTTTGGTCCAAAAATTTGAGGCATCACGCCATTTAGTGTCATACAAAATAATTTATAAAGGCAATTGTATTTGCATTACCACTTGAAGATATATACATACAATATTTTATTCATCTAATATATTCACAGGAAATCATAAATTCAGGCACTTTTTCCAAATTTTTCCTCTTTTTCTTACAAGCACAAGATATCCTGAGATTTAAGACTTTCTTTTAAATAAGGAACACAAAAAAGTAAAATAATTTTATATAGAGAGATTTATAATTAACAGTCGCTTCTCTTTTTTTAACATAGCAAAATAAATCTATTTTTTTTCCTCGTTAAAAATAAAATGTCTTTAAAAATAACATTTTCACCCCTTCGGGCTCCTTCCGGCGTGTCTTCGGGTGTGTTTTAGTGCCGCGGTTGACGAAAACGTCCCAGCTGTTGGTGTCCAAAGTACAACACATGTCCTCAGTGCTCCATACGTGTAAGCGTGTTTCAACGGGGGAGGGGGAGCGTCCATATATGGCCACTGACCGGCATCGAGGTCTTATCGGAGCGGTGTCTTGGGGTCCCCGTGGGGGCGGGCATCCTGGTAGCCCAGTAGGCACGGTTCGGTGGACAGGGCGTCGTGGGTGAAAACAGAGTCGTTGTCCGAGGAGCAGGAGCTGGACGTGTCCTCGCATGATGGAGAGTACTGCTCGAAGGGCGTGGACAGGTCCAAGTACTGCACAGATGGAGTTCGGGTTGGGGGTTAGGGCGAGGCGCGAAATAGCAAATGAGCCACTCAGAACAAAAGTGGACTTGGTCTGTTTTTATTTTTTGACACCGTGTCCAGGGGGCAGTCTTTACTTTTTACCTTTTATCCTCTTTTTACTGATAACATTTGTTTAAACATTTTGAAACGTGTTTTCAATAGCATTTCTTTCTTGAGATTTTTTTTTAAATAGAAAATATTATTATCAGATTTATTTGGACATTTGAAATAGCACTTTGAAATCACATTTTGTCTTGCAGTTTTTCAAAATAAAATTGGAAAAACATATTTTTTAAATAGTTATTTTAAGGTTATTTTGATTGTTTTTAAATGGTATTTAAAAATATTTTCTTGAGCCATTTTTTAAAAGCATTTTGGATGGCTGAATGGATATTTGTGTCTAATTTCTTCAAATTATTTTTGGTTGATTTTGACATTTTTTATTATTATTGGTTAGGTTTATTGCAACTGAAATGGCATTTATATTTAGGAGTAGCACTTTTGTCTTTCATTGCCTTTTTTATGTATTTTTTTGTTTTTTTAATATTATTTTTACATTTGTTTACCAGTAGATTTATTACACTTCCTGAAATATGTTTTTTAATGACTTTTTTTTTTTAACACCAGTCTGTACTTCTACATAAATACAGCGCGTGAATACTTTTCAGGAAATTGACATTGGGTGGTTGTGCTGCAGAATATTGCGATGCGACGGTTTTTGGACAGGATTCGGGTTCATTTGCGCCTACTTTACTTTCACTCGTGATGCCGAGAACATCTGTAGTTGATCAACAAATCAATAACATGTAATTGCTCATCACTTTGCGCCCAAAACATGTTCTTATGTTTTGTTTTTGGGGTTTTGTGCTGAATTTTTACGTCCTCGTGAAAGATTGGAGGCCATCTGGCTCGCACGTGCGTTAGCGTGCAGTATGCCAGGGCTGGGAACATTTTAGGGCTAAAGGACCAGATTTGGTTTGGTAAATTGATAGATGGGGCGTGGATGAGGTTTAAATAATCCTCCTGGCGTGTTTTGTTTCATTGATGGGGCAAAAATAATCAAGTGCAAATGTTTTTGTGCCCATCTTGTCACATTTCGTTTAGGATAGCCTGAAGATTTTTCCGTTTTAGAGTGGCTAATCTTGGCATTGTTCGTGTGGCCTAACTCACGGATAGCGGTCTGTAATAAATGTTATTTGACTTTAGTTTAGTTTAGTGCCGCTTGTATTTGTATCTACCTCAATGCTTCCGAGTGTTCCAGCAAGGTTTTTCTCAGTTTTAGCTTAGCCGAGTTTTGCGTAACCTGCGCATGCTAGTGGGCACCTTTAGCATCACATGACCGAGCCATGCTTTGCTAATATTGTCCTTATCTCATTGGTCGATGTTGTCAGGTAGATTTCTAATATCTTAGTTTGGTTTAGCTGATGCAATAATGAATTAACTTTATTGTATTTCGGCACTTAGCTCGTGTTGGGGTATCTGCTTAGCCTAGCATAGCATAGCAGATGTCGCGCTTACCTCATCAGAGATGGACAGCAGTACTCTGTCCAGTTCTTCCACAAGCTGTTTGAAGGTGGGCCTCTGGGTGGGAACGGCATGCCAACACTCGCGCATCATCATGTAACTTCATGGAACAGAAAAAAAAAACAAAAAAAAAAAACAAAAACCCGCAGATTATTAGAAAGTTACTCAAGACAAACCAACTTCTTGCCTTTGGTGACTTTCTAAGCGTACAGTTCGTGGGTGCAGTTGGAGGGCTTGTCCATGCGGTGTCCTTCCTTCAGCAGCTTGAATAGCTCCTCGACAGGAATGCCGGGGTAGGGCGAGCCCCCCAGGGTGAAGATCTCCCACATGAGCACGCCGAACGACCACCTGAAAAACGGGTGAGCCGTTTTCAAGTACAGTCGGATTGTTTTTTTTTTTTTTTTGACAGTTGGCGGCGTGTAGCGCTTACACGTCGCTCTGGTGCGTGTAGACCCGGTCGAACAAGGCCTCGGGTGCCATCCACTTCACCGGCAGCCGTCCCTGCATCGGGGAGCGGGGGTGGGGGGTGGGAGGGGCACCGTACAGACACAGATTAGAATTCCACCCCTGGGTTGCCGTGCCAACACAGCTGCACACATTTGAAACTACAACTTTCATTGTCTGACTGTAAAAGACACCTCCCCACTAAGGTCTGGCCAAAATTGCCACCCCCCCCCCTCGTTTCTAATTACATCCCATTAAGATGCCTGCCAATCAAGAGTTAAATATCTGACTGGCGTCTCCAAGTACGGACCAAAAGTGGCAGAGTAGAGGCTGACACTCACATTGGTGGTCTTCTTGTAGTAGTCGATCTGGTGGACGCCCCTGGCCAGGCCAAAGTCGGCGATCTTCATCACGTTGTCCTCCGTCACCAGGACGTTCCTGGCCGCCAAATCTCGATGAATGCACTGCGAAAACCAAAAGCCGAGGGAGGGAGTGCTATAAGACTGTCCGTCCGTTCAGGTCTAGAACCAAGCACCGCAACGCGTTGACTCGAACAAACCGAACCGCACGTGAAAATGTCCCTCGAAAGAGGAAATAGAATCCAGACTGTCCGTCACAGCCGATTGGGTTGTGTTGGAGAAACGGAGTACAGGGGAAAAAGGGAGATAGACAGAGAAGACAGAAGTGAGGGGTTGAGAAACTAGGGGAGGGACAAAAAAGACAATAGGCACAACAACAGATCTTTCAACAACAATAATAGTCCCTTGACGACAGCAACAATGACTACAAGTCAAGGTCAGCCGTCTTTGGACGAGGGGTGGGGGGGGGGGGTCATCAGCTCCTAGATTCAAGTACATATGAAATTATGGCATTTATCTGTTTTTCTTCAATTTTGACCTCGAATGAAGGAGAATCCAAGCCGTATTATTTCGCAAATTGCTTAGGTTGATGTATCAGAACTAAGTAAGAGTGGTGTGGGACGACTTTGGAAAAGGTATTGGGCGCATTCATTCTTCGCAACACCATCATTTCGCCGGGAACTTTTGTGTGATGATAGAAGACTTCTCGTATTCGTATTAGATATAAGATTTGATCTTGCAGCTTGCTAAGGTACTTTCCATACACACAAGTAAGTGAGTGAATGACTAGATAGATAGATAGATAGATAGATAGATAGATAGATAGATAGATAGATAGATAGATAGATAGATAGATAGATAGATAGATAGATAGATAGATAGATAGATAGATAGATAGATAGATAGATAGATAGATAGATAGATAGATGGAAATTCAGGGGGGTTGGGGGGAAGGTTAATTCCCATATATTAGACCTCAAACTCTATCCAGGAATGCCAGAACTGAGATTCAAACCCAGAACCTCCAAACTGTTGGGCAGACTCGGTAACCAACTATCCCCCGGTTTAAGACGAGTTCAATTTGGGCTTTCTTTTTTTTTTTTTTTTTTTTTTCAAACGCAAGGCAAAATGTCTGTCCTGGTCAAAGTCAACACACGGGCAAAATTTGACCGAACGCAAACATCTTGATATAGAAAAGCGCGCGTTTCAACGGGGGCTTTTGAAAGGCACCGTTTACTAGCATTGAACGGGTGTCATTAAGGCTTATTTTGGTTTCCGTCCGAAATAGACTCGGGCTTTCCGCAAGACCAGGCCTCGGTTTTGCGGGCCTCCGCATAATGGAGGGTTAACTCTCCGGCCCAGAAACCCGACGCCTCCGCCCGGTCTGTTTGCTAACAGATTTACGGCGGCGCTAAATGGGACAAAAGCCTGAAGATGGCGGGGACGGACAGATGGACGGAGGAGAGTGGACGGGACTGGAGACTGAGATGAGACGGCGACTGGCGGACAAAGAAGTGTGTTGATAAGTGAGAGCGGGGTGCATGCTGGGAATATAACAAGAAAAGAAAGATCGGGCGGGGTGGGGGGGTTTAAAATGACCCATCTGGTCCATTGATCTTAAGGCACTGCGCCCGTGAAACACCCCCCAAGTCACGCTGAAACATTTCGCACGGACTTTGACGCCGCCAAATTTGGAACCTTTGTGTTTTTAATGTTGCTGGCGACGCCTCCCATCCATGCTTGCAAACGCGTTCTCGCGGTTGCGTTGACATCCAATCCCAAAGCGAAGCGGCCCAAAGCCACCGAACCAGAAAACATCTGGATTTTATGCGACACAAACAAAATCTTTCAACTCTCTCTCGAAACAATTACCCAAATGTGATACCATCTCGCCCGCCGTAACGAGCTTCACATTTCTCAAGCGACCATTATATTTTTTTTTTTTTACTGGATTTTTACAGTTTTTTTGGGGGGGACAATTGTGAATTTATAGTTCTGGGACCCACCGCATTGTTTTTCTGTCACTTTCAATAAACAGATTGAAGCGAGCACACATTTCGCCTCATTTGGAAAATCAGGTACATTTGAATATGTTTACGTGTATTTTAACAAGTTCAAATGTTTTTACAGGAAGTGTGAGCCTGGTTGAAAGTTTTCATACGGTCTGTATCACAAACACTTGCAATTAAAGTGCCACGCTCATGAAATGCGTGATTTTTAGTACGTTATTAATGGGGGAAAGAAAAAAAAAAACAGCAGCCGGCACGGCCCCGTGCCTTTTTTCCACCACAAAACATGATTTTGACGTATACGTTTTTTTGTAACTCCCGCCATGAAAATCCTCTCGAGGGATTTGTTTTCGACAAGAAGCAGGAAGTGACGTGCATGGCGGGACCGCCCTCAAGTGGACTCGTTTGTTTCACCTGCGGGAAGGCACTTTGTTGTTCCTTTGTGTGAACACTCGGGAGGACGGATTTACCCCTCGTGAGTTTGCAAGAGACCCGGTTCGTCGTGAAAAAATGGATTTCACGGCTGCAAAGGACGAGAGCGTCGTGGGTTCCAAATGACAGGGTAGGTGTGTATACAGCAACTTTAAAAAAAAAAATAAATAAAATAAAAAAAAATAATAATAATTGGGAGCGGGCGTAATCCATAAATCAGGGTTCCCGGCCTTGTCGATGAGGCCGAGCCTTGTCTGCCGGGGTGGCTCGTCGCAGCGGTCGCTCATGGTCGCCGCAGGAGTGGGCGTTTATCACTGTTGCGCGGCGGCGGATAGGGCGGGGAGGCGGTTTTGGCCGTGATCCGCATGTCATCTAATTGTGGCTCGAAACAATCCGGTAATATTGCCCTGGACACTTCACTTGGGTGGGGCGTGTCTTACAGTAGGGGCCACGGCGTGTTTTCGATGGCGAATGTCCCAGTGTGACGTCACAGACAGTAGATGCAGCCAATATGGCGACCAATTGGATGTCGGATGACGCGTCCTCCGCGCATATTTATTTTATTCATGTAGACATTGAAGTGAATCATCTTATGTATTTTTCATTTCAATATCTATTTTAGAATGTTTATAGGGATGACACTAGACCTTTAAGTCTAGAACTTCCATCCATTTTCTGAGCCGCTTATCCTCACGAGGGTTGTGGAAGTGCTGGAGCCAATCCCAGCTGTCATCAGGCAGCAGGCAGGGTACACCCTAAACTGGTCGCCAGCCAATCGCAGGGCACATGGAGACGGACACGAGTCACTCTACCAATCACACCTAGGGGCAGTTTAGTGTGTCCAATGAATGTTGCATGTTTTTGGGATGTGGGCGAAAACCAACGCAGGCACGGGGAGATCATGCAAACTCCACACAGGTGAGATTTGAACCCCGGTCCTCACAACTGGCTGGAAAAATTGTCTTTACTGCACTGACAAACTGGATCAAGTCTTTATAGACCTTAAGAAGTACTTGACCGAATGAAGTCAAGACGTACCCGTTTGGAGGCCAGGTACTCCATTCCCCGGGCCACCTGGTAGGCGCAAGACAGCAAGTCCTTAAAAGTGAGCTGCTCCTCGGGCACCTTGGTCACGTCAAAGGTGTAGTCCATGCCCGGAGGCCTTCGCGCTCGCAGGTATTCCCGCAGGCTGCCTTTCGAGGCGTACTCCACTAGTACATAAAGAGGTCCTGGTTTTGCAGGAAGGACCACAAAGAGGACAAAAAAATCAAGTTAGTTCTGGTTTGAATCAGTACCCAAGACTCACTTCCCGAACTCACCGTCCTGAGTGCAGACTCCGAGCAGGTTGATGATGTTCTTGTGTTTGTCCATCACTTTCATCAGTTCCATCTCAGAGATGAGGTCTGCGAGATCTTTATCGGTGGCGTCGTCTATAACGAGAAAAACGGACCTTTATTTAACGCGGGCAGTTTCTTTTGAAGTTATTTGAATTGTATCTTTTTTTTTTTACCTTTGAGCATCTTAACTGCGACGGTGGTGGCCTGATCTAGCGAGTCCTTGTTGATGCCATAGGCCTCAGCTCGGACCACTTGCCCAAAGCAACCTTCCCCGAGAGGTTTCCCCAGTGTCAAGCTAGAGCAGAAGACGGGAATTTGTGAAAAATAAGCGCTGAACACAACCATAATTTGGGACTCTGCAAGCTGACAATAAATGATCGCTTTTGAGCTAATTGACATGACGGCTGCGTTGGAAGTCATTTCAGGTATCTTACTTGTCCCTGGGGAACTCCCAGTCGGGGTCGTACGGTAATTCAAACTCCATCACTCCTGCCAGCATGGGAGAGCAGCTGGACGAAAGCCGGGCCACCCTCATCAGAGACGCGCTGGACTTCCCTGATGAGTTTGAGTCCACCGAGTACTGAAACAAATCATAAAATTGAGATTTTACTTTTCAATCATGAATGAACACAAACTTTTGCCGTGAGATCCACCTGTCTTCGCAACGGGAACTTGGAAAGCTTCTGGACCGGCAGGGCGTCAAACTGTTCCCTTCTGGGTTGGACTTGCATCCGACATAAGACCACGATGACGATGGCCATGATTAGAGCAAGGAAGCCGCAGGCGTAGATGATGATGTCCGTGTACTTGGTCTCGATGGTGTCCACGGAGTCTGCGGCTTCTTGCTCTGCAGCGAGTCGAGAACGGTTCATAAGTTGTTCGCACGTAGCCCTGAACGTGCGTCGAATCTGAAGACATTTTTCCTTACCTGAGAGGACGGTGAGCCAGGCTGACTGGTAGGCGTAACCAATCGAATTTCCAGCCAAGCAAGTGTACTCTCCTGCGTCGTCCATGGTGATTTTAGACAAGTACAGCACCTCCACTTCGGACATGTTCAGACTGCCGGTCTACATCCAATAATAGAGGCAAAAAGAAGTCGAGTCTAAACCTCCCAAAAATAAGACCCCGGGAATGGACGCGTCACCAACCTTGAGAACCTGGACGTAGGGTGTCCCGTCGGGACCGTAACGGCTGCCGTTTCTCTCGATGTGTTTGAGCCACTGGATGTGCGGCTGCGCGTCACTGTAGACTTTGCAGTGGAACTGGACGTCACTGCCCACTACTGCCGTGGTGTTGGCCGGTAGACCCGCCTGCAGGATGGGCCGATGGGGGGAACGCTCTGAATGGGGGGGTGGGGGGTTGCAAGGATGAGTAACGGATCTGCTGTCGCCATTACCTCAGGTTGAAAGGGATTCAAGCGCAGTGAGGTAAAGATCGGCCAAGGACAGATATTCAGAAATACTCAAACTCGGGAGGTCAGAACGATCCTTTGTGAGGAAACTATTCATGTTTCATAACGAGCTCCCTAGAACAGTTGCCAATGTCAAATTCAAGCCCGGAAATGGCATGTTCTGATGGAATTCGCCTCCAACGACATCGCTATTTATCAGCGGGCGACCGGGGTTTCTTTGATCAGCAGTCAGTCCCGCTCTCTGATCTCGTTAACCGTCTCGTTAGTCCACTCCCCCCCGGTCGGCCAGGAAAACGGGGACTGACCCCGCTGCGGACACGCAGCCAACCAATGAACAAACGATCCTGCCGCCCTCCCGATCTCCAGTCACAGGTCAGGTAGAAAACCGCTTTGGATGCCCGAGCGTCCACATCCTGCGCCCACGGCTGACGCCAGGCGCCCCCGTCACCTTTCTGCTCACCCCCCACCCCGATTGTACTTCCGCCTCACACTGGAGGCTTTCATTTGGAGGCGTGATGCTTTTTCCGCAAGAGCTAACTAATGACCGCTGCCATGAATACAGTCAGTCAGATGGCATGGCTTGAAATTCAAACTTTTAAGATCTAATTCGTTTTATAGACTGACTGTTTACAACCTCAGCCCGGGGAATCGTTCCTTTTTTTTTTTTTTTTTTTTTTGGACCATTTCAGCGTGCGCAAGCCAGGTCTAAAAAAAAAAAAAAAAAAGTTCTTCTAGACACCCGGAGTCAAGAAATGTTAAGCGAATGGTAAATTTCTGAATCTTACCCAGGACATCGAGAACGTAGCTGTGAGAAATGGAACCGTATTTATTTTCCACCACGCAGGTGTAATTTCCTCTGTCTGAAGGCACAACGCTCTCCATCACCAGGCTCCAATGTTGATGCCTCAACTTGGAAACCAAAAAAAAAACAAAAAAACACCGTAGGCAATGAAACGTACCGTTCAGAAAAGCTCAGAAAAAAATGTTATTACCTTGATGCCCCCAATACGGTGCTCGCCTCGAAACTCCCTTCCATTTTTGAGCCAACGGATGCTGGGCATGGGGCTTCCCATGGCCGGGCAACGAAATTTCACCGTGTTGCCCGCTGGTACGGCGTACAGGTTCTTCTCCATACGTTGAGTGTGGGTCCAGTAAGGACCTGTGAAGACCAAGACACCTAGCCTTCGGAGTCCACTTAAAAAAAAAAACCCAATCATTCAGAAACTACGTTGCAAAAACACAAACGCACCTCTTGAAAGGTAAACGTGACCATTTTCAATCTCAGACGAGTCTTCCAAGTCGTTGTCCTCGTCGTCATCGCCTGAGCCCAAAGAGTCTAAAAAATGACAAGCGCGAATCATAATCGATCCTTTGTCTCGCTATGATTTGCGTTGGAATGGTCCACTCCGAGTACTGTCCCGTGAACGTTAGGGTACAGATCGGTTGTTTCCTTCGCATCCTTACCGGTCACAGTGACGGTGAAGTTCTTCACGGGTCCTCGGGTGCCACGCAGGGCGCACACATAAACTCCCGAGTCCTCGTACGTGACGTCGGCAATTTCCATGACGGTGCCGCGGATCAGGATCCGGGGGGTGGGCGCCAGCCGGGTTCCCCCTTTATACCAATTGACCGCCATGCCTGGCCGAGTTGTCGTGTCGCAGCGCAGTTTTAGCACACTGCCCGGCTCGAGGAGGAGACGCTCCGTGGTACCCTCGCTCAGGTCCCCAAGAATATCTGTTTCGAGTTTGGAGAAAGAGTTATGGTATCCCTCCCACCACGGATGTCATTGGAAACAATTTTTGGGGGACATTGTGTTTAAATTTAATAGACTAGTAATTTGGAGTTATAGTTTCTCTCAAAAGGCCGTTGTGACTGTCAATAACAACATAAATATTCAATCACAGACTTCTATTATTGCATAGCCCACAAATAGTTTTGAACGCAAAAGTCAAGGATAATTCTTTGTAACTCTTGTTCGAGTTACTGTAAAAACGGGGTTTTGGTGACAAAAACACGATTGCAAATATTTTTTCCGTGTGAGAGTTCCATCATTTTTTGACAGATTTTTTAGCAAGAATCAGATCTGGCCCCCGGACCTCGGGTTTGACACCTGTAAGTTAGCGGATCGGTCCTAACATCGGAAAGGTAGTCGGCGCGCACCCCCCCCCTTATAGCTCATCTACAAACAATGACATTACCATAGTGACAAGGACTTGACTGACCGACCACACCACCCCCGCCCCCATCGGCTGCTTAAAAAAAAAAAAGGGACGGAGAGCAATCTGGCGAACGGTGAAAAACTCCCTCTCCCCTCAGTTTATTTTAAATGTAGAAAAGGAGCGAGCACGACAGAATTAAGGTTTTGAACATGTCGTAGCATGATGAGTGAAAACCCGGGGAGGCGGGGGGGGGGGGGGGTGAATATTTCACAGGAGATCTGGAGGTCTCACTTTCTTTCATTCTTTTCAAATCTCTGACTTTTTTTATTTTATTTTCTATTTTATTTTTCGATTTTCCAGTTTGGGAAACGCTTTCATTCATGACGTTACCTTGTGGGATGGTCGTTTTTGTCACTGGAAATTTGGAAATAGCCGCACCTGCGCAAGACAATTGCAGCGTTACGGATAAAGGCAGGCGATGTCTGATCGCGAGCCCGACGGGGTTCGAAGGAGTGTGTCTCACCCGGAAGAACGTCCAGCCACGCCGACTGCATGGCTATGACGGTTTTCCCCCCGTGCTTGCTCTCAGCCATGCAAATGTACTCGCCGGCATCCTCCCTGCTTACGTTGGACAGATGCAGGATGTTGACCTTGGACACGTTGCTCCGCAGGGGCTGAACACAAGCCAGGTTGCTAAGTACGAAGCTAAAAAAAACAAAAACCGGCACATCTTTTTGAAGGTCCGCTCACCGAAAGAGGTCTGAGGCGAGGCGGTCCTCCCTGGCCCCGGTCTGGCCCCCCGAGCTCCACCTTTAACCACTGCACCTTGGTGGACGCCGGCCGGTGGACTTTGCACTGAAGCTTCGCCTGACCGGTCACGCTTGCTGTGACGTTTTCTGGGTAACCCGGCATGATCAGAGGCCTTGACATTTGAAGATCTGGATCGGCAAAACAGATTAGAAATGTTCGAATTGTCGTTACACTTCAATCCGAGTCCTAATAGCGCAAAACAAGTGTAAAACATCCTGCTGGATTTAGTTGGACCCTGAAACATCCGGCATCAGAAGAACGGCGTGTTCCTACCCGACCGAGCCCGCTTAATGCCACCAGGAAGTGGTGATAGAGTGCCCAGATAACCTGGCGACTATCGTGTCACCATCGGCCACAGTGGCCTCCATTCATTGGCTCGCTCGCGGTGTATGCGCTGCGCGGCCAGGGGACCTCCATTACCGCGCAGTCACTCAGAAGGAGCAATTTTCCAGGGCAATTTTCTGTTTGATTGCTTCCTGCAAGCGCTTAGTGAAAAGGCAATCTGTTCCCTTGTCAGAGTGAAGTGCTGCCCTTTTTTTTTTTCGGACCAAAGTACACAAACTGTTAATGTACTCGGGGAACAAAACGCACAATTGCAACATTGAGGATGGAAGACGGGAAAAAAAAAGCTGCAGACTGCAAGGAAACAAATCCGTTTGTTCACAAAGTTCAGGAGACGGTTGGGTCGCCGGAGTCCGGGGGGGGGGGGGGGGGGGCTCATGCTAATGAACTTTCAGGGGGACAGGGACACGGTCGTGCCCCGCCGTTGAACTCGCGGCGGGGTGTGAATTGTCACCCAGAGGCGAGGGGGCAAACAAAACAAGGCACAAACACAAACAAACCGCGAGACGGGCGGCCGGGCGGCGGACCTGGCAGCGCGACTCGCCGTCTAACGGACTAAATTGTGCATGAATTCAAACGCGAAGGCCGCTGGGCGCCGAAACGATAATCGGGTCTGAATTGCCAAAGAAACGGCTTTCGGGTCAAGCTGTCGGAGTAACGAGCCTCTCGGCGGTCCCGCTGAATGCCCTGACCAGCGGATGCACCCCCGGTGGGGGGAAAAAAAAAAAATAATAATAATAATACGGCCCAACGTTAAAGATTCTTTGGCACGGTCGGCACTCCTTGATGTTGGCTCCGCCATTCAGACCACAAAGAATCCACTTTTTTGTTGCTCATTTGACTCTGCGCCAGCGAAGACACATCGCGGTCCAGTTTTGCCTCTCCTTTTGGGAGCACCTTTTGCATATTCCCTTGAATATTTCAATAATTAGGTCATGAAATGAGGTGAAGATTGTTGATGTGGTGTCCTTTTTGGTCCAGCTATAAATTTTCATGAAGTACTGCGTATCGGGATCTCTGGTTGCGGTCTTCGGATCACACATTTCACTCACATGAGATTTGCGGTTCATTCCCTGAGTTTCTTTCAGTCGAACGCTCGTGGCGGAGCCCTCCGCAGAGGCAACAACGGCGAGAACGTTTGTTAACGTTTCAGACAATGGAAAACTTTTCTTTGTACACTTCCATCGTTCTGTAGCTTCGGATGAAGTAAGAAGAGCATTTTGGAGATTCTTTCATGTGGTCTCGGGTTTTTTGGAGGGGGTTGGAATGTGTCTTGAAAGGACTCGCCTAGCTATGATCTATCTTCCGTCGTCTCGCTTGCAAGCGGAGTCGGGAGGTCGTCCGCGGAGCAAGCCCCGGCTAGCCTCCCTTCAGGTTAAGAAGGAAAACCCTCCGTGCTTGATGCCCTCCAGCAAGCAACGCCGTCTTTCATTGGCCCCAGCAACAAAAACAAAAACCTTTTAATTTCCATCTGTGGAAAACATTTAGGTGGGTTGCCCGTCGTATTGCTTTTGGCACTTGTTTGAAAAGCATCAATGAAAGTCTGGTCGGAAGAACGCCGGCCGGTCCCTCCCACGGCTGCCTTCCTCTTCTTCTTCTTCTTCCGCAACTGGCATGCGACCCAGCAGATTTACACTTCCGAGCCTCGGGGCTCGCAGCGGATCAGGTAGCACTTTTCGCCGGAGCCAAAACACACTTTCCGCCCGATGCGGAACCGCCGAACTCAAATTGGAATTCCCAACCAGATTTGGGGGGGGGGGTATGGATAGCCTTCTCTCGTCCAGCCATTGTCTCGGCTTTTTACCATCTTAGGACTGCATCCAGATTGCGGTTTAGTCAAGGGAACTGGCCGGAAATTAACATTTTTGATTTCTGGGTGAGAGCACGGGGCTGTTGCGGTTTTCACATCTGCCTCACAATTCTACAGTTCTGGATTTGAATCTCAATTCTGGTCTATGTGTGTGGTGTTCTCTCTTCGTTCAGTGGGTACTCTGACTTCCTCCCACATTCCAAAAGCTTGGATATTACGGGGTTGATTGAAGACATGGGTGTGAGTCTAAGCACATCCCGATTGGCTGGAGACCAGTCTGGGGTCTACACAGCCTGTCACCCAACGTCACCAGGGATAGGCTCCGGTTCCCCTGTGGACCCAAATGGGGACAACACGGATGACCGAGGGGTCAATCCGAAAACCGAACCGGCGATATTCTTACTGTGAGGCAGTTTCACAAAACGGTCAAAGGACTCAAACAATTGACGTCACGTTTTCCAGCAACGTGGTCCTCGTAATAAATTGGAGCTAGCGGCCTAATTTTCATCCATTTCATCCAAAGAACCAATTCAATGCCAGAAATATGTTGCATTCAAGTGCAATAGACTGCAGTGACGAGCACAACAACTGCCGTATCCGCACGAGTAATTGCCGTCACATTCTCCCGTCCTTTACCTTTCGTTCTCCCCGTTCCGCCGTTGGGTCTGGCCGAGAGTCGCCCGGAACAGCAGAGCAGGAGCAGGCACAGCGCGCAGACCCTCACCATCCTGATCTTCTCGAGGCTCATTCGAAGGCCGCGGGGTCGACGCAGGAAGCCCGGATTTGGCCTCACGCGCCGGCTCGTGGCATCGGCGACGCGGCCGCTTTCAAATCTGGATCCTGCGGAGGCAAAACAACACGGGGACTAATTGGTCATTGTGCCTTTTCTCTCGGTTCTCTTCAAAATCCAAACTGAAGCGTGGCTGTTCGGACTGGGAGCAGCTGCATTCTTAACCAGATGCCCCGCCACTCGCCCCGCTCGTCCTACATTGTCCAGGGCTCTCTCCCCCCCCCCCCCCCCCGCCCCCACCAACCCCCCTGCATCGTGAATAAGGAGAAGGGCTGTTACTGCCTGTTGTTTGTCAATGGACGGTGCTCAGGGCCAGCCTGGGAAGAATGGGCCCCGACCGGGGAAAAACACTTGAAACTTGCCAGGGAGACACGGAATATGAAGGTCAGCCGCTTGGTTCCGTGCCACTCGATCAATTTCCTTCTTGCAAGCAGGGAAGACACTGTAGGACTTTTTTTTTTTTTTTTAATATTGAAGTTAGAGAAATGAATTAATCCCAGCTGCCAGTCTTGAGGAATCAATCATGTTCTGTCAATGTGACGTGTCGACACTCTTGAATGCAAATCGTGTCTCCAGTTATCTGGCTGTGTTATCACGTGAGACAACAGCATGTAAATATTGTACACAAGCGGGAACAAGCGGCGCTTTTCTGGCTCTCTTAAGTCGTTTACGCTGTCTGTACGAGAGCGCTGTATCATATTTTGCGATTTCCCACACCAACTAGCACAAAACGGGCATTATCGTGCATCTGGATTGAAATCGTACCGCTTGACCGTTTAATGGCTTGAAAAACTCAGTTATAGCAGGAAAACGTCGCAAGAATAATGAATGAATCGCGCCATTGGCATGCCGTTTATCGAAAAAAACATATTTATCATGGAAATAGAAAGAAAGCTGTTTTTGCAATTGTCTACTTTTGATAAATTGTGTATTTTATTTTATAACTTTTTTTTTTTTTTTTGCAATCTGGTTTAGGTTGTATTCCATGCAAATTATGAAATCAGTGCTAAATCTGTGTGGGATAAAACACCAAAAAACGCATCTTGGAAAAAAAAAAAAGAAAGAAAGAAACTTTTTATAAGGCCATTAGGAACCAAGCCGAGTTGCGAGCATCTTTAAATTACACTTCCAGTCGCGAGGCGAGTAAAGGTGCCAAAAGTCCAAAGTCTCCAGCCGCACGCACGCACGCACGCACGCACGCACGCACGCAGGCAGCCAGGCAGGCAGGCAGGCAGGCGCTCTTCAGCCGGGTTCAATGTCTAAAGCACTCGTTGCAAGCAAGAATTTCATTTGAAACAGAGTGAACAGATCATAAAAGTCGACATAGAAATGAAACGTGGACACGCACCTCTTGTTGTTGTTGTTTTGGGAGGTGCAATCACTCCTTATCCCAGCGCTTGATATATTGCGATCCTCATTTGCCGCACGTAGTCCACTTTTGTGGCACTTTTACAAGAACTACAAAAACCACGTTTCTGAAGTGGGCTCTTGCCTATCCGAAGCCTTCAAAATCCATCCGAACCACCGTCCGCGGTCAGTCCCCCCACCACCCGCCCCCTCCCCTTCCCTTCCTCGAGTGGCGACAGCTGCCCGGCCCCTGGTGCGAGGACAGCCACTCAAAGTACATCCAAGCAGGGAGCACACAACGCCAAGGCGGTCCTCTGCCCCCACCACCACCGGCGCGACAGTTTATCCGCTTAAGGAGCACTAGAGCCCGGGGTGAGTCGCGTCTCAGCTTCGGCGCGTTTTTTTTTTTTTTTTTTTTTGTGGAGGGGTGGTCTGAGCCGGTGCGCCTTTTTACTCAGCGTCCTCTCCTCTCCTCTCCTCTCCCTTCTTCTCCTCGCCCTCTAATTTTGTCTCGCTTGATCCGCGTGGAGGTCTCGCGCCGAACCTCCTCCGAGGCTCGCTTTAAGTGAGATTTTTGAAAGAGCGCCTGCGTGCGTCCGCGCTGCAGCTCGACTCCCAACTGCACTGCCGCCACACCAGCACGCAGCCACAACAACAATGCTGAGTGGGGGGGGGGGGGGGTGAGAGGGGAAGGGAGGGGAGGGGACACCTCTGCCCCCCACTAACCCCACCGCACCCCGCCCTTAATCGCCCAACACCCCAATTTCAACCCTGGCAAATAAAGAGGGGAAAAAAAACAAATCTCAAATGCAAAATATCTTGTAATTAGTTATGATCAACTCCCCCACCCCCTAAATTATACTGAGTGATTAAATTGTTTGCCCGATTTAACCCATCGACCAACCCGTCAATTTCCCGAGACGCTTATCCTCACGAGGGTCGTCGCGGGGAGTGCTGGAGCCCAATGCCGGCTCTCATCGGGAAGAAGGCAGGGTACTGCCCTGAACCGGTTGCCAGCCAATCTCTGGGCACTTATAATATGGAAGTAAAAATTAGTGCCACCAGGATTTGAATTTGAAATGTGAAGTGATCGCATTTTCGATAGTTGCTACAATTCACGGTCCGAAATACAATTGGATAAAATTCGCCGTCTGTGCCACCAGGCAGGGTTATATGGAGGTAGACGAGTGCCACCGGGATTTGAATTTCAAATGAAATTGAAATTTTGCCTGGATTTGAATTTGAAATGTTAAATTCAATAATTGAAATTCAACTTCGTTGTGAAAACCGGAAGTGAATTTTTACAACGAAACTGAATTTTAGACAGCAAATTATTGAATTTCAGACAGCGAATTATAACAACGAAACTGAATTTTAACAACAAAGTTCAATTTCAGACAGCGAATTATTGAATTTAACATTTCAAAATTCAAGTCCGATTTTAAATTCAAATTCACGTAACATTTCAATTTCTTTTTAATTTCAAATCCTATTTCAAATTCAAATCGCGGTGGCACTTGTCTACTTCCATGGGGTTACTTCAGGTCAGAACGCAACAGCCAGCCAATCCGGTTACGCTTTCTTAGTGTGTGACGTCACGTGACCAAGCGAGCGTAACTGCAATTGGCTGGCTGTTCGGTTTCGATTTTAATTTTCGACAGCGAATGGCGGCGACTATTAAAAATGTGATCGCTTCACATTTCAAATTCAAATCCCTGTGGCACTAATGTAGTTCCGTAACACAGAGACGGACGACAATCGCACTCACAATCACACCTTGGGGCAATTTAGCGTGTCGGATTTAATGTTGTATGTTTTTGGTATGCGGGGAGGAAACCGGAGTGTCCACCCGGAGAAAAGCCACGCAGGCAACGCAAACTACACACAGGCAGGGGGTTTGACAGCCGGGATAGGCTCCAGCGCTCCGTCACCCTTGTGAGGATAGGCGGCTAAGAAATGCAAATATGTGGCGACGGCACATCCAATTAAGGGAATCCTTTGTGACTCACCTCCATGTTTTAATTACATCAGTAAGGGGAAGGCGAGGAGGGGTAGCGGAGTAATCCCATCAGCCCCCATCCTCTTTAGCTTTGCTGCTATAATTTTTTTTTTTAAATTATCTTATTAAAACGTTTTTTTTTTTACAATGCCCTGTAAAAAAACATTTCCTGATACGATGCAGCACAACGACAATAAAAACATTAAACTGATCCACAAGCTAATCGACACTTTATTAGGTACACTTGGCGATACTCATATGAAAGCGCTCACATTGTTATTATTATTATTATCCCGAGCGTTTTAAATTCATCTTATTTCATTCAGTTGGATGGCCCAAATATTTTTTTTTTAATGAAGGTCGGTCTGACTTTTTTGATTATTGCTAGTTTTATACAATGGTCGCAACTGCAGATAGTTAAAATAAATAAAAGTCCCATTTTTAACAATATATCAAAAGAAAAAAAATGTTTCATAATGCACAGAAAAATGGTATTTTCAAGCATGTTAAAATGGTAAAAAATTATCATAATCCATAACACTAGTCTGGGTACGCTGTGCAGAAAATGGAGGAGTGGATATCTTATTTGAAAAAAATTTGTTCTTGAAAAAGCAAAATATGATGTAAAATAGTCATTTTGAGCAAGTACAGTATCATATTTTGCAACCAAGCTCTCAACCGACATCACGGGTTGATGGCAATTGTTGGAACCGGCAATGCATCATGGGAAATTATGTCTTTATGAGATCAGACGTTCTTCCTTAGGATTTTTTTTTGTGCTACAGCTCAAAGGTTAGTGCAGAACTACATGTTATGTTGCGTTCAGGACAACGCAGAAGACTTTGACGCGCATAAACATGACCCCCCCCCCCCCGAAGCCCGATCAGCGCCGGCGGCCATTAAGCTCGGCCCTTATCTGCTTTATGACTTCCTTTATTTGTGTACTTTGACTTTCGCCATCGAGCACCGTCTGACCCCCCCCCCCCCCCGAGCGGTGCCAAAGGCCGAAAATTGATGTCAACAGTACCGGCGGCTCGAAGCTAAACGGCGCTCACCGCGTCCTTCCCCTTCACCGAATTACGCGGCGCCCCTGTGCAAGGTGGGGGCGCCCCCTCCCTCGCCCCGTCCCTCACCCCACACTCTCGTCTTAAGTGGCGTTCCTCAGTCTCAGTCGGTCGGAGTGGATATCATGTAACCGTTGTTTGAATCCGGGTCAGGACCTTAGTAGCTCATGCTTGACCCCCCTCCCCCCCACCATAACCAACCCCCTTTCATAATACATCTTGTTTGTCATCACAATAAAAGCGGAGGCGCAACAATAATCTTGCAACATTGCTGCGCAATCTGGACTTGATAACGACTGTGGCTAGCCCATTAGCGCCAAACTATGCGTGAAGCGTTTTACATACCTTTATGTGATTTGCCATAGGTAATAATAGAAATATAAATCATTTGGGGCACCACGGGGTGGAGGGGGGGGAGGGGGTTGCTTCCCAAAGAGAGCTATTGAACCCAAATGGTGGACTTCCTGTTCGGTTTTGGGCATGGCTCCTTGAGATTTTCCTGTGAGTTCTGTTATGTGCACCTAATTCAGTGTCGACCTGAGAAACTGGAAGCGGGGGCTGAATTTTTCTCTCTTTGCAGGCTGGGGGGGGGGGGGGGGCTGACTGCATGAATTTTCCCCGTCATGGCTGCTTTGCAACCCAAATGGCCGACTTCCGGTTCAATTCAGGGTATGGGTCCATGAGACCTTTTCATACATCCCGTTATGATGGACATGTCCTACCTATTTCCTGTCAAGTAGATGTCTGGGGCAAAATATTTTTTCCATTTTTTTTTTTTTTTCACACGAAGCAACAGGTCACGTGACGTCATTAAGCGGAACATCAGTCGCATGCAAATGAGACCGAAAAGCACTAAAGATATGCTTTTGAAAGAAGATGGACTATTGTGTGTGGAATGAGGGAGGGGGGGTGTCTTTAAATGTGAAAAGGGACCTGATGTTGCCGTGATGTGCCCCCCCCCGGCCCCCCCTGCTGTGACATAGACTAATGAGCGAGCGGCCACACCTCGCGCATTCTTCCTGACCTTTAGCCCACCTCACTTTCCATCCCCACCGTAACCTCACCCCACCGTCCTCATCCTCATCAAGCGCAGCCTCCACCCCTCCTGCTCAATTTGTTTTCAGTTGTCATTTCTGCACCCCCCCCCCCTCGTCCCCACCTCATTAGCATAAGTATGCAAGGGGTGGGCCATCATGGCTAATCTGGACCCCGGGGGCACTGGGGAGTGGAACCGGCCGACACCGGCGATGCCATCGGGTCAAAGGACGCCGGGAGGAATTTGATGCCGTCACGGATTATTTAGTCGTTGCGAGACGCTAAAATCACCGCAAAAGTGGGACTACTATGCTGTACTGTGTACTACTACATCACCTAATTGGTCATCTCTTCTAATCACAGGAGGAATTCCAAAGATTTGGGGTTTCAATAACTCAGAATCAACTCAAATACATAAAAAAAAAAACACATTTTATTTTTTGGAATGTGATTAAAAAAAAAAAAAAATTCAATTCAAGCTACAATTCCAACTGTTGCTCCGAGTTTGAAGGCGCTAGTTTCAGATTTGGTGTCCTGTCTCATTATCGTTGATATTCATACCAATCTCCTCGCCGTAATTTAAAAACCGCAACATGAATGGCGGGATTTCATGAATCTCACTGAAAATTTCAGTTTTAAAAATCATCATTGTGTTGTGTCAGATAAAATAATAATTTCTATTTTCTGTTGGGTTTTTTTTAATTTTTTTTAGGGTCTTCAGTGAAGTTGCGGTGAAAATGTGACCAAGGACCATAAAAATGAAGAAACTTGAACGTCAAAAGCGGTCGCACATCCTGGGTTGTTTTAATCAATTTTATCCATTCAAATGGCATTAAGTCATAGATAAACACATAGTTGTGATAGTGTATGTTATAATAAATAGACTCTAACTGTACGGTGTAAAAAATGCCTTTTTGGACTGTTTTTAAATGGTATTTAATACATAATGGATAATGTTGGGCAGTATTTTACAAGATATATATTGTATGTTAAAGATTCTGATGGTGTTGAATAACTGTTATTTTTAAATTATTTGAGTGAGCATCTTTTGCCGTCAAATGTCCACGACTGTTTTCAAGCCGTACAAGTCAGGGCCATATTTTTGCATTCCATTTTTGGTCAAGAAAGCTTTACCTTTATGAACAAAATGGCATAAGAAACATGACAAACTAGAAATGCCAATTTACCGGCTGGATTTGTTCACTTTTTGTGCTTTCAAGGCAACTTTTTTTTGTTTTTGTTTTCATTTCGAGGTCATGTGAATATGACACAAGCGGCACGGTGGTCACCTGGTAAAGCGTTGGCCTCACAGTTCTGAGGACCCGGATTCGATCCCGGCTCTGCCTGTATAGGGTTTGCATGTTCTCCCCGTGCCTGTGTGGCTTTTCTCCGGGCGGGCACTCCGGTTTCCTCCCACGTCCCAAAAAAAAAATGCAATATTAATTGGACACCCTAAATTTCCCCAAGGTGTGATTGCCAGTGCGGCTGTTTGCCTCAATGTGCCCGGCGATTGGCTGGCGACCAGTTCAGGGTGTAACCCGCCCGCCGACAGCCGGGATAGGCTCCAGCACTCCCCGCTACCCTCATGAGGATAAGCGGCTAAGAGGATGGATGGATGGATGAATATCACACATGAGATGTTTAGTTCAAGCGTCAAAGCTGTGTACAGCATTTTCGAGCTCCGTGCTTAGAATTCTAAGGTTTTATGAAGAGAAATAAAAACCTTCCAGGAATTTAAGGGAATTCAAGGAAGGTCTTCGCAAGTGCTACGCATGTTTTGCACGAGTTGATGGAGAACCACGCGGCTAACCGGCCTCATTGTTGGATGTTTGCGTTAATCATTACCTGCCGAGTTCGCAACACAAAGAGATGAGCTGAGGGGGGGGCAGGGTCACCGCTGCCCAAAAAAATCGAGAGCTGCAAGACAGATCGCTCGGGTCGGGTCGGCGCTGGTGCTTGCGGGGTCCCCTCAGCAAGAGGTACAGCAAGGTGTACTATGGGTGCGCCTCCTGATAAAAACACAAAACTGTTGTTATTGTGCTTCCAAAAGCTTGCAAAAATCGAAACGAGTCGCACGCAAAAGTTCTGCTTTTGAAATGTCGTCACTTATTCACGAGATCTGTTCGGTTCCAGACAAGTTGAAGTACCAGAGGTGTGCAGTAGTAATTTCATTAAGTCACAGTCCGTTCACTACTTGTGTTTTTATCTCAAGGTATTTATTATTGCTTGTGTGATCTATTTTAACCCGGTCAGAGAGGCTTGTGTCACGTGACTCTGTTGCACCAATCCAATGCAACTACGAGCGACGTTCGACACCAACCGACCAATCAAACGGAGACAGCCAGTCACGTGACCACACAGTCCCCCCCCTGAAGAAAAAAAAATTGTTGCTGAATATTAAAAATGAGAATTTTAAGGGTGCAGGAGTAGCTAGGGACCGCATAAAATAGCCTTCTCAATATTTTTTTGCAGTAATGCTTTGGGTTTTTTTTTTCATTTGTTTGTTTTCAAGGGCCCCAAATCTCTCGAAATGATATGAATGACAAAAGCGGCTTTATTCTATAAATCGGAGTTAAAGGGCACATTTTTGATCCCCCCCCCCCATTCAGCATATGTTTACTATATTTGCATTCAAGCGCAGGCCTCTCGTGTACCACAAAGTTGTCCACGCAAAGCGCTAAGCTAGCACGATGACGTCTCGATTCGTTTGTAAATCCTCCCTCATTTGCCTCGATATGTTCCGTCAGTGTGTGCCGATTCAAGATATGTTTGGCTCGTTATTGTTTTATTTTTCTCGTCCGATTGGTGGGGATGCATCTTGAGGCTGGCCACGCACGCAGCTGTTTCCACGATGACGGATATCACGGCGACGCACTGTTTGCCCTCGTCGCTTCTCCCTTTCTTCTCCTAATCACGTCCAGCGGGGAAGGTCTGATCCTCCGCCCCGCCCCCGACCCCAACCGGACCCCGCACCGAACCCTGTTTGAACCCCGCGGCTTTAATTCATCACGCTGACTAATTAAGTTAATTATTTGTTTGGGCCCACTTTTGAAGTGTGTGGCACGGGTGGCACGACTGACCTTTGGTAACCTGGAGCTGAGGAAAATACCCGACCTGGCTGTTCGCTGGTACTGAATCTGGTCCCAGTTCAGCCGGGGCTGCAGTCTGCTTTGAGTTGTGAATAAAACGAGTCTCCTCATCACCACGTTCACTGCGACTTCCGTGCATGCGTTTTCTTTGCCGCTTATCCTCACGAGGGTCGCGGGGTGCGCTGGAGCCTACCCCAGCTGTCAACGGGCAGGAGGCGAGCGGGGTACACCCTGAACCAGTCGCCAGCCAATCGCACGACACGTGGCGACAAACAGCCGCACTCGCAATCACACCTATGGGCAATTTAGAGTGTCCGATTAATGTTGCATGTTTTTGGGATGTGGGAGGAAACCGGAGTGCCCGCCCGGAGAAAAGCCACGCAGGCACGGGGAGAACATGCAAACGCCACACAGGCGGGGCCGGGATCGAACCCGGGTCCTCCACCGACGGTTTACCAGCTGAGTCACCGTTGCCGCCCCCTAAAAAACATTGTGGTCAAAATATGACACGATTATATTTACTGTAAATGAATCTTAGCAAGGCGGCACGGTGGGCTCAGCTGGTAAACGGTCGGGGGAGGAACCCGGGTTCGATCCCAGCCCTCCCTGTGTGGAGTTTCTTCCGGGCACTCCGGTTTCCTCCCTCATTCCAAAAAAAAAAACCCAAAAACAAAACCATGCAACATGAATTGGACACTATAAAATTGCCCCTAGGTGTGATTGCGAGTGCGGCTGTTTGTCGCCACGTGCCCTGCGATTGGTTGGCAACCAGTTCAGGGTGTACCCCGCCTCTTGCCTGTTGACAGCTGTGATAGGCTCCGGCACTCCCCGCGACCCTGGTGAGGATAAGCGGCAAGAAAATAGATGGCTGGATGGATGAATCTTGGCAAGTGAGTGGCACCCATGTGAATTTCCTCACTTGACAAAGTCGGTCAAATACACGCACCTACCATTCCTTAAAGAAACACCCGTCGTGTTTTCAGGCAGGACCCGAGCCCACCGAAAGCGACGCGTCCGACCCCTCTCGACATATTTTTGTTTTCCAAAGTTCGAAGTAATTGATGCTGAAGCGCGTTGTTCCAGGGGGGCGCGACCGGGGCCAGATTAGCGCCCTCCAAACACAGCGCGACGCGCGCAGGATGTCCACACGGAGACGTGTTTGGTTAACCTCGACGCTGAGCCGTGAGTGAATGCAGACGCCCGCTCGGACTGTTCCAGAGGAAATCCTGTTAACGTGTTACACATGCGAAGCGTTATTCATGAGTACACTTCAATAAACACGCAAAGAGGGGACGGAAACACTTGGATGGAAAAACTCTTCCTGATGACATCGAGCAAGTGATTCATCGGAGCTTCTATTCTTTTTCTACCGTCTTGGGACGACGGTACTACCGGGGTGAATCTCTTCACATGTAGACAAATAATCAAATATATGATATTAACCTATATTAGTGACGTAAATGATTGGAAAATATCATAGTATAATTGGAAAAAGGTCTTTTTTGAAACGCTTGTGCCTTCCGATTGATTGGCGACCAGTTAAGGGTGTTTACAAACGTATCTAAAAGGTGTATGTTTATATGTATGTAAGATGAAATCATATATTTGCTCAGTCGAACGGCGTGCCGAGATTGATCTTCTCTTAACGTTCGGAAAAGAGCATTCATTTTACTGCTAAGATTATGAATAAAATGTGCGACGCAGTTCAAAAAAAATGCAGCTAGTGAATGGAAATAAAGACCAGAACACTTAGAAAATGTGATTGAATATTGTTTATTTCAAAGATGTAGACTGCCAATGAGTATTTTCAGATTTTTAGAAATCCGCTCGTATGTGTCCTTTTGGGAGAACTTGAGCCAAATCTCCGACTCAGACCTTTGTGCTTGCCTTCAGCAGCCTATTAAGACATCCAAGATGGAGGGCGTCACAGTAGCTTTCCTCGCCCTCTGCGTGATCTCCTTAAAAAAGTCCGACCGTCCTCAAAAGACACACGCTTGGACCAACGTTCTTGCTTTCCTTTGTTGGTTGGAGTGAAAAACATTCAAAATTCATCTTGAGTGCAAAGATTTTTGTTTATTAAACCAAAACGTTAAATCCAAGCTAACCTCTATCCCCGAGGTCTTTTTCCGAGGTTCGGTTTTTCACAGATACGCAGTGAAACGGATGCAACCCGCACCCGAGACGATGGTAGAATACCTCTGTGCTTTGGGAGGGGGGGTTGAGAGGGATCAGAAATCACGAGGTTGAAGCGCACAAGAGGTTAGAGGGGACGGCAGCAGCGGGGGCCTCGGGGGTTGATGGCCGGGTTAAGAGGTAGCTAAGATCGGGGGATGAAGGGAGGCTTTAAGATGAAGAGGCAGTGGATGGGGGGGGGGGGGGCTGCAGGGCCCGCCTTGAAGCGTGGGCCCTCCCTCCTGCCGCTTCTTCAACTTCTTCTATTTTTGGCCGACGAGACCTCAGCCTGATATCCATTCTTCCATTATCCTGAGCTGGTGTCCATCCCGACTGACTTCAGTGGAAAGCCGGACTGGACTTTGGCGTGGTCACCAGTCAATGTTTTGGTTTTTTTGTTCGGAGTCATGGACTCACAAATGGGAACTCGACTGGTTTTTGGAGAGAGAAGTGGGGCAACACACTAAACATGTTGCCAGTCAACTACAGTTCACATATAGACAAACGAGCTTTAAAACTCACATTCAGACCCATGGACTATTTAGAATTTCCGGAGAATCTGGAGAAACTGTTGATCTTCTCCAGACAGCAACAATGTGAAAGACGGTCCTGTTCTGTTCATAATTGAAAGGTTGGAAGCTGGGCCGCACCGTGGTCTAGTAGCCAGTCAATCACGGCGCACATAAAGAGACGGACAACCATTCATACCGTCACCACTACTGAGTGGGAACTCAACCCAAACTGCTGGAACTGTCAGTGGTATTATCCATCCATCCATCCATCCATCCATCCATCCATCCATCCATCCATCCATTTTCTATCCTTTAAATCCCCTTTCTGGGGTCACAGATGATCATATACCAACTCATGCTGGGAGAAGAAACCATCCTGGACTGATCACCAGCCAGCTGTCGGGCAAAAAAAATCACATTGACGTCCGATGAACTATTTTGAGTCTACGGGGTACTTGAAGGAAACTACACGAGCACAGGGAGACCCTGAAAACCTCCCAGATTTTAGATTGAGCCAGAAATCTCTTGAATGGAATTTAGATGTGCTAACCACAAAATCTACTCACTCCAAATCCCATTTGCGTGACTACTTTACCAGTAGGTATCTAGTTCAAAACAAAACACTATCTCCGTTCCTCCGCGTTGCCTACCCTGAAATTTCCTTTATCCGATCCTCTCGACCTACTGAGCCAAAGCCGCCCCGATTGTTCGTGGGCTTTATTGGGAAGGTCTTCCATAGACTGCGGATCGATTCCATTCCTCATTCCAAGCTTTCCCCTGGCTGGATCATTCCCAGTAATCCCTTGGATCAAGGTACCAACCCCCCCAACCCCCCCCCCCCCCTCCTCATTTCAAACCTGCTGCTCTGCTTATTAGATCAGGGACCCTGTCAAGGAAAAAAAACTGGGATCTGGGGGCTTCATTGTTTGGCCCTGATTAAGAGCTTCTCACTGCGGAAGATCAGGCTGTAGGAGAGGGAGTCGAGGAGATCTTTTTTTGTCCAAGGGGGGGGTCTTACGGGCCGCATTGTTGCAAGGCTTCTTCTAAAGTTAGGCTGGATTTAGCGCGGAGGGGACAATGAGATGTTAGACGATGAGGGGTTTAAACCTTAAGCTTGTATTTTCAAGGCCAGCGGTCGAGCGTTTGTCCACTCGCCGGTGATGTCCCAATCCATCTTTAGATGTGAAGTGAGCAGCTTTGCAGGACAATGGGGGTCTAAATGGAGAACTGGGTTAATTATCGACTGGATATGGCAACACAAGTCTAAAAAAAAAGGCACCCCATTTCTTCTTCTTAGTCCCGTGTGGGGGACTGTGACTACCGGTGACCTGAACTGAAAGACTGACAAAAGAACTTGTTTCTGTCTTTATCACACGTAGCATATATTTTTTTAACAGATACTTCACCCATTCAAAGTATGATGGTGGAGAATCAGGCTACAAGCATCATTCAAGCCATTTTGCTTTGGACAAATGACAAGGAAGAGTTTGGATACTAGTGGTGACGTCGGAGTTTATGCCTTGTCTCGACACCCGGTTGGTGCAGTACATCAGATGTCATTTAAAAAAAAAATAATAACAATAAGCGGCCAATGAGGTCCCATGAGATCAGTCGGTCCTGGGCCATCGCGCATTTAGTTCCGGATGTCATGTTGGGTTGACCTCTCTGAAGTTTGCAGACGTCCTAACCGCTCTTACACAGTGGTGGCGCAAATGTCCCACCCTTTAATTTGACCTATCCGTCTTCTCCGGACATTTGGGGGCCCTGTTCTGTTCCGAGTTGAAAGACGGATTCCGCACTGGACCGGTCAGTACCAAACAAGGTTGATTTGCTCCTTCTGCTTTAGGCCAGTGGCTGCACATTCGTCAACTTTGAGGTTCCGCCGCGTCATTCAATCTCGAGTCGTCGCATTCGTCTGGTTCCATTAAAAACTACAGTAGCGGATGCCTTGTTGGGTTGATCTCCTCCGGCTTGTTGTCGGTTTTCTTCAGATTGTCTTTCCAACCTGGTTCCAGGTGTCCTATGTTTGTTCCCGGTTTCCTAAAGGTGCGTCCTATCCGTCCCCACTTTTCTCTCTTGACTTCCCTTTTCCACATCCTGCTGTTGGTTTTCCTTCCAAAGTTCTGGTCTGGTCTTGGTCATTTTGACAAACCTTTCGGATGTGTAGGTGTTTGTCAACAGGAGTGTTTGAATTTTTCCCGTGGATGTTTTTCGTGATCCGCCATATTTCACAGGCTTACAAAAAAACTGGAATGTCAGGAACCTCCCGGGCGTGAAGGTAAAGGGAGACGTCAGCGGAGGGCGCAGGCGATACAGCATTCCAAAGGGATTGGGAGGCTACATGGGAAAACCAAACCGAGGTGTTAATCTCGACCGAGTGACTCCCCCTCCCCCTCGGTGTCCCATCATCCTCCAAAGGGATCCTCTTAATCCCACACTCTCCGCACACGGACCAGGTCTTTCTTCAGCGTCGGTACTCGCACAAAGGCCCCGATCAAAGCCGGTCAACTCGGAATGCGAGATGACATGTTTTTTTTTTTTGTTTTTTTTTTTCCCCCTACGTAGATGGGAGTGATGCACATTGGCCAGACATCAAATAATATGTGCAGGAATGTTATTGTGCTCCCGCCGGATAGTAAAAACAGGCTTTGGTGTTAATGCCTCAATGTTTTTAGAGGATGTCTTTCAGTGTCTTTGCCAACTGATAAACCAGCTGCCGCTTCACTGTGTTAGCTTTGCGGTCATGGTTCACACACTTTAGCATTTTTATAGTGAGTATGTTGCCATTTTGGAGTTTTATGTCTTTTGTAAGAACTTGAGAACTTAACATGGGCCTCAGACGGGAACACCTTTGCACAGTTTTGACCATTTTATGGCTTTGTTTTTGTTATCAAAGACTCAATGAAGCTTTACCGACGTCTCCATTTGGTAGAGCAACACTCGAATTGTGATTTAATCCACAATTGCTCAATTTTTTATTAAAATGGACATGCATGTTTTCATTGGACAATGGGGGGGGCATTAAAAATGGCAAAGTTTCATCTATCCATCCATTTTCTTAGCCGCTGATCCTCACGAGGGTCGCGGGGAGCGCTGGAGCCCATCCCAGCTGTCAACGGGCAGGAGGCGGGGTACACCCTGAACTGGTCGCCAGCCAATCGCAGGGCACATGGAAACAGACAACAGCCGCACTCACAATCACACCTAGGGGCAATTTGGAGTGTCCAATTAATGTTGCATGTTTTTGGGATGTGGGAGGAAACCGGAGTGCCCGGAGAAAACCCACGCAGGCTTTACCATCTGATCCACCGTGCCGCAATTTTCGAGTGAATTTAGTTGTGATGCTTTTTTTTTTTTTTTGTCCTGCCTTTGATTCTAATTTGGGCCAAATATTGTATAAAAATCATAAAGAAAAATTCCTTGTGTGTTCTACACACTTGGTCATTAAAGCTGAAGAAAAAAGAAAAGTCTGGTTTTCCGTTTCAAGTCACTTGCCATACTTTTGATATGCTATTTTAATATGAAGTAGGCCAAGCACAGACTGGATGACAGGGAACTAATCACGGGTTATGGACCAAAATCTGATTCCTAGATGAAGTGAAGGCTTTATTTCACGGCCTATTGGAACGAAATTGGTGGTATCCATTCGCGAGCTCGAATTTGTGCCCCAGCTCTTGTACTGATCTGGTGCTTTTGTGCGGGTGTACCTCAACTTGCGCCTCCCATTCCCATGTTTTGTCCTCTCTCGGTGTTGTCCCCATCCAGAAATATCTCAGTTCCGCATTTGACAGCTTGATTCATCTCATTGGTTGCGTGTCAAAAGCAATTGTCAAAGGTCTCCCGGCGGGATACCCGGCTGCGCTCCCCTCCCGAGAGGCGTCTGCTGTCAAGCCTGCCCGGATGATTTTTTCCACTCGGTGTCCGGGGTGTCCGCATCTGTGCCTGATTTGCACAACAATAATAATAATAATAATAAAAAAAAGACCGTAGCAATTTAATTAGAAGGCATCTTCGGCTGTGGAGAAGACGCTCTCAGAGTGTTTTCCTTCATGTCAATTTTGGTGCAAACCGGACAGAAGTGAGACTATATGGAAATTAGTCCATATTTTCATTCAAATTCACAGATTTTCTTAAAATCCATGTAATATTTATAAATAGTTAGGGCGGAGGGACGCAGGGCTGAGAGGAAGTGTGTCACTCCAGACTGTTTTAGCCAAAAAAAAATCTGAAAAAAAAACCCAACAACTTTATAGCATAGGTGTCAAACTCAAGGCCCGGAGGCCAGATCTGGCCCGCCACATGATTTTATGTGGCCCGTGAAGCCAAATCTAAAGTGTCAATTTCAATGATTCCTGCAAAAATCTGTACAAAAATTTTAAATTGTCATGCATCATAAAGGATAAAGTTGAGATACTACAAGCATTTTTTTTTTTGGTGTGTGTGTCTTACCAAACGTGAAGAGTTGAAAAACACATTACCCTTGATTACCGATCCCAAAAGTAGATCATAAAGTGATGATGTAAATACGATTAAATACTTGTATTGTTTCACAGTCATAACGGCCCTCTGAGGGGAAACCGGAACCACAATGTGGCGCCACGAGAAAAACGAGTTTAACACGATTCTCTACTAGTCCTCATTTTTTTTTTGGTCATTTTTTTCAGAAACAAATCTTTGGAATCACTTTACAGGGTCTTTAACTAAATATATACAGTACGGTAGAGCAAGGAAGGTCACATTCAAGTGTAACACACGTCATTTAACCGGTCTGTTCCCCCCACCCCCACCTTCGACTGCTTGTAAACAGTCCATTAATCCAAATCTCTCATCTTATTGGCCTCCCTTGGCGAAATGAGCGCAGACTTCTCCTCCCCGTTTCGGCTGTAAAATGACAAAACAAAAGAAAAAGGTCGGCATACGCGCCGCGATTGGCACCGGCGTCCTGTGTGGCCTCGGAGGAGGAGGAGGAGGCCGAGCTGGGTGGGGCGCGCACTAGGGGACCTATTACGAGGCCGCGTAGTCGCCGGGCGTTAAACTCAACAATCAGGAGCCGCTCTTGACTCCCAGTTTTTACGGCGGGAGGTTCGCACGGTAGTGGGGACGATGCGTTCGGGGGACGGGACTGAGAAAGCGAAACGCATCGGCGGGAATTCCAAAACTTTAGCCGCTTCCAGGTGAAGAAATTGATGGACTCTCAATGGCCGCTACAACAAAAGTGTAATACTGTACTGGGAAGAGAAATTACATTACAAAAGACCAAGGTGCATTTTCTTAAATTAAAAAAAAAAAAATAACCCGTAAGATTATGAAAGTTCTTTTTTTTTTGGGGGGGGGGTGGTATGGTGTTAATTACATAAAATATATCTTATCCCAATGATTTACTTTTTAAAAAAAAATATGACTCTTCTCCAAATATATTACAACTTTAAAAAACCAACTAATTATTCAAAATTGAAAATAAAACATTTTTGCAAAAACAAAAAAAAAATCTTATATTCATATATTCTCGAAAAAAATCACAAAGAAGAAATCTGACTTGATATTCTAATAAAATTATATATTTTTTTCTAAAATAATTTAACTCCATTTTCCAAATGAAACTTTTAATAAAATTTAATTTCTCTCAGATTCCTGATATTACTTGCTCAATAAAACAACTTATTCTCTTGAAATTATATATTTTTTTAAAAAAAAATAAAAAAATAAAATCTTCCCAGAAGTATTTCAGTTTGAGAAATAAAACTTGATAATAAATTTAAAAAATATATCAATAAAACTAGTAATCTTATTATTATTATTACTACTCACAGAGTAAAAATTGTATTTTTCCTGACAAAAAAAATTTGACAGTTGTAAGATTAGGTATTTAAAAAAAACATTACATTTAGAAAAAAAAGAATTCACATCAAATACGACTTTATTCTTATCAGCTTCCTATCTTTTATGCTCTATACTATGATGATGACATTTGGTATTACAGTATTTATTTTCCCTTCTTTGTTCTTGTGTAATGAGCCCCATTAGTATGTATCAACCGATGATTGACGACTTCAATCACTGCGGGGGCCTGTCTCCCCCCCGCCTCCCGACCTCGGCTTATCTCTCCCCACGCCAGACCAGTTCTCACCTGATCCGACCACCTCGAGTGACGCCGGCCTCGCACCTGTCTCCCAGTGGTGCCGCCGGAATACGGGCTTCTGGGGTTTGGGGTAAATATCTGATTTTCCCAGACGCCCTCAGGTCGCCGGGGGTCCGAGGTCGCCCGCCTCGTGTTTACACATGCGGACGCGTGCACGCTGTCCAACCACGCGGTGCTGAAAACACCACCTGAAAAGACCGGAAAATATCGATGGATTTCGGCAATTAAACGTGATGGATGGTCCCCAACCAAAATGCACACACGCCTGTGTAGCGATTGCTTCATTTCAGGTAGGAATTATTATTCTCAATCTCAAATTACCAAAAAAGAAGTATTTATAATGCCAAATTTGGTCATTTGAGAATAATGCGTATTTAAAAAAAAAAAAAAAAGTTTGTCGCAGAGGTTTACGGAGGTTAAGTGTGGCCGCAATACGCTTCCGTGTACCTTCCGTGGACTTAATCGATCAATCATAGTTAATGAATGGGAGTTTGTGTAAAACTGGGTGTCATTTATTTAAATATTGGTATTTGTATTGAATACGAGTTGAATAGATCGATGGATTTTGGCAAAGGTTAACGTATGGCCGAACACGCTTCCGCGTTCACGAGCCGTCAACCCGTCACTATGTGGGATTTATTCCTGATTGAGAACAGATCCACAAACAAAGTATTTGTATGCGTCCAGACTTTTGTACGCTTTCAAACTCTTCCGTGTAAATCTCGACGACTTACTCACCAGATCCATGTGTAGATCCAGTTGTCCAAGACAAGCGGAAGCCAATTAAGAGTCCAATTTCTTATCGGCAAAGACATCAACTTCGGCATTAAATACGTGTCCGCACCTTCTAAATGTCTGACGGTATCGAACAAAACTCCGGGAGACGTATTTCCGTGTCGTCTCCGACCGACTTAGCATCGAACAATGCTCTGTTTGACCGGCAATACGGCGACGTAAACAAAAGTCACCTGATTTTTATGGCGTAGGTGCAGGAGCTCTATGGGCAACGCCATGTGACAGTGCGGTCAGGTGACGTGACCTCACGAAAACTCTCCTGGTTCCAAAGTCTGCTGGAAGACTCAAGTAGAAGATGAACCTTTCCTGTGGTGTGGGGTGTGATCCGAAATGTCAACTCTTTTCAATATCACATGAACGGTTGGACACCCACAGCGAGAGTCGACCCCAGACTTGACGTTTTCGCACCTCCGCTGAAAGCCCTTAACCCGAGCCCTGAACCCCGTCGTCGACTTTCGTCGGTCGCGGTGCGTGCCGCGCGGCTTTCCTGTGTTGCTTCACGGACAGTACAGTAAGCGATTCCAGGCGGGCGGGTTGACGCGGATCCCTGCCGCTCGCCCCGGACCGGGGGCTGTGTGGTTCAAGCGCTATCTGCACACAAGCTTATCGTCAGTACTGAGAACGCGATACGGTCAGAAGGGCAACGATTTAAGCAACATTTTGCAACTGTCAAGCTCGTGCAACGAGAACAAAAGTGAGCTGGATTCGATCCCGACTGACTTCGCAGGGAATATATAAACAGCATACAGGCAGCCTTTGACATCCATGCGCAATGTAGTCTTCATTTTTTAAAATTTGTAGTGTTACTTTCAACTGTAACGCATTCACTAACCCGCGAGTGCAGCAGTTCCTACTTTCCTAGTTTTCTCAAACGCACCATTAAGCTTCTAATGCTATGGAACACGCTTAATGGCATCCAGGCGCTGCATTCAAGGGAGTCCGACGGTTGAACGCTATGTGATGGAGCGTTGCGAGGGAAGGGGGAGATGGGGGGTGGGGGGGTTATTACCTGTAGACAATGACTTGGTTTTTGCACACGACTCTTTTCATGCCTTTACAAGGCCGATTCTGCACTGTAGCGCCGGAGAAAAGGAGTCGGAGGCGGAGTGTCGGACACAGGAAAACTTGCTTTATTGTTCGACATCACCAAACTAATCGCATAATGGCAGGAACTCTGTTAACCTTTTACTCCGGAAGCGCAACAACAAAAACAGTCCGTGCGGAACCCCGCACTCCAACTCGAGGTCCCGCGGGTGAATTATGTAAACACCACACAAGCCCCCCCAGAATTCACCCATAGTCAAAATCCTTGTGCCGTGGAGGGATGATGACCCGACCCCGGCGGGTGTGCACTGTAGGGGCCGAGGGGGGCGGGGCCGCACTGTCCATTGAGTCACGGGACAAGGGCTCAGGCGGGGTCAAGGGTACCCCGGCAGGCGCAGGGGCACAGGGCAAAGGGGGACGACCCCGGCGCGGGGGGAGGGCCAACCCCAAAGGCTGGGCAATGTCCAGGTGCGCGGGTTTGACCCTGTCCACGGAAACAGTCTCGAGTCTGCCGCCAATGTCCACGAGCAGGCTCTTGTCCCCGTGCTCCAGGACCCTGAACGGCCCGTCGTATGGGGGGCGGAGAGGTCCACGGCGGGCGTCATGACGAACAAACACAAAATCCGCAGAGCGCAGGTGACGGGGCAGCCGGGCAGCTGGGGTGCCATGTTGCGACGTGGGAACCGGCGCGAACCCTTTTGCGGCCTCCAGCAGAGAGGACCGTTGCCTGGCTGCGGACCAGGGCTCTGTGGCGTCCGGGATGAATTCGCCGGGGACCCGCAGTGGCTGGCCGTAGACGAGTTCGGCGGATGAGGACAACAGGTCCTCCTTGGGGGCGCACCTGAGGCCGAGCATGACCCACGGGAGCTTATCCAACCAGTTGCCGTCCGTCAAGCCGGCACGCAGGGCTGCTTTCATGGAGCGGTGGAACCGCTCGCAAAGACTGTTCGCCTGGGGGTGATAGGCGGTAGTGCGGTGCAGCTTGACCCCCAAACTCTCGGCGACTGCGTTCCAGAGTTCAGAGGTAAACTGAGGGCCACGATCTGAGGAAAGGTTGCACGGTGTCCCGAAGCGTGCAACCCACGTGCCGATGAACGCCCGGGCCACGTCTGACGACGTTGTCGAGGAGAGGGGAACGGCTTCGGGCCAGCGGGTCGTCCTGTCCACCATGGTGAGCAAGTAGGTGAATCGGTGCGAGGGAGGAAGTGGACCTACCAAGTCAACGTTGACGTGGTCAAACCTCCTCTCAGGGACAGCAAAGGGCTCCAAGGGGGCTTTTGTGTGGCGATGCACCTTAGCCCGCTGACAGGCCACGCACGAGTCGACCCAGGCCTGCACATCTTTCTTGAGACCGCGCCACACGAACTTCTGGGCCACCAGCCTCACAGACGGTTTCCTTCCGCGGTGGGAGAGGTTGTGGACCGCCTCGAAAACAGCTCTTCGCCAGTTTGCAGGGACCAGCGGCCGAGGCTGGTCAGCTGAGAGGTCGCACAGCAACCTGACGCCCGAGTCACCAACCGCGACTTCCTCCAGGCGCAAACCCGTGTCAGAAGTCTTGAGGGCCTGCACCCCGTGGTCCGAGGCCTGGTCTGCGCTCATGCGGGAGTAGTCGAGACCCAGATGCACAGTGCCGACGATCGCCCTGGAGAGGCAGTCCGCGACCACATTGGATTTGCCGGCGATGTGTTGGATGTCCGTAGTGTACTCAGAGATGAACGACAGTTGGCGTTGCTGGCGGGCGGACCACGGCTCGGCCACCTTGGACATGGCGAAAGTGAGGGGTTTATGGTCCACATATGCCGTGAACTCACGGCCTTCCAATAGGGAGCGGAAGTGGCGGATCGCCAGCCAGAGGCCGAGGAGCTCTCTATCGAACGTGCTGTATTTGCGCTCCCTGGGGACCAGCTGACGGCTGAAAAAGGCAAGCGGTTGCCAGGCGCCGCCGACCCACTGTTCGAATACGGCTCCAACAGCGTAGTCCGATGCATCGGTAGTGAGAGCGACAGGGGCCCCGTGAGTCGGGTGGGCCAGCATAGCGGCACGACTCAGTGCGGCCTTCGTAGCCTCGAAGGCTTCCATCCTCTTGGCCGTCCATTCAACGTCCCGGTTGGGGGCCTTGTCTTTAAGAGCCTCATAAAGTGGGTGCATGATGTGGGCCGCCCGGTGGATGAACCGGTGGTAGAAAGTCACCATCCCCAGGAACTCCCGGAGGCCCCGAGCTGAGCGAGGTCGGGGAAAAGCGGAGACGGCCTCCACCTTTGCCGGAAGGGAGGCGGCGCCGTTCTTGTCTATGAGGTGCCCGAGGAACTGGATAGAGGGCACCCCGAAAACACACTTCGCCGGGTTGATGATCAGGCCATGCTGCTCAAGTCTTGCGAAGAGGTCGCGGAGGTGCATCAGATGTTCATCCTCCGAGGAGCTGGCGACGAGGATGTCATCCAAATAGACGAACACAAATGGCAAGTCCCTGAGCACAGAATCCATTAAACGCTGGAAAGATTGTGCTGCGTTTTTAAGACCAAACGGCATCCTCAGAAACTCGAACAGTCCAAACGGAGTGATTACAGCCGTCTTGGGAACGTCTGAGGGGTGCACGGGAACCTGGTGATACCCGCGCACCAGGTCGACCTTGGAGAACAAGATTTTGCCTGCCAGGTGGGCTGAGAAGTCCTGAATGTGTGGAACAGGGTAGCGGTCGGGCGTAGTGGCGTCGTTAAGGCGGCGGTAGTCACCACACGGTCGCCACCCACCACTCGGTTTAGGGACGATGTGTAGTGGCGAGGCCCACGGGCTATCCGAGCGGCGGACGATGCCCAGACGCTCCATGTTGGCAAACTCGGACTTAGCGACTGCTAGCTTCTCGGGATCAAGCCGTCGGGCCCTCGCGTGGATCGGGGGGCCCTTGGTCTCAATGTGGTGCTCGACCCCATGTTTAGTCGTGGCAGAGGAGAAAGTGGGCCGTGTCAAGCCAGGGAACTCACCAAGGAGGAGTTGGTACTTGGTGCCGTCCGATAGCGAACTGGAGAGACCACCATAAGTCGCCTCATTGCGGACGCAGGCGACCGTGGAAAAAGTCAGTGCATCCACCAGACGGCCCCTCTTAACGTCCACCAGCAGCCCGTGGGCACAAAAAAAATCAGCGCCGAGGAGAGGGAATGAGACATCCGCAGTGACAAAGTCCCATGTGAAGCGCTGACTCCCGAAACACAAGTCCACAGTCCTCATGCCATAAGAGCGGATAGGGGAGCCATTAGCGGACAGTAGGGGTGGCCCATGAGTCCCGCCAGCGGCGTCCTCCGCAGTGGCCGTCAGGACGCTCCTCTGGGCGCCGGTGTCGCAAAGGAATTTGCGCCCGGAAAGGTTGTCCTTGACGAACAGCAGCCGGCTCTTCGCGCCCACGCTCACGGCCGCTGCGAAGCGTGGGCTTTGGCGTTTCCCGACGCGTCGTAGTTGCAAGGGGCGCGGCACCTCTTCGCTTTCGCACCGAAACGGGCATGGAAGTAGCACAAGCCTGTGCCAGCACGGCCGTCGGTGCCGAAGGGGCCCCTGCTGGATGCCACCCCCGCGCCCGAAGGTGAGTAACTGCGCGTCGCGGCCAGCGTCTCAGGGGAGAAGCGCTGGGTTGCCAGGAAGAAACGGTCGGCCTCCTCGGCCAGGGCCCGGGGCTCAGTGACAGTACTCTTCGCGAGCGCCGTCTGAACATGCGGTGGCATATGCCTGAGAAACAGTTCCATGAAAATGAAATTGGGCTCTTCCGTGCCCAGCAGGTTTAGCATCATTTCCATGAGTTCGGAAGGTTTGCTGTCCCCCAGTCCATTAATAGCCAACAGACGTCGGCACGTTCCGGCCGTGAAAGCTCAAAAACCTTGAGAAGGTGAGCCTTGATCCCAGCATACTTATCTCGGGCCGGGGGAGAGGTGATGAAGTTCACTGCTCTGGCCGCCGTTGAGCTCCCGAGTGCTGAGACAACGTGGTAGTAACGCGTGGAATCATCTGAGATCCCGCGGAGGGCGAACTGAGCCTCCGTCTGTGCGAACCACGCTGCCGCGGACGTCTCCCAAAACTCCGGCAATTTGAGGATGGCGGTTGCCATGTTCGTTTCAGTCTCGAAAACGCCGGGACTGACGTCGGGGTCACCAGTGTAGCGCCGGAGAAAAGGAGTCGGAGGCGGAGTGTCGGACACAGAAACAGAACTTGCTTTATTGTTCGACATCACCAAACTAATCGCATAACGGCGGGAACTCTGTTAACCTTTTACTCCGGAAGCGCAAAAACAAAAACAGTCCGTGCGGAACCCCGCACCCCAACTCGAGGTCCCGCGGGTGAATTATGTAAACACCACAGCACCCTCCCCCCCCCTCACGAAAAGTGTGCTCATTATGTTCATTAATTAGCTGTGAAATGGCTCTCAGCTGAAAGGCGGCCCATCGGAATTGGACCTCAGCCATCAGCAGTCGAAGCTACACATCTGACAACCGTTATTATGATAATTCTGTCTAGTTTTGTGTTTTGATCTAATTTCCTTTTTGTAGTAGCCAAGAGGGCAAAAAAACTGAATATGTGTGCGTGAATGAGAGGCGTGGAGGGGGAAGAGATGGCGAGGGTGGATGACTTCAAATACTTGGGGGTCAACAACCCGGAGCAATGGCGAGTGTGGTAAGGAAGTGAAGAAACGGGTCCAAGTGGAGTGGTACAGAGAAGAAAATAAGTATTTGAACACCCTGCTATATTGCAAGTTCTCCCACTTAGAAATCATTGAGAAATCTGAAATTTTCAGCATAGGTGCATGTCCTCTGTGAGAGAATCGAAAAAGAAAAATCCAGAAATCACAAATTTGTGTGATACAGCTACAAATAAGTATTTGAACACCTGAGAAAAACAATGTTAATATTCGGTACAGTGGCCTTTGTTTGCAATTACAGAGGTCAAACGTTTCCTGTAGTTGTTCACCAGTGGTTTGCGCACACTGCAGGAGGGATTTTGGCCCACTCCTCCACACAGATCTTCTCTAGATCAGACAGGTTTCTGGGCTGTCACTGAGAAACACGGCGGTTCATCTCCCTCCAAAGATTTTCTATTGGGTTTAGGTCGGGGACTGGCTCGGCCACGCCAGAACCTTGATATGCTTCTTACGGAGCCACTCCTTGGTTTTCCTGGCTGTGTGCTTCGGGTCATTGTCATATTGAAAGACCCAGCCAAGACCCATGTTAAACGCTCTGGCTGAGGGAAAGACGTTATTCCCCAAAATCTCACAATACACGGCCACGGTCATCCTCTCCTTAATGCAGTGCAGTCGTCCTGGGTCCCCCGGGGTAATGTTAGGGACGGAAAATATCCGTCGACAAAGATTTATTTCAATTGTACAGGCAGTTAAAGTTTAAGCAGCTTTCTCATAAAAGTATAAAAATTCAACTTTGGAATTGTAAAAACTGGAAACAAAAAAAGAAGAACAAGCACTTGGTATATCATTTAATCCTCTCGTTACTTCCCCTGTGAAGCGCATGTTGTGCATCTGTTGTTCTGTAATCAGCACCCCCTGTGGTCAGAGACCCCCATGACCCCCCCCCCCCAACACACACACACTTTTATCTACTATTATCAAAGCAGACTCACGTTCCCGCAATGCGGACCCTCGCTATCATCCGGAGGAGGGGGAGGGGGTGGAGATGGGGGAGTATATATGGATATGCTATGGATGATAATAATATCTGTAGTCTTCTATTTGACTGCCCCCAGATGGTCAAGCACCCAGACAAGAAGGAGCAGCACAATACCCATCGAATTGAAGTGGCGACGTTGCAAGTCGGAGAACCAATAAAGAATCGTACTGGTGTACCTAAATAAGTGGTCATCAATTTGAAGTTTTCTTTTTTTTTGGGGGGGGGGGGGATGAGATGGCTTTTGTCTCGAGACAGATAAAGCGGGAGGGGGTCAGCTACACACACACACACACAAACACGCAGGCGTGCTGATAATATACGGCTCTTTGATGTGATGCCTGCGGGGAAGAAGATGGAAGAGGGGGATCGGTTGGGGGGGGGGGGGGAGGTCGACTACGGTGAGATTACAGGAACGGCTTCAGGGGCTGAGGATTTTGCACCCGCGCAAACTTTATCTTGTCCCGCGTGGTTCCGTCCCATCACAATCACAAGTGATTCATTCAAGACTAGAAATTGTCCATTCTTTGGTGGTTTTTGTGCCGAGGTGTGACTCGCTTGGGAACTGTCAGGAGAACCCTTGGTTCTTCCTTCCTTCCTTCCTTCCTTCCTTCCTTGCTATCCTTGTTTACTTCATTCCTTCCATTCTTCTGTCTTTTCTTCCTTCTATATCATGTATTTACTTCCTTCCTTCCTTTCATGCTATCCTTGTTGACTACATTCTTTCCATTTTTCTGTCTCCGCTTCCTTCTATATCATATTTTCTATCCTATCCTTCCTTCTTTCCTTCCTTGCTATCCTTGTTTACTTCATTCTTTCAATTCTTCTGTCTTCTCTTCCTTCTATATCATGTATTTCCTTCCTTCCTTCCATGCTACCATTGTTTACTTCATTCCTTGCATTCTTCTGTCTTTTCTTCCTTCTATGTCATGTATTTCCTTCCTGCCTTCCTTTCATGATATCCTTGTTTACTACATTCTTTCCATTCTTCTGTCTCCTCTTCCTTCTATATCATATTTTCTATCCTTCCTTCCTTCCTTTCATGCTGTCCTTGTTTACTTCATCCTTTCCATTTTTCTCTTCCTTCTAGATCATGTATTTTCTGTCCTTCTTTCCTTCCTTCCTTCCTTCCTTCCTTACTATCCATGTTTACTTAATACTTTACATTCTTCTGTCTTCTCTTCCATCTAGATCATGTATTTCCTTTCTGTCCTTCCTTTCCTTCCTTCCTCCCTTCCTTCAAGGTCTATACCCAGTGGAAGGACAGATTTCA